>NC_058384.1:31663946-32267407 GCF_018350175.1 Felis catus | reverse complement strand
CGCTTCTGCCCCCTGTGCTCTGTTCTGGGAATGACCCCTGCTCTCCACTGGGCATCCAAATCCCCCTAACACCAAGACCCAGCTCAAATAGCACCTCTTCCAGAAAGGCTTCCCTGATTCCATGGAGGTCTAAGTTACCTCTGGCTTCCCAACACCAACCGCCTTTTCTGTGCTCGAACTTCTCTTCTGCCTTAACTACTCTCTGGCCTGTGTCCACCTGTGGTAGCCCTGCCATCCGTTTCCTAACCCAGGCACATCCCTTCTTACAGAGGGGAGGAGGGAAGACGGGAATAAGGAAGGAAGGTGGGAAGAGAGGGGGAGTGAGAAAAGAGGGAGGAAGAGAGAAAGGATGAGTGAGAACGCACATGTACTCAAGAGTTGGTGGCCTGCTCGTTTCCTGCCTTTTGTCCTGCAGGACACCTGGTTTTTAACAGTATCATCCTGTTTTTACTTGAGGTGGAGTCGGGCTCTGTTCCTTGCAAGCAGCCATTCCCAGTCATGATACCAGGTGTTGACGCCTATAACTCTGAAATCTCCCTGAGGTCCTAGAACAGTATTGGGCATGTCTCATTGTATCTTCTATTAAAAAAAAAATTACCCTAAGAAAACAGGGATTGTCTGTTTTGCCCATTATTTCCAGCACTTAGAAAATGCCTGGTACCTGGAGGGCCCTCAATAAATAATGTGTGGCATAAATAAATGAATAAAAGACACATATGAGCTAATGAATCAATGGGAGAATGTCCTCTGCCTGGAAAAGATGGAACGACAGATGTCGTAGTCAGTGGTATAAAGGAAGGGGCTGGCTTGGAACACACATGGTCCTCTGAGCAACTCTCTCAACATCAAAGGTTAAGGCAGCTCTTGAACGTGAAATGAGATATTCTAAGACTAAAGAAAAGGAAGCACTTCTTCAAATATTGAGGGGGCAACACAAAGCTGATCCCAAGAGGCTGTACAGTGAAGTACACCAGTAAGCTGACAAAGGCTGTAATATGCACCTGTGGTGGACGTTTATGAGGGGCAGTGTATCCTCTGCTCTTCAACCAGATGCCCCGTGGATCCTGGACTAAGGGCTCGGGGCCGGCCTGACCCAGGCAACGTCTTCAGATGTTGTAGCCACATGGGTGGGGGCAGCTCAGCCCTCCTGGGCTGGGGCTCTCCGCGGAAGGAGACGGGGACTTCTGCTTCTGCGCTGACTCTTCTGAAGCCTCTTGGCTTATCCCAAAGGCTCACCCTAGTGCTGCTGTCACTGGCGGCAGCCCCACCTGAACAGCACTGGCCCATCTGATGGACAGATGAACCAGGAAAGAGCTTCCTGCCCTGCAAAAATGCCTGAACCCTCCTTTGAGGATCAATGAGTAAAACCAGCAACCCCCTCGGGGACACAGGGCTGATGTGGTCTGACAGCTGTGCTGACCTGGGGTCTGGGGTTCCGCTTACTAATGTCACCCACGTTTTTGGAGAAGTTGGTCTGGGAAGATTCACCTCAGAGGCAGCCATGTCCATGCATTTGGCCAAGTGTTTCATATCTGAGTGGGCAGGGGTGGCCCCGTGACTCACAACGATGAGGTCTGTGCTGCCAGCACCAGGCACTCTAGGAATGAGAGGCAAGACCCCGAGACCCCAAACCCAGGGTGCTGTCTGCTCTGACCAGGCAATGAACAGAGGCCTGAGGATAAGTCTATCCAGCTTTTCTGAAGTGTTCCATGATGTTTTAACAGGGATCTTGAGGGGGAATAAATCTCAAGATAAAATAAACTTGAGCCACACCACAATGGTAAATTGGCTGCTTTACTGCAGGACTTCTCAGAGTCTTACCATGTTAATGTGTCTTTGATGAATGTCTAAGAGGAGACTACTGCATATGGCATTTCTTGAACGCTTTCCCCCAGACTCCCTCTTTTGAAAGAGTAGTGTTTCCTAGAAACCCCTCTGGAAAACACTGAAATCCACCCCCATGTGGGGGGATGGGGTGCCCTTTGTATTTGTGCATCCCCTTGATGGATGAGAAGGCCATTTCCTATGCTGTGTTCCAGTCAGATGCTGCCTCCTATATCTAACCCTGCTGCTGAGCCAGAGTGGGGGGTTCCAGGTTTCCATCGCCCCCTAGTGGACGGACAAAGCTGCATGATTAACTCTCCTGCCTCCCACCCCTCAGTTACTCTATATGCTCCATCCTTACTGAGTAATCTCAGGTTCTGAAAAAGCCCTGTTCACCTACTTGAAGCTCCATTCAATCTCATCTCCTGCCCCATTCATTCAACCTGACTCCTATGTGAGCTTCAGGATTTAGCTTAGGAGTCATGTACTCCCAACGAGCTTCTCTCCCCACCCCGGGTCAAAGACCCTGCTGGTAGCAAACGTGGGGCAGCCACACAGACCTCCATCAAAGATCACTGCAACCCTTGTGAAAAGAAACACTTTGCTTGTTTGTCTTTTCCTTTGGGGGAAGCTCTCTGAAGGCAGGCACAATGCTTTATTCAGTTTTTTATTTTTCATCTTTGGTGTCATGCCTAATATATATAGTGCTTAATCAATGGTCAGTGACTCACTGAATATGTCAGTGAATAAATTACAGCCATTTCCCTGTTTGTGAGCCCATGCTGGGGTGAAAGAAATGATGTGTATGCCACCCCTCAACACACACACACACACACACACACACACACACACACACACACACATCTGTGTCTGATATTCATGGTCCCATGGAGACAGAGAGATTACAAGTGGACTTCTCTATGCACAACTGATATGCTTCTGAACTATATGTTCACATAGAGTGAACAGATGGGCCCTGATTTATATTTTGATGTTATGATGGTGCTAAAGGATATACATTCATTAGAAACGGTATTTGGAAGGGAGGAGCCAAGATGGCGGAACAGCATGGAAGTTTTTTGTATGTCTCACGTCCATGAGATACAGCCAGACCAACACTAAACCATCCTGCACACCTAGAAAACTGATTGGAGGAGTAACACAACAATCTGCACAACCTGAACCACAGAACTCAGCAGGTACGTGGTGTGGAGAAGGGAACCTGGGGAGCGAGAAGCTGCAGTGGGCAGGGAGCAGCTTTTGTGGGGGGAGAGAGTACAGAGACGGCATGGGGGGTCGAATACAGGAAAAGCACCCCTCCCCAAAAGCACTGGAGAGAAAGTGGAAAATTGGAAACAGCCGCAGGGACTAAACTAAAAAGGGAGGAGAAAGGAGAGGGTTTAAATTCCATTAAAACTGTAAACAAGGGGAGCGCAGAGTCTGCAACTCTGCAGCTCAATACCAGGCGGTGCTCTGGTGGAAAGGGCGAATCCCCAGGATCTTGGAGGGGTCCAGGAGGTTCTTGGGCCACACGGGGAAAAGCGGTTCCATGGCTAGAAGGACATTTGGTAGAAACTGTTGAGGCCCCCTGGTCCCAGCAGACCCCAGAGAATGCCCACATTTCCTGGTGCTGGAACAAGGTTGTTAAGGGTGAAGCCTGGTGCCAGATGTGTGTTGTAAGAATCCCTGAAACGCTGCTGCTACACTATCTTGCAAACTTTTTCTGGGGCGGGCTGGCACCTGGCCACAGTCCGGCAGCAGCAGAGTCCAGCAAGTGTTCCTGGGTGCAGCCGACATTTGGCCATTGCTCGGTGAGGGGCGGAACGGATCAAAGCTGCAGTACTTCAGAAGCAAGGGGCCAGGGCAAAGAGCCGCATCTGAGATAAAACTCAGGAGAGAGGTTCTGCATGGGGCTTGGTCATGGCCGGTGAAAAAGCAGGGAGTTGAAGAAAGCTGAAGATGGAGGATGGGTGCAAGATTGCAGATTGGGGAGAACAGAGTTCTGACACTAGAGACTAGGTAGCTGGGTGACGCCATTTTCACCTCTCTTGTGCATGTGAATACGCACCTACGAGTGGCACAACAGTCTACCCCAGTAGGCTAGCAGTGCCATGGAGAATGGAGCCATTACACTGAGCCCCACCCAACTGGGCCAATCTCGCTCTTCAAGAACACAAGTCTTACCGCCTGCTTAGTTTATGGACTATAAAGTGCTTCATAGTCTGACTTCTAGGGGAAAACGAACTAATTTCCGTCCTATTTCAATCTGTTAGGTCAATCTATTCAATTTTCTTTTTCTTTTTTCTCTCATTTCTTTTTCTTGAATGCAGAGAGAGAAAAACTTCATTTTTATTTTCAATTTCCATTAAAAATATTTTTCTTTTACTGTATTTTTTATTTTATGTAATTTTTTTTCAAATTCCATTTTACTTCCATCATTTTATTTTAGTCTACTACAGTGTATTCACTTTTGCAAATTTTCAAACGATTTCTTTTTTCCTCTTTTTTCTTTTTCATTTCTTTTTTCTTGGATACAGAAAGAAAAAAATTCATTTTTAATTTTAATTTTGATTAAAAAGATTTTTCTTTTTTTTTCTATTATATTGTTTACTTTTGTGTAAATTTTTCAAATTCTATTTTACTCCCATCATCTCTTTTTAGTCTACTTCAGTGTATTCCTTTTTTTCAAATTCTCAATTTCCTTTCCCCCTCATCCCTCTTTTTTTCTCTAATCTGTCAAACCACTTTCAACACCTAGACCAAAACACACCTAGGACCTAGCATCATTTATTGGATTTGTGTGTCTGTGTGTGTGTTTTAGTTTTAATATTTTTAATTTTAATTTTATTAATTTTAATTTTTCTGCCTCATCAATTCCTTTTCTCCCTTCAAAATGACAAAATGAAAGAATTCATCCCAAAAGAAAGGGCACGAAGAAACAACAGCCAGGGATTTAACCAACACAGATACAAGCAAGATGTCTGAACCAGAATTTAGAATCACGATAATAAGAATACTATCTGGAGTAAAAAACAGACTAGAATCCCTTTCTGTGGAGATAAAAGAAGTAAAAACTAGTCAGGATGAAATAAAAAAAATGCTATAACTGAGCTGTAATCATGGATGGATACTGCGGTGGCAAGGATGGACGAGGCAGAACAGAGAATCAGCGATATAGAGGACAAACTTATAGAGAAAAATGAAGCAGAAAAAAAGAGGGAGATTAAGGAAAAAGAGCACGATTTAAGAATTAGAGAAATCAGTGACTCATTAAAAAGGAACAACATCAGAATCATAGGGGTCCCAGAAGAGGAAGAGAGAGAAATAGGGGTAGAAGGGTTTTGTGAGCAAACCATAGCAGAAAACTTTCCTAACTTGGGGAAAGACACAGACATCAAAATCCAGGAAGCACAGAGAACCCCCATTAGATTCAACAAAAACTGACCATCAACAAGGCATATCATAGTCAAATTCACAAAATACTCAGGCAAGGAGAGAATCATGAAAGTAGCAAGGGAAAAAAAGTCCCTAACCTACAAGGGAAGACAGATCAGGTTTGCAGCAACCTATCCACAGAAACTTGGCAGGCCAGAAAGGAGTAGCAGGATATATTTAATGTGCTGAATCAGAAAAATATTCACCCAAGAATTCTTTATCCAGCAAGGCTGTCATTCAGAATGGAAGGAGAGATAAAAAATTTCCCAGACAAACAAAAATTAGGGGAGTTTGTGACCACTAAACCAGCCATGCAAGAAATGTTAAGGGAGACTCTCTGAGGGAAGAAAGGACGAAAAAATATCTATATCTATCTCTATATATCTATATATCTATATATTGATATAGATATATAGATATAGATAGATATATAGATATAGAGATAGATAGATAGATAGATAGATAGATAGATAGATACCAAAAGCAACAAAGATTAGAAAGGATGAGAGAACACCACCAGAAACTCCAACTCTACAAGCATCATAATGGCAATAAATTCGTATCTTTCAGTACTCGCTCTAAATGTCAATGGATTCAATGCTCCAATCAAAAGACATAGGGTAATAGAATGGATAAGAAAACAAGATCCATCTATATGCTATTTACAAGAGGCCCACTTTAGACTTAAAGAAACCTTCAGATTGAAAATAAGGGAATGGAGAACCATCTATCATGCTAATGATCAACAAAAGAAAGCTGGAGTAGCCAACTTATATCAGACAATCTAGGCCTTAAAATAAAGACTTTATCAATAGATGCAGAAGGGCATTATATCATAATCAAGGGGTCTATCCACCAAGAAGACCTAACAATTGTAAACATTTATGCGCCAAATGTGGCAGCACCCAAATATACAAATCAATCACAAACATAAAGAAACTTATAGATAGTAATACCATAATAGTAGGAGACTTCAACACCCAACTCACAGCAATGGACAGATCATCTAATCAAAAAATCAACAAGGAAACAATGGCTTTGAATGACACACTGGGCCAGATGGACTTAACAGATATATTCAGAACATTTCATCCTAAAGCAGAATATACATTCTTCTCCAGTGCACATGGAACGTTCTCCAGAATAGCCCATATACTGGGACATAAATCAGCTCTCAGCAAGTACAAAAATATTGAGATTGTACTGTGCATATTTTCAGACCACAACGCTATGAAACTCGAAGTCAATGACAAGAAAAAATTTGGAAAGGTAACAAATACTTGGAGACTGAAGAGCATCCTACTAAGGAATGAATGGGCTAACCAAGAAGTTAAAGAGGAAATTAAAAAGTATATGGAAGCCAATGAAAATGATAACACCACAACTCAAAACCTCTGGGACACAGCATAGGCGGTCATAAGAGGAAAGTATATAGCAATCCGGCCTTCCTAAAGAAGGAAGAAAGATCTCAGATACACAACCTAACCTTATGCCTTAAAAAGCTGAAAAAAAACCCAGCAAATAAAACCCCAAACCTGCAGAAGATAGGAAATAATAAAGAAGAGAGCAGAAATTAATGCTATCAAAACCAAAAAAACAGTAGAACAGATCAATGAAACCAGAAGCTGGTTCTTTGAAAGAATTCACAAAATTGATAAACCACTAGCCAGTTTAATCAAAAATAAAAAGGAAAGTACCCAAATAAATAAAATCAAGAATGAAACAGGAGAGATCACAACCAACACAGCAGAAATAAAAACAATAATAAGAGAATATTATGAGCAATTATATGCCAATAAAATGGGCAATCTGGAAGAAATGGACAAATTCCTAGAAACACATACACTACAAAAACTGAAACAGGAAGAAATAGAAAATTTGAACAGACCCATAACCAGTAAGGAAAACAAAATACTAATCAAAAATCTCCCCCAAAACAATGGCTTTCTAGGGGAATTCTACCAAACATTTAAGGAAGAGTTAACACCTATTCTCTTGAAACTGTTCCAAAAAACAGAAATGGAAGGAAAACTTCCAAAGTCTTTCTATGAAGCCAGCATTACCTTGATTCCAAAACCAGAGACCCCACTAAAAAGGAGAACTATAGACCAATTTCCCTGATGAACATGGATGCAAAAATCCTCAACAAGATATTAGCCACTGGATCCAACAATACATTAAAAAAATTATTCACCACGACCAAGTGAGATTTATACCTGGGATGCAGGGCTGGTTCAATACCCGCAAAACAACTAATGTGATTCATCACATCAATAAAAGAAAGGACAAGAACCATATGATCCTCTCAATAGATGCAGAGAAAGCATTTGACAAAATATAGCATCCTTTCTTGATAAAAACCCTCAAGAAAGTAGGGATAGCAGGAGCATACCTCGAGATCATAAAAGCCACATATGAACGACCCAATGCTAATATCATCCTCAATGGGGAAAAACTGACAGCTTTCCCCCTAAGGTCAGGAACAAGACAGGGATGTCCACTCTCACCACTGTTATTCAACATAGTATTGGAAGTCTTAGCCTCTGCAATCAGACAACACAAAGAAATAAAAGGCATCCAAATTGGCCAGGAGGAGGTCAAACTTTCACTCTTCACAGATGACATGGAACTCTACAAGGAAAATCCAAAAGGTTCCACCAAAAAACTGCTAGAATTGATTCATGAATTCAGCAAAGTTGCAGGATATAAAATCAACACACAGAAATTGGTTGCATTCCTATACACCAACAATGAAGTGACAGAATGAGAAATCAAGGAATCGATCCCATTTACAATTTCACCAAAAAGCATAGAATACCTAGGAACAAATGTAACCAAAGAGGTGAAAAATCTATACACTGAAAACTATAGAAAGCTTACGAAATAAATTGAAGAAGACACAAAGAAATGGAAAAAGATTCCATGCTCCTGGATAGGAAGAACATTGTTAAAATGTTGATACAACCCAAAGCAATCTACATATTCAATACAATCCCTATCAAAATAACACCAGCATTCTTCACAGAGCTAGAACAAATAATCCTGAAATGTGTATGGAACCAGAAAAGACCCCGAATAGCCAAAGCAATCTTGAAAAAGAAAACCAAGGCAGGAGGCATCATAATCCCAGACTTCAAGCTGTACTACAAAGCTGTAATCATCAAGACAGTATGGTACTGGCCCAAGAACAGACACTCAGATCAATGGAACAGAATAGAGAACCCAGAAATGCACCCACAAACGTATGGCCAACTAATCTTTGACAAAGCAGGAAAGGATATCCAATGGAATAAAGACAGTCTCTTCAGCAAGTGGTGCTGGGAAAACTGAAAAGCGACATGCAGAAGAATGAACCTGGACCACGTTCTTACACTGTACACAAAAACAAACTCAAAATGGAATGAAGACCTCAATGTAAGACAGGAAGCCATCAAAATCCTAGAGGAGAAAGCAGGCAAAAACCTCGTTGATCTTGGCCGCAGCAACTTCTTACTCAGCACATCTCTAGAGGCAAGGGAAACAAATGCAAAAATGAACTACTGGCACCTCATCAAAATAAAAAGCTTCTGCACAGCAAAGGAAACAATCAACAAAACTAAAGGGCAACTGACAGAATGGGAGAAGATATTTGCAAATGACATATCAGATAAAGGGTTGGTATCCAAAATCAATAAAGAACTTATCAAACTCAACACCCAAAAAACAAATAATCCAGTGAAGACATGGGCAAAAGACATGAATAGACACTTCTCCAAAGAAGACATCCAGATGGCCAACTGACACATGAAAAAATGCTCAACTTCACTCATCATCAGGGAAATACAAATCAAAATCACACTCAGATATCACCTTACATCTGTCAGAATGGCTAACATTAACAACTCAGGCAACAACAGATGTTGGCGAGGATGCGGAGAAAGAAGATCTCTTTTACACTGTTGGTGGCAATGCAAGCTGGTGTAGCCACTCTGGAAAACAGTATGGAGGCTCCTCAAAAAACTAAAAATAGAACTACGCTATGACCCAGCAATTGCACTACTAGGCATTTATCCAAGGGATACAGGTGTGCTGTTTCAAAGGGACACATGCACCCCCATGTTTATAGCAGTATTATCAACAATAGCCTAAGTATGGAAAGAGCCCAAATGTCCATCAATGGATGGATGGATAAAGAAGATGTGGTATATATACACACACACACACACACACACACACACACACACACACACACACACACACAATGGAGTATTACTCGGCAATCAAAAAAAAATGAAATCTGGCCATTTGCAGCTACGTGGATGGGACTGGAGGGTATTATGCTAAGTGAAATTAGTCAGAGAAAGACAAAAATCATATGACTTCACTCATATGAGGCCTTTAAGAAACAAAACATGAATATAAGGGAAGGGAAACAAAAATAATATAAAAACAGGGAGGGGGACAAAACATAAGAGACTCTTAAATATGGAGAACAAACTGAGGGTTACTGGAGGGATTTTGGGAGGGGGGATGGGCTAAATGGGTAAGGGGCACTAAGGAATCTACTCCTCAAGTCATTGTTGTACTATATGCTAACTAATTTGGATGTAAATTTTTAAAAAATTTAAAATAAAATTAAAAAAAAATGGTACTTGGAATTCTGCATCTGGGTCTTTTCTGGGGCTAGTACTATGCGGTACGATGCTCTCTCATGATGCCAGGCAGTGGCAGTGAGCTGTGGCTCCCCATCAGCTACACGATCACAGGAGCAGATAACTGACACACTATGACCATTCTGTACCCACACAACCAGGCTATTTTTCCCTCTTGGTACAGTATTCCATAAATTACATGAGATGTTCAACACTTTGTTATGAAACAGGTTTTGTGCTAGATGGAGGTCACACAGCTAGGTAAAAACAACTTCAGGGGCAAGCTGGTGCTCGTGCCTTGCTGTCAACTTTCTTCACATGGTGACTGGTAGACGGGGCCAGGCAACAGGGGCCAGTCTGGAGACATGGTTACTGGGACTCTACTCGCCCACCAGAAAGGCCAGGACCCTGGGGACAGGCTGGCATGGGTCCAGTCACCAATGACAGGATAAGTCTGGATCCTTCCTGGCCAGCCAGAGTCCTGTCGGCTCACAGGGGCATATATTTTCCTTTGCCTGACGTGTTGGGCAAGGGTGGCCCCCCAGAATGCTGAGCGGCTCCTGACTTACTGCAGTAGGGGAGACAAAGGATGCCCCGGGGCAGGATGGCCACTGTGCCTCACACATCCATCTCTGCATCCCGCTGGGGGCTCACCAAGCAACAGCCTTGGGCCCGGGAGGCCTTTCATAAGCGGTTGTTGAGCTGAACTGAATTGACATCCGGTCATCAAGCTGCAGGGCTTTCTGAGCCGCTATCTCAGATGTGTCTGAAAAAGCAATCCCCCTGGAATCGGAGGTGAGTCAGGGCCACCGACCTTCTGGGCTTCATTCAAGGAGGGTCCAGCCCCTTTCAAGCCCAAGCCTTTTCCAAGCCCCAGACCGGGCCCAGGGGAGCAGTAGTCCCCTCAGGGCCACTGAGCAAGAGCGAGAGGGTCCTAGCCGCACAAGTAGGGGAAAGACAGAATGGGGAGGGGAATGGACCACCTGGAGCCCTGATGGCACAGAGGATGAGGGGAGGACACCCGAGTGGAAGCCCAGTTACTTGAAAGAGCTCAGATTGGAAATAAAAACATACACATAATGTCAATTCTCAGTGGTTTACATAAATGAACAAAGACTAAGCATGAATTATAGAAAACTACAGATAAACCAAAAGGAATTTAGTTTGGTTTCTATTAGATTCAGACACATGCCCCCAATCCCAAACATGTATAAACAGTAGAAAGCACACAGGCTTGGAAGGGTCCCAACCCGGCCACTGACCAGCTGCTGTGGACCTTGGCTAAGTCAGGTCCTTACTTACAGACTTACTTGGGTAAGTCTGGTCCTGGACCAGATCAACGTCGCAAATCTGGTTGTACTTCAAACCTCCGAGAGAGGCTGTAACTACTGAGTGAGGATTTCCCGCAGCACAGCCAGAAACCAGCATTTGCAACAAGAACCCAGGTGATTCTGACGCAGGCAGCCCGACCCAGATCTGTTGACTGGGGTCTCAGAACGCTTGGGCTAATGACTAGTGAGGTCACAGCCACGCTGCCATCCTCCGTCTGCGCACGCATGCTCACATGGGAGTGCGGCCACACAGCACCCCAGTCCCCGCCCTGCACCTCTCTGCCGGAGCCCACACTTCCAGCCAGGCTCGGCCCTCCTGTGTGCTGCCTGGGATTGAGGAGGGGCAGAGGGGTGACCCTAGGGAGACCCGAGGAGCCCCTGGTCCCTGAAGGATGACTGAAAGGGGTCTGATAGGCCCTGCTATCACTTTTGGCTCCTCCTTCCTTTGATCTGACAAAAAGTGGTTTGCTGTCTGGAATGGAGGGCACAGAGCCGGGTGACTGCAAGCAGGGCACGCAGCAAGGTATACACACATACTCCCCATGACAAGGGGAGGCAGGCCTCTTCTCCCAGAGCAGGGGCCCATGCTGGCATGGACCCAAGCCACTTTGATCCCACCCTGAGGTCCCTCCAGGCCCTGGTGACATAACCTTCCTCATCATTTCCTCTCCCACCAGCCCCCTCCACCAGTAGCCCTGCCTGGTTTTATGGCAGAGTATAAAACATGAAGGTTAACAAACCGGGCCATTTACAAACTGAAAATGTGGAAAAACAAAGTGGAGATGGACTGATATGATAAGGCGGTGGGTTGGGTTTCGCTTTTTGAAAAGGCCAGTTCTTAACCCCCTCAGAAATGGCTCATTATGGAATCAAGTGCTGCATTTTCTCTCCACAGCAGCATGAACATGTGGACTGCCCAGAACAGGGAGGCCCTGAGCTTCAGGGAGGGGTCGAGGCTTCCAGAAGGACAAGAGCCAGTCATCCCTCACTGAGCTAAGCCCATGTTCTGCCAGCACCTGTGGCTAGAGAGAATGAAGCCTGGCTCTGCCCTCCCAGGGGTGCCGGCTTGTCAGGAGACAGACTGGCAAACACAGCTTCAACAGAAGGCGCGGAGGCCAGGGTGGTGGGGAGGGTGGGCACTGGTGGTATAGTCAGGGCGGAGTGACGGGCTGAGCACCAGCTCCAGAAATCAGACAGACTTGGGGTCGTGTTCCCTGTGCCTTGGCTTCCTCACCTGTGCAAGCAGATGACATGACTGGCTTTGCAGGGCTCTCGTGAGGGTGAAGTTGGACAGTAGCAGCAAAACCCTTAAAAAGAGCGTTTGACATTTAATGGTTGCTGAGTATCATTCTTGGTGGGGGCGACCCTTGAGAGGATTCTGGAAGGAGGAGCTGGAAGTAGTCAGGTGTCAAAGGTGAAGAATTCAGGGGGACGCCTGGGTGGCTCAGTCGGTTAAGTGTCCGACTCTTGGTTTCGGCTCAGGTCATGATCATGTCTGTGCAGGTGCACAGCCTGCCTGGGATTCTCTCTTTTCCTCCCTGTCTGCCCCTCCTGCCCCCCTCCCTCAAAAATAAATTTTAAAAAAAGGGGTAAAGAATTTGAGTAAAGGTTTCAGACAGGGGACAGCACATGCAATAGCAAAAGGGAGAAATGTCACCAATGGAGAAAGACGTGTTTGTGGCCGCAGTGCCGGTGGAAGCGCAGACGCCGATGGAGAATGTCTGGCATGCCAGACGTGTGGTATCTCGTGCCATTCTTACGGCGACCCTGCGGCTGGGCACAGTCATTATCCCCACTTTCCAAATTAGAAACTGAGCCTTGAAAGGTCAATGACTACCTAAGGGCATGCAAATGGTGGAGGTAAGACTCAAAGCCCGACCGACCGGACCTCCTTCCTCTTGCATCAGAGATACCAAGGGGTTAAGACCGGTGAACCAGGGTTCAGCCTCCAACACACCCTCCATAATGCCTCCCTCCTGTCTGGGGACACACTAATCGTGATTTGTGAAATTGTGTTAACATGATGTGGTCTCATTATTCCACATGACAACTTAAAAAAGTAGAAGGTGACCTGGAATCTGCAGACATCAAACCCACCAAATACTTCTCTGAGCAGATGCCCACTCCCCATGCCCCTTCAGCCATATTATCCCACACAATCCTGCTCACATTGTCTCCTTGTTTCTTTCCATCCTGGACATAGGGTGAATACTCTCTTTGCTTTCTGACCCGAGGCAAAGGGCAATGGGAAATAGGAGAAAGGGTCTGCCCTGAGACCGCAGCAAGGGGAGCCCATGAGAGAAGGGACAACTCAGGGCAGGCACTGAAGGGTCAACATTTTACTACCGCCATCTTGCATCTGAGTCTCTTTCCAGTGCTTCTCCTCACTTCCTCGTCTGAGCCTTCAAGCCCAACAGTGGCTAATGCCAACCAGCCATTCAACAAAGCACCAGATTTGGGGCTAATTGCTTTGACCACATCAGTGACTCCTCACAGCCTCCCAAGGTGGACACAGAAGTCATTCACCCAGGTAAATCTACACCCGATGTCCTCTGGATTCATGTCTCTCCACTGTGTACTTCCCACCACCCGGAGGGGACAATAATGAAAGAGAGATTCATCCATCCCAGCGTCTTCTGGTTGGCTGCATTCTCTTCATTTTTTCTGGATTAAAGACTCTGATACAAAGCATATATTTGCATAATTGTTATCCTACACTTAGAAAGAGGTGTTTTCTACCAAAATGGACAAACAACTGTGAATCCTGACAACTTGCACATTCCTAGAAAGCTGGCTCTGACATCACTGTCATCTTTCATGATCCGTGGCACACTGTCTGTGGCATGTGACTGGGTTGCTGGGACACTCACCGCTTCAGCCGGCAAGCTGCACTGTCCCATGCACTAGGCTCTAGAGCAAACAGCTCTTACATTCATGCAATCATCTAGTTGTGTAAAATAATGGTTGTAACAATTTCACTATTTAGATTATTCTAGGGTTTGACCATCTCAATAAACAATTTTCTACTGTGTGGTTAACACCCCCATTTTAGGGTGCTGAATCTCAACACCATCGAGTCCAGGAGGGCCCCACTGCTCACTGGGTGCAGCTGTTCTACCGTCAAGGAAGCTTGTCAGTTCTGCCCTCCGTGAGGTGTCCACAGTGTCTCAGTCACATCTAAACTACAGACGTATCATCAGAATTGTCTGCACAGTGAAGTGTCTCACACCAGGGTGGGCAGAGGCAGGACATGGTCTGGGACAATGTCAGAGTGAGGGCCAGTTCTCTCTGATGAGCTCCCAGATGCCTGTGCCCCCTCAGGAGCTGCCAGCACAGCACCCTGAATGAAGCATGTGGGCTTGTCTGGAGAGCTGGCCCCAGCTCTATGCATACACACGGAGCCCCTCACTAGCTACACCCACTCTCTTTTGCTCTGTGTTTCCCTCCTGGGCACCAGGCATCACGGTCCCCGTCCCCAGTCCGGAGTCCCATCCTGGTTAGAGGCCTTGAGGCACTGGATCTGAAGACAAAAATAGCTCTTCCTGGCCCTCTGGTATTTATGTCTGTGCTGCCTGAGCCCTCTGCCTGCAGGAGGAACACTGGTGGGGAGCACAGCCATGCCAGGTCCCCTCCTCCTGTTAGGAAGGAACTCAGCTCTGGGTCTGCAGCTGTAGGCCCCAGATCCCAGAGCTGGAAAGGGGCCCAGTTCTCTGACACCAGACAAACCACGTGAATCAACCCTGGAGTTGGGCAGTGCCCCTGCCCGTCAGGAGAGCAAGCTGAGCTTCCCCACGCTCAGGACTTCCTTCCTGATACCTAACCTGAATTCCTCGCTGTGGCCCTAAGCCTCATGCTCTGTCATAAGGAGAGAGGACACTCTCTACAAAACCTCATTCCATGAGGAGACAGCTCTGATCAGCCATTCACAAAGTCTTTATGCAGTGTCTACTGAATACGGGCAGACAGACAACGCGCATGAGGTGGTTGGTCCGCATGTAAAGAAAACAAAAGAGCCTTCCCCTTGGGAAGTGACAGTCCATTGCCTTTCCTCTCCTATGAGTCCATGAGGTGGTTTAGACCCCGTGTGCCTCTATCATATTCTCACAATCCCTACCAGGCTGAGGCTGGACTGGCTGCCACGGCCCCCTTCCTCAGCCATGGACTGGGGCACGGGCTGGGCCACTACCACTCTACCCCTGGGAGAGGCCAACCACTGGTTCCTGAGCTGAGGTCCCGGCCCTGCCTCCGACGGCTCAAGCCCTGTGCTCCCCTTACCTGGCCTCGCCACAGCAGCCACTCAGAGGTGCCCGCAGACTCGCTGCTCTGCACGGTGTGTTTTGATGAAGAACTTTCCCACTGGGAGCAGGGTGGGGGAGGGGCACAGCTCCCAGTTTGCAGAGGTGAGGGTGACTTGGAATGGCCACTGTCCATGCACTTGGGTTCTTGGTATTCAGCTGCTATTTCTATCCCCTGGGGCGTCGACCTCTCCTAACCCCTGCCCCCCCCCCCCCCATAGCACCTGACGTGTTCACACTGCACTCAGCATTTGTTTTTGGTGCCTAAGATTATTGGTGTGCTTACCTGTCTTCCAGTGTGCTTTGATCGTCTCCCCACTCCCACTATCCCCACACCACCAGCTACAATACCAGCGTCCTTGCTGAGACAGGCTCTGTCTTGCTCACTGTTGTGGCGCCGGAGCTACAACAATGCCTGGCATCCTACAGATATTCCATGACTGTTTGGTGATTGACTGTCTGACTTGGGCAGATCAATGAACTTCTCTGGTCTTCGGTTTTGTCTTTATCACTTGGCAATAATACCCTTTACTAGATCTCTTGGGGAACACCATGAGGCTAAAAGGAGACAGCACACTCCAGGGTGCGTGTGCATGTGTGTGTGTGTGTGTGTGTGTGTGTGCATGCTGTAGGCCTCAGTTATTTACTTATTGATAATCGGCATCAAATCCACCCTCCATACTCTGTTTGGAGATGCTGGAGCTGGGAGCTGGCCACCCACGTTTCCCAGGCTCCCTGGGCAGCTGGCTTCTAGTTAGGTTCTGCCCATGGCAGGGGCCCCAGCAGGACTGCAAGGCAGGGGGAGGAGGGAAGAAGCCTCCTCCCTGCTCGCAGCTCCTGTACTTCCTGTGCGATCAGCAGTGGTCAGTTGAGCCCCACCCCAGAGGCCCCTTGTGGTGTTCCCCAAGCAAGCTCTGCTTGCTCCCCGGGGCACCAGCAGTAGCCCCCCTGTGCACGTGCTGGTCAGAGCACACATCCGTGGCGCTCCTCACCCCCTGCGCACCCCCAAATCAGGTCCCAGCCCCAGAGCTGGGGGACAAGCCCCGGGGGTGTCTCAGATGTCTTGGCACCAGGGACGCAGCGCCTCTCCTTGGAGGTGTGAACACTAGCAGCACAGAGTGCCCCTCGAGGAAACCGGAGGCCTCCTCCAGCCTCCTTGGATGTGATAATGCCTCTCTCTGTGTTCCCATCTGTGGGAGAGCTGCTGCAGCTTCTAGTTCTTTTTGTTTTTAATTATTTTTAATGTTTGTTTAATTTTGAGAGAGACAGAGACAGAGTGTGAGCAGGGGAGGGGGGCAGAGAGAGAGGGAGACGCAGAACCTGAAGCAGGCTCCAGGCTCTGAGCTGTCAGCACAGAGTCTGAGGAGGGGCTCGAACCCACGAACCGTAAGATCATGACCTGAGCCAAAGTCTCGCGCTCAAACAACAGCCACCCAGGCGCCCCTGCTGCTTCTAGTTCTTAGTCTCTGGGCGTCCTTAACATCTTTTCCCTTTTTCAGCCTTTAACACCAATTCCCTGATTTAAATCTTCTCTTAACAATTAGTGTGGTTGTAATTTCTGTTTTCCCAATTGGACCCTCAGTGCAGCAGGGAGAGGAGCCAAGGGGGAAAAAGTTTAAGTTGAAACGGAGCAGTGCGTGGGAAGGAGAGGACTGAGTCCCCACCTGGTGTTCATAGTCTGTTTTATTCACCACAGACTGCCTGTGGGGGCTGGCTGGGGACCCTGGCTAATGTCACCTTTGCCAGTGTCACTAGCACCTTGACTCCTCTCTCTGGAGCCTGTAAGGGCTCGTCAAGGCCTTGATTTTCTCTTGGTTCTCTTCGCTACAAGGACTGGGGGTCCCCTTCTTTCCTCCTCTCTGCTCAGTCTATTCCCATCATTCAGAGGATCTGTTGTTCCTAAAGCTTCCAGAAAACAGTAGGCACAAGGTCTGTGCAGGGGAGGAGGACACAGATTTTCACCCAAATCTGTCTTAGAAACACCCGGTCTTTGGATGAATCACCCCCTGCCCAGCTGTGGCCTGTGTGACTCACAGCCGTCGCCTGAGCCAGTTCCAGTGCTAAGCGTTTACATGCCTTATCTAACTCCAAACTGCAGGCCCATGAGGTTGGAACTATTATTACCCCTCGTTCAAAGATGAAGGACTCTGGCTCAGAGGGGTTAGGTCCTTTGTTGTTTACTCAATTAGTCTACAGAACTGTGACCAGAGCCCAAGCTGGCTGATATTCAAGCTCTGCCACCAGGGCTGGGATCCCTGCAGATTCCAGAGCAAAGGAGCCTTGGGAAGGGCTCAGAAAGCTGCCCTGGGGAGGTCTCCAGGGCTCTGGAGAGAGCTGAGCACCTGGGGCTAAGAGGACTTTGCTGGCGACTGAACACAGGGAACGTGGGCAAGACACCTACTTGCAGCAGGTCTTGCGCTTATCCCGGGATGAGCACTGAAAGCCCTTGAGGGTTAATGGGATAATGGTAAAGTATGACCAATGTCAGTTACCCACACCCAGTGCTGCCTCCCTACTGGGTGGGACCAGGCTCCAAGCCTGAGGGCTGAGAAGGCAATTCAGCCCTCAGGAGTACGCACCCACCCACCTCTGTTGCAACCCCAGAAGGCCCTTTTACCAAATGCAGAAACGGGATGTGTGTTTTCAATCCCAGACGACTCCTCACTCCTACGGAGCAAGTGCAATAACTTGTCTCCCCAGCTGCACACTCACATAAAGCTCTAGCCTGACCGAGCAGACTGCACACTCGTGCCGCTGCCACTCACCCACATGGAGGGAGGGACTGTGCCCTCCTCCTAGCCTGCGGATCTATGCTGGACCTGGCCGTGCAATCTCCCAAAGGCCAAGCACCCTCTTCTTGTCCCATCAGCCATGCCCCCACACCAGGTGGGGTCAACCACATCAGTGCCTCTGGGAGAGGCAATTTCCTGCCAGGACGCAGCCAGTGCAACATTTAAGGGCTTTGTGCTGCCTATCAAGTGGCTACACCACTTCCACCCCCTTCTCTCTGTGACTTTTTTCACACGAGACCATCGTAAGCACATGGCACTCAGAGAGACAGCTTACGGATTGTATCTCCTTATTTTCATATACAGATGGCAGAAATTGCTCCCGAATCCAATACAACAAAGGAAGGCTGAGCTGTCGGGCTGCAGAATCTGGCCTTCAGTTTCTCAGCGTTTCTATGACGAAGCTTTCACTCCAGGAACAACTTCTGGCATTTGAGTTGCCCCAGAAGCTGAACATCTGGACCATCTTTCCTTCCATCCCATGCCTATGCTCGCCCACGGACTTGAAGCAGGGACGCTGCAGGATCCCTGGCTTTCTCGGGGACACAGGGCAGAGGTGGCAAAAGTGCAACAAAACCGGTCCCACTGGTCTGTTCTGCCCCCCCCCCCCCAAGGCTATGGAGATCCCCAGGGGGCAAGAAAGGGGCCATGGGATCCGGTGGAAGCAAGAGAAATTGTCATGAGGATGCCTGCTCTGTTCCAGGGGAACTGGGCTTCTGAGAGGGACAGAGGCCCTAAAAGGGGAACAGACAGAACAGAACAGGACAAGATGGACAGAAGGCAGAAGAGAAAGAGAAGCGGCCCTTGCAGAAGGGCCTCACAGGGAGGGTGAAATAAGAAACAGCAAGAGAAAGGGCAGACAAGACGTGGCAGAGAAGTGAGCACTCAAGTACCAAAACCACGGAAGGGAGTGAGCCAGGGCTGCACCCACAGAGGGGGCCCAGAGTCATTTGAAAATGACAGTGGCCGCCAGGCGCTGTGCTCTCCCTGTCCGTCAGGTGCTGTCCTAAACACTTTGCACACATTATTTCAGTGAGTCCCAACAACCCCACGGGGTAGCCACTCTTGTAGTCCCGTTACACAGATGAGCAGGCTGAGGTCGAGAGAGGGTACACAGTGAGAGAGGGGCCGAGCTCAGCCTTGTCTGAAACTGGAGCCTGTAGCTATGGCACCTGCCTGCCATCCAGCCTGCAGACCCTTCGAGGCCCTTCCTCCTCCTGGATTCTCACCAGGGAGAAGAAAACAGGGACTTGAAAGTGGGAGTCACTTTCCTTTCCCCATTCTCACCTCCCAGCCTATGTAACAGACACATGGAAGGTAAGCTTGAGTCTCCAGGCCAGATGTCGGCCTGCACGCTCTGTCTCTATGCTGTGGCCCTTCTCCTCTCCAAAGCTGGTCTCTCTGTGTCATTCTTGTACCTGGTGTAGAGAGAGTAACGTGTCCCCCAGGGTGGGTGGGTGAATTAAATGAGATCTAAGGTGCACACAGCTCATGGCACCACCTGATGATCAGTGAATGTGGCCCCCCCAGGTCACCGATTCAGTGGGAAGGGCAGTCCCGCCACCGAGACCACAGGAGCTCAGACGTGGGCATGTGGACACAGAGCTGCCCAGATGAAGCCTGGCAGATGACCATCTTCGTCCTGTGAGCCCAAGAATGGCCAAGACAGAGCCCTGCTCTGGACAGGAGAAGCTTAAATGAGCTGTCTTAGGGGCAGGAATGGAACCCCTCAGGCCTGGGTAGGCTGGTCCTCAGGTATGCGGGGAAGTCACTGCATAATGAAAGGAGGGAAGTGGAACCAGAGTGGTCTGCCTGGTGGTGGTGGAAGTTTCACTGCCCGTGCTGGCAAGATCCCCAAGTTCCCGTGCACTGCTCTCTGTTCCTCCCACCCCATTCCCACTTGCCATGACATGTCAAAACTATTTCACTGATGGACATTTTATGCATGCTTTTTTTCCTGGATAAAACAAACATGTCAACCTTACCAGATGAGTGTACTTGGTGCTTGGACTACAACTATTATCATTCATTTTGTAAGTAGGCACTGATGCTCAGAGTTTATTTGGCTGATAAATAGAGCATATTTGAACCTAAGGTATGAGCTCACAAACCCAGGCTAATTTTGCTTCCCTCCTGCCCAGCTGCCAAGAACTCAGCCACTCCTCAGTGGCTGGCTCCCAGGATTAAGCTAAATTGGCTGAAAAAGCATGAACAGGGAGCTGATGGCCCCAGTGCCCCCTCCCACTTAGGAAGAGTTCTCTTCCTGCTGCCCCTTGAAAATCAGCCAGCCAACACACGAGCCAATTAAGGCAAATTGGAAAGCAACAAGCCACCGAAGGTATTGCTCTCAGGACATATCTTTTTATATACAATGGTTGCAACAATTAGACTCTCTCCCAAGGGCACTGGGAGTGACAAGCGAGAGGCTTACAGAAGCTCTGAGCAGGGAATGAGCAAAGCACTGCTGTCCTTAAAATGAGGAGCAGACTCCCCACTGCCCGCTGGCAGGACTCACAAATCCCTGCCACAGTCCCTGCAGCAGGTGGGCAGTGCCCAGGGGAAGCCTCACTCCCTCACCAGGGTTCTGTGGCCACATGTGTGTGAGGTCCCCCCCCAGGCTGGGGTCTGGAGACTATCTGTGCCCAGGAACCCCCCGGTTCCTTCAGAGGCATTCTGCCTGGAGAGCAACATCACCATCTACTGCCTTTCTTTCCCACCTTAATCCTGTGTTCTCTTTTGTCTTTTTCATATTGATTTGTCAACTTACTTTATATATTTTAGGTCTTAATTTCTTGCTGTTTACATACATTTTGAAAATCTCCCAGTTTACGGGTTGGCAAACTTTTTCTGCAAAGGGAAAAATCATAAATATTTTCTATTTTTGGAGGCCCACGATACCATCTCTGTCAAAACTGCTCAACTCCACCTTTGTAGTGCAAGAACAGCCACACAAAACATAAGTGAATGGGAGTGGCTGTGTTCCAATAAAACTTTATTTATAAAAGCAAGTGGTGGGCCAAATTTGAGTCAGACCAGTGTGCCAACTGCCGTCCTAGTCCATAGTTTTGTTTTTTAATCGTTTTTTATGCTCTCTTTTGTCATACCAACATTTTTCACTTTGACATGATCAAATTTTTCTATCATTTCATGTATGGTTTGTGTTTTCTGGTGTAGCCTATTTACTTTATAGGTGAGGAAACTGAAGCCTAGGAGGCGGCTTACTAAGGTCACACAGTTACTCTACACACTGTTACCCTATAAGATTGCAAGGCACCAACTTTGGGATCAGACAGCTTCAGCTTTGAATTTTGGCTCTGCAATTTATGCTTGGACAAGATATGTATATATGCACACACACACACACACACACGCATGCACACACACAATGTATATATAATGTATATATTATATATACACAAATAAATAAATATAAATTTATATATAAATATAAGTATTTATATTTATATATACAACTTTTCTTTTTACCTGGAGTTAATTACTATCTCAATTTTTAAAAAATCAGCCTGGTTGTCCATGAACCTTTCACTATTTCATACATTCTGATACCTCTATATTATGTCCATTAATAATATATTCTATATTTCTAAATAACCAGTTCCACTTTTTCTCCCCTACAGATCCCATTTCTGGAACCCTCTGTCCCCTTGCTCTCATCTGGTCTGGCTGCTTTCCAGGCTCAGGATCTCCCCACCCCCCACCACTGTTGTGCTATAACTGCTATTTTCTCTTAGTCTCCTTCTCATTTCATAGGAGCAAACCCTACAGTGGTTCTCCAAGAAAAATGCCCTGAAAATAATATGCATCCCTGAATTCCTAAAAATGTCTTTATCTTCACTCTTGACTAATAGTTTGGATACAGAATTCTGGGATGAAATATTTTTCCAACAGAATTTTGAAAGTATGTCAGTGTTACTATTGAGATAGGTACTCTGACACCTAATCTTTTGCAGGTAAACAATTACATCCTTATGACAGTTTTAATTTTTTTTAATGTTCATTTATTTTTGAGAGAGAGAGAGAAAGAGAGAGAGAGAGCATGAGCAGGGGAGGGACAGAGAGAGAGGGAGACACAGAATCTGAAGCAGGCTCCAGGCTCTGAGCTGTCAGCACAGAGCCTGACACGGGGCTTGAACTCATGAACAGTGTGATCATGACCTGAACCAAAGTCTGACGCTCAACCAACTGAGCCGCCCAGGCGCCCCAAACATCCTTTGGAAGTTTTTAGGCCTTTTATTTTTAACCCCCTGAAGCTCCGGGATTTCCCAATGATATGCTTTTATGTGAGTTTTCTTTATTCAAAGAGCTGGACACTTGATGACTGGCAACCTGAGGATTTTTGCTCTTCAACTCTGAAAAGGGTCCTTACGTTATCTTCTTTGACAGCTTTTCTCTCCTCAATTTTTATCTTCTTTCTTTCTGGAACTCCTATGAACCAAAATGTAGGACTGATGTTTCAATTTTATCACCCCTCCCCCTTTTTTCTTTTTGTCTTTTTACTTTTTGAAAGATTTCTTTGATTTTATCTTCCAAAATTATTATGTTTTAAATTTTCTGCTGCCCTGTGTTTTAAGGTGCAAAAGTTCTTGCTCATATTTTGATTATTTCTTTTATAGAATCCTACTTTATTTCAGGGATACATACATTTTATGTCCTTCGTTTGATCCCTGCATTAGCTCTGGAGTCACCTGGCTGCATGAGGTAGAGATCTTAGACATCAGATCAAAACTTTAAACCACCACTCCCCCATTCCTAGTTTTAGCTGCTGTATCCTTTTCTTCCCCCTCCCCAAGGCTAGAGTTTTCCTTGAGTTTTGAGAGAAAGAGAAGGTTCCTTTCTCATCCTTGCATGTTTGCATCTGGGCTGTGGGTTTCTTCACTTTCCTACAGCATTTACCATTCCTCCATCCACCTTCCATCTGCAAAAAAATCTGTTGAAACTACTTATCTGCTACTTTCTCTTCTCTCAATTTATTTGTCCTTGTAGGTTTCTATCTTTAAAACACACACACACACACACACACATTTCACTAGGTCCAACTACGCTCCTGGCAGGCCGGCTGCACTGCTGGTGACAGCGGCTGCCAAGAGGAACAAGTAGCCCATCCTGTGCGTGTGTGGTGTCCATGGGCACAAGGTGGCCTCGGGCCCTGACCAGCTCAGGGTCCACTTCGCGCAGGCCTCCCCCCCGCCCCCACACCGAATGGCAGCCATGGACCAGCGCTGCCTGGACAGCAGAATCTCTGCCACCACTCAGGCTCAGGGCCATCCCACGTGCTGGCCCTGCTATACCTGGACATGAGCCGGGATTGGGAGCAATGGGGCGGGATCCTGCCACGGTCACTGGACCTGCTGCTTGGCATCAGTGTGATCCACATCAGCCCCCCGAACTGCACCAAGGGGCTCTTCAGAGCAGCAGGGCACCTGCTGAAACCCATGGTGCCGCTGATCACCTACTGGCCCTATGAAACCAACGGCAAGATCACTCCACAAAGTAACGAAGATTCTGAACTAGCCCTTAGATGCAGGAGCCTGGAGTAGGGACTTCAGACACGGTCCTCCCAGAGGACCTGGGCCAAGCCAGTGGCCTGCTCCTGGAGAAGACGGTGGACATGCCAGCTAGCAAGTGCCTGAGATTCCGGAAGGAGTAACCCCTCCTTGTCCCGCATGCTTCTGTCTCTGCCAAAACCCTTCTGGAACAAACCCAGGCTGCCAGTCCCTGCCTCCCAGGGCTGGGCCATGAGGACTGGCCTTGCCCAGTCTAGACGCTTTTGGCTGGTGGCCACAGGGCTGCTTAGCGCCTGGGAATAAAATGTTTCCTACTGCAAAACAAAACAAAACAAAACAAAACAAAACAAAACAAAACCTCTACTATCATTTCATTGGGTTTTCAAGGAGAAATGAGAAATAGATACCAATGTCCAATCCCCCATATTTAACGCAACTTATTACCTAAAGAGACCACAGGAAGTCCTTCTTAACTAATCTGGAATCCAGAAGCTGGATTTATTCCAAAAATAAATTTTTGGTTATATAAAAAAAATTCTGTAAAGACAACATATTCAAGATTAAAAGACAAATGACAAAATGGGAAGATATTTATCTGTATTTATATAAACAAAAAGTAGCTTCTAGAAATTGATCAGAAAAAAAAACATTCCAATTTTTAGAATGGACAAGGATATGAAAAGAGGTCACAGAAGAGGAAAATCTAAATGACTATAAAGCATATGAAGAAAAGCCACATGTCAGTCATCATAACAGAAGTGCAAATTTAAACTACCATGAGGTACCGTTTTTTCAACTCTCAGGCAAAAATCCTGAAGTTTGACAATCTGCTTTGTTGATAAGGGTGTGGGAAACAAGCATTCTCATACATGTCTGGCAAGTTTTTGTAATGTCTTTGAATATCAGTTTCCTTATCTGTAAAATAGAGCTAATAACAATGCCTACATACTTCATAGGATTATTATAGGATGAAAAGAAAGAATACATGTAAAGTGCCTAACACATACCTACCGCACACTTAATAAACACTGCTTATTAACATTACTAAGATATATTTGATGACATCATTATGTTTTTCTTCACTGAAGCTTCTACAGAAGTCAGGAATAAATGCTGTCTTCCTACTCTCCTGCGGGATCTCCAAGGACGGAGACGATGTCTCCCATTTCTGTGTCGCTCTCAGATCCAGGCACAGTGCAGGACACATAGCATGTGCTCACTAAGTACCTGATTTTAAAATATTAAGGTCCATTCTTAGGCTACACCTGTAATCTTGGGTTTGTGCCCCTAGTTTCTTATTTTGCTGTGGAATGACCCAGTCCCCAAGCAGGAGGGCAGAGGCCAGTGGCTAGGATGAATGACAGGAATCCAGACACCAGGTCTGTGTGCAGAGCTGGGACTCCGGGGTTGGAGTACAGAGGGCACCCCATCAGCAGACAGCCCCTCTGATGGATGAGGCACATTACTCTGGGATCACTAACACTGCCAATTGCCAATGCCCAGGAAGCAACGCCTGGTCAGGGAAAGGTGCCTGGACCAGGGCAGACACCACAATGCAATCTCCCTGGATCAAGGATCCAGGATGGGGGAAGCTTCTGGTACCACCTGAGGACATGTCTGAATGGCAGGGGCCCTTCCTGCCTCCTGCTGGAAAGTCTGAGGGAAGGGAGGGGCCGAGGAGCACTGATGTCTAGATAGGAGGAATCTTGATGCCCTGGCCATTTTCAATCACAGTCTCTAAGCCCCAAAGATTAGATACCTCAGGCCCTTTCCACCAGACGCTCTCATTTCCTCCTTTGTTTCCCAGCAGCCCCATCTCCTCTGATAACAAAGGCAGAGGGACACAGAGAGTGATGCTAGAATCAGAGGGACCCCAAGGGCTCACCTGGCCCAGTCTTCTGTCCTCAGGTCAGTGACCTTCTAAACCATTCTCAATGCAAGCAACCATTATGCCTGGCATTATTAACAGCATGACAACTGACATTTGTTGCGTTCATGGTTGACAGAAAGCTGGGACACATGCTATCTCCTTTGGGGTCATAGCGGCCCTGCAGCCTATGTGGGGCAAAGTATTCTTATTTCGTACAAATGAAGGCACAGGCTGGGAGACGCAAGGTCCCTGGCTTTTCCAACCCCAAATGCTATTCTCCTTCTGGAAGGTCCACAGAGTCAATTCTGTAGTTCATCATCTGATGGTCAATTTTACATACACACATATAGTTGTGTCTGCTTTTATTTAAACCCAATTTCACTTGCTCATTCCTTCACAGGCATGGAGAACAGCTGGTTACTGTCCGTTCTTCTGTACATGCTTTGCAAAGTCAAGGACAGCAAATGACTCATCCAGAAGCCTTCTCCTGGCCAGGCTGCAAACTCAAGCTCTCTCTCCCTCTCTGGTCAGCAGGGGCGTGGGGGTTGTGAGTAGGTGGATAGGGGCTCTGAGTGTTCCCAGGCAGGTGGGAAGGAAGTGGGGGGGAGGCAGGGAGGTGGGGCAGTGTGTGCTCTGGAGACGAGAACTCATCTGTCTCACTGGCACGGAGAATGTTGGAGAAAGCCATAGACTTCATCATGTCTCCCCTCCAAGGCCTCTCTGCCGGGCCAGGGTGGAGGGACAAGCCGAGGGCGCCTGCTGAGAAGTCCCTGAATAGGCAAGTCCTGCCAGCCTCTCCAGGGGAAAGGAACTGTCAGCTCAGGCCCCTGGTGGAAACATACTTCCTTCTAAGTCTTCAGACCTGAGCTCTCCCACAGCTTGTACCTGAGGAGCTGACGAGGCTGGTGGAGAAGAATTACAGGCCTCGTGAAGTCCCTCTTCCCTGGGGGTTTAACCTTCACCTCAAGAAATGCATGGAGGTCTCAGGTCAGACAGAGAAAATAAATTTCCTGAGGTGTGTGATTTTTGGGTAACCAAGCATCAGCATCAGAGTGGCAGTGACACAGTCTTGGGGCTGGAGAGCCAAGTTCTAGTCCCTCTTGGCTGGTGGGGTTTCTGGGGGACCCTGGCTGGCCCAGACACAGACCCCATTTGGCTGCGATTTTTATAACAACGACAACAAAAGGCTAAAACCACCTGATATGACTGCTTAGAAGATATAATCAAGGGAAAGTGCTCAGAAGACAGACCTCAGAGGCCTCATGGTCTCCCTTCCTTGGTCATCCTCCTTCTGGAGACCCCCTCACCCGTTGTTCTGAGCCAGGGTCCTCCTCCCGGCCCACACCCACCTGTTATGGTCAGCCATCCTTCCCCCTTCCTCCCGCCCTCCCAGGTCATACTGCATCTCTCCCCATTGTCTGGGCCCCCCAATTCCAATCCCAGTCTGCACCTACGCCATGCCTCCCCTAAGCAATGCCCCCCAGCCGTAAGCATAATCAACAACAGCATTACTGCCAGGTGATGTGCCACCTACTCTTCGAGTGTTGTGTTTTATTTAATCCTCACAACAGCCCTGAGGTAGATACCATCACTACCAGCCCCATTTTACGGATAAGGAAACCGAGACCCGAAACGGTAGGTGGTATAGTGGAGATTCAGACATAGAAAGTTGAACCACAGATCCTGTCCATTTGGCAATTAATTCTGCTCCTCACGGTCCCTATTTTCACTCATCCCGAAATCTCCCCTCTTCCACAAAGCAATATAGGAGGGGGTGGGGGAAGGGTCTCTTCCAGACTCAATGGGCCAGAGGGACTGACCTCTGTCCCCTGAGGGCATGCCGTCACCCCTTCCCTGTCCACAACCTTCGCTGTGCTCAAGAGATGCAAACAACCTTCAGTATTTGCAGAAGCAAAATGCAGCATGGAGGGTACAATCTGCCACAAAACAAGCAAAGCATTTGAAAATCAAATAAAAATGACCTTTGCTTTAGCCACTATTTGGGATTACGTGCGCCGTGACTGGTGACTCAGGATGTGGGTGACAGGCGCTTAATGATTTAATTAGAACCACAAATAGGGCTAGAAAGGATCTCACATGCCATTTTTCTTAACTTCGTGGTGTTATAGATGGGGAAACTGAGGCCCACCGAGGGGTGGGAACGTCCTTTAGTCCTTACAGCCAGGAAATGGTGGCCTGACCTCGGGACCAGCAGTTCTTCTGTGCCTCAGACCGTATCTTTTAGCAAGTAGATGGAAGGCAATAAAAGCACTTCCTAGCAATTTTTACGAAGCATACTGGCCACCATGGCTCACCATGCCACCCAGGTGGATCCTGTTACTTTCATTTCGCAGATGAGGAAACTAAGGCTCAAAAACATGTCAGCGCTTAAGTGGAAGAGTCTGAGCGCCGAGGAGGTCCCTGACTAGCACTTCCCAGGTTCTCTCTCACCTCACGTTTGATGAACACATACTGCACCCAAGTTATGTCGGGCACCACACAGAAGGAGGGGCAGGAAGTGCCTTCTCTCTGGGAATTCACGATCCAGGAAAGCAGCAGGTGTTGAGGTGGGGGGCAGGGACTGTGTGCTGGGACAGGTATAAGAAGGCACTGAGGTCAGTTTTCCATATACATTTTTCTTTTTTTTTTAATGTTTATTTATTTGAGAGAGAGAGAGAGAGAGAGAGAGAGAGAGAGAGAGAGCGAGCAGGGGAGGGGCAAAGAGAGAGGAAGAGAGAATCCCAAGCTGGACTGGGGCTGGATCTGAAGACCCTCGGATCATGACCTGAGCCAAAACCAAAAGTTGGATACTTAACCAACCAAACCACCCAGATGCTCTTTTTTTTTTAAATTTTTATTTATTTTGAAAGGGGGGGGTAGGGGAAGAGAGAGATGGAGAGAGAGAATCCCAAGCCGCGGTCAGCCATCCCATGTGCTGTTGGCACAGAGCCAGGTACAGGCTCCGTCCCTGAGCCATGAGATCATGACCCAAGCAGAAATCAAGAGTCAGTCCCTTAACCAACTGAGCCAACCAGGCACCCCCATATACCTTATTTCTTGACCAATATCTGAGACGAGTCTGGTAGGTGTGGGCAAGGCAGCCAAGCCCAGAAGTGGTGGGAGGGGGTGCCAGGTAATCGGTGGCTGGGCAGAACCCCCACCCCAGCTCTGAAGTGAGGCGTCTGTCCCCACGCCCCCAGCACTGAGAAGTGCAAGGCCTTTGCCCCTGCCAGGCACACGGAGAGTCTGCCCATAATGAGGCAGGCAGGCATTTACCCTGGCTTGACCCAGACTCTGCTCCCAGAGACAGCTATTTACATCAAGAACTGTTCAAGGACAGGGACAGCACAAGCAATTACTGGCAGTAAAACCCAAGCCCGGCTCTGCTCCACTCCCCCACTCTGTTTTTTATATGGTCAATAAAGTGGCTGCCGGATCCGCCCTCTTGGCAGCGGAGTTTAGGTGTGAGTGTTCAGCCGGGAAACCAGCTGGCCGCACAGGGGGAGAATTGACTGTCTTCATCAGATTGTAGGTTTAATGCCCCAGCCCAGGGGCAGGCTGCTGGCTCCAGATGTGGCCTGTCTGCGGGGGCATTTTCTAAAAAGCCCCTTCAAGCTAACAAAGATGAAACTCCTACAGCCAGGCCATTCCCTCCCCTGCAGAGCCTATAAAAGAGCTATCAATGTGTCTGGTCCCAGGGACAGAACAAATAAAAAGGGCCTTCCCTGTGATCCCTTGAAATGTCACATGAATCTATTTAGGCAGAAAGTTTTCACAGAACTACAAACAAGTCCTCCTTTCCTGGTCCACCAGCCATTGGGAGCTGTGCTCAAGCTATGATCCAGGTGTGTAATTCAGGTACATGACGAGACTGGACACTGAATGCGAGCAGAGACACAACAGCATGTAGCACAGACGCACAAATGCAACACGGGGCCTGGAGCATCACATGTGTTTGCGACAGCCCTGAGCTGCCTTACTCTCTAGACAGAGAAGGACGCTGAATGCCTCATGCCCATCCTACACCCCAACTCCAGAGGGACCCATGCTGCCTTCATGCTGGACTGCTCTCCCTTCCCCCATGCCCGTTTCCACTGGTTCAAATCCCACCTCTTCTGCAAAGGCCTGCAATGCCACTTCTTCCAGGAAGCCTTCCTTGAGTCTCCCAGCCAGATCCAAACACAGCACGATCTCCATTCTGCTCTAATAATAAACAATGCTTTCTGCCCTGAAATCACTCTCTTATGCAAATATCTGAACTCCCCCCAAAATCCATCAGGGCAGGATTCGTGTCTGATTCATTTTCCACAACCCCCTCAGGGCTAAGCACAGTGCTTGGCACACAGCAGGAGCCCAGCGTCTCCTGACTGAATGAACACAACACTCTCCTATACACATATGTGAAAAGACACATGAGGGTGGCAGGTAGGTTTCTTCAGTTTCCCTCCCTTGTTTCACTCCTTTTCCTGCTCACCTAGGTGGAAGTTTTTGTTTTTTCCCCTCAGTAAATCATTTATATCAAATGTATGCATTGGGTGGTAGCTGGCATCAGGAAAAAGGCAGATTACTGTCCAAGAGTCAGGTATTCTCTTCTCAAGACTGGAAAAATCAGGCATCTGCTCCCTTGGAAGGACCCAAAGGTTCGCTGTGGCCCTTTGGAGAAAGAGCGGGGCTCTTGAGAGGAGGGTGGAGTTGGAAAAGGTTGGAGGGGGGTTGGGGGAGCTGTGGCTGGCTGGAATCCAAGAGAAGGGCCTCCCTAACCAACACGGCACTCAGGAGGCGGGCTCTGCGTGTACGGTGACATGAGAAGGCATTCGGCCAGCTATGTGCTCCGAAGAGTTGACACGGAGACCACAGCTACCCTGGAGCTGATAGGAGTTGCACAGCCATGCCCTTGCCGTGAGGCACAGTCCAAAGGCCTCTGTCCCCAGCACCAAACCCAGAGGAGACATCCTGTGTGAAGACTGGAGAGGCTTCCTCCACTCAGAAACTACCCCTGGGAATCCTGAGCCCCCAAAATGGAACATCTCTTCTGTGCCTGCATGTTTAATGACACAGTGACCATCCCTAGAGCTTCCATTTACACAGTTACATCTCATAAGCAACTTTCATAGTTAGAGCCTCCATGAACTGACCATTGAAATATGCTGGCCGCTCTCGGACTATGCGCAGCTCTTTCACTCCGGCAATTACTGGACCAATCCACCAAGGGAGAAAGGTTACCTCCCATTCTCCCAGGCACTCACCCAGACACAGTCTGAAATCGGGGTGGGGAGGGGGTCTGAACTGGGTCACGTTCTCTTCTGCGAAGGTTTCCTGCAAAGTTAGAACCTCTGGTCCTATTGCAACACTTAGATTCCTAATTCCAAAATGGAAAGTCTCTGTCTGGCTATGTTAGTCTCCAAACGCCTCCCACCATCACGATTCTCAGTCACCCAGGAGGGAGGATGAGGGTGGAGGAGGAATTTGTATTTGAGGCCCACGGCCAGGGGCTGGAGTAGTGCCTGGCAGGGGTGTGTGGACTAAAGATACTCTGGTACTTCTCATGCTTTTATACATGGGGAATAAAGGTGTAAATAACCCAAAATGATAAGGTGCATCCACTTTGTGAGTCCTGCCAAGTCAAGGTTGTAGATTCAAATTCTAGCAGCTCATTTGACTCAGATATCCCACACCCTACCTCGTTGTGGCCATGATCCTACACAGCCATCTTACAAGTGCACAGGCAGCTGGAGAAAAGAGTGGGAGACTGTTCTGGGTTGAATCGTGTCCTGAAAGATGCATCTGCCTAAGTCCTACCACTTTGTACCTCAGAATGTGGCCTTGTTTGGAAGCAGGATGGCAGCAGATGTAATTAGTCAAGATGAGATCATGCTGGAGTAGAGTGGGCCCCTAATCCAATATGACAGGTGTCCTTATAAAAAGGGGACATTTGGACACAGAGATAGATATGAACACAGGGAGAATGCCATATGAGGATAAGGCAGAGATCAGGGTGACGCAGCAGAAGCCAAGGAACACCAAAGAATTCCATGAACCGTCAAAACCAGGAGAGAGGCCTGCAACACTTTCTCCCTCACAGCCCTCAGAAGGCACCAGCCCCACTGACACCTTAATCTCGGACTTGTTGCCTCCAAGACAGTGAGACAATACATTTCTGTTCTTTAAGTCACCCAAGCTGTGGTACTTTATAATGGCACCCTGAGAAAATGAACATAGAGACCTGAGACAGACTACCTGTGCTGGTGGTGATATCATGAAGCTAAGTTAACCAAGAGTCAGACTCCTATGAGTTTAAGAAACATATATAAAGAAAGCTACAGATGGATGGATGGATGGGTAGATAGACAGGTAGTGATGGATGGATGGAGAGATTGACAGATGGACAAATAGATGATGGATGGATGGATAGATGGATGGATGGATGGATGGATGGATGGATGGGTAGGTAGACAGGTTGTGATAGATGGACAGATAGATGATGGGTGAGTAGATTGATGGATAGATGGATGGATGGATGGATGGATGGATGGATGGATGACAGATACATAGGCATACAGATTGATGATGGATGGATGGATGGATGGATGGATGGATGGATGGATGAATGGGTAGGCAGATGATAGATAAATAGATAGAGTGACAGATGGATAGATAATGTATAAATAGATCTGACTGCTGTGCAGACATGGTGCCTGGGTTCCCCCCAGCCTAGCAGCCTTCCCATACAGGGCTGGAGAGAGACTTGCCTGTCTGGGTGGCATAGGAGAAGCATCACACAAGGAGACAATAAAATCCATACTGTACAATCACTATGGCAATTAGACCTCCTGAACACCCTTATCCTTATCCCCATTTTACAAAATAGGAAGATGAAGCTAGAGCAGTTAAGTCATTAACCTAACACCACCAGGCTAGTAAGTGGCAGGGCTGGGATTCATAATCAGATCTGCCTATCCTCAAACACGGGTCCTTTTGTCACAGCTGCTGCTTTGCACAAACCCTTCCCTCAATGATCCCATGTTCAAATAAAGGAGGTCAATAGACCCAACCAAAGAGTTAGACCAACTTAGAGGGGTAAGTATTTTTACTCCCTATAATCCAGGCCAGCCCATCCTCACCAGTCAGGGGACATATCATGAGGCCCCTGCCCTCTGATCCATGATTCTAACCTGCTTCCCTTCAAAGTACTGGCTCTAACCACTGGCCTCATGCTGCCTCATGCTGCGTATCTAGCTTCTCCTGGATTCTGCTGTCCTGTGGAGGTTCTGGCTCAGTTTGCCTTTCTGGCCCCAGAATCCTCCCTTTCTTTTGGCTCCTCTAATTCCTGGCCCACGGAACTCACCCTTGGTCCACTCTTAGCCAAGCTAGCCTTAAGCACTGGTTTTTTGGGGCTGGCCAGCCCCAGCCCCTCCATGGGGGAGGGACAGGAGGCCAGACACCATGGCTGATACAAATGCAATCATACTTGCATGTCAGAAATCTTGCTGGGCAATCACACTGGAGACCTGCTAAGATGTATGTAAATGTCTTGGAGTCTTGTGGAGCTTTGCGGGGGGCTGGAGGAGGTCCCCTCTTCAGAGGCCCAGGCTTGGTGGTTCCCTTTCATGTCCCTAAATTGAACTCCCATTCCCAGGACTTGGTCTGACGGAGCACATTAGCTGTAACCCTAGGCCTACAGAACCTGGCTCATATCTCACTTGGCCCTTTCTATACTGCTCTCAGAGATTCCCAACCATGCCAGATGCTGTGGCCTCTGAGATGCCTTCATGCTGTTCCTCTGTCTGAGAGAAACCTCAGCCTCCTCCTGAGGCCTTTCCTCCTCCGCTTTGCCTAGCCAGCTCCTACTCTTCCCTCAGGTCTCAGCTCAGATGGCACCTCCTCTAGATTCACCCTACACCTGGGTTGGGTGACTGTCTGTTATGTCATCTTTATCATCTGGTAATACTCATCAGGGTCCTCCTTAAGTTCCAGGGTGATGCACTCGTCTGAGGTCCTCACCAACTTGTGATCTGGACAGGCAGGACCTTTGCCTGCCTTGCTCACACCGAACCTTTAGGGCCAGCACCCAGTAGGGGAGGGATAAACAACTGTGAAGGAGTGCAAGACCAAGGCCACAAATGGGGCATTTGTGACTTTCAGAGGCCAAGTAAGTTTCTCCAGAGGAAGCCCCTGGGCCCCTGGCCTAGAAGGCATCCCCACAAATGTTGTCCATCAGGGCAGAAGGGCAGCTTCTCACGACCACCGTGGGCCCCAACGGGACTCAAAGCCCACAGGACCCACCCCTAACAGTGAGCCAGGAGTCTACTCTCTGAGCTCAAATCTCGTCCCTGGAACACCATGAAGTCTAGTAAAGAGCACAAACCAGCATGAAGCAGGCACAAGAAAACTCCACCATTCAAACCAGCAATGTTAAGTCTCCAGCAACCATGAAAGGAACATGGTCATGCTATGTCAACTATGAACAATATTTGCTTGTCCTTAAGACTACAACTCACAATTTGGGGAACCTGGGTGGCTCAGTCAGTTAAGCGTCTGACTCTTGATTTTGGCTCAGGTCATGATCTCACAGTTCATGAGTTCGAGCGCCACTTTGGGCTTTGTGCTGACAGCACAGCACAGAACCTGTTTGGGATTCTCTCCCTCTCTCTCCCTGTTCACACTCTCTCTTTCTCTCTCAAAATAAACAAACTGAAAAAAATTTTTTAAAAGACTACAACTCACAAAAATAGCACTTCCATGAGCTAAATGTAAAACCAAGGCCAGGGGCATTCAGCCCATGTGAAATTTTCACATCAAATCAATACCTCTTCAGGAGCTGTTTCCTGATACCTCCTGATACTTGAAAGAAGTTTGACTGGCTAAGGGCTGAGAGAGAAACTTGAAACAGAGAGCCCAGGCCTACCTGGAACTTCATAACAGGAGGAAGAAGGAGAAAGAGGAGGAGGAGGAAGAAGGTGGGCAGGAGGGGGCAGGTAAAGAGAGGGAGGGGGAGGAGGGGGATGCAAAGAAGAAGAAGAGGGAGGAGAAGGGGAGAGAGGCAGAGAGAGAGAGAGAGAGAGAGAGAGAGAGAGAGAGAGAGAGAGAGAGAGAGAGAGGAAGAGAGGAAGAAAATGAATATATGTCTTACTGTTATTTCTAGATCTGTTTGGCCTGGTCTACCCTTTGCAGTACGGCAAGGGAAACTTTGATCCTGGATCTATTTTGTTTTGATTTTTCTCTTGGCCACCTTGGCTGTCCATTCCTCCCACACCAAGGCTTAAGGAAGCAGGAGGCGATGTCAAAACTGCTGCAGTTCTGACAACAGCTTTGTATCTTTGTTTTCTTGAAGCGTTTGTTCTCTATGACCCTCACAGGGCCCTGGGATTCTAGCCTGTGAACCTTAGGCCCAGGGCCAAGGGCTTGAAGAGGCTGTGAACAGTTGTGTCCTCCCTCCCATCCTGCCAGTGGCCTTCCCTTCTGCCTGGCTCCCCTGACACTTGTTCAGATAACTACTTGTGCATCCTCTCACCCCACCTTCTCCATCAGGGGGGTGCTATTGTGTGGGCAACATTCCTTTAGTTTGGGTTCACTCTTGTGTTTGCCAATTTATTCACCTTTAAAAATGATTTTGAGTTCAAAAACCAATGAACTCAAATACACTTTCTTTAGACTGTATACAACCCACAAGATAAATGATAACATTAGCAAATAGATGAGAACAGAGGAAAATAAGGTAATAAATGAGATGCAGTTAAAAGCTGACTGGAAGGTTTTAACATGCCAATCGGGTTCTGAGTCTCCTAGAGGCCAAAGCAAAGATGGCAATATGATCAGACACAACTGGGAGTGCCCAGTGCCTCACAAAGAGATCATTAAGTGTCCAAATAATGCATTCAGCATGAAAGATGTGGTTTAACTCTGGCCTGGAGGAATGCCGTTGGCTCTCTCCTTTCTTCCATAAATATTAAATGAGCATCTTCTAATTGCCCTGACCTGTAGGCTCTGGGGATAAAATATGTATCAAGCTCTGATCCCACTCCTGCTCTCCATAAAGAAAGAGATTTGCCTTTTTAATTGAGTTTGGCTTTGGGTGGTGAATTTTTGCCCAGAGGTGTGGAGAGCTAGGGAAGTGGTTGTGGAAAAGAACAGACCTTCTGGTTACCTTTTCTATTTTCTCAGCCTGCAATACCCAATCCTTCATTCGCTGCCCAGAGATGTCCTCATTCTTCACTGTCCAACTCAAATGCCACCTCCTCCAGGAAACCCTCCAATACATTGTCAGCCTGAATTAATTGTTCCCATAGCACATGACAAGTGATTTAACTTAGCACTTATTTCATTTTTCCTTCTGGCATAGACCTTTCTGCCTTTCCCCCTGGCCTAACTTATTCATGTCTGTATTTTCAGGGTCCAGCCCAGTCCCAGTCAACATAGGCAGTAATCAATAATACATCTCCTTGTGTTGTATTAAAGATCATTTATTTTCATGAAATGGTAAGTTCAGAAGTCAGATACACAGCAGTTAATTTCATTCAGGACTGAGGCAGCTCTGAGCTGAGTGAAGTTAGCAGGAATTCAGCATCAACAAATCAGGCCCGAGTGCCAAGAGCCTCCACAACCTAGAAGGACTCACACATTCTCCTGCCACTCAGGAGGGTGGCTTCTCAAGTTTTCCCTAACCAAAGGGTGTGAGTATTGATATTTTTCTCCAACCTACTGACCTATACTGCATGCACTGCTTCCACTGTGAGAAGCAAGTGACAGAGAGGCCTTGTCTTGTCTAAGGTGTGGAGGGCAGGGCACGAAGGTCACAGAAAGAGCTCTGGCTGTGGCAAGTGGATGTAATTCCAAGTCTTTGTGTAATGGCTAATGGTGGCGTGCATGGCTGTGTGTGTGGCTAATGGCCGAGGGCACATCACTTAACTTCTCTGAAGCTGTTTCTACAATTGTCCATAAGGAGAGTAAAACCTAACTCACCCAATTTTTTTTAAGTTTATTTATTTTGAGAGAGAGAGAAAGAGAGAGAGAGAATGTGTGTGTGTGTGTGTGTGTGTGTGTGTGTGTGTGTGTGTGCGCGCGCGTGTGTGTGTGCAGGAGCGGGGGAGGAGCAGAGACAGAGGGAGAGAGCGAATCTCAAGCAGGCTCTGCACTGTCAGCACAGAGCCTGACTTGGAGCTCGAACCCACGAACCCATGAACCGTGAGATCACAATCTGAGCTGAAATCAAGAGTCAGACACTTAACTGACTAAGCCTCCCATGCTCCCCTATTTATTGCCCAATTTTATAAAGTATGAATGTTATAAGGTAGGTGAAAGGGTTTATAATAAAACCCAGCCTGGGATTGTGCTTGTTAAATATTTTCTTCCTCTGTTTTTTTTTTTCCCCTTTACTTAGTTTTGGAGGCCTCTGCTGCTTACTGGCCATGTGACTTTATGCAAATTGCTCAACTCAAAACTCGTCAGTGAAATGGTCACTAAGGACTAAATGCAATTACACATGTACTGAGCTTGCCGCATCCATACCAGGGGTCAGAATATACATGTTTATTACAGGGGTCCATATGTGCAGCATAATTCATGAATTAGGTCTCAATTCATCCATTTATTCATTCATCCACTCAAACAGATGGCCCATAGCTCTTGTGTACGACTCACTGTGCTACATACAGGAAACACAGAGGATCATGACACCATCCCTGCCCTCGAAGGGGGTGAGGTCTATATCCTTTTTGTCTTTTTTTTAAAGTTGATTTATTTGTTTTGAGAGTGGGTGGGGAGGGGCAGAGAGAGAAGGAAAGACAGAGAATCCCAATCAGGCTCCACGCTGTCAGCACAGAGCCCAACACGAGGCTCAATCTCACAAACCGTGAGATCATGACCGGAGTCAAAACCTGACCTAACCCCCAGGTGCCCCTCCTTTTTGTCTTTATCTTGTATGTATTCCACCCTCCTCTGAATGCCCTTTGTCTCTCCTGGGTGTCTCCTCTGGAGGGAACAACCCGGATGATAAACAGCAAGCTTAGGTAGTACGTGATTTATGCAGTACCTGTGTGAAGCTGATGTATAACCCCCTTTGCCCCTCGCTATTGCACTAAGGGGAGTCCTCCCTGGAATGTTCTGGGACAGAGGGCTGGTTCCCAAAGAGACAATCCATGGCAATGTCTGATCAGCACAGACTCTCTGTTGGAGGTCTGTGTTGGTTCTAGAGGGAGAGCATAGGGGCAGCCAGACCTCAGAGAAGGCTCCATTCAGGTCAAGTCTACATGAAAGATCTGCTTCCACGGCGAGGCTGGAAGCAGCAAGACAGGTGATGATTCAGGGAAAGTTCTGGAAATAGAACCCCCCAGTTCTTCTCCATTAGGGGCAAGCACAAGCTTCCACCCACTCTGACAGGCCTGGGGACCATTTCGGGAAGAACCAGTGTGCTGCCTGCAGATGACTCATGCCCAGGCACTGAGTGTGCCTCTGGTCACTCTCTGCATGAGGATGAGGACCAGGATGGGAGAGACAAGGAGCCCAATTATCTTTTGCTGAGCCTCAGCTGTCAACAGCCAGATTTACCCAACACACAATATAAATCTTCATGGGATTAGTTTAGTTTGGTTCAACTGTACGTTACTAATCTTCTCATACCCACCCCCCACCTCCAGGATTTTGCACCATTGTCACTAGGGCATAATTTTCCTATCAAGAGCTAATTGTTATAGACAACCATGAGTAACTATGATTTTTCAGGGCTGAGAAAGTGGGGTGGGATTCTAACCCAATATCAGCAAAAATAATCATAAAAACAAGCTCCTGTTTTTTCAAGTCCCCTCTGTAGGACTTGAAGGGAAGAGGCTCTCTGAGGTATGTAGCTGAACCAACACAGCCTTTTTGGGGGGCCTGGGATAAAAGGAGTCTTTGCTGGGATCTTTCTGGCCTCAGCACAGGCTCTGAGACCAGAGCAGCTGGACAGAAGACCAGAAGCTTCAAGAGAAGCTCCAGGGGCCCTGCTGCCCTGGCCTCAGGGCTCCAAAGGGAAGCAGATGCTGGGACAATGGCCAAGGTCCCTCAGAGAAGGCAACCAGCATGTTTATATGTCACATTTCCTGGCATCCCATTTTCTAAGCATGCCTCATCCCTGCTCAAAGACATTCCTTTGCAACACTCAGCTGGGTCTTGCTTTAAAAGGGGGCGTGTGACACAAAAATCAAGACTTTTCTGAAAACCCCCAAAAACTGTATGCTGTTACTAAAGAATTTACCTTATAGGATGGCTGTCTGCAGGATTCTTCAAATGATGGGGTCTTCCTTACAGGCATTTGGAATGGGATGGGATTTATGAACTTTAACTTGCATGGAACTTTACCTTCCCCCAACATATCTGAGGCCTCCTTTGCTCATCTTTGGTTGTTTACATGGTCCATTGGGCATGGGGACCAGGTTGTCTCTGGTTTCATGTCCTGCCTCTCCAACTAGGCTCCCTGGGAACTCCTGTTCTCTCTACTCCAACTCTGGAGATCCCTAGGGCTCTGCCAAGAGTAGGTACTTCACGCACAGCTGGTTGATCAAAAGGGATGAGTTTACATCTTCTGTTTAAGTTATACCTTCTTTCTGACCACATACTAATTAATTTCTAAAAACACTTTGCTTTACAAGTAACCTCTCTTTGCCTCCCAGAGAGCCTCTGGGATCAGGTGAGACACTGTGGGAAGAAAAAGCAGCCCTTGTTTGCCTAACTTTAATTAAACAATCATTTCCCTAAGGATTCTGAAAGGCCAGGCCCTGAGCTAGAGTCTGGAGTGACAGAGGAAGGATCCAGTTCCTGACAACGGGGACTGAATGCACCGACCGGTGCACCCAGTAAGACATGTAGAGGCTGTGATAGGATCCATCAGTAGAGCCACCATGGATCAGGATACAAATGTACTTTAGTCCCCAGACTACACCTCAGGATAGCATCTACTATTACTACTACCTTTAGGGATTCTGCTTTTAATCCATGAGACATGTTGTGCCCTAAGGCAGAGGCTAACTAGCGTTCCCTCTCCTTCCCTGGGCCTCACTTCACTCTTGGGCAGACCCTCACCCTGTAAGGAGGCCCAGGCCCTGGTTCATGGATCCAAAAGTCTGGGCACTCTTTCTTCTTCATTGGGGAACCCAGCTGCTGGGGTGGGTAGTAATATATTGAAATACTCCACCTCTGGTATTTCCTGTTACCTCTTAACACTTCCCCCATCTTGTAAGCCAGACTCTCAGAAAATGGATTTATATCTCCCTGTGGGGAACTCAGGAACAGCACAGTAACCCCCTTGACCAGTGCTGTCCAATAGATATATAATGCAAGCCACAAATGTGAGTCACATATGTGAACTTTCTGGTGCTACATTTAAAAAAAGTAAAAAGAAATAGATGAAATTTAATTTTAGTGTTTCATTTAACCCAATATGTCCAAAATTCATTTACATTTCAACATGTAATAAACCTAAAAAACTATTAAGGAGATATGTTATATTGTTTTTTTATACTGAAGTTTTCAAAATCCATTGTATATTTCATACAACACACCTCAATCCTCATGAACTACATTTCAAGTGCTCAACAGGTGCATATGGCTAGTGGCTTCCATATTAAACACTGTAGCTCTAGACCCAATGCAGTGTGAAGAGGTGACTAAGAGGAAGCCAATCCTAAAGAGGCATGGGGTCAGAAATAGAGGTGACCCAGGAGTCTGCAGGGATCAATGACTTGGACATCCCGATGCAAACAAAATCACTCTCAGGGTTCTCAATGTGGTAAATGACGATTCCCAGGATGTGCCTCCAACCAAGACCAACTAAATGCCTTTGCACCATGTAAGTTTGTCCACAACTGCATTGTCCAATACTATTAGACATTAGCCACATGTGGCTCTTTAAATTTAAATTAATTTAAATTAAAAAATCATTAGCTCAATTGCATTGGCCACATTTCAAATGCTCTATAGTCACATGTGGCTCGGAGCTCCTGTATAGGGTCGTGCAAATATATTTCCATCATCACAGGGAGGTCTACTGGACAGAATCTGAGTCAACCCCTGAGAAATGAGGGGAGTCACCCCAAATTCCATTACTTGTAGGCATGGGGGCTTGTAACAGAACCTAAGTTGATTTATAGAAAGATAAGGTTTTTTTTCTTGCGTGACTGAATTTGTGGAATGAGATGAATTTGTTTTAACTTTTAATAGGAATTCTTTTTAACTCTAGGAGCATGTTGCTCTGTTTGTAAACTTGGAAAAAAATCCATACCATCTCATGACGTGGTGTAAGGATTAAGAGACAAAAGGTCAGACACCCAACCCAAGGTCTGGCACACTGGGCTCCCTCCCCTCCCTCTTCTAAGGCTGTGTGTGTGTGTACCTCCATTCCTCTCAAATGGGGGAGCAGGCAGATGTCCACCTCTCTGAAAACAAGGGCCACATTACTGTACTATTCCCCCCACCAGCCACAACAGGAAGGGCATGTTAAGGTCAAACAGGACTTGTGAAAAGGCAAACTGGAAACTGCCAAGTGGACAGAATTAATAGGAACAAACCACTCTATAGAAACTAGAAAGAGCATCAGAATTTGGAGAATATAATTACTATGGTCAGCCATAACCTAAGGATGGGGGTGGGGCGGGGGTGGGGGGGAAGAAAACAAAGGTGTACTGGAAGTGAGGGGTGGAGAAGGAGAGAACTGAGGAATTCTTTGCATTCTTTTGATCAAAAACAAAAACAAACAAAAAAGCAAAATGAGGTGAGACAAGAAGACTGGAGGGTTTAACCAAACAGAAGTTCATGAAGTCCATGAAGCTTCATCAAGGCTTGTCCAGGCCATGAAACCTTTATTTTATGACAATGACATCAATGTGAGAATAACCACATGCAATTAAAGTAAGTAGCAAATAAGGAGGAGTAGCTCAAGGTCAGGTTAGCTTAGGGATGATATGGGGAAGAACGTGGAATGATCTGTGCCAAAGACAAAGGGTAAGTCATATAGGATAGAATTTTAATTATATCTAAATGGGTTAACCTGAACCTGCTTGCTCAAGAGAATTAGGAACAATACAGATCTATTGTTCCTCTCACAGACTCTGGCCGAAAGTGGTATATAGTAAATCATACAGTGCTATCTCCACATTGTTTCACCTGTTATTCTTGGCTGAACCCCTGTCTGGAAGGACTCTGGCCCAGGAAAAGGTGGCAGATCTCTCTCCTGACCAGGAATGGGAGCAATTATAGCAGCTTTAGATTGTTCTCCCCGTCCCTCACTGTTGTCCAGGGAGTGGGGCCTCCTCAGGGTGTGGGTGGGGGGACGAGAGTGGAGTCAACAAAACTACCATCATAATATGAGGGTAAGCTGATATTATTAGATTATTTCACCCTTATGCATTTCCTTCCTTTATAATTTTCACAGTCCATACCTTTTCTCCTGGAGCTTTGGTGGTAGGAGAGTTCTAAAGGACCCAAGTTCAATCTCCTCGTTTTTTACAGGTAGGTCTCAATCACCCAGAGAGCAGGAGAGAAGTGCTGTGCACAAGAGCCCTGAGCAACTGGGAGCCAAGGTGAGGAGGCCAGATTTATACAACACACATTCCATTCAGGGTTTTCTCCACTGTATTTTATGACCTCTCCACTTGGTGCTGGATTTGCACATATAATAGATGCTTGATGCTTTGGTGACTAAAAGCACTTAAATTTAACCTGCATGACCCAGGTCCTGTTGCCCTGGCTCTTAGCCAACACCACCTAATAACCAGAGAGGTTTTAATTCTAATGAAAATTCTTCAGTGAAAGAGCTCTGGCTCACAAAGGCTGCCACCAGCTGTATAAGCGCTTGTTAGTTTGGGTTAATAAAATTTTTAGATCTCATAAAATGCATTTTCTCTTGAGGTATTTTTGTGTTGTATTTACAATAATGAGATCCCTGATATGACTCCAAGACTTAATGGAAGACCACATAGAAGTGGATGACTGAAATAAAATTTAGATTCTCCCTCAGTGGAGGGATATAATTGCTCCCAGGCAACAAAGCACAGAGTAGACTCTGTCTCAGCTCCTCATTGCTTCTTTGAGGCATGTCAGAAGCTGCAGAAAGAAGCTGTCAGAAGCCAATTGCTATGTCTGAGCTGTCCTTTTCCCCGTGGATCCAGGAAGGGACCACAGCCGTGGCCCAGCTTTCTGTCCTTATGTTTTTAAACTGACTCATGTTCTACTGAGAATGAGCCTCTCTCCCACATACCCTCACACTTCCCTCCATGCCCATCAACCCATGACTAAGCACTGAGCAAGTTCCAATGGGTTCCAGCCCCAGACTCTGTAAGGAGGCCAAAGCCCTGAGATGGAGCCTCATAAGAGACCATGAACTTTACCAAGACATAAAAAGGAAAATTTTCTCTAAGGCCAAGAGACTACACTTCAAACCCAAGCAGCCCCCTCCCTGTCCTATATGAACAGGAATAATGATCCAGGCTGTGCTATGTCGAGGGGCTGGAGTTAGAGCTCAAAGGTGAGAATGGAAGACACTTGGAAAAGTTGAAGCTCCACAGACAGAAAGGACTATTGATCCTTTCTATCAACCCCAAAGTTTGCCTGGAGCTCCAAGGGCTGCTTTGGCTTTAGCTATGCTTAGATACAGTCGCACAGATTCAAATTTTACACTCACATTTTGCTGGGAGGGACCACCTCTCCCATTATTCTGGCCATCACAGATAAATTGTAGCTGTCTTGTTAATCACTATATTGTTAGTGCTGAGAACAATGCCTGGCACCCAGCAAGAACACACTGAGTAACCAGGGAATGAAGGAAAGACAGAGCTCCTTGGGAAAGGATCTGTTCTTCTGTGCCTCAGGAAGTGGGCAGCAGAGGAGTGCCTGGTGGTGTTGATAGCACAGATGGATTCTGCACTCTGCTACCCCTGCGTCTGTGTGCCTCTTCCCTGTACTCATCACCCTTACCCTTGGATTTATAATAGATAATTTACATGTCTGTCTCTTTTCTTAGCCACCCGAGCTCCTTGGGTTCTGATTCATCTTCCACATCTTGGCTTGGCACAGTGTGTGGACTCAATATAAGTTGATGGAACTAATGATTGTCCTTCTCTGTGGGTTTCTGAGATACCCTAGAATTGGGTCCAGTAAAGTATAGTAATCTAAAGCCTAAGGGATGGAAGAAGAGAGTTTCAGTTTACATAATGAGCAAAAGACACCCTCCTAGAAATTTTATTGTTTGTTTTAACTCCATATGTACAGGAGAACTGAGGCATTTCTGAAAAAATCCCACACTTGTCTTGCAGGGGTTAATGTGCTTCTGGTTACTGAAAGGCCTCAGAGGAGATAACTTAACCTGATAAAATCATCACTGATTAATGGAAATGTAAACAGACTTCTGAAGGTTAAGCAACTTTAAGGGGAAAATTAATCATTGGAGATGTTTCACCAAAGTACTTAAATAAGCAGGGCAGATCAGACAGGAAACCCATTTGATCCAACCCATATTTGGTGTCTGAAAATCTATCAAATCCCTTTCTTTCCTGAAAAAAAAATCTGACATTTTTATGCTTAAAAATGTAAAACTATGTTATATAGAGTAAAATTGGGCCTCTCTCATCCTTTAGTCATCAGGAAAATGTTCTTTTATCAGGAGGGTCATGGTCAATCATGGTGGTCAATGTCGAGCCTTGGGAGTGACTTTCTTGGGAGTGACTGTGGCCCCCAGGGAGAAGAACCATCCCTCATGGGTCTAGCCACTCCTCAGAGGTGGAGGAGAAGTGGGGAAGGGTCTACCTTGGCCCCCAGGAAGCCCTCCCCAGGGAAACACTGAGAGGAAACTCTTCCCATATCTTTCCTTTAAAATAAAGCTAATTGGCAACTTGACCTCATCAAATCTAAGGGACCTTCTGACGACAATGTAGGGACTGTCAGCCAGTGTGCTGAGCAACAAAGTGAAAAATAAAAGCAAGGTATTTTTGTTCCCTCAGTTCCTCTGGCTTCAGGTCCTTATTTCTTTAAGATTAAAAAGAAAGAAACAAACAAGAAATCAATAATTCTAGAACAAAGAAGACAAACAATCTAACCATGGGAATGGAAAAGTCCAGCCCTCAGAAGGTTATCGAAGGGTCACCTGTGAGCCAAAGCCTGGTCGTTGGGCAGAATTGGATGTCCTCATGTGGAAAAAGGGCCTGTGGTCTGTTCCTGTAGTGAACTGAGCACTCCTCACCACACACCAGGCATGGACTTCACCGAGCCATCTACAGTTTCTTGCATGGTCCCCACCAAGGCTGGGAAAGTGTGTGGTTTGTGTCATTCGTGTGGGAGACTCAAGGTCACTACCTAACAGTGCCCATCCCCAATCCCATCTTCAGCAACATGATAATAACAGTAGCCATCACTTACCAAACAGACCTTATCTGATTTCATCTCACAATTCTGTGAGGTTCAAAATATAATCCCTAATTTACATGCAATGAAATGTAAGACTCAGGGAGGCTGGGTGACGTTTCCAAGGTGATTTTTTTGATATAGCAGTTCCCAACCATGGCTGCACCTTAGAGCCCCAATTCCTAGCCCTCAGGCTGAACTGTAAGCCAATTAAATTAGAATCTCTGAGGTGGAATATTTTTAAAGCTCCCTGAATGATTCTGATGGGCCACAATGGCTGAATAACCACAATGGCTGATCCAGTAAACAGTAGAGTTAGGATCTGAATCTGATTCCAAGCCTCTGCTCATTTTTCTCTGTGATATTGCCAATTGTGAAGGAATCATCCAGAGATTTAAAGAGTATTTTATCAAATGGCTTTCCTGTTGGACATATGGAGAGACCTGGGATTCAGAAAAAGGAAGTCCATTTGGCATAATCTCTACTTTCCTTATAAACAGGATAAGAAACAGGGTGAATACTAAGAGTCCTTCCCATACAGCTGAGTGCATGGGCTTTGTAAACAGGATTTTCAGACATTCAAAATCTTTTTGTTTTACCATCCAGTTCCAGCCATGTGCTGGAGACCTACGTTGGAATCTGACTTTAGGGTCTGATGCTACCTTCTGGGGCCCAAAGTGAGTGTATTGACTCACTAAGGACATTCATGGTCAACGTCACACTCCTACCTCATCTGTTCAGACAGATGGGTCCTGTCTGCCAATTCAAATGAATGCTTCAGTTAATAGTCCTCATTTTCTAGGGCAAAATCATCAGGATTGAAACATCTACTGACTGTCATGTGGAACAGAACATCCCATCTCCCTGACTTTTCCTGTCATGAGGAAATGATGGAAAATGATTTTCCATATTAAGATGACTGCTTTCCTGAGGATGAGAGCTACACAGTCACTTCAGCCGATATGTCTAGGTTGGGCTGTATAATAAAGGCTTGGCTAACTGGAGCCATCAGCCTGTCACTGCCATCCAATTAACCCTTTCCTCCAGGCCAGATGATAGCTTAGAATTGCCTTAAGGCCTCCCTGGCTAACAGTCCCTTTCATGAAACTTCTGTTCCCAATAGCTTCCTACTGTTCATAGCCCATAGCTACACTACAAAGATACATTTTAGTGTCTGAATTACTTATGAAAGTATTTTCAAATCCCTAAATGTAATGTCTTAGTCTCCATCTTACAGGAAATTTTAGGGCATCCATTCAGTTTTTCACATATTCATCCAAGATACGTTTACTGAGTATCCTCTCCATGCTAGGCACTGTCCTAGATGCTGGTCAAAAAACAAAACAAAACAAAACAAAAAACAACCCAAATAAGGTCCAGCGTCCAACCTGAGAAAGCTTCTGGTCTGGTCGGGGAAGCTTCATGCAGGAAAGGTAAATATATAATCCAATGTGATGGCTGAATGATGAACTTGCCCATTGATCACTTAACTCAGCCTGAGAGGAGAGACTGGAGGGTGAACAGGGAAGGCTTCCTAAACAAAAGGAAATACAAATGGAGGAAATCTGCACAGAAACATCAAGGATCATCAGGAGCTTAATGACCAACTGTGGATGCTCACTTCTGCAGAGCAGCCAAGACTGCATTTGCCTCATTCACAAGTTTTTGTCTCCTTGAAGGCCTGTCCCCAAATGGGTTTCTGGCCCCTTCTCCTTCCCAGTCCCTGTGCTGAGCTGCACACTACCACTCACTGGTCCCCAGCCAGGCCTTGCACATCCATGTATTTTCATTCTTGCTGGCCTTGTATTCTTTGTCAGGAATGCCCATCACACCCTCACTGTCCACTGAGCTCCTATTCATCCTTCAAGGTCCAGTACAAATGCCACCTTTTCTGTGACTATTTCCCTACCTCTGGGTAATCACAGCCCTTGTGACATTGTATTATAGTTATGTGTTTGCCTCTCTAGGTTGCAAGCTTCTGGAGGACAGAAACTGCCTCTTAATCATTCTCACATTACCAATATTGATGAAGGAATGAAGAAACAAAGCAGCATATCAAAAATTCACATGGATTGTTTTCATCCTTTCCAACACACAAGCCAGAGTCTCCCCAGTGCAGGCTATAAATAGGAGTAAAAAAATTGGGATCCTGGTACCGGCTCCCAACTGGCAGCAGCACTTGCCTACCTTATGAAAGGAAGGCTCATTTGGTGATTTGCACATGCACAATTGCACCATAAACAAGCAGAAAAGAATGGAGAGACTTAGGAGCAAATTGATTACTCATGAATCCAATTACAACTAACAGCTCAAGAAAGGCCCCTTTCAGATGCCTATAATAATTCATGCAGAGGACAGAGGGAGCCCTGACAGGTTGGCATCTGGACCTTGAAGTGTCAGGAATCTTGGGCTGGTATGTGGTGAATCATCCCATGCAGGCCATCTCAACTCCCCAGACCTGACAGGGCCATGGTCAGGTTCAAATCCTCTTGGACCACTTGGCAGCACAACGAGGCATACGTTTCTGTGGCCAGGGCCTGTACCCCTTATCCAAGCCAGTCACCCAGAATTTGTCCCATTTTAATGACAGCACTTTTAGATGTATGATGAGATGATTAACAAGATGAATTTGACAGAAATTTCTGCTGCTGATGTGCTGCAGTGGGTCCCCCAAAAAGAGGAGTTGGTGATAGATGTGCTTAATATTTCAGGACCACGGACAGTGCCTGGGCGAGGGCACTGCTCCCTGTTCATTCAAAAGTGTAGGTTCCAACCCAAAAATTCCTACTCAGCCCTCGGTAGAGTATGGAAGTCTCCCATGTTTCTCACCACAAATGCTGTGAGAAACCATAATGAGCTCAAGAAGGCTAAGGCCACTTATCACCACATTCAGTCTGGCACCAGTCACTACTTGCATGTATTAAAGAGCCAACAATTCTTAATGATGGCGAATGATTATTTATGCCTTGATGCTGTTTATGATTAGAAAGAACACAAAGTCTTTTCATACTCTATTGTAAGTCTTCATATTTCAGAAGAAACTATTCTGGCCACCAAGGAGAGAGAGAGAGAGAGAGAGAGAGAGAGAGAGAATTTCAAAGTAGGGGGGGAAGTATGTATTTCAATATTGAAGCCCTATTTTTTGATCAGTAAAACCAAGGAAGATATCAATACGGTCTCCTTCCTGCTAAGTATATGAAAGTTCCAATGTGCACATAGAGGCTTCCATTACTCAAGAAGCACATAGGACATAGGAGCAAGGCCTCTGGTAAACTTGTCACTGTCCAGGAGGAAATGATGCAAAAGATGTGTACAACTCTAGGCAAAGAGGCAAGATGAGATATAATCTCAAAAACATGTGTATAGATGTTTTATCATTAGACAACAGGAATTACTCTGACCTCAAACAAAACAAGTTCCTTTTAATAAAGGCATGAGAGAGTCTGTTTCTTTAGAAATGCTTGGCAAGCCTTCTCTGGAGTCCAGCTTCTGCTAACATGCAAAAGCCAAGTGCATTTTCAGCCTCTCTCCAATATTCAAAATAGTCCAAAAGACTGTCATGGGATGGGACGCAGCAAAAAAATTAAAAACAAAATTCCTCTGAAGTTTGTCTTCTGTCTCTAGGGGTTTGCACAACTAATTCCACAAGGATCTCAACCATCTTCTGAACAAGAAATTGATCTGAACCACAAAGCAAAGTAAAGCAGCTATGATGGACCACTAAAGTGAGATGATGAGACTCGGGGGTTCTAAATCTGTGTTCTCTGTGGTCAGTAGACCACCTGCAGTAGAATCACCAGGTACCTGTTAAAATGCATGCTCTTAAGGAACACCCAGTATCTACTGACTCTTAATCTTGGGGGGTTGGCACCAGAGCCTAAATTTTTAAATAAGCTCTTTGGGAACTATAGTTGGCAGACAACTGCTCTAAGCCATAATGAACTGAGGCTTAGGAGCCTGAAGACTCTTGGCCTTTTTTCCCAAGTTCTGATAAGTTCTGTGTTTCTAGACTGTCTTTGTGCTTTCTTTCATGATAACCTCAGCCTGAGTCCATGTGAACAAGGAAGGCTGTGAGTATCTTTCCCTTCCAATGCCTGGCACATGATGAATTCTTAATGAATGGTGGATGGTAGAATGGGTGAATAGACTATGTGGAGAGATCAAATAGAAGGACAGGTGATCACATGGAGGAAATGATGAAGACTAAAGGAGAAATAATAGATTTCAATATAGCAATTACAAAACACGAATTTGGAGTGAATTTTTTTGCTTTTATGACATGAAAATCCAAAATAAATTTCTCTCTGGTCATTCCATATCATGCATTTGAAATAGGAAAAGAAATAGTGGAGACTAATGGTTTGAGGTATGTGTGCAGGCATCTCTCTCTCTCTCTCTCTCTCTCTCTCTCTCTCTCTCTCACACACACACACACACACACACACACACACACACACACACACAGAGTCACCCAGGGATCCAGCTGCCATACTCAGTCCTGATCAGCTCAGCAAGAGGAGCCAGCTTCAGATGTGTTTACTAAGGAAAATCTCAGCCTTGGGTAGTCCCTTCAGTACAAAGTTCAGGTCTACATTTTGATGGCATTGCCACTTAACATGGGAGCATAAACAGAGCCAGAAAATGCCTCACTGGCAATTGGCTGGGTTGGGCTGCTGCTCTTCTGATCCCTAGTCATCTGCATCCCAAACTGCCAAAGGGCCTTTATTGGGCACTTTTTTGTAAAAGATATTTTCCAGAGCAATTCGGATGTGGGTCCCTTGTCTCTTGGAGACTCAAGAGCCAAAATAAATATTGGCAGGTAAGAACACAAAGGCTACCAAATTTAAAAAGAAAGCTCAAATAGGGTGGCTGAGGTTGGATTATAGATTAGACTATGAGCAATGGGCAGAAACGGATTAAAAGTAATCATTTCCCTTCGATCTAGTCTGTATTTTTAAATTTTCCTGCATGTAGGTGGAGAGGGGAAGATAATTTAGAGCATGGGGTACATTTATGAATTAAGGGACCAAATCAATCACAATAAATGGGTTCTTCTTTAGGTTTTCTTACATTTTATGTTTCCTTATTTTTGTTGCCACTGGCCTGAACTTAACTTTACTCATTAGCATCAAGAAAAAATTCAGCTGTCCTTCCCCCCTGCTTCAAAATCAAGTGGAAGATTCTAGTGAACATACTCCAATCTAGCATTAAATACTTAGGGCAATAGTGTCACCTTGACACATGGCAGGGGATGTTCAAACACACTGTGCATTGAGCATGGCCCTCCCAGCTAGCAAGCTATAACTTCACATTTTTCTCTGCTCAAGAAAACATACTGGAACGCAATGAGTGGGAATGGCATTATTACAGCTATCATTTTGAATATTGCATAATTTTTTAAAGTAAATCATCTGAAAACATCGTAGTTTACTGTCATTAGTAATACATAACTTGCAAAACACCTCAAAAATTATTGTGAAAAAGAAATCAATCTATCTTACTCAACAATAGACAGAGTACTTGTTCCTTGGGCTGTCAGTTAGAAAAAATGAAAAGTCCTAGCAAACTGATAAGGCCCTTCCCCTTGGGTGATGATGGTGACTCCTTTCAAAGAAATGTTATCAGCATTCCACAAATAGCTCTCAAAGTGTACAAATGCAGCGTTAAGTCAAAACAAGAGCCACAAAATGCTGTAGCTTCCCCAGATCACCTTGCTTTGAGCCTTACTTTATCTAAAGAATATCCATTGTCTTTTTTTGCTCACCCCACCCTCTTTCATGGATATAAACCACCCAGGCCTGGTGAGATCAGTCAAGGAAGAGATTGGAGAAAAGAGGCCCTCTCTATTCATTCCTGCAGGCAGCTCTCAGTAAAGCCAAAAGTCTTATTCTAACAGAAGGGCCACTGGTCTTGTTTTCCAGAACAATTGCAACTTAGGGGTGAGATTAAAATAGTTAAATCTGCAAAGTGCTAAGGATAGAATGTGGTCTGTAGTAAATGCTGGATTTGTTGGCTATCGTGGGGGTGACGACCTCTCCAAGCTGCAGCTGAGAACTACCGTTGCCTGAGGCTAGGCAGGAAAATGAGACTCACTGTCTGAATTCTCTTTTTTCTAAAAGGCAGCTGGTATCAGTTTCCAAAGGGACATGGTCAGGGGTGAACACCCTTGGGTGTCAAAACACAGTACATCTGAGTCAGAAAGAGTTCTTGATAGGGAAGTGAGAAAAAGGGCTGGAATGGTCTGTACCAGTTGCCATGTGACCTCAGGTACAGTGGCCTCTTCACAAGTCATCTTCACCTTTGTTAAAGGACAGCAAATGGCTTTGAGCTTAGAAGCAGATGAGTGATATTACCTAGTCTCATTTCTACCTCTGGTCCCTTCCAATTTTGAGCATATCTAGTAATCAGTGATGAAACCTGCTATTTCCTCATGCTTTTTGCCCCAGTGCAGTTCTTCTGGTGCCTTATTACTTGAAGGGAGAGCCAGGGGTCATTGGGGGCAGGAAAACTTTCTGGGGGGTGGGGGCAGGGAGCAGGCGGTCAGATGAAACAGAAAGCAAGGTAAACTCAGCCTGGATTCCTGACCTGGCCTCAGGGCTGCAGGGCCCCACAGCAAGCCTCTTACACAGTCTGGAGCCCAGTAAACCCTCGTGTTTAGCTTTGTCCTTTTCAAACGATACTTAAAACAATTTGCAATACTCATATTGCCTACTCAGGCTCAATCGTAATCAAACTGAGTGGCTCTTCTGATTTCAACTGTGCTCTGCAATATACTCGATGGCCATTATAACCCTCTCTTGTGGACAATATCCAGGCAGGCACCTGGGTATTCACCTTACTTGTCCTGTCTTTTTAACTCTCCTCTTCCTTATTAAAATGAGGATTCTGTTGTCTACAAGACAGCTGAATCTATGACACAGAAGAAGCCCACTGATTAAATAAGGATAGCAGATTTGAGAGTTGTCTCCACCCTGCTATTTTCTTGTGTTTTATCTCTCCAGCTGGGTTGCAAGCTTTTTAAGAGCAGAAATGATGCTGAAATATTTCTGGCTCTCCCATCACCTTCCCTAAGCTTCCTATGAAAGGTTATTTATGGTTACAGTAATAATGTAGACATAGCTCTTGATGTTTTATAAAATGTTCTTATACTTGGAGTAAAAATTCTTTCGGCCCCTTATCCCTGAGACATGCAGACACTTGCCCACACTACCAGAGAGGAAAGGCAGAGCCAGGATCTGGATCTGAGCTGTGTGGCTTCAGAAACTTTTACCACCACCACACAGTCCCTCACAATGGTGGGCCCACTTCACTTTTTACTCCACCTCAAGATGCCCTCTCTTCATACACAATTTATTTACAGAGCCTTAAATAAGTGAATTTAATAACGTAGAAATGGGCATGTTACAGGAAGGGGGAGGAACTCAAGGGCTTATTTCCAGTTACTGGGGAGATTTTATGAAATAGTTGGGATTTCAAGAAATGACGCAAGTCCTTTAAAAAATAATGCACAGTATAAATTCTGATTAAACCACCTCTTTAAAAAACACGCATGCTGCTGTTCAAATACAGAGCTATCTTAGGGGGGCTCTGATGGAGTTCTCAGGTAAAGTCACAGAGCTCTAGGTACATTTATTAAACTCACAAATCATTACTTGAACAAACACTGAGCAAGTGTGAGAATCAATATATGAAAAGTACGCTCTGCCTGATTCCTCTTCCCGGTTCAGAAGGATGCTTCACCACCCACGCTGAGAAGGAGAGATCACGCCTTTTATCTCAACCACTTCTGATTTGCTGTGCAGAGCTGACTTACATCAGGTTTGAGCAAATGAAACACGTTAGTGCTCTCCTGTAGCCTGCGGCCCGCAGTGCCATGGTGGCACATGGGCCCCTGAGCATCTCCGAGTCATTCAAGAGCCTGTCGGATCAGAGGGAACTCAGACCAGCTGTGATCATAAGGACGCCCAAAATCGAGGTGGCTGCAGCCTCCACCATCAGACCACAGCTCTGAGAAGGGTTAGCTGAGTGAGGATCAATTCCTCTTGCAGGAAATGCCTCCCAAGCCCCACCCCTGCCAGGCAGAACTGAGTAACCCTGTGTGGGCTCCCCTGGGATGCACTGCCAGGTCAGGTATCAACTCAGCAGCCTCACATCCAGAAACCAAGTGGCCCACAGAAAGAACACGAACAGGCTGGGAGAGGTGCTCAGGAGATGGTGGGTCAGACACAAAAGGGCACGATTTATGCACAAGCCCCAGAGCTCTTCCCAGTGACCGGAGTATACACTGACCTGGGTCGTTGCAGAACTCAGTGTACATCCTTGCTCTGCGCTCTGCCACAAGCCTGGCCGACTCAACTATTGTGTGTTCCTGGCTCGAGGTTCTTCCCTCTGCCTGTCTTCTAGGACAGAACCTCACTCAGTCTTCAGCACACAAGAGGCCCCAACACTTTCTGGATTAGGCGACAGGCTATTCAGAGCCCAGGGTGCAGCCTCTGAATCGTTCAGATGCCCAGGGACCCTCAATCCGTCAGTGGAAAAGATAAGGTACTTTCTCCTTGCTTTTGGTGACGTGAGAACCCAGGAATCAAATTATCAATTAAATGAAGCAAGCTAGATGGAAAACAAAGTCATCTGACAGGGTCTAATATTTTTTTTTCTTTCTTGCCTCAAGTTCTTAGAATGTATTTCTTTCCCTTCTCAGAAAGCCGTGCAAAGCAAGTAAACATTTTTCTAAGTGGAGCTCCAGTCAAATGAGCTTAAGTTTAGAAAATGTTCTGACTTGAGAAAGAGGAAGTAAAGCTCATGGGATTTGGGCTAAGGTTGGAGTTTCCCCTGAGGATCAATCTAGACTATGCCGAGTGGCTACAGAGCAGCACAACGCCTCTCTGTTTATGTGCAGGTGAGGTAGGGGATCTGAGAACCCTGACAAAGCACCTTCCCCCTCAATTACTTTCCATACCAGCCTGTCACAAAGCCATCACACCATTGAAAATTAATTGACAAGGTCCTGTGTTAACATTTATGTTTTCCTTTGAGCAAATTCAGGACATCACTCTGGTTATTGAAACTGCACTGCTCTTTGAGAAGCATAAGTCATACCAGCTGTGGGCAAAGACCAGGGTAGTCCTGAAATTTTAAACTTTGCTGGCTTAGAGACCTTGATGACTGACAGTCAAGGGAAGAGACACAGATTCTTCTGAGGAGAGCAGATTTAGGCAGGGCCGTAAAGGGAGAGGCTGGGATGGGAGATCAAATTCATTTGCAGTATACAACAAAAAAGGAGAGATTAGAGGACAAGTCGCAGCTGGTATTTTATTCTGTCCTGTGCAGGGTCAGGTCCTAAGTAGTCTTTTACCTTTCATCTCCAAAAGTTAATGCCTGAAGTATCTCCAACTAGTCTTTCCATTTCTCACATTTCTGAAGTCACGCTCAGCTCCCCTAGAGGAGATAAATCAATCCTAGCTCAGATGGCTCGGTGCACGGTGCTACTAGGCAAGTTTCTGAAATCTTGTGCAAAGGAAGCAGACTTCAAACAAACTCCAAATTTATGTAGCTGTCATATATCCTGCACCCAATTCCAAAGGATGATGAACTTACAAAGCAGATGAACCGGGGAGAGTCACAGTAACTGATTACATGTGAGGATATCCTGCTGAGCCCCTTTAGATAGGACCCCCTACTCCTCAGCCAGTCCTAACTACTCTCAAGCAGCACCCCCCCACCCCTGCAGAGACCTCACTAGAAGCTGTTTCTTCTTTGGGGGTCAGAACACTAGGGTACTGTGTTTCTTAAGAATTCCCACCAAAATGTTCCAGAAGGGGCAGGGAGCAAGAGGAAAAAACAGAAGCCCCCAAAAAGGCCTATTAAAAAATGCAACATTTCTTTCCTTAAGTCTTACATTTATCTTACAGTAACTGCATTGTATTCTACTCCACAAAACACCTGCTTTTATTCTTTTATAATCACCCCCTAAATTTCTATGTACAGTGGACACTCCAGGAAGCAGACAAGGACCTTCCCAGGTGGCTCAGCCTTCTCTCCTGCCATCAAAACATTGTGGGCAGATGCCAAGCCCTGTGGCAGTGGAGGACAGTGAGAGCCATAGGCCTGGACTCTGTGATGGCCAATCTGCTCATGGGGCTTCTTAGGAACTGGAGAGGGTGCCCATTTAAAGCCTTAATGGTACCTACTCCACAAAGTTGTTTAAAGGATTAAAGGAAATAATATATGTGAAATGCTCCATGCTGGGCACTCAAGAAATGCCACTATTAATATTAACATTAATATTTCTCCTCCTCCTATTTAATTAAAAAATGATGATATCCTCCCCCTGCTCGCACCTCTCTGGAGGCTCCTCAAGGCTACAAGGCCCTCTGCAAGTGGCCACCACCTAACTCTCTAGCCTCATTTTCTGCTTCTTCCTTCCAGTCACTCAGGCCTCAGACTCCATTTCATCTGGAATGATCTAGAGTCACCACACTTCCCATGCTCTTTCTCACCTCAGGACTGGGGCATGCTGACCACTATGGAATGCCCACCGCACAGCCTCACATTCCACCAGTGAACTCTCCCTCATGTGATAGGATCCGGCAGAAGGCAGCATCTGCTCTGCGAGACTTCTCAACCCCTTCCTGCCTCCATGGGCCTAGTGTGCATCCCCAAGGCAGCACTCATCATGCACTATCTCCATCATTTGTCCTTTGTCCATCTCATCTTTCAGAAGTCCAGCTCCTTGGGGAGTGACACTTCATCTCTGCTATCTTTTCCATACATTGGACATTCAACAAATGTTTGCTGAATAAATGTGTGTATGTGGCTGTGTTGGGGGGTGTTTATAATGCTGGGAGGGGGTGATGGGTGCAAAGGAAGATGGAAGATATACATGCTCAGCACTAGAGCCTGCAAAAAAGGACTGTCATGCCCCAGAGGGCAGGGATCCCATCTATAAAAGTCTGCTAGTCAGTCCTCAACCCAGTGCTGCAAGACAAGAGGGCCGCCAAAAGGTTTCTATATGCTGACCACAATGGGAACAGGGTTTTTACTTGCCTATGAGTCAAACTATACCATTCTCTCTCCACTGGCTGAGTACACAGGTCCAGGATACTGGCCACACACACACACACACACACACTGATGACTCCCAAATTTATACAACCCAGGATCTGAGTCTGAATTCCTGATCCCAGCCTGCCCCACCCACACATATTCCTCACACCTGATCCTCTAAAAGTCTTCATCAACTTAGGAACAACTCCATCCTTCCAGTCAGTCAGGCCAAAGACCTTATAATCATCTTCCACTCTCTCTTATACTCCCACAGGAAACTCTGTCATGGTATCCGACCACCTCCCCCACACCTCCACTCTCTGTCACCGTTATTCCTTATCTAGATTATTACAGTGTTTTCTGAACTGATCCCCCTGCATCCACCCTTGCTGTGCTCCACTCTGTTCTCAATATAGCTACCAGATCAGTCTTTCAAAATCTAAGAGAACATTGCTCTCCTGCTGAAAATTCTCTGATGGTTCCACTTTACTTACTCCAAGTAAGAGTTAACATCCACATACTGTCTTACAGGGTGAGTCCCCTACCTCAACCTCTCTAATATCTCCCACCACATTCCCCTCACTGACTCTTCCCCAACAATATTGGCCTCTTTGCTGTCTTTTGTATACCTCAAGGCCTTTGCACTTGTTGTTTCTTCTGTATGGACCCTCTTTCCCAGATATCCACACAGCCTATTCCCCTCACATAATTTGAGTTTTTGCTCAAATGTTTTCTAGTCTGTGAAGGCTTCTCTGACCACTCTACATCAAGTGACCCATGAAGACAGCAACTTTGTTCACTGATGTATCCCTGATATACAACACAGCCTGACACATCAGAGACACTTACATATTTTTAACCATGAAGAAATCTAGCTAAAGCTGGGCCTATGATCCAAGATAGGACTACAGGACTTTATCTCCTGGGTCTGTGAATCCTGAAGAATGGGAAGAGAGAAAAACCAACTGGAATGAATCCATCCAGCAGTGATGTCCTGACAGTCTTGTCAGCAGTCTCTCCTGTCCTGGATCTTATTTTCTCTCAGCTCAATTCTTCAGCAAGACCTGTAAGCTATTCTACGTCCTTCCAACAAACTCTCTTTTTCTCAGATTAGCCAATGTCACTTTCTGCTGCCTGAAACAGTAACTCTAATTGATAGGCCATCTCCTTTCCCAATCCTTATACTCTCTCCTTCTTGGTTCCCCAGCCCCTCAGCAGAAGTGTTAGATGCTCCATGAGAGGACTAGTCAGTCTAGCTGTCTTACTACTGACATTCGAAGAACTCCTCTTGCTCTAAGATACCACTCCCCTACCAAAAATACTACTGACGGGCTCCCATATTCCTTACAGCTCCAAAATGTGGGTTAATTCTCATTTTACTGAAAAGGAAATGGAAGCCCAAGAATTTGAAGAGGGAAACTGTGTGAAAAGAGTCCAGAATTTAGGGCTTGATTGCCAAAGAAAGAACACAGAATTCAGAGACTGGCCATTCGTATGCTCAAAAACGCTCGCTTTATGTCCTGGCAAGGGCTAGAATAATAGGGTCAGCCATCTTCCTACACGGCATGTAGAACTGAACCCTTCATCCCTAATCATAGTTGTCAGAATAAGACAGCCCTCCAAGCAACAGCTGGAGGCCCCCACCAGATGGCATTCTTGCTTTTGAAAGGCCATTGCTGGTCACAAAAAATCCTCAGAGATCATGACAACCTGGCAGGCCCAAATCTACCATGAGATCTGTCTGCTGGGTTGGTGCTACCCAGTTTCTCTGACATCACCAGGCCTGTTTTCACTGAAAGGAGACCAGCAGGGATAGAGAAAAAGAAATGTTGATAAAACTCCTTAATTGGGGCACCTGGATGGCTCAGTCGGTTGAATGTCTGGCTCTTGATTTCAGCTCAGGTCATGATCTCACAGTTGTGAGTTCAAGCCCCACACTGAACTCTGCACAAACAGCACAGAGCCTGCTTGGGATTCTTTTTCTCTCCCTCTCTCTCTGCCCCACCCCTTCTCAAAATAAATAAATACACTTAAAAAAAAAAGACTGTTAAGAAAAGAAAAAAACACCTCCTTAACAGTCTGGCAGAGTGCTACTGGCAGCCCTTGTCAACTCTCTAACTAAAAATGTTTGTAGTTTTGTTTCGGCATTGGCCACAGGGCTTTAGCCAAAATAAATTTTCAGTCCAAGATATCTGGAAGTTTACAAGTCAAGTTAACCGCAGGACAGACAGTCGATCAGCACCCTGGACAGAGTGTTCCTCTGTGATCCAGAAGAGGAACGACCTCTGAGGGCACCCTCAACCCAGCTGGAGTGATAAGAACTAAGTAAGGATAGTAGAACTTCCTGGCAAAATTGAGACCTACCCAGGGCTTGGAAGGAAGGGAGGGACTTGATGCAATCGAGAGAAGAATGCACAAGGAAGGAGAGCACAGATAGATAAAGATGAACAAGACAATAAAGTGTGACCCACTTATTTCCGTCAATACATTCAGTGTTCCCCACCACACCAGGAAATACCGTCTCTGGAAAGAATACCCTACCCTGTCTCTTCTAATTATATTCAAATATATTCTTCAAATAGAATCGCAAATCAACTTCTGATAAAGCTCTTTCCATTCCCTCCTATCTTTTTAAAAACAGACTTTTACCTTCTAAGAAAGGTGACTAGATTTAGAACTGATGAAATGTTAGCCATGCTAGGAGGCTTCTCATATCTAGTGCTGCTTACTCCTCCGATTACCCAATTCTGTTGTTTCTGGGTGTATTTTCTCTCCTTTTATTCTAGATCCTCAGTCCTACACTCTGCCAGAAGCTGTTCTCCTCTGAAAAGCCTTTAGAATTTTACTTACAGGCTGCCACTGTCTTACTTCCTTTGCCCTTTGTTATTTACCTGTTGGGGCTTAATTAGGTGGATTTGAAACAGTCTTCTCTTTAGGGTAGTGGCCTAATTTTCCTTTCTCCCTGCTTTGAGACAAAGCTTCTGATTAAATTTTATGATTAAAAATATTTTTCTTTATTAAAGAACCTTCTGAAGAACCAAACTCAGGTTAGTTAGAACCAAAACACACTCAGCATACTCGGGCTAAGACAGGGGAAAAGTAAGCTTGGCACTGAAACCAAAGGCACTGAAGGCAATCCCTTCAATCATTGCTCAACCAGTGACCAAGGTACTTGCTTGCCCCTCATAGAAAATCATCTCTAAAAGGCAAATAACTTTCACCTGAGGGGACACATGCTCATTTAAACCGGTCCATTTCAGGCTTTGGTAAACTGGTCACTGGGATCCTTCCAATGGCTGGTACATGTGTTGTTCAGTGTGACCATGAGGGTTTTCTGAATCATGTCACTACACGATCCATGATAATGAAGACATACAAAATAATAGAATATTACCAAACTTCCTCTTCATTTTGGTTTCTGTAAATGTAGAGTTTACCACCTAGGATAAATGAGTTTGTATCACTAACCTGAAACATGCTAGCAAATATGACATGCTCTATCTACACGGTGTAGGAAAATCCCAAAAGGCAAGAAGAATGCAGAAGGACCCAGGCCAACCCAACTCTTCCTTGGCAGTCTAGTTCCTTGGTCCTTCTGCTTGTACAGGAGGGAGGGGCAAAAAAGAGGAAGGAATAAGGACACTGAAAACACTACAGCTGCAAAAGAGAGGCCAGGAAGAAATGAAGAAGTGAAGACACCTTTTTTTCCTGGGACTCCCAGCCCTGGGATATTGACACCAAGCTGCATGTGAGCAATGGTTCTACCCAAGCTCCACTGCAAGGAAGCAGTCATAAGGAGGATGGGAAGTCGTCACAGACAACCCTATATGGATTGTGCATCCCAAACTGCACAGACAGCCACTGTGCTCAGTGCCCAGGACCAGCCTTAGGTACCACGTGGAAAAAGTCAACCTCCTGCCATCTGTAAGGGACGGCCCAGGGGACTTGCTGATCCCTGTAGTGACATTATGCATTAATTAACTTGATACCCATGTGGGAATATTCTAAAGAACTGCATAAAGGAAATGTGCTGGGGGTGGGCTGAAGAATGCAGCTAGATTAAAAGGAGTGGACAGGATTCCTGGAAGGCAAGGTCTTGCTTAATTTGCCTGAAGTAAATTGATTAGAGATAGTGCTCCCATAACTCCTGGAAGGGAGACAACTGGGTGAGCAGCCAGGGATGAGTCAGGAAGTCACCTGTTGGAGCTGAGGGCAGGAGGGGATGTCTTTGCATGAATGCAGGCTTTCTCAGAAGCACCACGTTGGGTCATGGGAAGTCTGAGAAAACCAAAAACAATGGAGCAAATGACAATGGATCAAATCTAGTCACCATGAATTCGGAAGGAATCAATCATTCTATTCCTAGGAATTTGACTGGAGTAAATCTTAGCAAAAGGAGACTACTGGCTCAAGGTGACCTTTGGCCAAAGAGAGTTGTCATAAAAGAATTCCCTCCATTAGACTAGAATTCCTGATGCTCTAGTACCCATGGCTTCTCTAAGTCTCCAGGAGAACCATGCTGGGGCACAGCAGATGCAGAATGAGTGAGATCCCCAGTTTGAGAATTCCAGAGCCCTCAATCTCATGTGGGCTGGAGGAAGCAGCACCCAGACGCTCCATCCCTTGCACTTTTCCTGGAACAGCACTGGGCACACAGTGGGGCTTGCAGGACAGGGCTGGGTTTGAGTAAGAGCATTGCGGTTTGGGGCCCTGATTATGTCCCTACTGCCCCCAACCTCCCAGCTCTCATCTCTGCAGGAAGGATCATGGAGAAGCTGCCTGGAAGATAATCATACCTGGGAACAGGTTTAACAAGCTGTGGGAGCCTAATGCAAAGTGAGAGGAGGAATAAGGTACCTGAGAGGTTCAAGTTATGAAAACAGATGAAGGAAGCTCAGTTCGTGGCATGGGTGTGTGTGTGTGTGTGTGTGTGTGTGTGTGTGTGTGTGTTTTCAGGGGTGGCAAATACTACAAAAGTACTTCAAAGCTTTGTCAGTGGCATTATTTACAAGTCCAGAAAATGCATGGCAGCAGGGAGGAAATCAAGACAGAGGATGGAGATTAAGGCACTGAGCAGAAATTATGAGTAAAGGAAGAGGGTCGGTTGTAAAGGATTCATGTGATAAAGAGATTACTTCACAAAAGATGGGGGAGAAATGTGAGCTTCTGGTCAAAGCAAAAGGCATGGAGAGCAGAAGAAAGAGATGAGAGCCTGGGGCTGGGGACCTGTCCAACAAGAAAGCCCCCGTCATTTCATTTTCTGTGGGTGTTTGGAAGGTGCTGTGTAATTGCTTCCCTGAGCTGTTCAGAGGCTGCTACTTAAACAATGAAAGTCAATCACAGTGCCCTGGAGAGAGGCTCCTTGGGTGGATGGCAGGAACAAGGCAAGATCAATCTTCTCAGGAGGGTCAGGATGCCTCAGAGAAAGCTCTGAGGGCCAGGTCTCTAGTCAGCTCTTCCATTCGGGGAGAAAGAAATAGTCCCCGCTACTGCATCTGCCTGGGTGGCCCTGGGACAGACAGACTGGGTCTCTCTACTGTCCTGAGTTGGCCTGGCCACCTGGGGGTGCTGGTTACAGCTGGAGAGGGAAGCTGAGGAGCCCTTGAGCATTCTCACAAAGCCAGGCTGACCGCATGGGAGTGAGGAATCTGGAAGTCCAGCACAAGCACCTGTTTTTAGGTATGGCGACAAAACGGGCTAATGCAGCTTCTGGCCAGCCCATCAAGAGAGATCATGACTGATTGGATATTTGAGAAGCTACCAGTCTGCTGGTGACCAACCCAAACCTCAGAAAAGCAGAATCGGCCTCAGAATTGGAAATGATCCTACTCATTCACCCCTAAAAACATCCAGTGCCTACTAAGTGCCAGGGTTGGAAGCAGAGCTGTCCCACAGAGACCCTGGGATATCACTCTGCATTTTCAGGGCAGTGAGCTGGCTGGACTGCTTCTCTCCTGGGAGGGATTACATCCAAGGTCTGTTTCCCAGGGCCTGGGGCTTCCACTCTGTTGGGGATGGTGGGGTCTGCAGCTTCTCCTGGACTCAGGGCTCTCCGAGTCCAGGAAGCTAGCTTTCCAAGAGTACTCCTGTAACCAGTGAGCTCCCCAGATCCAGCATGCCCATGCCAAAGCCTTTCTGCGTCCCTTCTCTACCAGCTTGCTGTCTCACACTATAAGGGGGAAGTTGGGCAAGGGGTGAGGGTCCCTCCACTGGAATGCAGACCTCAAATGGGCCCCAGCACCTCCCTGTGAGGTGACAAGAGGGTCCAAGGAGCCCATGTCACTCTTCTCTTACTGACCGTCTGCTGTAAGGCTGCACCAGAACCCATGCTGTGTGATACTGTAGAACTTGTCCCAAACCCTAATGCAATGGTTCTCCAGATTTAGGGGTCACTAGGATGACCAGCAGGGCATGATGAAATACAAGTTTCTGAGCTTATCTCCGGATTCTAAGTCAATAGGTCTAGAGTGAGGCCGTGAATTTGTCTTTCTAACCAGGGACCACACCCTGAAAACCACTGCCTAGTGCCTGAGAGGTAAAGATCAGGGGACCCATCCTCAAAGACACAGGTAGCATTAATTACTGGGGATACAGCAAAAGACAAAACTACTCTGAGAAGCAAATACCAGTCAAAGACTGTATACTTAATATTATCAATCATTTAAGTGATATGAAGGGGAAAAAGCGCTTTGAGTAAAAACGGATGTGAGCACTAACTTGAATCAGGAAGCATCAGGGTCAGGGAAGGTCTCTGTGAGGAAATGCTTTATGGGTGCCTTATGTTGCCTTGATTTTCTAGGGCATCCAGGATTCAAATATTATGCTTTGCTTTTTAAACCTGGAAATACTGGTATTTGGTATATTTAAAACTCTATTTCCAGATGTCCATTTGCTCCCGAAAGCAGCTGAAAAGACCTTTTCTAGACTGTATATGCCAGCTGAGAAACTATGGTTATCAGACTTGAGAGCCATCCATCTGGTATAACACAGTGCAAGGCAGGTGTCATGCTACAACGTGCCTCGGGTCCACTCTGGGACAAAGCTGATTTCACTCTGCCAAGGGACCACAGCTTCAAGGGCATGAAGGTCAGGTCCCAGGCTGACACATCATGTGTGAGACACAGGAGGCCATCAGGAACCAACATGCCACGTTCCTGAGTGCAGACAGATTCCATGGGGGTGGAGGGGAGGGGTGGGTATTTAGGTTCTCTTACTCCATGATCAGCATTCTTGGGCCTCTCCATGGCCTATGCCACTGGGGAAGAACAGTGGACTCCTGGGGACTGGACTGGAGAGATAGAGATTCCTTGTCCCTGTCCACCTATTTACAGCCCTGCTCAAGTGTGCTCCTCAAAGTGCCATCAACTGAGGCTGTGTCTGCACTCAGGAACGTGGCATGTTGGTTCCTGATGGCCTCCTGTATCTCACCAGTGTCACCTGGGGCTGTGTTAGAAACGCTAAATGTTGACTCCCCCCGCCAGACCTGAATTAGAATTTGCATTTTAACAAGACCAAAGAGATGATTTGGGTGGAAGACACTAGTTTATAGAACTAAGCCCAAGGATGAGGTAGGTCCCTTGGCCACCTGCCTCTGTCAGTGGAATGTTCTCAGGGAGAACAGGAGTTTGGGGAGATCCAAGGCTGTTCACTATCTCACTGCAGGTGCACACAGGCAAGTGGGCTAGTGGAAAGGATGTGGGATGTGGAGTTGGATGATACGAGTTTAAGTTCTAGTTTTGCCACACATCCTACATTTTACTTCTCTGAATCTCAGGTTCCCCACATTGAAAACAGGAGTAATAATAGTACGAACTTCAAAAAGTTGTAGCAAGGATCAGTTGAAATAAAATATGTGACAATGCCTTGTTGAAGGTAAAGTGGGGTGCAATGTTAAAAGTAGGTGCTCACACACACAAAGATGTGCACAAGTTAGAGAGTTCGAAACCCAAGGTTCACCCAGTCCATGTTTTCAATAGCCTTAGCTACACTGAAAACATCCAAGGGAAGTGACACATAGGTCCTGACAAGTTCATCCTGGGCACAGAGAGGGAGACATAGCTGTGGGTCTGGTGGAAACTGAGCCCAGGACAAGGCTCAGGAATTTAACCTCTCCTCTCAAATCTTGAGTTCTGTAAGCCAAGTCATGGTAAAGGAATCAGTCTTCTAATTGTACCTTAAGATCTCTTAAGCTGTAGGTGGTGGCTTTTTTGTCCTACTCACAGCTGGGCCAGGATAGGATTATCCTGGGGAGTCAAAGGATAAAGATTGGAATTATAAGTCAAGCAGGGCCTGGAGGAGGGAATGTACCAATTGGAGAGGAGATTCCAGAAGCCTCTTTCCACTGCTGTCTTGCTTAAGACATTTGTACTTGAGGCTCTCCAGAGCATAGAGGGAGAGCAGATACCCTTGGAATCCAAATTCGGTAAGGCTGGTAAAAATACTAGAGCTTACTTAACTTTCTCATTATACAATTAATGAAACTGAGGTTAAGAACTTGACCTTACAGGAAACTCGGGGTGGAACTCAGGTCCCAACACTGGTTCAGGGCACCAGGCACTTCCCCCCAAGAGGTCATGATCCATTCAATCACTTAGGAGCCCCTAGAGGAAGAAGGATGGAGTGGTGATGAGCTGGTGGGGAAGAGTTTCCTACGGAGGGCTTCATAGAGGAGGCATCTTTGAGTTGTGGTTCTACAGAGGGGAGGGTTTGGTTTGGGCTCCAATCCTCTGAGGCCCTCTTTGATATGAGAAAGGCACAGAGTTGGGAGGAGTGAGGGGAGAAAGGTTACCTGGAAGGGTCAGCTACATGGATTGAGTTAGAATTTGGGCTGGTGTGGAGGAGACCAGACCAGGATGCCAAAGAGCTGGGTGGAAAGTTCAGAAGTCACATTTATGATACTGTCTCGGGGACAGCTTCAGAAGGGCTGTGCAGCGCCAGGGCCAGATGCCCACCTACAGGTGAAGAAAGCAGCTAAGTGGTTTTACAACAAATGACTGCAGAAAGATGGAACCAGACTTACGATCAATTCTTAGGAACTTTCAGCAAGAGCCAGTAGAGACTGAGTGTGGAGTCGGATAACCAGTGTGTCCAGGACTGATGAGTTTCTCAGGATGTAGAGCATTAGATGCCGAAACCAGGACAGTTCCATACAAATTGGGATAGCCTGTCACCCTGGTGCAGTGGGTGTGAGCAGCCTGACCTGGGGATGCCTGCTGGAGACAGCAGTGAAGGACAGCCTATCTGAAAACACAGGGCTGGAATCCCCACTTCTGGACTTGAAGTGCAAAGGCAGGTGAGTGGCAACTGAGTTGTTACTCTAGGAGATTAAATTATCATCTACTGTGTGCCAGGCACTGCATGAAGGAATGCAATGAATAAAAATAGGAGTAAGGCCCCCAAATCCACAGGAAACATCAGATATGTGCTCAATCATACATGAATGATACCTCCTCTAAAGGACCAAACAAAATACCCTGGAAAGACAAATAGGAAGGGAAGAGAGAGATTCTAGCTGGAAGTAGACTGGAGGAGGCTTTGAGTGGGAAAAGTAGAATCTGAATCCTGTTTTGACAGCTGGATTGGGATCAGTGGGAGGAGGTGAGGTAGGGTGAGGGGCGCTCCACGCGAGAGGATGTACATGGAACTAAGTACATGGCACGTGCTGTGACTGCCGGTGCAGCCGGGCATCAGGCAACAGCATGAAGGTGCAATTTGCAGCGGGAAGTATGGGTTGACACAAGGTCCCTGAACTTTGTTCTGAGGCTGTAAGGGACCATCAAAGGTTTTCAGAATGAGAATCTGAGAGATCAGAGCTGGAAGGTCAACAAAAGGTTGTTCGTAACCATCTGCTGTGGGTATTACTTACCAACATCTCACAACCTCTGCCAGCAGGAAGTTCTCTCTAACGTCTAACACAAACCTCTTTTCTGAGAGCCTGGTGCTTTGTGTGTCTTGTCAATCTCTCTTTGGAGCAGAGTTCCACCGGGTTCTAAGTAGACTACTCATGAGAAAAGCAAAGGAAAATATTTTACTCTAAGATTTAAGGGAACTAGGATGAACCAAATACTTGAACCTTATTCCAAGAACCATCCAGGAGAAGGAACACAGCTTGCACAAGAATATTCTTCATAAGAAAAGAATTCCTGTTCTGGGAAGGGACCCGAGGAGGAGGAGGAGGAGGAACAGAAGGAGGAGGAGGAAAAGGAGGGAGAGGAAAAAAGAGCAGAGGAGGAGGAGGAAGAGGAAGAACAGAGGGAAGGAGGGGAGGAAAAGGGTGGTGTCATGACTTAAACTGCATCACCCCCCCCCCCAACAAAATGTCCAAGTCCTAAATCCCAGTACCTGTAAATGTGACCTTATTTGGAAATAGCACCTTGCATATGTAATTAACTTAAGGATCTGGAGATGAGACTGTCCTAGAATTAGAGCAGGCCCCGAATCCAACAACCAGTATCTTTATAAGAAAAAGGAAAGGTTGATTGGACACACAGAGGCAAAGGATGAAGGCCATCTGCATACAGAGGCAGAGACTAGAGTTAGGTTTCCACAAGCCAGCAAGTGCCTGGAGCCACCAGAAGCTGGGAGAAGCAAGGAAGGATTCTCCCCTGGAGCTTTCCGAGGGAGCGCAGCCCTGCTGACATCTCACCTTTGGACCTCTGGCCTCCAGAAGTGTGAGAGAGTCCATTTCTGTTGTTTTCGGCTACCCAGTGTGTGGTCATGCATGATGGCAGCCACGGGGAAGTAATACACTTGGGGAAGCCCGGCTGGTGTGTCAGGAAGTGGATGGGATGCCACTCTCTAGAAGCTTCCAACCTGATGGTTTTATTTTCCTTGGCAAGCTCAAGACTGACAAGGAAAATCAGACTCCTGTACCATACCGGACACACGCAGACAATAGGAAGGGCATGCAAACAAAGTGGAAGCTAGGTCAACAACAATTGAAACTTGGAATCTCGATGCCATGGCAGCCTAGGAGAGGCAGAAGCCAGGCTCCCCAATGGGGCTGCGCTTGGCCTCACTGAGGGGAAGAATTAGCATCTACCCCGAACATTTGTTCCCAAGCTCTGGGCTGGGGCCTTTGATGTACTGCTTCCCACTGCTTCCATGAAGGAGTATCTTTTGTCCTGAACCAAAGCCTCAGGATCCTAAATAACCTATAGTAAACTCCCTGTGGGGGTTGTAGCCATGAATCATTTGTAAATGCCATGAAAGGTCCCTGGCCCCAAAGGCCCTGCACTCAGAGTACACAGCATGTACAGTTTCTATTCTCCTGTCCCCCTCCCCCCATGTGCTCTGCCCACTATAATTACTAAGGATTTAGGGTTCCAGCCCGTGGCCCCAAATGGGGGCATTTACCTTCTACAAAGTACACATGTGGACAAATAACAACTGACTGCACATGGCATTTTACAGGGTTTTCAAACTTACAAATGTCAGGCTAATCTTTACCTCTACCCCGAAGGAAAAAAAAAAACTAAAAAAACTTCTGTAGCTAAGCTGAGCTGACCCCACAACCCCAGCTGGTAGAGGAACAGGCTGCTGGGGGGTGATCGGATCCAGCAAGTGTTGGTGTATTTTCCAGCCTCGTTTAGGACTAATCACTGATGGGAGGAAATCGTGTGTGCAAGCACGTGTGTGCGCGCGCGCACACACACACACACACACACACACACACACACCCCAGCAGCAGCAGCAGCACTGCTGGCAGACAGACCAGTCCATTGAGAAGCTTGAAAACTTCCAGCCAAGGGTGCATGAGGGGTGTGCACGCACACAGGCAAACAGTGCCTAGCTCTGCAGAAGGAGACGGTAGCCAGAGCCTGGGCAGTGACCAAAGCACACCTCTCATGCTCCGGCCTCCTGTGGGACCCCTGAGCCCACGGAGCAGTCACCAACAGTGGGAGAGAGAGAAGGAAGAAGTACGGAACACAGGGGGTGCCGCCCTGCACAGGCTGCGGGATGCAACTCTTCCATCAGGGAAGCTGGGGCTGCTGGAAATGGTTGGTTATAGATTCCAAGGAGTTGTGTCGCTTGTAACCGCAGGTAATTAGGAGCTGCCTCCAGTGCTAGTCAGCAAGCCTTGAGCCCTTGAGCCAAAGGCATCCCTGTTCAGGTTCTAACCTGAGAGAAATGTCAGAGTAGAATTAGGAAGAGCTTAAGCAGAAAGCCCAGGATGAAAATCCTGGCACCTTCCCAGCTGCCTCAACATGCGGCCTAACAGAGAAACAAAGCCGCTCTGCAGCTACATTCATCTGGCCCCGGGGCGGAAGGATTGGGAAAGCTGGATTTGGCAGACAAGCTCTTCCCTGGGATTTTCTTCCAGCCCAACTCACAGTCCGGGGTTAGCAAAGGCATGCGCCTCCCCAGGCAAAGTTCAGCAACGCCGAGCAGGTGCCAGGTTCCTCTCTTGGGTGAATACTATTGGCAAAATCTACTCATCCTCCTGGAATTCTCCAGTCACAGGCATCCTTTACACCTTGACTTCTCAGTCCCCTTTCTTTCCCTGAGCCCCGTTTTTTCCCCAGCTCCTTGCTGTCCGAGGGCAAGAGAAAGTAGTTTCACCTGGAGCAGATTTCCAGAGTCCTCCCTGGAGCTAAGTGTAAACCAAACAGGGAAGAGATCGGAGAAAGGCAGCACCCTTCCCGCCACCTGAGCCTTATATAATCATTTATCATCTGTTATGAAATCAAGTGAAATCAAATTTCCATGGCAGGATTCCTCCCTGTGCTTGAGTGAGGAAAGTTTGCCGCTTTACTGCGCGGCATGCTGCTGGCTGCAGAATCCTCAGTAATGTACATGCTTTGTCAGGCTAATTGAAATATAATCGACACACAGCATTCTATTAGTTTTAGGTGTACGATACAATGATTCGATATTTGTATACATTGCAAAATGATCACAAGTCCAGTGAACATCCACCACTGAGGATTTTTAGTATCCGATGCCATTTCTTATGCTCACAGGTGTTCTGTTCCTTTTCCATGTTATTCTTCCACCCCCTGCCACCTGCCATTGGATTTGTCCCATGCCTGGGGAAGTCCTCACCCTGCTTCTAGTCACTGGGACCGAGCTTCACTTCTCTGTTCATCCAGATGATTACAGAGGTCCGACAGGGTTAGGACACACTCTCATGCCGCACCTCCAGGAAGGGCCAAATGTGTGATGTGCTCCAGCCTAAGCAGGGCAGGATTTTAGGCGCCATAATATGAACAAGTATCCTCTTTTAGAAATTCATACCCTGTGAACCAGAGGCTGTTTTCATGTCTGGTTTAAGCATTTGCAACAAGTGCGCTGGGAAATGCAGCAGAATGCAGGAGCTGTCTGCAAATTGATCTCTGAGGGATAAGGCACCATCTTCCACATGCTGCCTGTAGCAAGGGGCTTTTTAAAAATTAAACCTGTCATGGAAAATCTGCTGGCTTTTGCTACTACAGGCCGCCCGGGGACAGTCAGGTGGATTTTAAAGCCTGAAAAGTGAGAGGTCTGAGGGGCTGCCAGGCTCCTATAACATCAGCAGGTGTGGTGGGAAGTGCATGGAAGAGATGTCAAGCTCACTCGGGCCCCTGAAAGCATCATGTCCCCTGTGATGGTCCACTTTTCCCTGGGGTCTCTAGGCACCTCCAGAAAAGTCAAACCCTGATGCTGAAGCTGCCGTACCCTGTGAGTCTGGAACAATTCCCTTCTGGAGTCCTCAAAACCAGGTGGGGAATGAGCAAGAAAAAAACCTGGGGAGTGGGGAAACTGGCCAGTGGATTCCCTCAGGAGGCCCTCTCTTCACAGATTATTACCGATTAGTAACTCAGATTCACTGTTCTCCACAGACACCTTCCTGATTAAGTATCAGCCATTTAACTGACCATCTGTGCCCTGTCCACAATGAGGCACAGGGGTACCCGCAGAGGACTATATTTCTCTCCCAGTCAGGTAAATTCTATCCCCCCCCACCCCTGATCAATACCCATCTCAAAATCTCCTCCTCACAGCCCTTGCTAACTACTTCTGGGCTAGAAAGGGCCTTAGACTCATTGCTACCCTATACCCATTCTGCTGTTAAGGCCTCTCCACAGCTCTGGATGACTTTGGCCTTGGCCTGATCTTCAGGGGCCTGCCCAGGTCCACAGCTCCAGTCAAGCTGGCACCCAGAGCTGAAGGTCATTCCTCTGGCTTCTCATGATGGACTTAAACTTGCTTCACAAGGCTCTGCTTCCTTTGGGGGCTGCTAACCCCAGATTAGTGAGCTGGGGTCTCCATTTTCAGGAGGGGCACAAAAGCAAGAATATGGTCTTGGTGATTGCCAGACTTGGGCGCAAATTCCAGCTCCATTTAGCTTACTGGATCCATGGAAAATTATTTAACCTAATTGAGCCTCAGTTTCCTCAGCATCTTAATGAGATAATGCATACAAATGCATTAGTGCATAGGTGGCCTGGGAGACACTCAATAAATGGGGGTGATTATTATTATCTTATGCTGGCATCAGTGGTACCTGCAGAAGTTGAGATACCTCAATACTCAGGGCCTGGGAAAGAGAAAATGGGAGAGGGATGAGATGGGATATATGGGCAAAGTTTCAGAGACAGACAGAAGGAGAGATCTCTAAACTATCTCATAGTCAAGGCTTTAACTTATACCGGGGTGCCTGGGTGGCTCAGCTGGTTAAGCATCTGACTTAAGCTCAAGTCATGATCTCACAGTTCATGCGTTCAAGCCCCATGCCGGGCTCTGTGCTGACAGCTAGGAGCCTAGAGCTGCTTCACATTCTGTGTTTCCCTCTCTCTCTGCCCCTCCTCTGCTCATTCTCTGTTTGTCTGTCTCTCTCTCAAAAAGAAATAAACATTAAAAAAAAAACAATATAACAAGAAGGGGGCACATGCCCAATATCAGCTGGTGTATTTTTATGATAATTTGTTGGTTGGATGGATGGTTGTTTGGTCCACTCATTCATTCATTCATTCATTCATTCATTCATTTAATTATTGAATTCTTGCTTTGTACCAAGCTCTAAGAGAGCTAATCAGGAAAGAGAGGTAAATCAGGCAGACAAGGTCTAGCCCTTACAGAGCTTCTAGACTGCAAAGGAAGACCTACAGTGAACAGTTAATTGGAAGCATGATAAGACCTACAAAGAGAAGGTGACTGATACTTACTGGATCAAAAGACAGGGGGGTCTCACCTACCCTAGAGAGATTAAAGAGAAGCTATATGGAGTCAGGGCCCCATCGTGGGTTTAGAATTTCACTCTAGAAGCCTAAATTATAGGAAGGACAAACCAGTAAGTGATACTAGTAACAAGTAAATTGCAACCAGCAAAGTTTGCAATGAGAAGCACCAAAATTGGGTGGGTCTGTGACACACATTATACCAGAAACCATCCACATGGACATCTGGACTGGGTTAGATTTTGTGTGTGAGCTCCTGATGCAGATGTTCAAAGCCCCCTTGGGGGGGGAGGGGCTGAACTAACATTTGCTTCCATTAATCTAACATCTTACAAGGTAGTTATTATTATGACAGGTCACCTGGGTTGAAATCCTAACTCTCCACTTACTAAAAGCACAGGCTAGAATAAAAACCTCCATGACTCACTGGCAAGATGTATAAGAACACGTTCAAAGCCAAAGCGCAAATTTTTAAGAGTGGAAGGAGGACTTAAATGGGAACAAGGAAGCACAGAAACATGGCAGATGGGGTCAGAACATGAAGTTTGACTGGGCCAATAAGGGACTAGCGAAGCCAGGGAGAAAACATCTGTCAGCAGCCTTTTATTAGCACGTGCACTGCCAAACCAAGGACAAACTGCTCTTTGCCAACAAGGCTGACTGCACACTGGAAATGGATGAGCCACTGGGCCCATGAGAGGTGAGGGGGGAAAGCTGAGTTCAGGGGGATGTTCAGAAAGCTGGTAGAGTCTGCCCACAATCTCTGCTTGGGATTTCACTGAGGACCGAGGGACCAAGATTCCCACTGTGCTGGAGTTCTCTTTGGCTTCTTGATGTTTCCCAGACAAGTCCTGTCTATTCTACAGGTCGCCGACCATGTAAAACAGAAGAGACATTAAAGACAATCTAGTCCCTGTTTCCGAGAGATGTTCTGTAAAACACCAGCTCTGACAGATGTTAATAGGTATATTATAGTAGATAGTAGAAATTTGCAGGTGGAATTCAAAAACTGTTCAGGGGGCAAATAAATGTGCAAAATGCTAGACCAAGCATCTGAGACCTCAGGAAGCTAGCTTGCTCACCTGGGGACTGAACCCATGATCTGGGACTCATTAATACTCCCCTATTTATTACAAGTCAATCACACGTTTCTAAGAAAATATTAGGCAGATACATTACTCTCCAAAGGACTGCATTGGCCTTATGGTTCTCTGAACTTGGACAGATCTTTTTTTTTTTTTTTTTTAACTTGTGGTAAACACACTATGTTATAGTGCATCAGGATTGATAAGGCTTAAGATAAGTTACGACTTCCCTCCCCCAGCACCTTCTCCACATTAGACTCTACCATTCCCTCTATCCATTCTGTCACAGGAGGAAGTCAGGATCTGTGATGAGTCCAACGGAGCCATTCTTTACCAAACCTCACCGATGAATCACTTGTTCCTTTGGTACTACCTGAGAGGTCTAGGCACAGATCTTGAAATCATCTGTCTGGGAGATTTCTAGGTGTTAAATTTCAGCCCCTACTCTCCTTTTAAAACTTTTAGCACTTGATGGCATCTCTTCATTTCCAGAAAAGCTAAGCTCAACAATAACAATAGTGAGAGCAACACAAACACTGAGATCTTGCTCTGACAAAGTACCCTTCTAAGGTACTGCTATTATTCCTGTTTTATAAATGAATGAATTGAGGCCCAGGGAGGTTGGGTTACTGGCCCAAGGTCACTAAGGAGAGCCAAGACTTGAACCCAAGAACTCTGACTCTAGAGTCCACATCTGTAACCATCAGTCTCTATTGCCTCCATATGCTTATTCTATGAGCCACACTATTGGGACTCCTGCTCTCCTTCTTCACTCTGCTACCCTCATTCCCACGGATAATGGAAGGAAAGTAACTTGACTGTGCACTTGCTATGTGTAAGGCACTGTGGCTGGCCCACGATTATCTTTCCCAAAGCTACCTTTTGGGGTAGATAGTATGAATCCACAAAACAGGAATAGCTGTAGTTGTTCAATCTCCTCCTGCACCCTCACCCCCAGCTAGCAAGTGGCTGAGCCCAGATACAGTGATCTAGCTTCAAAGACCACATTCATTCCAGAACTTTATTGCTTCCTTGGAAATGGCCACATATACCCAAACCAGCTGCATTTCAACCTGATTCATAACAAAGCATGGAGCATTTTCATTTTCTCCCACACCCCAGGGATCATGATGGGGGTCTGCTATGTGTTTTGGGAGCACTAGGGAGAATGCCTAAGGATCCATGGAAGTCCACACAAGTCCCTAACATCATCCCCTGATCCTCTTGAGGGAAAAGGGACTTGGCTTTGATTTTTATGTTGTTTTCCTGAAAGAATTGTGGTCTTACCACTCACATGACCTATCCCTTCCCCAACCCTGATTCCAAAACCCTGATTTTATTATCTTTATAGCTTGACAGTCTAATGGATGATTTTGATTCCACAGAAGCCCTCACTATGGAAGAATGACAAAAAATATATATATGGGCTATGTAGAGATCATTTTTAAAACTTAGGCTGTGATGATTCAGTGGGAAAGGGGATATATTTCCAAGCACCTGGCCTTTTGATCTTTCCATCTTATCACCTTCCACAAGAATTTGTGCAGAAAGAAAACAGAGGCTTTCCAACGCCAGTTCTGAGCAGAGCTCTTTTTCCAAGCCTCCAATGCTTTCACCTTCTCCGCTCCAGAAGAAAATGCCCTTTGGTTACGAGGTGTTGTGTGTGTGGGGGGGGGGGGGGAGAGGGGGTGTTGAAAAGTACATATAGTATTCAAGATAGTTCACTATGGCAACCTCAGTTTTAGAAAACAGGCATTATTAGTAGGCCCCTGCTTTGAAGCCACCAGTAACTACAGTCTCAGCTCCTTCCAAACTCACTAGGTTGGGACCTTATCAAGCTAAGAAAAATCTATCTTGGAACAAATTATCATAGGCAAACACTACACAAAACATACTCAAAACCACAACAACATTGGCTTTAAAAATAAAGCCCCACGCACAGAGAATGAGAACCACCCTACCAATTACCTACATGCCAATTATCCCATGCACTGACTGCTGTTAATTACCTAATTGCTTGTCTACAATACATCATTTAATTGTGAGACATTTTCCCTACTGTCCTAATGATGAGCAGGAAGACCCAATCTCCTAGCTAGCACCTGGGAAAGGAACCCTCATCCCAGGTTGAAAGGACAGTAGAGCCCAAGTGAGACACTGATTAAAGAAAGGGTCTGGTTATAAACAAAGGGGAGCAAAGCATGAACTCAGAACTTCTGAGACCGAAGGCAGAGAGAAAAAATGGGCTGCAGGAAGGAGAAGGTATAAACAGGTATTGAGCAGTTCCTACAGGTACTATGTCACTGTTTTGTTGTAATGCATGTGATCTTCTCAATAAACCTAATTAGGAGAGACTTTTATTAGAGTCTTTTTACAGATGAGCCTAGAATAGTTTAGGAACGTTCACAAGAGCACACAGCTGGTCAGTAGTCAAAACCAGGATTCAAACCTAGGTCCCTAGCCCCAAAGTGGGTGCTCTGTTTCATAAGTTACTAATATCATGGCCTGCGTAGCCTGCTGTTTAACCAAAGGGAGGTGTGCTATGCCTCCCACACACCCCGGCTGTGGTGTGGCTGTCACTCTGTTGGGGGGAACATCTTGTGTCCCCAGACTGGGATTTACTGTATAGATTTCTGAGTGTGCTGGGGGATAGTGAAGATACTTTGGAGACACTCTGTTCCACCCCTGAAAGGTCAGTGAACTGGGAGAAAGCAGAAGCCAAAGAATGCCAGCATGGGAGAAGCTGCACAGGACGATGCGATGCTGCTTAGCAGCAGGAGCACGTGCAGAGTTTGGAACCTGCCACCTACTGCCTGGGTGACCTTGGAGAAGTGATTCTCCTCTCCACAGGGCCACAGGGCCCTAGTTTATTCCCTGGAGAAATGGGACTGATACTATAATGTCATGGCGTTATTCTGAGGACTTAATAAACGGACATGAAACACATACCAACTTTGGGGCGTAACTTGCAGCTTGCACAGTATCAGGAGTGGGTAATAATGTTACTATTAGTATTGTGCAAAGCTCTGATTGCAGAAAAAAGACCACTCAGGGCCTTGAGGAAAATTCCCGGAGAGCCTTCACCCCAGAGTGCCAAGGGTCTGGGAGGAGGAAGGCTCTTCCTCCCCTTCTTTTCATGCAACCTCCCTTAGAGGAAACAAGGATGCTGTGCTTTCCTCTTGGAAAAATCCTGACTCCCTGGCTGACTTAAGATGTCAGAATGGCCTAATTTTTCCCTCCATGAATGAAACTGGCAAAAATAGTGAGGGAATACTGACCTCTCTACTGGCAGGAGCCAAGCACCATGTCAGCATTCCAGAGCAGCTGCAGGAGGTACAGAGAACCCTGGAATAACACCTGCCCCACAGAACATTCTGCAGAGTGAGTACCCTATATAAGCAAAGGCAGAAGAGCTGCCTTCTTTTTTTTTTTTAAGTTTATTTATTTTGCGAGAGTACAAGTAGGGGAGGGGCAGAGAGAGAGAGACAGAATCCTAAGCAGGCTCTGAACTGTCAGCACAGAGCCTGATATGGGGCTCGATCCTACGAACCATGAGATCATGACCTGAGCCAAGACCAAGAGTTGGATGCTTAACCAACTGAGCCACCCAGGTGCCCCAAGCTCCCTTCTTTTTATTTTCCAAAAGGCACAAGATAATAAAGAGTAGAGTGAAGTAGGGTGTCAAGTGGGTAAAACAAAATAATAACCCACAATGTAACTGAGCCTGTACTGTGTGAGATCCTGTGTGTGAGCTTTGCCGGTATTATCTTATTTAATCCTCACAATTATCCTACGAGGTAGAACTTCTCATCATCCTCATTTTACAGTTGAGGAAGCACTTATGACTTGCAGAAGCACTAAGTGGCAGAGGTGGGACACAGACCCAGGTCTCATCTGGCTCAGTGCCCATAGGCAAGGAAATCCAAAGGTCAAAATGCAGGGTTGGCTTCAGGGTCGTGCCTCTTTCATCCTTGTCTATGACTTCAGGCGTCTTTGGAGGAAATAGAGGAAGGTGACATGTCCCTTCCTGAGTTGGGTCCCAACAGCAGTGCAGAGAGCTGGGCGGTGCTCACACACATGGATTCAGGGAAAAAGGGACGAGGCTTAGAATGCAGAGGCCAGGGGAGGCCACGAAGCTGTGAGAATCAGCAAGAGGCCCGTCAGCAAGAGGCCTGGGCGATAAGTCATTTCTGGCTCCAATTCTTTCATTACTGACACAGCTCTGTGACCTTTCTCTAAAAGGTCATATTTGTGAAATGAGGGTGGTAGGAAAATGGAGGGGATACTGGATGGCCATTGACGCACCTTCCAGCTCAGAGTTTTTGCTGTGCACTAGAGGACGTCGACAGAACCAAACAACTCCCCAAACAGATGTCAAAGGCACTATGTTCTCGGGAATCTTTGCAAATAACACTCAATTTTGCCAAGACAGAAACAGCCACAAGAATACACTTCACTTTGCCAGAAAAAAAATAGCTACAAGAATAATTCATGCATGCAATGTTCTTGTCTTCTATGCCCTATGTAACTATGAATTAATTCTCAGAAGGACACAATGAGAGATTACAATGGCAACACCAAAACATGACAGCCTCTTTTTTCCAAGAAAAAGAATGGCTACCTCTTCTTGTAAAGAACCTCACTAAAATTGTGCCAGACTCAGAGGCATTTGCGATTGGAAAGACATTTGAAGGTCAACTAATGTGACTCTCCATTGGATGCCTCAGGGCCCTCTGCAATATCTCTGAGGGGTATCCAGGGAATGTCTAAATACCTTAAGGACCACCTGATCTTTCTCATATCTTCTACAGCTTGGATGCTTCCTCTACACCTTGTGTCCATACAGACCCCACCTAATCTTCCTCCATGACAGCCTTTCTGAAATGCCACCCTTGAGTCTTCCCTTCGGCAAGAGCAGTCAAGCATTCTGTACTTATGAAGATAGTCTGACCACGGAGGCACTGCTGTTTTTGTTTTTTTTTTTTTATAAGACAGATTTATTTGATCCACAGTTATTCCAAAATGATTACTACTCCAAATAACCCAAACTGTGTTTTTTTCAACCTATATTATCAGCAGCACCAAAAGCTGAGTATAATCAACTTCCTCTCATAAAAAGAAGGAAAAAATTAAAAAAAATAGACTTTAGAAGAATCCACGTGGCTAAAAGTACCACTAGCAAGCATTCCACATTCCCAAATAAACAAATAAGAACTGTGAATGCACACTTCAACACCACTGCCCATTCCCGATGAGAATTCAAATGGCCAGCGTTCAAATCACAGAACCATAAAAACAATCCACAACCTCACATTGTATGATGTGGAAACTGAGGCCTAGAGATTCCACCTCTTTCTCCTTGGCAAGCCAAATGTTTATTAATCCTCTGTACTGGGTTAGGCACTGGGGCTACCCAGGTACCCAGGCCTTGCCCTCTTGGGCCTCTGAGCAGGGACTCACAAGCATATATTAGGGGTAACCAGGTAATAAGCCTTTGGAACCTTGTACAAGTAACTTGAAAGACAAAAGGCTGATTCCTTTCTCTGTGCCTTGGCTCAAACTGCTCCCACAATAGCTTATATAAATCATACTTCTTGTACTTAGCCTCCGGTACTACATTTATCCTTCCTGTGTTGATCTTCTCTGTTAGACTTTAGGTTCCTGGAAATGAGGAACTGAGTGTTATTCAGCTTTATATGTCTAGTCTCATTCAGCTGGTGTGTACTGGGTTTGATGAGTGAATGAGTAAACATTTCAGTAGTCTTAAGGGTTAGTAGGCACCTGTCACACAGAGAAGGAGAAAAAAGAATGCCTGGCTGAGGACTCCCAGGGCTCTGAAGGGTGTGGTGCTTGCAGAGCTGTGCAGAGTCCTCATGGTGGGAGTGTTCGGGGTGGTAGCAGTGGGCATGGCAAGAGTGGCTGAGGTTTTGGCTTGGGAGTTAAGTCAGGGCCAGATGTGAAAAGCCACACAAGCCATGCTGAAGCATACAGACATTATCCTAAAGTTAGGTTGAGGGCAAAAAGTCTTTACAAAGGAAGGGACATGATCCCATTTGTTTTTAAGGTCATAGGATCGGCCAAAGGAGGAAGTGCCATGTCGAGGACAGATACAAGCGGGAGCCTGTTGCATGGTGCCAGAAACAGGAAAGGTCTGCATCTGGGTGCTGTGTCCCAAGAGCTCAGGGAGAGCCCCAAGGATGGAAGTAGAGTGTGGACCCAGGTTTGAGAGCTTAGGTGGAACTCAAAGGATTTGAGGAGTAACCTGAGACATGGGAGACTGGGAAGAAGCATCAACCATGATGCCAGCATTTCTAACTTGGAACCCCAAGGGTGATATAATGTCAACAGAGGCAAGGACCATAAGAAGAGGAACAGTTTTGGAGGAAAGGTTATGAGGTCATTTGTTGAAAGATTCCTATGATAATCCCTATAGGCGGTTTCTATGGGTCAGAGCTACCTTGTTAACTAAAAGAGATAGATGAAGTGCAGGAAAGTCGGTCATGAAAAACCTAAAGAGTACAAGACGAATAGTTTAGTCCTCACAGAGGCAGATGGAACCTGATAATCTGAGGGTTGAAAGAAACCATTTCAGACCAGAAATCTTCTCTGGGTCTTAAAACAGCTCATTTCTCAAACCCTTAAATCAGCAGATGTATACAAGATACTCTCTAGGCAATCAGATTCCATACCTTTCTGATTTTCTGGGCCCAATTGAATCATCTTCATAGCTTTTAAAAATTATTATTATCAGCTGGCGAATGGTCTCACACCATTTAGTGAGTCCTAGTCACCAAGGAGAGTTCAGTTTATTTGAATTAAGTAGCCCCAGCCAGTCACTTTTCTGACTAATGACCTCATCTTTTTTTAATTTAATTTAATTTTTTTTTCAATATATGAAATTTATGGTCAAATTGGTTTCCATACAACACCCAGTGCTCATCCCAAAAGGTGCCTTCCTCAATACCCATCACCCACCCTCCCCACCCTCCCACCCCCCATCAACCCTCAGTTTGTTCTCAGTTTTTAAGAGTCTCTTATGCTTAATGACCTCATTTTTTGCTCATCTTTTCACAATGCCAGAAGGTGTAGATATTGCTGGGGAAAAGCCCACGGACACACTCATGAACCAACCCCTTCTGCAGCAAAGTTAATCCATCTTTTTAATCTAGCAACATTCCTGTTTCCCTTATTTCATAGCAAAAGCTCTGAAGAGCAAGCCATGCACAGAACCACTGCTCCACTTAAATAAACCGCGAAAGGACTTTTCCCGCCCGTGTGGTTATCTTAAGTGCACAGAGACTGTTCTTGATAGAAAAGAAACCAAAACTGCCAGCTTACCCTCTTCCTCAAGTTGTAGGTGAGAATGAGGTTCCGGGAGAAGGAGTGGGAAAAGGCTGTGTAGAATTCTAGCACTTTCTGCAGGGCATCCCGTTTGATCACATGCAGGTCACAGTAGGTCAAGGCCCTAACATTGGCACAGGACTGGGCAAGGGTGGCTTCCTTCCAGAACACATCTCCAAACACGTCTCCTTTCCCTAGGGAGAGAAAGTGGTGGTGAAGAAAGTGTCAGCCAGAAGGCGTCTGGCCATCCAGGTTGGCTTCCCTTTGTCTCCCCAAATTGTTGTCCATTTGGCATTCTACAACTTAGGCTCAGAAAAGGAAAAAAAAAACCCACAGGTTTTATTTTGAACCTTAACAACACGTAACTTAAGGAACTTTAAAATACCGTGTAAGACATGTCAAAGTTTAACCAATGACTTTAGGGTCATTGACTGTTAGTTACCTCCTGAACAGCCTATCCAAACGGGGAATTCCCTATTATTCTTTTTTTTTTTTTTGAGAGATTTGCATTTTTAAAAATTTTTTTCAATATATGAAATTTATCGTCAAATTGGTTTCCATACAACACCCAGTGCTCACCCTATAATTCTTTATCACACCCCCATTTCCCCAAAATGCCAATCATAATCTATAACTACATCATTTGTTTCCTTGTTTGCTGTGTAACTCCCAATAGGAGAGTTCCCTCCACGTCACACAGTGTCTGGCACCTAACAGGAGTTCTGTCAATATGTGCAGGCAAAAGAGAAGTAAGGAGGCTGAATTATGGATCTCCATTCATGCGACTGACTGAGAGGTGACTAGTATGGAGAAGGTGTGGACTCTCCATCAGGAGCTGAAGATCAAGAGAGGTCTCCTCTGTTTAGGATGATCCGCGTGGAAAAAGGCAGGCGAGGGTGGAGTTCACTCTTTCCCACACTCCGTCCACTGCCCTAAGGCTTATGTTTGCATGGTGTCTCATTCCTCACCCTCTGTCCCCCACCTCCTTCCATGTTCCTCACCCTTGCCAAAGGCCCTCCTGCTAGTATAAAAACATGGGCCCCATACACTTGGCATCTCCAGGACCCTCCATGCCTGGCATTCCACAAGAGGATATTTAGTAAGTCAACAGAGTACTAATCCCACATAACCATCTTCTGGATCAAACTTGTATCAATCTCTTTTAATCACCTGCTTTTCACATCTAGGGATATTCTCCCTATCTTTCCCAAAGTCCAACATTTTAACATATGTCTAATGGAAAGCCCAATCCCTTCCCAGCACAGCCTCTGGTTATAAATGGCTTGAAATGTTGTTTATCTTGCCTCTAAATTTTCAGCACAGATAAACACAAATTTGAATCTTCAGGATTGAGGATATTCAGAGGAATATTCCGGGGGCAATAAACAAGGCTATGACGGTAGAGAGTAACTCTCACAACTCTCAAGGGTTGTTGGCCTATGTATCCAGACTGGCCACACTTCTCTGCAGGAACCTGGGTACCCATGACTCCATATGATTAACAGGCAAGTGTTTTCCTCATTCAGGCCAAGGAGGCAATTAGACTCCCAAGCACCTGGACAGAACTCGATCTTTTCTCAAATGCCAAAGTATCCATTCTTATATATAAGGTACTCCAGGGGCACAGCCTTCTCCAAGCACCTCCACAGCATGAGCTGGAAATCAAGTGCACTAGACACATTACTTCACAGTTTCCTATGTGTTTGTGTGGCAATGTATACTTCTGATTTGTGAAAATCATTTTACAGACTCAGTATCAACAAGACACATGCATGAGGATGTAGATAAAAATTTTTAGATAAAAGTGCTTTTAAAACTGTGCTAGTTCAATTCCCTTCCCAGGTGTTTTTCAATCATCTGTACTATGAGGGGGTTACTTTGGGGTGGGGGCCACTGCATGGGAATGCTTCTCTCTGTGGGATGCTACCAGCTTCCGTGGAGATGGGCTCATTCAGTGTGTGCTTCCTGGTACTGAGTTCTAACCAACAAGGCTGGCCATTAGTTCATGCATAGCAAGCATTCTACAACTGCCCCCCCCCAATGTGCTGCAATGCCTCCCATGCCTTTCATTTTTATGTAATCTTATTCTTCTAGAGAGAGCTCTTCCAACACACAGTATGGTGGACAAAAAATGGACCCCATCTGTAGGCTGCAACTTACATCAAGAGGCAAGCCCTAATTTCCTTCCCCTTGATTCTCAACTTGTCTTAGTCCCTTGTCTTGAGTGTGACAGAAGTGACTGGGACTTTAAGGCAAGATCATAAGAAGCCTTGCAGCTTCAGCCTGGGTCTCCTGGAACACTTACTCTTAGGATGCCCATTCTTGGAACCCAACCACCACGTTTTGAGAAGAATAAGCCACGCAAGAGGTCACATATCAGTGTTCTGGTGGACAGCCCAGCTGAGCTCTCTGCTGACAGCCAGCCTCTGCCAGTCACTTAAATAAGCCATCCCGCCTGGCCCATCAGACCAATCAAGGCTTCGGATGCCCGCAGCCCCAGCCAACACTGGTGTGTGGGCCACATGCAGAAAGCCCAAGTCAGAACCAACCAACTGGGCTAAACAACCCACAGAATGGTGAGAAACAGTAACAAATTCCTTACACCACTAAATTTAGGGGAAGTTTATGCAGAAATAGGTAATGAGAACACACAGAATTGTGGAGCTCTGGGCTGAGAAGCCTGTGAGAAATTACTTAGTAAGTTACTTAATATTTCAGCAAAACATCACAAATCACCCCCAACTCTGAGCTGGCAGCACCCCACATCCCTCCCTGAAAGAATGAGACAAGAAGGAGCAAGGAGTGGTTCTCACAGGAGCAGATTTTCCTGAGTGTTTTGTGTATCAGTGCGAAAATGTAGAATTTACAAATCTTGTATCTCCTATTGGGGTGAGATGTGTTATAACTAAGCCAGAACAATTGAGAGTACAAGACCATTGGTAATACCGTCTGATTCTCATTAAGATTATAGCTGACCCTTGAAGAACATGGGTTTGAACTGCACAGGACCACTTACATGTGGATTTTTTCCAATAAATACAGTATGCCACCAAAAATGTATTTTCTCTTCCTTATGATTTTCTTGATAACATTTTCTTTTCTCTGGTTTACTTTATTGTAATAACACAGTATATTATACATATAAGATAGAAAATCCATCCTATATGTATTACGTGTTAATTAACTATTTTATCAGTAAGGCTTCTGGTCAACAGTAGGCTATTAGTAGTTAAGTTTGGTGGGAGTTAAAAGTTGTACATGGATTTTCTTTTTTTTTAATTTTTAAAATTTTTTAATGTTTATTTATTTTTGAGAGAGAGCCAGAGTGAGAGCAGGGGAGGGGCAGAGAGAGAGGGAGACACAGAATCTGAAGCAGGCTCCAGGCTCTGAGCTGTCAGCATAGAGCCCAATGTGGGGCTCGAACCCACAAACTGTGAGATCATGACCTGAGCTGAAGTCGGACTCTTAAGCAACTGAGCCACCCAGATGCCCCTATTATACATGGATTTTCAACTGTACAGAGTGTCAGTACCCCTAACCCTCACCTTATGTAAGGGTCATTTGTCCTTCATTTATTTTTTCTTAATTTTTTAAATGTTTATTTATTATTTTGAGAGAGAGAGAAAGAGAGAGAGAGACAGAGCATGAGCAGGGGAGGGGCAGAGAGAGAGGGAGACACAGAATCCGAAGCAGGCTCTAGGCTCTGAGCTGTCAGCACAGAGCCCAACGTGGGGCCCAAACTCATGAACCGTGAGATCATGACCTCAGCCCAAGTCGGATGCTCAACTGACTGAGCCACCCAGGCGCCCCAATTGTCCTTCATTTAAACAAAATCTAATGTATGAGCATTACACTTCTCAAACAAGTTTGGAGTAGTTTTTCCAATTATAAAAGAACCCAGAAAGTAAAATAATAGCTGCTCATGTGTATTTAACATATGAACTTATCTGTAAAAATTCTGTTTATAAATGACTCTTCAGGGGCACACTTATTGCCTAAAACAAAGGACAACCATGTTATGGTTGAGACACACCATGAAATTTATAAGCATCTCTAGAAATGACAACATGCCTACTGTGAAAACTTTTCCAATCAAAGGTTTGACAGAAACAATAAGTAGAGAGTAGTTCCTACTACCCAAAGTATTTCACGGTAAGATAATCACGATTAATCTGTAGGGTCCAGGAAGTCTCAGTGTTGTTAGAACTTGGATTTGATTTTCAACCCACATTGAAAATCACACAATCTTTCTTCCTGTCAAGGCAGCATTTTTGGTATAAATGATCTGTTAGTGAGATTTAAGAACGTGGTGTCGGAGGATCCGTCAGATTCAAAACAAACCCAAACCTATTCTGGCAAATGAGAAATGTATTTATGACACATGTCACTGGGGGAAACTGTCAAAAGGAAGGATACAGAGCATTTGGCAGGCTGCTTGTAATCGACACACAGCTCTGGGAATAATGACTTCCCAGGTCAGGGTTAGGAATCAGGAAGGCTGGACAAGCCCTACACTCACATTCAACCCTTGTTCCCTAGCGTGAAACGATCATTCACTGAAGAACAAAAGTTACCCCAGTGCACTTGGCAATCAAACTACTTGAGGCAATCAGCTTATTGGTTTACTTATTCCACTGAGGCCCTGGGTGCAGAATGTTAAAACCTAAGTGTTCCAAGTTTCTAAAATACATTCTAAGTGGAAGTTCTGAGCTAGGGAAAAGAAAAAGGCATGAAGAGGGGAAGTAAGGCAGGACAGTCTAATTAAAAACTCCAAGCAAACATCCCTGTGATAATTAATCCTCCTCCCCCTCCCACCCCTTCAGTGCAGCTGTCTTCACTGTACCTTCACTTTTGCAGTGGACACAAACAGGCCCATAGGGTACAGACGTGGGACAGAAGAACATTCATAAAACACAGGTGGAAGGTGGGACACAGGACTGAGGAGGCACAGGGAGAGGGAGGGCAGGTCTCTGCGAGGAGCCCAGGAGAAAACCAAGACCCTGTAGATAATTGGTCTTAAAGACGGGCAGAGGCTGGAACAGCCACGTGAGGAAGTTTGGAGGGGCATGGAAGGTGGGCACGCAGGGAGGGGTGACCAGGGCAAATGCTAGCAGTGCTGGAACTGGGTCCTTGGGAGGATCAAAAGCCTACTCGAATGTTAAAAAGTCACAGGAAAGCAATTCGGCTCTGAAACTGACAATTGAGTTTGAAACTCTTCAGAAAAGGCCCTGTTTGTTTCTTTGTTTATTATTATTTTTAATATTTTTTAAGTATTACTTTTATTTTATTTTGAGAGAGAGATAGTGAGAAAGTGGGGTGGGTCAGAGAGAGAGTGGGACAGAAACCCAAGCAGGCTCCACACTGCCAGCACAGAGCCCAATGTGGGGCTCAAACTCAAGAACCACAAGATCATGACCTAAGCCAAAGTCAAGAGATGCTTAAACCAACTGAGCTACCCAGACACCCCAAGGCCCTGTTTATTCAAACACAGGCTGAGTTTAGCAGGTCCTACGGGTCAGAGCAACACTGAAATTTCCAGCTGTTTCACTTTTCCCTATTGTGTACTCTTAGAAGGACCACTCATAATGGTAACCTATAGTAGCAAAACATAATTCTGCCATATACATGATTGTCTGCTTCTAAAATCACCAAGCATTTCTAGACCCAAACTAATTAGAAAGAACTCATTCAGTCATTCATGCAACTTTTGGCAGGCACTGTTCTAGAAGCTGAGGTATGGTAGGGGGACAACAGACATGATGTAGTGAGAGACAGAGACCCCAGTGACTATAATGTATCAGGGCTGAGTGCCTAATTCTAACATGACAGGACAGCATAGCATGTAGGAGGGGTGTCCAGTTCAAACTCATGGGGTGAGGAAAGGCTTTCAAGGAGATGTGATGTCTGAGCTGAGAACAGTTAACCAGCATAAAGATGTAGTACAGAGATGAGTCCAGGGAGGGGAAACAGCACATACAAAGGCCCTGAGGCACTGCATATGACCCTTTAACAAGACTAACTCTACAGGTGAGTGTTGCCAGTATACCTTGTAATCCTTTGAGGAAAGTGCCTGGTCTCCTCATTCAGCTGCAAACTCACCTAAGCATCTTGCATACTCTGTACACTGAGTGGGCGACCCCAACTTGCTGAATCAATATTTAAAGACCTGGATTCATGACGCTGTTGGGAGCCACGCTGAGGGTGCTGAGAGAGGTGCCAGAACATGGGGTGCGGTGAGGGCCAGCCCCCTCAGCCCACCCTACTGTCTATATTCCTCCTGTCTGGAGTATCAGGAGGTCCTCTGCCCTCAAGCCATTTCAAGACCAGAGGTGTCTTGTCACCCACTTCATCAGGATGGTGACTGGCATTGCTGTCTCCCGCCCTAGGAATAATTCTGCTTATGAGACATGGAAGACAGGCTGGACAAATACTTCCAGGCAAACTCTGAGCAGACTGTGTGCACACCACTGGACTGTACGGCCCAAGAGGTCGAGGACGAGGACGAGGACAAGGGCAGTTCTCAGAGGTCCTAGATTCATCATATAAGGCAGCCATGTGACCTCTGGGTCCCCTGTTTGGTCCTCAAACATCTTGAAGACACAAAGAGAAATTGCCGAGCCCTGCCCCCTGGTGCTGCCCTCAGCATGTTTTCCAAGCATTTTATGATCCTCTCTCAACACAAGCCTCAGGGCCAGACAGGTCAGACTGCCCGACTAGGAGCTTGAGGGGGTTCCTGCCACCTCTTTTGCTCACTGTCGGCCTTCCGGCCACACTGCGGCTCTTATGGTCCCTCCATGTCTGGCTCCCTGCCCACCTTAGGGCCTTGCCAGCACCACCTCAGACCTCCACCGTGCTCCCTAGTCTGGATAACTCCTGCTCAAGCTTCCAAACACTCCCCAACCTCCTCCCTGACCATGGTCAGAGCGGCTCCCTATCATGTGTACCCTCTGTACTCTGGAAACATTCTTCCTACCTGGAATCACCACATCCCCAGCAATGGCTCTGGCACACAGCAGGCACTCAATAGCTGTTGGGTACATACATAAACCAATGGCACTGGACACCTTACCAAACCCCACCCAGTCTCAACTTACCCAGCTAAACAATGTGGATAATAATACCCACCTCATTGGGTTGTTGTGTGGTTTACATGTAATTAATGTGAACAAAGCCCTAGCCCTGTGCTTGGAACACAATAGGTGCTCAGTAAATAGCAGACACAATAAAAGAAGAGTTTTCTTAATGGCCCCAAGAAGCAAATTCCACAGGGATCACCAGGCCCATTTTAAAAAGAGGAAAGTGAGCTCCGGAGAGGTTAAATAATTGCCCGTGACTCCACAGGCTTTTCCCAAGCTGCCATGTGGTCTCCACGCTGCTCCCAGTGGGCTGTCCTCTGCATTCAGTCCTTCAAAAAACCCTCTTTTCCAGTCAACAATTAAGGGGATCCACCTTGATCAGGCACCACCTTGATGGGAAAAAGGATATATCAAAGACAGCTTTGACTTTAAGGAGCTATGGCCTACAAATCTAAGTGTTCTCCAAAACCAGTTCTGTCCTCTTATGGTAATGGAAGCCATGACTGGTAGCTGGGCACAAACATGACCAGAATTAAAAGCTGCACTGCATCTAGGTGTGGACATTTGTCCAAGTTCTGGTTAAACCTCTGGGGTTGCAGAGAGGATGTGTGCAACATCTAGGGTCTTCCCTTCCCCTCTCCTCCCTTCCTCGTGGCTAGAACAAGGATGTGAGCTCTCTTGGACCAGGAGGCCACGGTGACAACCCAGTTAGGATGAAGCAACAGGCAAGAAGGAAGCAGGGTGCCCAACACCATGAGGTTGACATGCTAGCCCTTCTATACTGGACTGTTGAATGAGAGAAAGACAAGTTTCTGTCTTGTCTAAGCTTCTGTTACCTTGGGTTTTTCTGTTGGAGCAGCTAAACCCACATCCTAGCCAATTCAGGAGTCCACGACACCATCCAGTGGGGCAGTACAATGTGTTGAGCTCTATGGGGAAGGTATATCCACACCTGCTTTCTCCACCTGCTGCAGGGAAAAGCGTGGGCTTCCACGTGTCTGAAGGATTGGGCAATAACATGACAATAGAGCTCTGGAAGCACATTCAGGGAAAAAGCTCCAATAACTTCAGCTAAATACCTTGGTGATACCCACCCACTTCCCAGACCAGCCCTGACTATGTGGCCAGCGGGCCAGGATCTGCTGAAAACGCACCGTGTACCAGGCCAGACACCAGCCAGGGATGCTGCCACGGGCACCCCCCATGTGCCTTACTCCAAAGATGATGAAGTATAGATTTTCCAGCTTATTTTGGAATACTTAATCCTCCCACGTGTATCTATGGTTATTTCCCTTGGGTCATCAGAGACCACGGGGAAGACTAGATAAGTAAAGTTTTGGTACCTTGTAAACGCTGCCTTCTTTTATCTGTAATGAAGCCACAATGCCCTTCTTTTTGCTCTTACTGAAAAAACAAATGCTGCTGGCAGTCTGTGACCTCTGCTTCATCTGCGACGGTTTAGAGAAGTGAGAAGGAACATCAAATACAAACAGGCATAGTGGAAACCTCATCAATTTGCTTTCCCGTCCAAGTTGTGAAAATATACTACTAGGAATAAAGCCTTAGCTTTAAGTGCTAGGTCTTATCTGATTGTGGTGTGGGGTTGGGTGCTGAGCCAACACATTCTATTGGATTTCTTTTGCCAACAAAGAAAGCAGGGCCTGGAGATGTTCAGGAGGCCTAGGCTCCATGTACAAGCACACACGTCACCCCATTCTCAGAGGTGCATCTCATTCTAGAAAGGTTTGGTCTCATTTTAGGTGTTGTCAGGAGACCTCAGAGATGTTGAAGGATCATTTGCCTTCTTATGAAGTTAGTACAAAGGACAGCAATCATTATGCTCTTCAGCAAACCATCTCTGTATCAGAGACAGGATGCTGGTGTGGATCAGCCATAAAACCTGGTCACTGGAACCCACACGGGAACTGTGGCAGTCCAATGTCACATGCCAGGTCCAATGTGAACTGTCTCTGACTCTCTCTCCCAGGCAGCTATTAGATTGGGAGTGCCCAAAAATGGGGTTACACCTTACTCCCATCTTACCCCAGATGGTGTCTCTTTGCATACAATCCAATCCAGTGCAACAATCTGAACCCTACCTATCATGGACCAGGCAGTGTCCCAGTGACGAAGAGGGTGTTATAACAAGGAAAAGACATGGTCTCTACAAGGGGCTTGGACTGTGAGGAGACAACACCTACAAATGTGTAACAGTGAAGTATAACAGATAAACACATAATACCAAGACTGTTACACCCATCAGAATGGATAAAATTAACAACTCGGACAACAACAGATGTTGGCGAGGATGTGGAGAAAGAGGAACCCTTTTGCGCTGCTGGTGGGAATGCAAACTGGTGCTGCCACTCTGGAAAAAAGTATGGAGGCTCCTCAAAAAATTAATAATAGAACTACCCTCTGACTTAGCAACTGCACTACTGGGCATTTTAAAGGATACAAAAATGCTAATTTGAAGGGCAAATGCACCCCAATGTTTATAGCGGTACTATCAACAATAGCCAAAGTATGGAAAGAGCCCAAATGTCCATCGACTGATGAATGGATAAAGAAGATGTGGTATATATATATAAATTGGAATATTACTCAGTGATCAAAAAGAATGAAATCTTGGGGCACCTGGTGGCTCAGTTGGTTGAGCACTAGACTTGGGCTCGGGTCATGATCTCACAGTTCGTGAGTTCAAGCCTCGCACAGGGCTCACTGCTGTCAGCATGGAGCCTGCTTTGGGTCCTCTGTTCTCTCCCTTTTCCCCTCCCCCACTCACACACACATGCATGCATGCTTGTGCACTCTCTCTCCCAAAAATAAACATTTTTTAAAAAGAACAAAATCTTGCCATTTGCAACAACATGGATGGAACTAGAATATAGTATGCTAAGTGAAACAAGTCAGTCAGAGAAAGACAAATAGAAGATCTCACTCATATGTGGCATTTAAGAAACAACAGATAAACATAGGGGACGTGAAGGAAAAATAATATAAAAACAGAGAAGGAAGCAAACCATAAGAAATTCTTAAATACAGAGAATAAACTGAGGGTTGCTGGATGGGAGGTGGGTAGGGGGATGGGCTAGATGGGTGATAGGCATTAAGGAAGGTACTTGCTGGGATGAGCACTGGGTGTTATTTGTAGGTGATGAATCACTAAATTCTGCTCCTGAAACCATTATTACATGATATGTTAACTAACTTGCATTTAAATAAATAAATAAATAAATAAATAAATAAATAAATAAATAAATAAATAAATAAAATAAAATAAAATAAAATAAAATAAAATAATTACATTAAAAAAACATAATCCCAACATATGTCGGAGGTTATCTTAGACAAGACCATGGAGATCTCATGGAGAAAAATGAGAAAGGATCTGGCCTTCTACAGTGAGGCAAGAGAATTGAGACACAGGAATGAGATGGGCAATTTTTCTAAATGGGAAGCTGGATGGCTGGAAATGCAGTTAGCTGGTCTGGGCTATGTTTTCCTGTCTTTTATGGCTCAATTTCTTGATAATGTTATTTATACCATCTCTACACTCCTCCTTCCATAAAGGCAACTCCAGATGCATCCCACTCTTGGCCTCTCTCTTCTCCTCCTCTGAGTGATGGGTTTGGAAGGAGAATATGCACGTGGGTAGCCCGTCGGTCTCTTCAAGATCTGCCTGCCTTCTCTGTGCCTCCAGGCCGTGAGATTTGCCAGGCAGACCCTCATGGGGGTAGGCTTGTGCTGATCAGCACCAGGGTAGGCCTAATTCTGGGGCGTACTATTGGGAAGCCTTTTTGGACACAGATACAAAGCATATTCTCTGATATTAGCTTAATCAGGAAAAAAAAAGTGATACTTGGACTGGTGTCTATCTTACTTGCTGTGTCTCTCTTGGTTCAGAACTCTGGAAGATCTTTGCAATTTATGAAGCATCCTGGAACTAACAGCCATCTCTCTCCATTCCTCAAGCTACTCTAATCTTGCTTCTGACCCCAAACCCCGCTAATGATACTCGCGCCATAGTCAATAATAGCTCTTTTCCTGATACATCTAACAGATGTATTTTAATCCTCAACGTATTCTAGTTCTTGGATTCTAGTATATATTTAAGTTGTCTAGCATTTTTTATGTTTGAAATCAGACTGTGTCTTATAATCAATGACATATCACCATTTAATTGCCAGCATTATGTCCTAGTGGGCCATAAAATATTGGCATGTCTTACAATCCATAGCATCTTCCAGTCAGTGAAATTTGGTTCTGTAGCAGTTGAAAATGTTCCTTCCCTCTCTCCCTGTCTTTTGTGATATCCCACCCTCCCCTGTTGGCCATCCATCGCAGGTTCCTCTACATGTCCCAGATAAACTAGCATTCCTTGGGGCTCTGCTCTAGACCTCGTTGCTTCTTTTTTTTTAATGTTATTTATTTATTTAGAGAGGGAGAGAGAAGAGCATGAGCACGCAGGGTTATGAGAAGGAGAGAGAGAATCTGCACCACCAGTGAAGAGCCCAATGCAGGGCTTGAACCCACAAACCTAGACCTCACTGCTTCTTACCCTCCTATTTCTCCTTGGGTTTTTCTCAGTCTTCCCCAGCTTTAACTGTCACCTGGATCATGATGGTCCTCACGTTCATACCTCAAGCCTAGGTCTCTCTTCTGAGTCTAGAATCTCACAATGGACTCATTCACTTACTTCAAACCCGCAAATCCCCAAATGGAATTGGTCCCACTCCCAGGTAAGCCTGCCCACCCTCCAGTGTTCCCCATTCAGACAACAAAATTGTCCGAGTCATTCTGGACTTAACCCTTTTGCTCTTCTCTGAATCCAATAAAGGACCAAGCTCTGATAATTTTATCCATCAAATACCTCCTAAATTTGTCTACTTCCTTTCTACTGACATTAAGTCTTCAAGCTACTCTCATCTCTTAGCATTGTCCTTGGTGGTCTTCCTGCCCTCTATCCACAGGATCCAGGATAACCTTTCTAAACACAAATGTCACTCTTCTGCTTTTAAGGCTTTGAAGATGCCATCCCCTCTGCCTCGAAGACTTTCTCTTTAATCCCCTATCCCAAACCCCACCACCACTGCTCCATGTGGTAGAATTCAGTCCCTCATACAAATCTCAGCTCAGATACCATCTCTGCTGGGAAGCTTCCTTGATTTCTCTTGGCCAGGCTAGATTAGATGCCTGTTTTATAAGCTTCCGTAGACTCCTGTTCTTACTCCTATTACAACTCTTGGCATACTATATTATAAAACTACATATTTACTTGTCTGTCTCTGTGATAAGACCATTAGCTCTATCCCAGGTGTATCTGTCTGGTTCACCATTCTATCTTCAATCCCTAGACTACACCTGGCATGTTTATGGAATGAATAAATCAACACATCAGTGAAAAGACGGGTCTGAGTGGAACATGGTAAAGTGGGCCAGGGTGTAAAAGACTCAGACTGTCTTAGGATGGAGGCTTTGAGGAGGAGATTGGTCCTCAGCCTGAGTGCAAGAACTCAGGTGTCCTCGGGTAGCTATATTGTCAGCCCAGCTCAAGAAGGAATTTGTTGACCTGTTCAGAAATAGTCCCGTAATTCACTCTGATCCAGCTTAATGCTAAGCTGAAAAATTTATAGGCGAATTTAAAATGAAGATGTAAAGATAATGAACGTTAGAAATTACTCCATCGTACAAAGGCTCTGCTTAAAGGAATTAAAATTTCACTCAAATGTGGGTCACCAGCCTTCCTTGTGGAGACTATACTAAACATGAGCAAACGATGCTGGCATCTCTGTTTGAACGGGGCTCACTCACAACTGGTTAAATTAAAGCAATGGCTTGGAAACATCATGACACTCTCCTTATATTCTCCACAACTGCAATTAGATAAAATTAAATTAGCTGAACGTCTCTCTACTAAGTAAACAGATCACAAATCTTTCACTGGAGGCAGGTGATAATTTTCCAAGATCACTACAGATAAGAATTGCAAATTGACTCGATTTTTTCCCCCTTCTTGTTTATAAAAGACTATATGTGCACTGCAGCAGCTGACTGAAATGTACTGAAAAACAGAAAATATTGGCTCTTAAGGCCACCACCTAGAAAACTTTGATGAACATTTTGGTACACTTTGCATCTTCCTTCTGTTTACAAATGCATTTTTATGTAGTTGAGGTTACTGCACATACAGTTACACACTCTGTTTTTCCTCCACTTAACATTATATTTAAGACATTTTGCATGCTGATAAAACTATTTATACCATCATCATAACAACAGCCTTGATTTACCATATTTTTTAAAATTTAACCAGTCCCCTCTGTCTGGACACTAAAGTTATAAGAATTTCCTTTAGAAAGATCTATTAACTCTCCTAACTACCAGTGTCTTCAGAGAAGGCAAACCAATTTTTGAAGTTGCTTAAATAAAAACAGAATTAGGAAGTAGAACCTGGTACCCACCCCCACCCTGTCTCAATCAAGTAATGTGTGCATTACCTGACACAAATGTTTTGCATTTCTGAAGTTCTAGATTATTCATACGATAGCTTCTTGCTGGGAGTGTGGATTTAATATAATTGCTTCGGCTGATAGAACAGCTATATGAATATTAATGCTTGGTTGGAGTGTTTAGAGAGACACTTCAGTGTAGCCTCCTCCCCTTGTGCTGAGCATGAGCAAAAGACATTATTATATGGTGTGCGGTTGTAATATTCACCCGGCCCCTACACCAGGTCCCCAGGGTGGTGTGGAGCAATGCACTGCAGAGATGGTAGCACAGGAACTGGGGGGCCTCCCCCCATCCCCTCCAGCTCACAAGCATCCCAGGAAGCATCTCCATGAAGGATTTAGCCCCTCCATCTCTAAAATAACGAGGGTTTTACATGAAGCTGTTGTTCTTTTTTTAAAATCCTTATTAGATAGCCACTCTGTCTTCAATGTCTAGTCATCCTCCTTTTCAAGAAGCGTTTGGGGGAGGGGTTGGGTAGTACCCACTAGATAAATGTCATTTTTTCTCTGACCGGATCAGTAAATAATGGAAGAAATGCTGTCAAGACTTCTTTCTGAAAAAAAGTTTTATTCTTTCAAATTGCATCCTAATAGCCAAAAGGATATATGGAATAATGCTTTCTCAAGATCTACCTTAAATTTAAAAAAAAAATTTTCCCCAATTTTGAAAGTAGCATATGCTCTTTTAAAGAAGACTTGAAAGAGGGGCGCCTGGGTGGCTCGGTTGGTTGAGAGTCCAGCTTCGGCTCAGGTCATGATCTTGCCATTCTGAGTTCAAGCCCCACGTCGGGCTCTGTGCTGACAGCTCAGAGCCTGGAGCCTGCTTCGAATTCTGTGTCACCCTCTCTCTCTGCCCCTCCCCGACTCATGCTGTCTCAAAAATGAATGTTAAAACAAATTTTAAAAAGAAGACTTGAAAGACACATACATATATGCAGAAAATGAAAATCTCTTATAGCCTCACAGACTAAAGACATCAACTATGACATGTGAGTAGAGATGTTTGTGGGCTTTTATCTACAAATGTTTTCCCCCACATAGCTGAGATCATATTGCATTTAAAAATTATATTTTACTTACTTTGCTTATCATAAGGATTTCTAATACCACTTAAAATTCCTTGTGAACATTTTGAATAGCTACACTCCCATTTCTTTTAAAATGCTCTGCTATACTTGGTCATTTATAAAAATGCTCTCAGGGCACCTGGGTGGCTCAGTCAGTTGAGCATCTGACTTCACCTCGGGTCATGATCTCACAGTTCATAAGTTCGAGCCCCACATCGGGCTCTGTGCTGACAGCTCGGAGCCTGGAGCCTGCTTCGGATTCTGTGTCTCCCTCTCTCTCTGCCCCTCTCCCGTTCACACTCTGTCTCTCTCTCTTCCTTAAAAATAAATAAACATTAAAAAATGCTCTCTTTTGTTTATTTTAGTTTATTTTTCCTGTCTCTTTTGTTTATTTTTCCTATTTCCTATTCCTTCCCCTGAACCCTAAATCTCTGTCTAGAGCCCTGGCTTCTTTTCCTGGTTTCAGACCCACCTTTCCGAATAGCTGTTGAATACTCCAGTTGGTCTTTAAATGGGACAAATCAAAACCAAGCACATCACCTTTCTTGTGTCTTCCTCCTGACTTAATCTCCTCTGTTCCGGTGCTTTCTTCTCCCCACTCACTGTCAGAATCCCCTCCCTCACCTCCCTCTGGCTGTTCCCTGCATCCTATTCTATACAACCTTTCAGACTCTTCCTTCCAGAATGTCTCATCAATCTGTCCTTCCCATCAAAGGTTGCTAGATTTAGCAAAATAAAAACACAAGACACCCTATTAAAGTCTGAATTGCAGATAAATGGATAATTTTTTAGTATAAGTACATCCCATTCAATGTTTGAGAAATACACAAAAAATTACTCATCTATATAAAATCCAAGTTTGATTGGATGTCTGGTATTTGATTTGGCAACCTTACTTTTGACTCAGTTTCTATTGCCCATACCTTAACACCTCTCATCTCTACTTATAAGCCACAGTCACCCAATGCCCTCCCTATCTCTTTGTCTAGTTCATTAATCTGTACAAATCACAGCTCCAATGGTGTCATACTTTACCTATTGCCTTCAGTTATTCCCCACTGAGATTTAGAAATGTCCACTCTGATCTGCCTCTCCAGCCCCATGTCCCACTGCTGCCCCTCAGGGCTCTCAGCTCCCACTCCAATGCTGGTCCTGTGGTTATAAAATATACTCTCCACTTCCTGAGGCCTCAACTCACGCCATTCTTTCCATCTAGAATGTTCTACCTCATATGTCCAAATCCTGACTCCACCTTCACAGAACCATCATCCTAAATTGGGCCCTCCTCCCCTTGAATACAGATCATAAGATGTTTATTCTACCATTTTGGCAGGTCAAAAATAGTTCAACATTGGCAATTTCATATGCTTTAGGCTAATGTAATAAAAGCCCCTGCCATGTGCTTCCCTGCCTTACTACTTTCTACAATGTCATCCTCTGATCACATTCTACCAAAAACATCAAGCAGTGACTGCCTAAAGCTATGTTTCTCATGGTACAGGTCTTCTAACCACATGCAATGGAACCACCCAGAGGAGAGAGGGCTTGTGAACAATGCAGATTCCAAGACTCCATCCTAGAGCTGGGGAGGAGACAGGGAATCTTCACTGAGCACCAGAGTTCCAGCTGAGTCTTGTGTTCACTAAAGTTGAGAACCACTGGCCACATGTAAATTCTCCTCATTCTCCTCTCTTCACACTGGTCCCTGAATGTGCCTACATATATCCCCACCTCCAGTGACTCTCTAGACTTATGCTACTCTTCCCACTTCAAGCCACAGCCTACAAACACTCCTACTAGTCCTTTCAAGCCTAGTCAACTCCTGCCTCCTCCATGAATATGTACCTGTGTTACTGTCACTAATCATGCATTTGTCTCCCCAAGTAGAACAGAACATTCAACCAAGACAAGGATTTTCTCTACACCACCCATCTTGCAAAGAGACTAACACCCCGTTATGCTGTGATAGTTGCTAACATGCCACATTAATAGTCAACCAAGGTCAGTGGACACAAAGAAACTAAGCAAAGATGAGTGTCTTCTAAACTAGGAATCATGAGAAGGGGGTGTTCATTAAAAAAAAAAAAAGATTGCATCATGAAAAAGCATTTACAACTTTATGTGCACATTTAAGGAGAATCTACATGTAAATCCTAGTTCAATAGTGACAGGACCGCAAGTAGCAAGTTAACTCAGAGTGTCTGATAAGCCACAGCCTGTCAATCTTCCTCATGGCTGCTCCCCTTCCTTGAGCAGGCTCTGACCCATCCAGAAGTCGAAAAGAGTTTCTACTAGTTGAGAGCCATGCCTAGATCTATTCTAAAAGGTACTATAAACTCAGTGAAATAAACCCTTCATCTTTCATCCTCCTCTGGCTCTGCTGCCTGTCCATGCAGTGCCAGAACCGATTCCCTCCCACCACCTCCCACAGCCCAGAGGCCATCCCTTCCCTAATACCTCTGGGCTCTGGCTCTTCTCCACATCTCCCTTCTACCACCATACGTAGGCCCTCATCGTTTCTCGGCCAAGTGTCCTAGCTAACCTCCATGCCTCTGTATTTGTGGAACCCAAATCTTTACGGAAACTCTTTCTGAGTGCTTCAACCCCACAAGATAAAATCCAGACCCTTATTCTGGACCATGGGACCCTTCACATCCCACTCTCTAACTGCCTTTCAGTTCAGTTCAATTCAACTCAACTCAACTCAATTCAATTCAATTCCACAAACAGCCCTTGGTACCTTCCATATGCTGAGCCAAGCTACAGATATGACATCAAAGGATATCAGCTCACAAGAAGGACAAATGAGTAAACATGCAATTGATGCAGTGTGATGGGAATAGGAGAAGCACAGGAGGCCTTGGAGACTTTATCAATTAGTGGCAGAACTCCTGCAGGGAATTAGTGCAGAACCAGGACTATAGCTAAATCTCCAGTTCCAGGGTTCTCTCCCCAACTCAGTGCAGTCTGGCCAAAGAGATTCTGTCTTGCCCAGGAGAATGAAAAACCACCAAACCAAAACAAAAAGAAGAGACACGAGATGATCCATGGTTAAAATACAAATTAAGTATTAAAATGCAAAACCCATAGAAGTTACTGTAGGGACACTAAATCACAGTGAAACAAAATCATTTAAACACTGCATTTTAAGATGGAAACACAGGGAGATGGATCACACTCAAGCAGAGCCCTGATGAAAGTCTATGACTCATCTCCTTTGGTCAAGTAACACGGATCGGAGATAACAACTTCCCTGCAGGTGCTTGGGCATTTCCACTGCTTGGGCTGGGGCAAAATGGTTACCTATACCTTTCTATTCTGATATCTATGAAAAATGAGATGAAAATTACTTTAAAAATATAATGAATAAAATGTACATGTGAAAAGCTTGAATTTATTTCAGAGAATGAAGAAAGTAAATTTGAGAACACATTTATGATTTCCAAGAGAATTCTGAGAGAAGAGTGGGAAGGTGTCCTCTCAAACGTAAGGCAGAGAACATCGGAGGAAAAGGAGATTCTAAGACATTATCCAGTATATTCTCTGCCCACAGGGGACGGCAAGCCTTTCAATCCACAAGAGCTATTGTCTACGTTTGTGTTTTTAAACTGCAGGCTTTGGAGTCAGTTAAGAAAGCAATTCAGTGAGTCACGACGTCAATTTCCTTTTAAATGAAAGAGAATGGAATCTAATAGAAAACACCAGGTTGCATCTCATGCAGCAAGAGTAAGCACTGAGCTTGATGTATAACTGTGTGTATGTGTGTGTGTGTGTGTGTGTGTGTTCGCTGACGACACAATACACCATTTCATATGGTGAGATGAATCAAGAAAGTCTGATGAACACTCTTCTAGAAAACTCTTCTAGGGTTCTGTATTTAGCACATACTAAACATACTCAGGGATACTGACCCTTTTCCTCATTCTCATGCTAAAATTAAACAGAGAATATTAGAGCTGGAAGGAAGAAACAAATTAACAGCATGCAAATGAGTGAACTGATAACAAGACAGTAGAGACAACTGAATGAGACAGAGGAGCTTTGGGCTTTTTCTAAAGGCTTCCGCTTCATGATAACTAAGGATTCCTGGCTATTTCTTTTCCTTGTGGGAGCACTAGATACGGTACCTGCGCAATAATTACTTGTCCAGTGATCCTTTAGAAGTGGTAACACTTATCAAGCAGCGTGACTGTTGCCTTTTCAATAATGTCAGTCTCCTGCATTTATAGAAGCTCCTTGAAGGCTGGGCTAATGTGTGGTCCACTGATAACCCCAATTCTATGACAGTGCCTGGTAAGTAGTAGGTGTTCAATAAATTGTGGTTGGATTGCACTAAAATGCATCCAAAGGCAATCAAGATCTGGTTCTAGTAACCATTTGTCACCTGAACCCCCTTTGCAAGAAAAAATCAAGTTCAGTAAATTGAGCAAAAGATATCCTAATTGGGAAAAAACAACAATAACAACAAAACTCTGAACTTAAGTTTCCAGGGAGCAAATCACTCTTGGCCCTGAGGTCAAGTAAGTTCAAAGGACTTGTCTCATGCCCTTGTATTAGAATAAGAGCCACTTGAAATATTACAGGCTTTTTTTAGGATGTCAAGTTTGGACCTACTTTTTGGATCTAATCTGGCTCCTGGGGACACAAAGAAGAAGCTTCTTCTAGTCTGGACAGCTTCAGGGCAACAACCACTCTGAATCTGAAGCTGCTGGGTTATTGCAGAGGTCCTGTCCACATTGCTAACTGAAGCAGGCAGGATGTCCAGAGGGCCAGAGACAGAGGGCTGAATTTGGAGAAGCTGTCAACTGACCAAGTAAGTCAACAGTGGAGCAAGGCCTGGTTTGCTTCCCTACAAGAATCCCCGGCTGAGGAGAAATGAGACCCAGCAGGGAAGTAGTCATTTGTCTTCCTCAACCCTCCGGTAGATCTTGTCTTATCTCCATGCCTCAGTGTCCAACCCCAACTCCGAATATGCAGCTGTTTGAGCTCATTAAGGATGCTCTGCTTAGGAGGATGAAAGGGGGATGGTGCTGGTCACCAGCATAGACTCCTTGGAAAGGCATATGGTGAGTTCTCACTGAGGGGGATCAGTGAAAGATGCCCTTAACTGAAGGATCAATTCAAATTCAAATTCAATTCCAATTACTACTCAAAGGAGAGCTCACTAGCCACTACTCTTCTTCTCAGCCAGGTGAATATCTCAACAGTGATTTCCAATAGAAAGTCCTCTCTATCCAGGACACAGATGAGTATTAAAAGAAGGGATAAATGGCCTCTCCCTGCTGCACTCCCCGAAGCAGTGGCCCTACCCTTTGTGTGTTCTGTTCCTATACACAATAAAATCTCAGCTTTCTGTGGATGAGGAAGGCAAGGAACAGAATAACCCTGTCTGCAGAGCAGGAATCCAGACCTTTATTTTAGCAAAAAAAAACCAGTTACAACTTTCACCCCACACCCAGTCTCTATCCCAGTCTCCCTCTGACCATCTGCCATCTCATGCTGAAGGAATATAAATCATCCTTGGGTTAACCTGAGCAGAATGTAATCAAGAGGGCAAGTTGGCTTGCGGCCAGAGGAGCAAGAGGAAGGCTGCATATCATGTATTCCAAAATCAAGCAGGAACAAAGTTTGAGCCATATATATATATTCTTAGATACTTAGTTTGTATTCTTAGTTTGAATCTCACGTCTAACATCCATGTAACCTAACCTCTCCCTGCCTCAGTTTCCTAAGAAATCATATGTAAAGGATTAAAGATGTCCACAATTCCTAGCAGTACCTGGCAATCTACATAAATTATTGTGAGGATTACAGTATTGCCAAATGGATCAGAGTACAGGTTTGGGGCTCAGAGGGACTCCAGGATGCTGTCTCCATAGACCTCATCCACTGTGAGGCCTTGGGAAAGTTCCCTAACCTCTCTGAGTTTTCACTGGCTCATCTACAAAATGGGGATAATGGGGCGCCTTGGGGGCTCAGTTGGTTAAGCGTCTGATTCTTGATCTAGCTCAGGTCGTGATCTCACAGTTCGTGGGATCGAGTCCCTAGTTTGGCTGTGCGCTGACAGAGTGGAGCCTGCTTCGGATTTTCTCTCTCAAATAAATAAACATGTTTTAAAAATGGGTATAATAAAATCACTTCGTAGGGTTACCATAAGGCTAAAATGAGAATACATATGTAAAATGCTTGCACAGACTAGATGACAGTAAATGATGGCTATTACTATGATGGCTTGTCCCTTTAGAGAGGTGGACATGTCCCCAGTAAAGAGCTGTTGTGTAGCTACCTCAGGCAATCAGATGAATCCTTCAAAGGCCACTGATGCTCAAAATGCCAAAATACCAACATGTCGCCCTATGACCCCATTCCTCCTCCCACATCCCCTAGTACAGTGGGTGGCACACAGGCTTCCTTGTCACCCAAGTGAGAAATCCCGCAGTCCCCATCCACTCTTCCCTCTCCCCCCACAGCAAACCCACCATCTGTTGATTCTACTTCTTAAATGAGTCAACTCCATTTGCTTCTCTGCACGTGCCCTCCACTACGTCAGTTCAGGGCCCCATCAACCTGCCCCTGGATAGCATGTCTCCAACCTCATCTTGCTGCCCCAGCCATCCCCCTTCAGTCACTCCCCAAGCAGCAATGACAGCCATCTTTCTACAGTTCAAATACAACTGTGCCTCTCTCCTGCTTTAAACCCCTTCGCTGGCTCCCTGAAATAAAGCCCAAGTCCCTTAACGTGGCTTCCAGAGCCTGCCATGATCTGCCCAGGGCTTAGCTCCCTCCCGGCCTCATCTCTCCCTGTGGCCCTTCTTGTTTTGTGTGCTCCAGCCACGCTGAAGGGGAAACACTGGCGATTCTACAAATGAATCATGCTCTCTCTCAACAGGGATGCTCTCTCTCTCTCTCTCAATACAGCATGAGTTTTCCCCTCTGCTTAGGACACTCCTTTGCCCCTTCTCCTCTCCAGTCTTTAGGTTTCAGCTTAGGTATCATTTCTTCCAGAAAGTCTTACTGACACTGGAACACTGAGTTGGGTACCTCTTGCACTGTATGCAGGTATCTGCTCATTTGTGCATCTCCTCTAGTAGCCTGGAAGCCCCTTGAAGACAAAACCCATTTTTGTCATTGAAATACTCCAAGTGCCTAAGACAGCAGCTGGCACAAAACAGGCACTGAAATATTTGTTTGTAGGATAGACGCTAGCCAACTGACCTTGCTCTGAGGAGCAATCTCTCCCTGGTTGAAGGTAGCAGTGGCACTGAGCTTTCCGGTAGCTTAAGCCCACCCTGGGCACCAGAGGTATATGTCCAGCAAAAGCAACACACTTACCTAGAATAGCCACCACCTCATCATCCTGGATCACCTCCAGGGAGCCGGAGACCACGAAGCAGAGGCTGTCAACACTCTCTCCTGCATGGTAGATAAGGTCCCCTGGGGCGCAGTGCACTGTCTGAAACTCCATGGCCAGTGCCCGCAGGCAGCCATCACTGGCCAACCGGAAAGCTGGGTGCTCCTTGAACACCTTGCGATTCAGGTGCACGCAGATGTCAGCTCTCATGTCCTTGGGGCAGATCTGCAGAACCTGGCCGGGCACAGGAACAAACAGAGTCAGGGTCCTCACTGTGGTCTCCATCCCATTGCCTCTCAGGACTCCAGGGGCGGAAGTAACCCCCACCGGGCTAGACTGCCCTCTTCAATGCACTGGTGGACAGGACAGCCACAGTCCCTATGCTCATGGAGCTTACATTCTTGTGGGAGAGATAAGCAGTGACCACAAAAATCCGTGCTAAATGCTCAGAAGGGCTGGAGAGTCAGGGCTAGGAGTACATGGGACTCTCTCTCTCTCTCTTTTTTTTTTTTAATTTAATTTTATTTAAAAACATTTTTTAATGTTTACTTTTGAGAGAGAGAGACAGAGTGTGAGTGGGAGAGGGGCAGAGAGAGAGGGAGAAACAGAATCCAAAGCAGGCTCCAGGCTCTGAGCTGTCAGCACAGAGCCCGACACAGGGCTCGAACTCATAGACCGCGAGATCATGACCTGAGCCAAAGTCAGATACTTAACTGACTGAGCCACCCAGGCACCCCTATATGGGACTCTTTAGATCCATATTTGGGGAAGGCTTCTCTGAGGAGGGGGCATTTAAGCTGATACCTGCAACATATGTCAGAGGGAACCATTTGAAAGAGAACATTTCAGCAGAAAGGCAAAGGCTGTGAGGGGACCCAAGCAATAACCGATGTGAAAGATGTGAAAATGTGAAAGGGAGGCAACTGGTAGGAGATGAGATTTCAGGAGAATGCCAAGTGTGCATGAAGAGACTTTAGATTATGAAAAGCCTTTGATTTAATTCTGAGTGTGGTGGGGACACACTGGAGGATTATTATGACACGCGGGGAGTGACAAGATGGAACTATATTTTAAGATGGAGATAGAGGGCCCTGACCAAGGGGTGGCAAGGATGGAGTTATGGAATTGTTAGGCCACTGCTGCAAGCATCCTGGTGAGAAGTGAGGAGACCCAAACTGGGGTGCTAGCTGGGAAGCCAGTGAGCAGTGGTCTAATTCAGAATGTATTTTTTTTTAATTTGTTTTAACATTTATTTTTGAGACAGAGAGAGACAGAGCATGAACAGGGGAGGGGCGGAGAGAGAGAGGGAGACACAGAATCTGAAACAGGCTCCAGGCTCTGAGCAGTCAGCACAGAGCCCGACATGGGGCTCAAACCCACGGACCGTGAGATCATGATCTGAGCCGAAGTCGGACGCTTAACTGACCGAGCCACCCAGGCGCCCCCAGAATGTATTTTGGAGACAGAACTGACACTACCGGACTGAATATGGGTGTGGCTTAGAGAAATAAAGTAATAATCAGTGAGCACTTAATGTGTGCCAGGCATTGCTAAGTGCTTTAAAGTCACTCATTTGTTTCATACTTATTTATTGAGCACTTATTATATGCCAAGAATCATTCTAGGCTCTGAGGATGTAGTGGTGAACAATACAGACAAAAATCCTTGCCCTTGTGTAACTTACCACCTGGTGAGAAGAGACAAATAATAACCAAATAAGTAAAATCCAGCAACGATGTTACATTTTTAAGTGTTACATGCACTTAGTAGCTAATTTAATCCTCACATAACCCTATGATGTGAGTGCAAGTATTATATCATCATACAGACAAGGAAACTGAGGCACAGGGGAGATAAATAATCTCCCCAAAGTTACATAGTTGGAAAATGGCAGAGCTGGGCTCTCTAACTAGGTAGTCTGAGTCCACAGCCTAGTTTAGATACTAACCACTCCTTATATCGCATAGCTGCCCAAACTAAATGCACTTGAAATTTGACTCTTAGTATCTATAAAGTCAAGACAAAAGGGGAACTATAAGAGGTCATATGGGTCTTCTCTTTTGAGAAAGGAAAAATTTTCAGCCTTTTCTAGGGGGAGAAATAGTTCCCTGGACCAAATTTTGTAAGTAACCACTGCATGGCCCCTTACATAGCAAGCATTAAGTAACACAATAGGATGCCTTCAAATGGACTTTTCCAGAAAAATTTAGGAGTGTTCTCTCTTTTTTTCTTTTTTCCTTTTCTTTAGGAGTGTTCTTAAAATAATCCTTTCTCCCATCCTAGCCTAGTGAACAAAGCTGGGGGCATAAAATCAAACACGTTCAGTGAAGACATTCCCTTGGGGTACCTGCACCCCTCCCTGCTTCCCTGCTTTCTCTGCACCCATGTGCCTCTGTGGCTGGCGCTCCCCTTGGAATCTGGAAATTTCTCAGCCTCCTTCAAAACTCTGTCCAAGTCTCACCATGCCCATGGCAATTTTGCTCATACCCCATCCTGTCAGGTGCCCCTGCATTCTGCATGGAAGTGAGGCAGTGGACAGAGGAGGTCAAACAGTTGAAATCCCAGCTCCTTCCCCTCCAAGTGACCTAACTGCTCTACCCTTCAGTTTCTCCCATAAAATGCATATTGGCTTGTGAGGATGAAATGAAATTACATCTACTGGTACATTTCCCCAGGGATAGTGCAGGACCCAGGAAGGGACTCCATACATGCTCTGTGCACCTCTTCCTTCTTGCTCTTGGGTGGCTGGATGCTGAGAAAGTAAGCAGGATCTCTGAGACAGGGACAGAGCACAGACTGAGGCAGAGGAAAATTCAGACTGCCAAGGCTTAGAATGAACGCTTGCTAAGTATTTCCCTCCTTGAGGCTCATTAAAAACAAGACTCCTGTTAAATGCAGATTTAATTTGGATCCTCTTTTCCCCAAGCAGAACACCAGGGAGTGAAGAACACTTGCATGTCATGTCAAAACTGTGCTCGGGAGTTCAAAGCCAAGATTTATTCTCCAGGTGACTTCACCTGTAAATATTTGGTTTCCCCTGGGCTGGGCTTTGCTGGCAGAGGCTGCAAGTGAAAGAGGCCTTGGAATGGAGACAATGTTTAATTCATGAGGACTGCTCCCGGAGCCACTGGAAAGCACGTGTGAGGAGGAGAGGGAGCCCAGGAGTAGAGAAATCCGGACAGTCGTGGCCATCAGATATCTCCATCATTCTTCTGTTGGTTCTACACTGGACAGGTTAGAGGGGTCCTAAATACTCCTCTCTGAGCTGAATGCTTCTCAGCTGGAGACCCCTTCCTGGGCACCTTCCTTTCTGTTTGGTCCTTAGGACACACCATCCCTGCTGGTTCCTGAGGGCCTCAAAGGCCAATGGGAAATGTCACCACGGAGGCTCATGGGACCTCCCCAGGCTGGACAGGACAGATACATGGTTGAGAGAACAGACTTTAAGGTCAGGTAGACGTGGATTCAATTCCTGACTTTAACATTTACTATCTGTGTGAACTTGAAGCAATACTTAGCTTCTTTTCCCAAGTCTTCATTTTTGAACCTGAGTAAGGAATTCTGAAGATTCCACGAGCTGGTGTGTGGAAAGTCCCGGTACAATGCCTGACACACACAAGTGCTCAGTGCATGTGAGCTCGCGTTTCTGATTTTGTTACCACAGCAGAACAACAGGTCAGCCTGAGAGAGCCTCTGAAGTCCAGAAGGTCATAGCCAAAGGGGCCTTAGAGGTTGGCCTTAGTATTAAAAGGCATCTAGTTTCATGCGTTACAGACATGGAAACTGAAGCTCAGAGGGACAGGCGACATGTTCACGGTCACCAGCTAATTACTGATCAAACTAGAGGAGCCCAGCACTGCCACCCTCCCACCCCCCACCCCCACATACCCCTAGACTTCTGTGGTCATCACTGACCATTCTGACTCAGGACGGAGGGGAGGGGAACCAGGGACAGTCCAGGGACAAGACTGGACCCCTCCCCAACAGTCGTCCACCAAAAGCCCCCGCCAGGAAGAGGGGGTACCCAGGCCAGGCTGGGCTCTGCAGTGAGTTGCCACAGTATTCCCTCTTCACCTAGAGCAGGACCTGCTGCAAATCCCAAAGCCTGCCAGGAAAGGGAGGTGGCAGGGAGGGGCAGGGCAAATGCTGACTAGGCGCCATCTCCCATGGGTAGCCACCCAGCCCAGCCCTGCAGTCGGGTGGGGAAGGGCTTCCTTCCAGACAACCAGATTTACAAAGCCATCCTGGCCCCTGGGAAAGGAGCCCCAGGGCTGAGAGATCAAAGTTCCTTTCTGCTCCATCAGCTGCCAGGCACCCACAGAACCTACGTGCCTCGTTGAATGAGGCAAAAACAACAGGCGCAGTTAGGGCAGGTGGTTGGCAAAGCCAGAGACTAAGACCCGCCCGGCTGATTCTCTGCCTAGGTGAGAAATGAGGGCAACTCCATCTGGACTCATCTTCTTATCCTTCTTCCCTCCAGTACAGTTTTAAATTAAAAAAAAAAAAAAAAAAAAAGTAATAGTAGGAAAAGCTTCCAAGTCAGACAAAAATTGGATTCAAATTCTGACTTTGCCATTGTTAACTCTACGACCAGAGGCAGTTAACAAGACTAATTGGGCCTCTGTGTCCTCATCTCTTGGGTAGAAATAACAGTAGGTCCCTCCCAGAGTTGCTGTAGAGCATAACTGACGCATGAATGCAGGGCCAGGCACATGGAAACCGTGGTAAATACTTGTTTGTTTGTTTTTTTAATGTTTATTTATTTTTGAGAGACAGACAGACAGAGCATGAGTGGGGGAGGGGCAGAGAGAGAGACAGAATCCGAAGCAGGCTCCAGGCTCTGAGCTGTCAGCACAGAGCCTGATGCAGGGCTCGAACTCACAAGCTGTGAGATCGTGACCTGAGCTGAAGTTGGACACTTAAGTGACTGAGCCACCCAGGCACCCCTCTTTTTTTTTTTTTTTTCTTAAAGGTAGGATTCCCTCCCAGCACAGAGCCCAACATGGGGCTTAAACTCATGACCCTGAGATCAAGGCCTGACCTGAGATCAAAAGTCGGATGCTTAGTCATCCGACTTAGGCTCAGGTTATGATCTCATGGTTCGTAGGTTTGAGCCCCACGTCAGGCTCTGTGCTGCCAGCTGAGAGCCTGGAGTCTGCTTCAGATTCTGTCTCCCTCTCTCTCTGCCCCTCCCCTGCTCATGCCCTGTCTCTCAAAAATGAATAAATGTTAAAAAAGATAATAAAAACAAACAAATAAAAAGAGTCGAATGCTTAACTAACTGAACTACCCGGGCGCCCCATTAAGTATCTGTTCTTAATGTGTGTTCAAGGCATGGTAGCTGGTGCTATGGTGGTATGCTTATTATGTTGCTGTTGTGATTATGGCAGATCTTCAACAAAACCGAACGATCATTCCTTTTAAGTTGGAATCTGTTCAATTGAGTTCAAGGTTTCCTTTCAAACGGTCAACTCTCAACTAACTATTCTAACGGAGGAAGAGCAGAAGCAAGGATAGCTGATCCAAAGCCAGTTGAATTTGGCTTTGAATGTGTTTTATTTCTGCAACAGCATTATACTTGTTTTTCTTATTCTAACAATGAAAGGAATCAGAATTCCCCAAGCCCTTAGAGATTGGCAGTAAAAAGAGAAGTGTGGTTGAAAACACTGAGAAGCAGAGAAAAATGGACATAGGATTACATTTTTGCTTATAGAAAATATACACAGGAGATAATTCCTAAATGAATAGAAACCCACCGTACCTTTTCTGTATTCTTCCCAGCCACGAAATTTTCTTCACTTTATTGAAATACATCTAGAATCATGCAACTCGTAGAGAAAAATAGGGATTTACTGCTGTTTCCATTTTCCAGATAGGAAAACAGATACCTTAGCCTTAGAGAGATGTCTGATGTTCTGCTCAAGCCAACGACGACTAAGGCGCAAGCCCTTCGTAAGTATTCCCCAGACTCATCTGATGAATAGGATCACCTGGGCACTTGTTAAAGATGCAGATTTCTCCTCAAACCTTCCCCTCCACCAAATTCTGATTTCATACATCTGGGATAGAGGCTGGGAATCTGTTTTTAATGACCACGAATCACCGGATTCTCATCAGAGCTGAGACTGCAGTGAGGCAACAGTCTCGAGCTAAAAACTCAGTAATCAAGATAAATTATAATTTAATACAATATCTCAAAAAATCAGAATTCATGCAAAAAAAATCCACGATGAACAAAATATCAAAAATTTGAATAAAGACAGAATCAGTGGCAGTGCTGTGCCATCTCGTAGCCCGAGGCTAAAGGAAAAGTAGTCACAACGATTACCTCACTCTGCATGGCCCTGAGTCTTATCATCATATAAGTTAGACTTCCAGTTCCTCTCTTATCTAAGAGATACATGCTGTCTTTCTAGTTTCTTAAATAAAGGCTCCGAATCTCTTAATTGCTGGTCTTTGAGCAAAGCTGAGCTGGAAGCTATCAAAACCTCTGGAGGTAGGATGTGGGAACCCCAAACTACCCAAATGAATTCTGATGCACAGCCAGGTTAGAGAACCACTGCTCTAGGAGTGCCTCAGGTCTCTCTGGAAAAGCCAACACACAGGGCCTACCTGAGCTTGTCACCCTCCTTACCTTCTCTGTGTCGATGCCTCTGGACATGGACCAGGTAGACACGATATAATCCATGACTCGCTCACTCAAGCCCTTTGGCACCTGGTAGAGCTTCAGGAAGTCTCGAACGCTGTTGAGCATCTCATGGTACCGGTTGGTGTTGGCGTACATCTGCTGGAAAATGGTCGTCACGTTCCCAAAGATGGTGGCATAGAGAAGTGCTGAAGCAGGAAGACAAGAGACAACACATGAGTGGTCCTTGAACCAGGACCCAAGAATGCTCAACTTGTCCAGAGCAGGCCAATGGCCAGAGCTGCCCCCCACCTAGGGCAGACTGTCCTGACCTTTGCAGAAGAACCTCAAAAAGTTTGAGCCATGCCTAAGGCCACCAGTCAAATATGTTATTCTGTATCAGCCCAATTCCTAACTTACTGGCAAGTAATCTTCTTCAAGCTCCTCTTGTGCCAAGTACTACGCTACCTGCCGAGGACAGGATGGTGAATGAAACATTTAGTCTTGGCTTTCACACAGGCAACAATGTAGTGCAAGGACAGACCCCGAATCCATCATCACAAACAAGTAAATAACAGCAAGTCTGCCAAGCGCAATGAAGGATGTTCTTTATAGCTTTGCTTCACACTTATTGTTAAGGTACATGTAAATATAATAATCCACTGTGATACGGCTCCTGGGGAAAATAGCACGGCTTTCACATGGCGAGAATAAAATCAGGTCTCCTCTGAGAAACAAGTACATACCATGTGCTCCTACTGCTCCCCCTACATTGGTGTCAGGAAAGAGGACCATTACATCATCACCAAACCCCACCTTCTACCTCTAACTCCCATTTGCCCTCGAAGGCTGAGCTCAAGTGCCACCACTTCCAGGAAGCCTCCCCATGAAGGTGACCATGACTCCCCAGGCATATTTCTACACAGCTGGAAATAGTATATAAACCATTTTGCAACTATATGCTTCTTTCTTTCCTTGTGCCTGTATGGGTTGCTTGAAGGCTGGACCCATCTTTTTCTTGCTATTGTATCCCCGGGAGCTACCACTATGCCAGTACCCGATAAGTATCTGTCAAATTATTTTTTAAAACTTAATAAATACTTATTTGTGAAGTTCACACATGTTTTTGCTCTGCTTTTTTAAAAAAATTGAGTTATTGTTGACATATAATAAACTGGACATTTAAAGTATACAATCTGATAAGTTTTGACGTATGTATACACCCATAAAACCATCACCACAATCAAATTAGTGAACATTTCCATCACTTCCCAAAAAGTTGGGTCATGGACCTTTATAATCCTTCCCATTCCCAAATGATTGCTGATATTTTCTGTCACGATAAATTAGCTTGCATTCTCAAGAATTTTCTATAAACGTTATCATACAATATATACTCTTTTTAAACATTTTATTTAGATATAATTCATAACCCTAAAATACACCCACTTAAAGAATACAATTCAATGGCTGTTATTTACAGAGTTGTGCAATCACTATATCTATGTTTAGAATATTTTCATCCCCCTCCCAAAGAAACGCCATACCCATTATCAGTCATTCCACATTTCCCTCCCAATCCGCTAGCCCTAGACAACCAGTAATCTGCTTTCTGTTTGCATAGATTTGCCTACTCTGGACCTCTCAAATAAATTAAATCATACAAGATATGAACTTATGTGGCTGGTTCCTTTCATTTAACACAGTGTTTACAAGGTTCATCCATGTTGCAACATGTATTGGTACTTCATTCCTTTTTATTGTTGAATAAATAATCTTCAAGGATATTGACAAGCCACATTTCATTTATCCATTCATCAGTTCATGGGCATCCAGGTCATTCACTTTTTGGCTATTATAAATAATGCTGTTATGAACACTCATGTACAAGTTTCTGCATGAACATATTTTCAATTCTCTTGGGCATATAGCTAGGGGTGGAATTGCTGGGTTACCTGGTAACTATGTTTAACATTTTGAGGAACTCTTTTCCCTGCTGCACTGTGTTCCATTTCCAACAGCAGTGTATGAGAGTTCCAAATGTCTTGTTTTGCTTTGTTAGAAAGAGAGAACACGAGAGGGGGGGAGAGGGGCAAAAGGAGAAAGAGAATCTTAAGCAGCCTCCAGGGGCCCATCATGGTGCTTGATCCCATGACCCTAGGATCATGACCTGAGCTGAAATCAACAGTTGAACGTTTAAGTGACTGAGCCACCCAGGTGCCCCATGTGTCTTTTTGATTACTGCCATCCTAGTGAGTGAGAATTGCTATCTCATTGTAGTTTTCATGTGTATTTCCCTGATGGCTAATGACCTGAGCATCTTTTCATATGGTTACTGGTCATTCTTGTCTGCTCTTTAAAGAAAATGTCCACTTAAATCTTGCCTGTTTCTCAGTTGGGTTGTTTGTCTTTTTATTATTGAGTTGTAAGTGTTCATTATATATTTTGGATACAAATCCTTTATCAGATATATGATTTACAAGTATTTTCTCACACCATGTGGGTTGTCTTTTCATTTTCTTGATGGCATTGTTTGCAGCATAAAAGTATTTAGTTTTGATGTAGTCCATTTTGTCTATATTTTTCTTTTGTACTATTTTTTTTTACTAGTTTCTTACACTCTGCATAATTATCTTGAGATTCATCCATATTGTTCGTTATGAATACCTCATTCCTCTTTGTAAGAAAAAAAACAGTTTATTTTTAAATAATTATAAATTCACAGAAAGCTGTAAAGATACAGTACGGAGAGATCTTGTATACCCCTCACCCAGTTTCCCCACTGGTGACATCTCATGGAATTAGAGCACAATGTCAAAACCAGAAGATTTACACTGCCATGAAGTATGCGTAGAATTCTGTGTCATTTTATCACACGTGCCGGTTCATGTAACTAGAACCACACAGAATACAAAAACTGTGCCATCACTGCAGAGACCTCTCTTGTGCTCCCCGTTTATACTCACTCTCTCTGGCAGCCACTAATCTCTTCTCCTTTTTTATAATTCTGCCATTTCAAAAACACTATATAAACAGAATCACGTATGTGGCCTTTTGACATTGGCCTTTTACACTTAGCAAAATGCCCTTGAGATGTATCCATGTTGTTGCATGTATCAATGGTTCCTTCCATTTTATTGATGCATGCCATCCCATCGCATGGAGGGGCCACAATAATTTCTTTCAAATGATCTTACTCAGGCTTAGCCAAAAACTAAGAGAGGGAAGAGTAAGAGAGAAAGGCAGGGATATGGATGTTAGGGAAGGAAATTTTCAGTTAGTCCGTCCACCAGTGCCAGATACGGTTGCCTAAGAAACTGAGGACCAAGTTCCACCTGAAAAGACACAAATGAGGATGGGAAAGAGTGCTGCCAGCTCTAGAAATGTACCAGGGAGTGATACCAATCTGAACAAAAGAAGCTTGATAAAAGCAAAAGTAGTCAAAGCCTGAATAATGCAGACACAGCCTTTGTAAGCTCATAAATAACCTCAGACACAACAGGGTCAGGTCTCCTGCTTCCTGCCTCCTGCATCACCAAGTGTGCTCAAAACCGGCCTCCCTGGGCTAGCTGCCTTGTTCCCAGTGAGTCTGACTCTAACTCAATAAGCCTGTATGGCAGTCCTGGCTCAGCTCTGTTTTCTGGTCCACAACGAACCAAAGGTCATGCATGAAGAGTAAGAGGTGCCTTTCTCGAGATGGCTGCTAGAAAATTAATTTAATTTTGAGCTTAAAAATATAGTTACACCAAATCAATACGGTAAGAATAGCTCTCTTGTCCATGATTTGAGAACAAGGCGCAGGTCTGAGACAACGGCATATGCTGGTCAATTAAGGCAGCAATGCCACATCTATCATTTACAGCCCAGGGCTGCTCTTGTGCCAGTCTGCTTCTGAAACATTCTAGAAGGTTGAAGGTCCTCAGGAGGGCCTTATTCAATTATTATTACTATCAGAAACATTATTACTATTAAAAATGGATAATTCTGCTCTCAATGCCCCTTCTCTAATTTTGTATGAAGTGAGGTTATACATTTTTCATGCACACATTTTATTTATTAATATCTCTCTATAAAGCATTATGCCTTACATACTCACAGCCTAACTGGGAAAGATGACGTGTAAGTCCAGATTTCACTTGAATAGATATTTGATTGTGATGTGGGAAGAGAAGGAGATTGGAACGTCCCTGCATAACAGAACCCCCCAGCTCTGAGGATTCCCTGGATGACTCTAAATGTGAAACAGCTGGGCCCCTCCATGGTGGGAAAGACCTTTCCCAGTCCCAAAGCAAAATGCTGATTTGGGTAAGAGCAGTTTTCTTTCTTTCTTTGAGCAGGTTTTTTTTTTTTTTTTTAGGTTTATTTATTTTGAGAGCGAGAGCGTGTGTGTGTGTGTGAGCGGGGGAGGGGCACAGAGAGAGGGAAAGAGAGAATCTCAAGCCAACTCCATGGTGTTAGCACTGAGCCCAACTCGGGGCTCAATCTCACAAACCATGAGATCATGACTTGAGCTGAAATCAAGAGTCAGACACTTAACCAACTGAGCCACCCAGGCACGAGTTAACACTGTATCATAGCAAGAGCCCTGGGTCCCACCCAAAGAAATAAAAACAGTATTCTCTGGCCCTTAATTACAACTTGCTGGCAAAAATTTTTGTTTCCCTTTTCAAATTTTCATGTTTATTTTTGTATCCATACACATACATATAGGCTAAAGAGTTAAGTGGCCAAAACATCTTTTAAAATCTTTGCTCCCCTAGACCTTCTTTCTTTTCACCCACTTTCCTATTCTGCAGACGCACCCATTTTTCCATTGTGTTAGCTGGTTGTTTTGCTGTTGAGGTTCATTGTTGAATGTCATTCTCAAATCACCATGTCCTGATATTTCAGTTTTAGGAATTATCCACTGTCCTCTGAGAATTTAGCTCCTTACCTGTACTCCCCTCCCATCTCACATTCCTTTCCCACACCTGTTCCCATGGCCCCATCCTCCAACATAGTTATATCATCATCTTGGTTCCATAATTATCTGTGCTGATATTATTGTAACTAGATGAATGATATTCACAGCAAAGCCATGTAGTATACTCAGGTTACTTTTCCTTTTCTACAGTTTTTTTCCTTTTCCCTGTAGCTAATGATATTTTCATTTGCTTAATCTACCTACCTCTAATTTGACTCCAAATTCTACCACAAAGTCTCTTCTTAATATATGAAAATATATTAGCCTATTAATTTCATTTCCATAAAGAAATCTCTCCTGGGGGTACCTGGGTGGCTCAATAGGTTAAGTGTCTGACTCTTGGTTTTGGCTCAGGTCATGATCTCACGGTTCATGACTTTGAGCCCTACATTGGGCTTTGCACTGTCAGTGCACAGCCTGCCCAGGATTCTCTCTCTCTGACCTTCCCATGCTCTCTCTCTCTCAAAATAAATAAATAAACTTAGGGAAAAAAAGAAGCTACAAAAATCTCTTCTGGAGGCTTCTGAACTGTTCCATCACCAGCCGTGGGTGTCTCTGCCCTAAGCATTCTAGAAGTGGTTTCACTTATTTGGGTTAGGTCCCCTGATTCCTGTATCTCAGATCTTCCACCCTCTTTGTTTACTCACTTTTGTTTGTAGAAGGCATCCTTTAATAGTGTTCTGAGAAAGGTATATGGGAGCAAAACTTTTGAGCCCTAATGTTTACTCTTACACTCAATACCTGAGCTGGGTGTAGAATTCTAGATGAGAAATCATTTCTCTCATTTCTCGATGGAAGCATCTCTCCCTTGTCTTCTCTTTCTGTTGAGAAGTCAAAAGCATTCAGATCCTTTATCCTTCATACTGAACCTGTTTTTTCTGACAAGAAACTACTTTTCCACAATGTTCTGAAAATTCATAATGCTGTGCCTTTTGCTGATTGTTGGCTCAGGTCTCATCCATTGTACTAGGTTTTTAATCTGGAAACTTATAGCCTTCATTTCAAGGAAATTTTCTTGGGTTACTTCACTTCCTTCCTCTCTCTTTCCTTCTTTCTTTCTTTCTTTCTTTCTTTCTTTCTTTCTTTCTTTCTTTCTTTCTTTCCTTCCTTCCTTCCTTCCTTCCTTCCTTCCTTCCTTCCTTCCTAGACCTGTCTCCAGCAGATCAAACTGAAAGAAAAGAAGAAGAGAGGAGAGGAGAAAAAAGGAGAGAAAGGAGGGAGAAGAGAGGAGGGGAGGGGAGAGGGGAGGGTAAAGGAGGGGAGGGGAAGGGAAAGGAAGGGCAAAGAAAAAAGTAAACATGGAGGGTGGTGACAGTGGTGGATGGGGTGACAGAAGGATAAGCATAATAAGGACAATTTTTATTTCTAGTCAGTTTTTTTTAATCACTTAAAATAAAATTCTTCACAGTTTCTCAAAAGCCAAGGGAGAAGGAAAATTGAGAGACCGTTCTATTTTATGAACCCAAGACGGAGGGAAACCCTAGTTAGAAGCAACAAATTAAGGGCAATGGAAAAGGAAGTAAAGTAGGTAGTTCAATCTCGAGGATCTTCAGTGGAACAGAAAGAGACACTGCAGGAGTGAGTTTAGAAATAAGAAGTGTGTTTAACAGGTCTCAGGTCCTAAGTTCCTGGTTATTCTTTGTTTATGCTTAACCTGCTGTCTAGCTCCCAGGTCTCCTTTAGCAGCCCCCCCACCCCACCCCATCTAGAGCCACTAGCCACACCGCTTCCTCATCTCTCATCTCTGTGTCTTTGGGACATCTACTCCAGGTTCTTTTTTTTTAAATTTTTTTTTTTCAAAGTTTATTTATTTTTGGGACAGAGAGACAGAGCATGAACGGGGGAGGGACAGAGAGAGAGGGAGACACAGAATCAGAAAGAGGCTCCAGGCTCTGAGCCATCAGCCCAGAGCCCGACGCGGGGCTCGAACTCAAGGACCACAAGATCGTGACCTGGCTGAAGTCAGACGCTTAACCGACTGCACCACCCAGGCGCCCCTCTACTCCAGGTTCTTGAAGCAGAGGCAGGACCTCATCTGCCTGCTAACAAAGGGGAGTGACGATGTGAAGACCCCACCTCTGTATCAGCAGGGCGTCCCTGGCATTCTGGGTGGCTGGCTTCTGCAGAGCCGTTAGAATGTCACCCACATACTTTTAATAAGCAGTGGGTTAAACAGACTTGTGGGCTTCTCTAGGAAATTGGTCATTACTCACAAAATTACTCCTGTTGGAAAATGCACTTCAACTTCTAATAAACTTGCAGAGCATAATTTACTCCTAAATTCAAAAAGGCTAAAAAAGTAATTAAAAAAAAAAACTACTTTTGCAGGTATATCAAACCTTAAAGGACTAATGTCTTTTTTCTTTTTTTAATAATTTAGCAATTATTGCTTTCTGTTGATAGTTTATGGGTTTATCCAAACTAACTTTGTTCATACAGGATTCCAAATGATGTATTAAAACAGAATTTAAAGAAGACTCTACTCTCATACCCATTCTTGTTTCTATACTCTTGATTCTCCGCAGAAGGTCATTAGGCCTTTGTTAGCTCTTATCACATTGCCACTCCATCTGGCAATGATGGGAACATAGTGGTCATGGAAGATGAATTGATATGGGTATAGCTACGACATCTCTGACATCTTTCTTCTCCCCTTTTATGCCGAATACAGGAAAAGACTAAAAGAGCATGGGCTGAATGAATACACAGAGGGAATAAGTATTGATGCAAGAGACAAATCAGGTAAAAACATCATAATTGAAAAGAGAATTCTTAACAATGGAGGTAGGCTTATAAAGTCATATTGGTAAAAGATTCTCTTGGTCTCATCTTTTTTTTTTTTTGTCTAGTTTTATTGAGATATAACTGACATATAACATTTATTAGTTTAAGGTGTATAATAATGATTTGATTTATGTACATATTGAAAAATATGACAGTAAGTTTAGTTATATAGTTAATAGTTTAGTTACATAATTAATTGGGTTATTTCCCTGATGGTTTCTTCCTCTTCATTTTCTACTCTTTCTTCCCAGATCTCCTGTTAATCAGATGCTGGGCCCCTAGATTAATCTAAATTTCTTATTTTTCTCTCTGGTTTCCTATCACTTTATGGGAGACTTCTTCAATTTTTATCTCCTTTCCTTTTATTTAATTTTCATTTACTATCATACTTTTCATTTCCATCAGTTTCTGGTTCTTTAAATGTTGCTTTTAAACAGCAATTCTGTTCTGTTTCATTGACATTAATATCTTATTTTCTGAGGATATCAACAATAGATATAGTTTTAAGTTTTCTTATCCCTGTTTGGTCTTTTTTTCCTCATTTATTTATGTTTGCCTGCCTTTCATATTAGAAATATATGGTAATCTTAGATGCCTGCTCATATTTTAGAGGAGGAGTTAGAAAAAATGATCAAGAGCCTTTGTGTGTATGAGTGGGGTTCAGCTGTGAGAATTCATGATAGGGTGACCTGGCTGGAGTTTGTATTGAAGAATCCATGGTGCCATCAACGTTAGGATTGTCCTTTTGCACTTTTCTGAGTTCCTAGAGAAGTCCTCAATCTCTTGTCTGGAGAATGCTTGCAGCATGTAGCAAACAAGTAGGGAGGTTGAAAGTCTCAGCATTCAGTATATAAACTTCCCCCTAAGCCCTGCTGTCCTGTGGTACCTCTGCCTTCCTATGTCCCTGGTGTCTCCCAGCCCAGAGACTCTCTTTCAAGAATACACAAGGCTTCTGTGAGTGGAGGAGGGGTAGTAACCCAGCTTCATAGAAGGATATCTTGGGGTCTAAATGCTTCCTAAACAAACTTTCAACCAGCCCTATTCTTAACCCTCCTTCACTCTCACTTCTAATGGCACTTATTGCCACTAATGCCTGAGCTTTTGGGCAGCTCTGCTGTAAAACAAATTATTGTTTAGATATCCCCTCTGTCACCTTAGGGTTCATCTCTCTTTGGTCTGCCAAGTCAATAACTGCTTTCTAGCTTTCAAATTTTTGTTATCCTACTCTAGGGCTCTTTATGCTTATGGATTCCAAGCCCTAAAAAGACCTTTCCTTTGTTGTTTCTTCAGAGGGGTTTCAGGAGTGATCAGATAGATGTAAATGTGTGTGCTCAGTTAGCCATGTTTACTGACAATAATACTAATGGTTTGCAAAGGCAATTAGGAATTGCTGGCCTTGGCACAAAGTGACCCCTACAAATTTGAAAAATAGTTTCCAAATCTTCGAAGCCAGCAATTCAAGAGCTCAAAGCAATGTAGTAATCATAAAAAACAACACTACCTAAAGAAGGGTACCATCACTATTTGGCAGATAAGGAAACGGAAGTCCAAAATCAGAGAAACAGCATGCAGGGAGGTCAGAACTCAGGGTCTCTCTGACTCCAATGCCATACTCTACTAAATCACCCACTTCCAAGTTTCAGTGTGTGTCCTAATAACTGCAGGGCATTTTATACAGTTCTGAACCCTTGACTCTTCTTGATTTAGTAGGTCTTGGGTGGTCCCTAGAGAATGTATATGTCTAACAAGTTTCCAGGTGATACTGTTACTGCTGGGAACTTTGAAAAGCACAGTACTATGATTTTCTATCCTCTTGTGCGATTCAGGTTTCATTTCAGAATATAGTGTCAAACTCTCTGGACATAAACGTTGGTTTTGATTTGTTCTTCATGATCAAGGCTGGTTACATTATTCACCAATTTCTTTTTTTAGAGTAGGTTTAGACAGACCAAAAGGAAAGAGTTGCTTATCTATAAAAAGCCCACTTGCAGAAAATGGATTATAACATTCTCTCTTTCTTTTTCCTCCCTCCCTCCTTCCTTCTCTCCACCCCTTTTCCTCTTCAACTCTACTCCTACCCTGGCTATCCCACCGCCCCCAGATCTCATAGATGCCAACAGGAAAAAACCAAGGAAGCAGAAGCCCTTTCCAATCCCTGCTTTTAAACCAGATAGTGCCTCAAATTCACTATCCATTAAGACTATGTCTTACTGCGTATTTTAATGAGACTTAATTTCTTCATTTTTTTTTGAAGAAAATGACTCTTGTTATATGAATTTCTGTTAGAATAAAACCACCAGTCTTATGATCCTTAATTCCCCATTAGCCAGCCATCTGATTAGGATGAGCCACTCATTAAATCATATAGCTGCACTGGTGGGTTGGGGGTAAAAATCATTAACACACACAACACCAGCACTGGGAGCTCAAAGCAGTCCACAGATATCCTTTCACTTCTAAGACAGTAATGAGATACAGCAAGTAGAACTGAAAAAAGGCAAAGAAGAGCTCACAAATGGAATCTCCTGGCTTTCTTTGTTAGGAACAGCCCAGCAAATTATGACAGGTGAACCCAGTGACTTCGGCACCGACAATATTATCTGATAAAGGCAGAGGATGGGGTCTTCTGAGTTATACCCTCTTGGGTTCAAATTCCAGCTCAGTGACTTAGAGCTGTGTGGCCCGAGGCAAACTACTTTACTTCTTTTTCCCTCCATTTCCATCAGCCTGACAAAAGACATAACACCTGCTCACTTCCCTGGGTTATCCGGAGGAACGAGACACTGGGGGAAAGCACCCAGAGTACTGAGTTGGAACAAAGAGATCGTCAATGTTATCGTCTCTTTCAGTTATCGTCCTGGAGTCAAATGTCAAAACGCACACATCAGACAGCATTTTGTTAGGATGGTAACCTGGAACATTAGTCTGAATGGGCACTATTATCTTTTAATTGCATAGATGGACTCAAAATTTATCATTAGAGGAAAATACTGGAGTCCAGAAAGAGATGATTTAAATCAAGCTCATCATGCAAAAACAGAGGCCTTCAAAGGAATCTCAAAAATCCCTCAATGCCAAGAGCTTTGACACATCATCTGAAATACTATTGATTCTGAATGAAGCTATTCAGAGATTGGGAAGGAATGAAGAACCGTAAGCGTGCAGGAAGGCAGAGGGGGTAGGGAGGAAGGCCTGGGAACCAGACTGAAGTCCTCATTCCATATCATCTGGCCCACATGACAGCAACACATCTAATTTTGTTCATGTAGTATTTTTGGTCTTTGCTGCTGTTATTGCTTTTGCTTATTCTAATGTGATAATGATGAGTGGGTGTGAGGATAATGTTTATATTGGCATGGTAACTGGCAACTAAGTTTAAAAATCTTATTTCCTGTGATTTGAAATCCATAGCTATGAATCTATCTCATTGTCTGGGAAGAAATGAGTAGTAACAATGGGAAGATAAAAAAGAAACTGTTATGCTAGCAGATCAACCTGGTGTAGGAGAAACCTGTACTCTGAAGACAAAAAGCCGCAATTTGGAGACCTGGTTCCACTACCAACCTTAGGGTAATCATTCCTCCTCTTTAAATATCTTCATATAGAATGGAGTTAATAATTGCCTTATAGTTTACTTTTTAACAAGTGGGATAATATATAGAAAATGCTTATCACAGTACCTGGTACATATCAAATGCTCAACAGATAATAACAATAATTAATAGTAGGACGGTTAAGGACCATCTCCAGAGTCATCATTTCCTGGAAACATTCCTCCATTAACTTAATTATCTGATGTCTTTGTTCAACAAACAAGTATTAACTGAATACTCAGGAGTGTCATGTGCTGTGCTGGGAAGCAACATGGTATAGTGAAAATAACTTGGTCTCTGAAGAGTAAGAACCCTACTGACTCTGCCACTGTCAGGGAGCAAGAATTCCTATCCCCTTCATGGTCCTTCGAGCTGGACCAAGAATCAAATTGACTTGAGACAGATTGACAGGAGAAAATCAAATTTAAAAGCATGCATACAGAGAATCCACACAGACATGGCAATTTCAAAGACAGTCAGGCAAAATGAGGTATAGATGTCATCTTGAACTATGGAGAAGGAGGCAGGGGTCTGGGACTCCAGAGGAAAGCTCCTTCACAGGGAGATAAGGAGAGCAGATAATTGATAATTTGATGTTTCTCCTGCCATATAGATGGATCACTCAGATAAAATTTATCTCTACTAATACCCCTTATTCTGAGAAAGACCCCCAATTTAGATTCTCCTATGCAGTTAAGAGAAGACCGAAAGCTTCTCTTGAGCCCACAGGGTGTTGATTGTCTTCTTATGCTCAAAATAATATTCAGCCAAAGTGGCTCATATTGGGGTGGCTTGCCCTTGGCTTTGACACCACCAATTCGAGTCATAAGAGCCTCAGGTCCCTTATTCATGAAAGAGAGCATAATCTCCACCCTTCAGATTTCTGTGAAGATTCAGGGAATTAACACAACAAATGCCAACCACAATGCTGGCATGGGGGGGGGGGGGATCCAAAATAAATCTTAGTTTTCTTTCTTCACCCACCCAGTGTTAACATCCCTCCATTCATCACCCCTGGACTCTGGTCCCCTCAGCTCTTGGCTTTCAGTGGCTCCCTCCTACTGTGATATGTAGGCTTGTGCCATTCTTTAAACAGAATACTTTCTGGAGTGCAGGAATTGTGGTGGTCACTTCAGGGACATCTTCCTCTGCATTCAGTGGGTGCTCAGAAATTGGTATTGGCTAACTATTGAAGAAAACTGTCCCAAAGAGGAGAGTTCCCTCAGGTTCAACAGTGCAAGGTTTATGGTGTCGGTGGGCCTTTTCTACACCCTACGGCCATTTCCTTGACACCAACTGGGTGTCCTACAATTCAACTCCATTCTGAGACTATCTATGGGAGGCAGCATCAGATTCCACAGGCAAAGGGCTCAGCGCCACAAGACTGGCCCCACTTAAGATGTCATTTGCAAGTCCAGATTGCTACATGTACTTCTGAAAATGGTTCCCGTGAACCCCTCCTTGGGTTCGACTAATTTGCTAAAGCAGCTGACAGAACTCAGGAAATCTGTTCACTCACTAGATTACTGGTTCAACAGCCAGATGAAGAGATACACAGGGCAAGACCCTGAACAAAGGAGCGTCTGTCCTCCTGGAGTTTGGGGCCTGGCATGGTATTTGGAAGTGTTCTGGTTCACCAACCTGGAAGCTCTCCAAATCCTCTCCTTTTGGGTTCTTATGGAAGCTTCATTACATAGGCAAGATTGATTAAGTCATAGGCCATTGGTGAATGAACTCCATCTCCTCTCCCCTCCCAGGAAGGGGCTGGGGGATGGGTAACACAAGGGAGGGGGTCAAAGTTCCATCCCTCTAATCACATGATTAGCTCCCCAGGCAACCAACCCAGATCCTTAAGTGCTTCCAAAAGTCACTTCATTAACATAACAAGGGACACCTTTATTGCTGTCAGCACAGAAATTCCAAGGGTTTTAGGAGCTCTGTGCCAGAACACCAAATATGTACTTACTATTATAAATCACACAATATAATATACTATTGTAATATCACACAAAGGCTTCACAAAGTGTGGTCTCAAACCACAAGGATCACATGCTTGGGCGGCTGGTAGAAATGCAAATTCTCATGCCCCCTCCAGGTCTACTGGGTCAAAATCTTTGGGGGTGACAGCCAGGAATTTGTATTTTTTCAAACTCTCCGGGTGATTCTGAGGCATCTTAAAGTTTGAGAAATGCTGCTTTATACCACAGGGATCCTCAATGCTCCACTCCAAGAGGGAGGCTGGTTGGAGGGGGGAAAAATACTGGGCCATATTGAGGAAGCAGGATGAGGCCATGGAGGCAGCTGACCTTACCCCACGAGAAAGAGCAATGGCAGTGAAGCCAGGAGAGAATGAGGGAATAATCCCACAGCTTAGTGGTAACATGACACGTGGGACATTGATGCAAAGGACTACTCGGCTCTGAATGTCCTACCAACTCCACGTCCTCATTCCTTCTCAAGCCAGACAGCTATTCCCCTGAGCACAGAAAGATTCCCTGAAACCAGGGAATATAAAACCCTCATACATTCCCTACTTTATAACAAGAAAAGCCTGAAAACTCTCACTTAATATCTTGCTAAGAATAGCACAAACTCCTCTACCACGCTGAATCTCTGCTGTGTTGGTGAATGTCACTTAACAAGCAAAATTCTTACAGGAGAGAGAGAAGGTTATTTTCAGCTACTTCTCATCTGTCGAATGAAACAACGGCTCCCACTCCACGGTAACCCATTAACCAAGCAGTCTGTACCACCTCATTGCAACCAGTGTTTTAATAGCGCCACAGATAAAAGCACAGCAATTTCCACAGCAATTACTTCTGCAAACGAATCAAGAAGGTCAGACACAGGTTGGAAAGGTCTCCAAATAATTTGCTACTTGTACTTATTTTGTGCTTGCTGAGTTCTTGATTGCAAAGAGACAACCGCTTAGTTAGTTACACCTGGCTAACAAGGTAGGCTGGCTTGCAGGTTTGCAAACCCACTGTTTTGCTTTACTTGATAACTGAGAGCCCTAAGTTTCTGTTTCTCCAATATGAGTCATCAAAGAGAAACTAATTAACAAAGCCATTTAATATAACACATAGTTTTTAAAGCCATTTAGACAAGTGTGTGTTAACCTTAACTGGGCTCATTTTCCAATAGTCCTTATGTCTACACCTAAAGTTATAAGCTCACAGAAAGCTCAAACTTTCTCTTCTACATCTCAAAACAACTACCTAAAGGAAAATTTTTCAAAAGGCCCTACAATCACCATGGTGAATCAAAATGGAACAGCGACTGCACAAAATGTCTTTTAAAGAACTGCCTCTTCCAATAGTAGTAATAGAAAGAAATTAAAATCCCTTTCTCCAATGTTGACAAGTCTGGTCTTGGTACTTCTAGCATCTGGTGATTTTCCTCACTGGAAACCAGCCGTGATCTTAGTTGTTCAAAGTCAGAACTGGAATTATTTGGTTGCTAAGTGACACTGTGGGGTCACAGCGCCTCTCTCCACATTGCCTCCAAAGTAATAATTACCCCAAATGGTCATCCCTTACCCAGCTTTCTACCACACAGAATGCTAAGGAGTAGAGAGAGTCGTAAACTCTCATATCGGACAGGGCTATCCTTTCCTGAGTCAGTGGTCCCAATCTTGACTCTGCAGTCTCATAGCCGTAACACACGTGATTCCACCCCTTTGTGCACAGGAGGCTCAAATATTTACTTAATAAAGAAATACTAAGAGTCATAATAACAACCGGTACGTACACAGCTTTTATGATGTGTAAATCACTGTTCTAATCATTTTGCACACATAATTTATCTTAATGGCAGATACTATTATTATCTGCATTTTACAGATGAATCTGAGTCAAGAATGTTTAAGTGATTTGCCCAAAGTCACACAGCTGGTAAGTGGCAGATGAAGGATTTACACGCAGGCAGGCTGGCTTGGGAACCCGCCCTGCCACGGCACCAGACGCCTCTCTTAAACAAACGTTGACTGTGTGGACATACGGCTCCAGTGCCCCAACTATACTGACTCATTTAAATCTCTTCACAGCCCTATGAGGAAGGGCTATGGTTAGCTGTATTTGCAGACGGGCCACAGAGAGGTTGAGTAACTTGGCCAAGGTCACACAGCTAGTAAGTATGGAGCTGGATTCAAACTCAGACAATCTGGATTACAAAGTCCATGCCCCGAACATTTATACCAGGTTTCTCAGCCTCGGCATCATTGATATTTGGGGCCAGCTAATTCTTTGCTGTGGAAAATTGTCCTTTTTTTACATTAAGATTTTATTTGCAAACCTTCTTTGTTGTACAGAAAGTAAAAATGCTGTTACAGTCTTCATGTAACTGTCAGTGGCCAACCACAATGACCCAGGCTACAGCAAGAGTCTTACACAAAGACCCAACAGTGCTCACAGTTTTGTTGGAGCGAAGTCTCCAAGCTTGATGGTGGATTTTGAAGAGGGGCCAAAAGGAGGAAGGCAGAACGTGACAGGACTATCCTTTGGCTCTCTGGGTGGGTGGGTGTCCTGTGGCTGGTATCACAGCCACCCTTTTATTATTATCATTTAAACAGCTACCAGTGAGCAGTCCAACCAATACCGAACAGTTTTTTCCCTGCAGGTCGTTTGGGTCTTCATCATCTTCTCCTTCATCATCAGTTTCTCTTCTCCTCTCTTATCTTTCCTGCTTTCTTACCGTTCTTCCTCCTCATCCTCATCACCTTGTCCATCACGTCCAAAGTCGTCTTCTTCCCCACTCACCTCATCTTTATCGTCACCCCTTTTCCACCCTCCTCTTCCTCGTCACCCTCTTGGCCATCACACTCCTCCTCCTCACCATCCTTGTCCTCATCTTCCCCTTTGCCCTGATCCCCTTCCTGCACAGCATCCACCTGGGCTTCTGAGCCAGGGGCTTCTTCATCCTCTTGGCCATAGCCATGCAGGTAGGTCAGCTGGGGGAGATAGTCTCTCCCTAGTCATTCAGACTAGTAACCCCAGTTAAACAGATGCGCACTTTTCAGGCAGTCCCGCTTTTTCAGAGGTTCCACAGTGCTGATATTTTGCCGTGTATTGCCACTGTGGTCCAGAGGTGTGGGATTTGAAAGGTTTTCTGCTAACTTGTCCAGACCTCCAAAGACGCTACTGTCACTAAGCTCAAGCTTTTTCCATTTAAGTATCTGTTGGAGATCTGAAACTGAAATCAATCCTGCGTTTATGACACTGAGCAAGTCTAAGTTCACAAATTCAGTTGTTCAGCCTCAGTTTTCCCACCATTTGATCTGCCATTGTCGGGGACAAGTTTTCCAACAGCTGCGGAAGTCTGATTCCTCATCTCCATTGGAGCCTCCTCTTCGCGTCCATGGTTCCCCGCTCCCCACTCTTCACACTTTGCTTTCCGCGGCGGGGTGACAGGCGTCCAGGCCTGCGTGGGGAGGGCCGTCGGACGGTCAGGGGCGGCGGGCAGGCCAGCGGAGCCCGGGGAACCCAGCGACTCGGCGAGCAGAGAAACCGCGGAGGGAAGGGGGCGGGAGAGCAGCGCTGGTCTCACTACCGCCGCCCCCGGCCACGGGCCGCACTGCTTTTGGAGGCGGGTGGTGGCGGGCTTGCCTTGGCCTCGTGCTGCTGCTGCCTTTCTTTGAATAAAAAAAAACCTACCAAATGAGGGAGTCAGACAAGAAACAAGACTGCATGGATGCGGAAGTCCCTCTGATCTCTAAGAAATGACTATGATTATGAATTATGATTATGGAATTAGATAGAAAAATTGAAATGGATGATAATACACCAGGTCTATTCGTGATGATAAAAACTTGGCCTTTCTCATCTTCTTAGAGTCAGAAAGACAATTTTTCCAGCCTAATGGTGACATCCATAATTGACTTTGAGGACTTCTTAGAAGCCCAGATTATCTGTCTCCCGCAAAGATTTTGATCAGGTAGAAATCATTTTCCTGCCATAACCCACACCACGAATCCCTGCTGCTTCCCTCCCAGTAAATCTGACACATCATAGCAGTCAGAGCTTTGGACTCACACTGACTACAGGATTAAATGCCAGCTCTGCTACTTACTTGCTGAGTGACTTTGAGCTAAGCGCTTGATCTCTCTGAGCTCCACTTTCCCCATCTGTACAAAAAGGGGATAAGACCACCCTTGGTGAGGATTAAACGTGATGATGTATATGAAGTGCTCCATGCGGTACCTGCTCAACACATGTCAGTTATTGCTATATTTTTATTATTCAAGATCCAACTCAAAACAGACATAACTCTTCCAGAAGCCTCCCATAACTATCACATCTAACCGGCCTCCCCTTCTGTTCCCCAATGTAAGTCATGTGTGAAATCAACAATCCTCATGTGGGCCCTGCCTACCTCCAACCATCGTGACCATGATTCTCTTTTTTTAATGTTTAGTTTTGAGAGAGAGAGAGAGAGAAAGAGAGAGAGAGAGAGAGAAAGAGAGCACAAGTAGGGGAGGGGCAGAGAGAGAGAGGGAGACACAGAATGTGAAGCAGGCTCCAGGCTCTAAGCTGTCAGCACGGAGACCAACACCAGGGTCAAACCCACAAACCGCGAGATCATGACCCAAGCTGAAGTTGTCCGTTTAATTGACTGAACCACCCAGGCACCCCATGACCATGATTCTCAATCAGGAGGCATATTAGAATCATCAAAAGAGCTTTTTTAAAAATTACATTTTCCTAGATTTAGTTATGCTCAGGGGTGAAGTGGGGTGAGAAGAGGTTTAGCAGGTACGTTTTTTAAAACTTCCCATGATTCTTATAGGCACCATTATCTCCCTCCCATCTGTGAGCCTCAAGATTAGTCTGCAAGTAACCACTGGATGCCTTGTTTTGAAAAAGTCTGGCTATGTTCAACTATTGTAAAAATGTTAAGGAAAAGAGTATGATGCCTTTATGAAACAGAATATAAAAGAACAGGCTTAGCCAAGAAAGTACTTCATGCTAATTGCGTACTGATGATTAAAAAAATAAAAGAGGCAGTGTAGTTAATTGAAGAAATTAGTAACTAAGTTGATAAATGAACTTTTTTCTAGTTGAGAAGAAATAATCATAGGCTAGATTCAGATTTTACAGAGAGAAGGAAAAAGGTGGCTTTTATGATTTTTTTTCTTTTCTCACTTGAAAGAGGAAAGATTAAGAAATAGTATGTAGAGAAAAAGGTAATTTTAGGCCTTGAAATTAGCAAGGTCATTATTTTTCATGAAGAGAGATGGCTAAGTGGCGGGGGGGGGGGGGTGCGGCTGGCCAAATGTCAGGAGGAAGAAACAGAGCCTCACTGGAGCTTTGAACAGCCAAGCCTTGAGTGTCTGCCATGATGCCTTGGACAAGCCAAGGGCCCTGGGCGCCTTGCCCTGAATCACTGGGGCTGCAAAACAGTCAAAATTACCCTGAGGGGAGAGAGAAAAATAAAAATGAAGCTAAGCAGTGGTGGATATGTTGAGTTTAGGGAGGAATAAACAACATCCAACCTCTATTTAGCTGTTTGATAAGGTATGTACCTACCTTGATAAATTTGTCCAAAAAATAGCAATCAGAAATCACTGGATTCTAGTCTTCTGTTGATAGTGTTGCTATTAAGAGAAAAGGCCGGAGTGGTAAACTCCTCTGGATTTCTGATTCAGCTTCACCATACCATTACCACTGAACAGTGGACTTGGTGCTAGCTATCAGGGACTGGAAGACCAGTGCTTAGCAAAACATAATTGGCCTTGTGATAAGAGAAGAAACCATCCCCAGAGAATTCTGCTGGAGAGGCAAAGCTGAGGATAGAAGGAAGCATGTGGGAAGGTGTTCCAGACCATGGAAACAACATCTCCAAAGGTACAGAAGGCAAGGACAAGGACAATGTGGGCTAGAGGTCAGTTGAGGTTATTTAGCTGTGATAGAAGTACCTGGAAACAAAGTCTGCATTTAACTGACTCCGTTTGGGGAACTGAGGGAAGAAAGCGCTCCTGCATGAGAAACTGCCAGAACTTGGTCTTGAATTAGTCTGGTAAGTGAGGAAGGGGGCAGGGAAATGGAAAAGTCCAGGCGAAGGGAATAGTATGGCCAAGGCTGGACCGTCGAGAGAACAAATCTCATCTAACGAACCACGAGTCTCTCAGCATAGCTGGTTCCTAGAACTCAAGGACGGTGGTGGGGCAACCCTGAGAGAGGGAGTTGGGTTGTAACAAGACCCCCACATCATGCAAGGCGTCCCTCGGTTTTATCCTGCAGGCAGTGAAGCTCCTTATTTATGCCTGGTCTCTCCACCTTTGGGCACAACACAGGTGTGGCAACCTCAACCAGCATCCCAAGATGTAGATGCCGCTCTGCTCACAGGTTCCAGGGGAAAGGTCAGAGCGGCCCGCCAACTGGGTGCTCATTCTGACAGGTGGCTTAGGGCCAAGGGAGACACTAACCACCTCAGTATTTCTTTTTTTTTTTCTTTTTTTTTTTCCCCCAATATATGAAATTTATTGTCAAATTGGTTTCCATACGACACCCAGTGCTCATCCCAAAAGGTGCCTTCCTCAATACCCATCACCCACCCTCCCCTCCCCCCCCCATCAACCCTCAGTTTGTTCTCAGTTTTTAAGAGTCTCTTATGCTTTGGTTCTCTCCCACTCTAACCTCTTTTTTTTTTTTTTCCTTCCCCTCCCCCATGGGTTTCTGTTAAGTTTCTCAGGATCCACATAAGAGTGAAAACATATGGTATCTGTCTTTCTCTGTATGGCTTATTTCACTTAGCATAACACTCTCCAGTTCCATCCACATGCTACAAAGGGCCATATTTCATTCTTTCTCATTGCCACGTAGTACTCCATTGTGTATATAAACCACAATTTCTTTATCCATTCATCAGTTGATGGACACTTAGGCTCTTTCCACAATTTGGCTATTGTTGAGAGTGCTGCTATAAACATTGGGGTACAAGTGCCCCTATGCATCAGCACTCCTGTATCCCTGGGGTAAATTCCTAGCAGTGCTATTGCTGGGTCATAGGGTAGATCTATTTTTAATTTTTTGAGGAACCTCCACACTGTTTTCCAGAGTGGCTGTACCAATTTGCATTCCCACCAACAGTGCAAGAGGGTTCCTGTTTCTCCACATCCTCTCCAGCATCTATACTCTCCTGATGTGTTCATTTTGGCCACTCTGACTGGCGTGAGGTGATATCTGAGTGTGGTTTTGATTTGTATTTCCCTGATGAGGAGCGACGTTGAGCATCTTTTCATGTGCCTGTTGGCCATCCGGATGTCTTCTTTAGAGAAGTGTCTATTCATGTTTTCTGCCCATTTCTTCACTGGGTTATTTGTTTTTCGGGTGTGGAGTTTGGTGAGCTCTTTATAGATTTTGGATACTAGCCCTTTGTCCGATATGCCGTTTGCAAATATCTTTTCCCATTCTGTTGGTTGCCTTTTAGTTTTGTTGGTTGTTTCCTTTGCAGTGCAGAAGCTTTTTATCTTCATAAGGTCCCAGTAGTTCATTTTTGCTTTTAAGTCCCTTGCCTTTGGGGATGCGTCAAGTAAGAAATTGCTACGACTGAGGTCAGAGAGGTCTTTTCCTGCTTTCCCCTCTAGGGTTTTGATCCACCTTGGTATTTCTGAGTGATCCACTGGTATCACCATACCTTTCAAGCTGCTAATTTGCTTTGCCTAGACATGGTATCAAATTACATTAATTCTGATGCAAAATTAGCAAAGTTTTCTCTAGCAAAAGTTTTCAAATTGTCATAGCTTCTGTAGCTTTTGAAATATTTTTCAACCTAACTCAGCACACAGGGAGGAGTCTCGGAAAGATGGTTTCATTGACTGGGGTCTACAATTTATATGTACACCAGTAAATGGAAGACCAGAAGTAGACTCTCATCCAGCATACACACAGGGGCAGAGATCCTGATTCCATGACAGCCCTCTATTTCTCTTCTAAAATATAGAATTCAACTCCACTCAGAGAGGCTCTGTCTGAGCCAGTCAATCCTCTGGATGCCTCCCTGAATCTGAAAGAAGAATGCAGAAAACCTGAGAAGTGACAGGCTTGGTTGGCCCTGGGAAGGTCACTGTGACAATGCCATCAATATGAGGAGGAAAAGGAAGTTCTGAGGGGCCCAAGCTTATAGAAGGAGCAGATTAATACTCTCTACTCTGCCCTGAGAGGCATGATTAAAACCCTGGGCTGCTCCCCAGTGGGGTTCACAGGCAGTTTCTGCGGGGAGAAAGAAGGAGAGCCTCTGAGGGGGAAGGAGTATTTTACCACTGACATTTAGAAGTAACAGCCCATGGTGTGAATAGAAATAGTCCAACTTTCGGTTGATATTGTAATATTTTTAAATTCTCTACTAACAGTGCATTAGTGTGGACCATCCCCACCCCCATCTTGCACTTGGGCCGGTCCTGCTCCTCCTGGTCTCGTTACAACAAGTGGGCTGAGGTGTCAGAATGATAAAAGTAAGCCCCATTTGGTATGTGGTAGTTTAATCGGCAGCAGTATATGCTCTGCTGCTTAGAAACTGTAGGCCATGTGCCCTCTTTGGAACCAAAAGCAGTTCAACTATTAATGCGAAACTGAATGGGCTTTCAGATAATCGCTTCAAACTAATGGCCAAACTCATCACTTTGTTCATTCATTTATTCCGCAAACATTTACTGTCTCCCTGGTGATAGGTGTGGTGCTAGCACTGAGATACGATGCCTGATAAGACCAATGTCTACATGAGTAGACAAATGAGACTCAGTGTGGTCAGCTTGCAATCTAGATTGGGGGAAGTGGTGGGGGAGGGGGGACGTGGAGGTGGGCAGGGTGTGCAGCATGTCCAGAGAGGAGTTTTGAGGGATAAATGGAGTTGAGGGTATGGTAGTGGAATGGTAAAGGAAGACTCCCAAGCAAAAGCAACTGGTTTAGCCCTGGGACACAGGGTATGGATGGGGGGCAGTGAGAAAGGAGACTGGAAAGGTGCACAGGGGCCAGGTCTGAAGCCCTACATCAGGCTAAGATGCTTGGATTTGCACAAATCAAGACTTGCTCCCCAAACTGCTAGCATGTGTCCACTCCTAGCAGTGGACATTTTCAGAGCTTCATTATATGTAATGAGGGTATAGGGGTACCTGAGTGGTTCAGTAGGTTGAGTGTCCAACTTCGGCCTAGGTCATGATTTCGCAGTTTATGAGTTCAAGCCCTACATCTGGCTCTGTGCTGTCAGCTCAGAGCCTATAGCCTGCTTCAGATTCTGTATCTCCTTCTCTCTCTCTCTGCCCCTCCCCCAATCACACTCTGCCCCCCTCTCTCTCAAAAAATAAACATTAAAATTTTTTTTTTTTTAATTTAAAATCATTGGTTTAAGAGTGCCTGGTGGCTCAGTTGGCTAAGTGTCCAACTTCGACTCAGGTCATGATCTCACCGTTTCTGAGTTTGAGCCTCACATTGGGCTCTGTGCTGACAGCTCTGAGCCTGGAGCCGGCTTCGGATTCTGTCTCCCTCTCTCTCTGCCCCTCCCCCCATTTGCACTCTGTCTCTCTCAAAAATAAATAAACATAAAAAATATGCATGTAACATATACGGGCCCTGCCCTTTGCTGAAGAATTTACACATACTCACTTATTTCCACCATTTAAGTCTTACTGGTTTGGTTAAATCCTAGCAGGGTAATGAAGTCACTGCAGATAAATCAGCCAATCAGTAAAGAACATGTATTTGAACGCCCAACATCCACACCTACCAGCTCTCCTCTGCCTTATCAGTCCTGTCACACAGGCTGAACATTTTGGTCTCATTTCTGCATACCCCTTCCCTCACCCTTTTTAATTCAGTTACACATGTGTCCATCCTCTCCATTCCATTCCTGCTGTTACTCCTGGTGGGCAGAGCATTCCCTTCTCGAAGGACCCGAGCCCTCGTCCTCTGTCCAGGCCCTCCCAGACCACCTCAAATCCTGCTTCAACACAGCAGTGGCCACATTTTGAACGTGCCTGTGCACACTTGTCTCCCATTCCCCGCTCTCATGCACCATGCCTCAGACAACCTTGCATGTACCCTGATTCGGGATTGGTTCCGTGGACGTGAACCTGTGCAGTCACGTAGCCTCTGTCCTTAGAAGGCCCCCTGCTTGGGTGAGTCCTGTGCTGCCCGTCTTGAAATTCTTAATGGTTTTTGAAGAAAGGGCTTCACATTTTCATTCTGCGTTGGGGTGCCACAAATACATTGCCGACATTGCCTACTTTACATCCCCATCTTTACTCATGTTTTCCACACTGAGAGAATCTTAGCTGACTGATCCTGCCTATTAGAACCTGATCCCTCTGTCAAAGCCCAGCTCAAATGCCAGGAAGTCTTTGTCAGCCCAAGCCTGAGGTAGGCTCTCCCCTGGGCTCCCAACATACTTTGCCTTTACTTCTGCTTTAGCACTTGTCACACATAATGTGACACACACAATGTGGCACACACAACCTCACGAGGTAGTTATCTGCAAACGTGCCTCCTTCCCTCACAAAAGAAAGGCAAGCTTCTCTGGGATGGGGTTGGCAGGTGTATTCTTTCACCTCTTTTGCTCCTCAGTGCCTGGCACAGAGTAAACCCTCAACTCATTATTGATGAACTGAATTTCACTCTCCAGAATAACCCAGTGGTTTCTTGGCCACCAATGTCTCTTCTTCCCGTGAGCCGCTCCCGGCCCAGCCAAGTTCCACTGACTGTGTCCATAGTAACGTTTGACCATCTCAGAAACTATGGTAATGTAAGAATGGGCACCAGGCAGGCAATTACTTTAGGTGAGCGAAATGGCTCTGTAACTAGGAATGCACACGAAGAGCAGTCTGAGTGAAAAGGAGAAAAAAACCCAAACAAACCCAAATTTGTAAGTTCACAGCCCAGCAAAATTTTCCACAAAAGAGAACTGATTTCCAGTTGTGTATCAAATTGTTCCTAAAGTAACTGGTATGCCCAAGAAGTTTCCTGAGGTTGAAGACTTCCGCCAGAAAAGTAGCCAGGGGAGCTCAGCTTCAGTATTTTCCCCAAAGGACCATACTGCCTGAAGAAAAGGCCCAACTGTGACATGGACGGTCCCTGAAATTCTCTTACAACACATCTTAATCCAGTTACATCTCTTTCTTGCTCAAAAGCCTTCCAACACTCTTCTTACTGGAGAGCAGAGCCCAAACATCTTAGTAAAAAATCGCCAACGTTTACTGAGTGCTTTCTTTGTGCCAAGTACTATACAGGTTTGTACAGAGCTGATTTCATTGAATCCTAACAGACCTAGATAACAGGCAGTATTTTTATCCCTATTGCAAATACCTGAAAACTGAGACACAGAGAGGTTAAGTAACTAGCCCCAAGTCAAACAGGAACCAAGTGCTAGAGTGAAGATTTGAACTAGGAGATCTGAGGCCGGAGCACTTTATCACTGCCCTGGCGCTTGGCTACCCAGGCAGCTCTGTCCCTCGCACCTCTCTGCTGTCTCCTCTCAGGCCCCTCACTGAAGCCCCTCTGGGCTTTGTTCAGTGTGCTGATTGTGCCCCGTTCCCCTCAGTTAGGCTCTGAGCCTCTGTTCCCAGCATGTCCTTTATTCCAGTGAATGTGACCCCTACGACTCGGGTCTCAAATTTGAGTCTTGGGACTCCTTTCTACTCTTAAAACATCGAGGACAACAAAGAGCTTTTGTTTATGCAGATTATATCTATTACTCTTAACCATGTTAGAACTTAAATCTGAGAACACTTTACAATATTTATTTATCCACTTAAAAATAATAATACACTCACTATATGTTAACACACATAACATCTTTTACAAAAATAGCAATACTGTCCAAAAATAAAAAAGTTAGTAAGAAGAGTGTTACTGCTTTACGTTTTTATAAATCTTTTTAATGTCTGGCTTAATAGATGACAGCTAGATTTTTATACCTGCTGCCCTCAGCCTGAAGCGATATATTGGTCTGGTTGAAGCATATGAAGAAAATCCAGTCTCACACAGATATGTAGTTGGGACAGGGAGGAATATTTTAACAGACCTCTCAGACAACTAAGGACATTCTTCCTTCATATTATACTGAAATTCAACAAGCAGTAGTTTCTTAGAGACTAATGTGGAATCTGAAATCATATCAATGAACTTTTCATATTGTGTTACGTTAATACATTGGTCTATCTTGCACTTTGAATGGATTTCTTACCCAGGTATGATGAGTTCATTAAGTTATGCTGATCTTCCAAAAGACAACACATTCCATCAAGTAATATCAAAAGAAATCACATTCATTAATATCACCATCAGTTGCATCAAACAGACTTTAGTGTTGGAAACTGTCAAACTCACGATGGCAGTTACCAGTTTTCCATAATTCTAATTTTTGCCTGAAAGCTTTAATTTTATAATTGGCAACAAATACTGTCAGTTGTTTTCCTTGAAGCGATGGGCTCACCTCATTGATTTTCATGAAACTGTCTGCCAAATACCCCAGTTTGGAAAGCCACACTTTGTCAGTTATTCTTTCAAGTAAAAATGGTAATGAAAACAGCAGGAAAGGGCATGGCTATTTCAGCTTGGAATCCAATTGCGCAAATGCCTTTCCTTGGAACAACCATAGTATTCCAGTACGCCCAAGTGCTTTACGTACACTTCTCTTTTTGTTTCACAGAATATTAAAATATATACTCCAGGGTCAAGATTTAATCAATTTAACTATTCTTATCACTTCATCAAGGGCATTCTTAAGTGAAACTAGATTTTTTTTTTTTTTTTAACAAGTGCCTGGCAGGGTCTCCTGGGTGGCTCAGTCAGCTAAGTGTCTGACTTCAGGTCATGATCTTATGGTTTGTGAGTTTGAGCCCTGCATCAGGCTCCAGGCAGACAGCTCAGAGCCTGAAGTCTGCTTCGGATTCTGTGTCTCCCTTTCTCTCTGCCCTCCCCTGCTCGCACTCTGTCTCTCTCTCTCTCTCCCTCTCAAAAATAAACATTAAAAAAATTTTTTTAATGAAAGTTAACAAGTGCCTAGCAGTGAAGAATATAATCACAATTAATACAGTTTGGGACTGCCTTGATTCATGCCAAGGTGCTGGCTATTTAACACACCATTGGTTTTGTACCATCAGTGCACATATCAGCACAGTAAAAGAGGCATATAATGTCTTCACATTATTACCTAAACGGTTTTGAACTCGCAACCTCATTGAAAAGCTCTTGGGGACCCCAAGGATACAAAGATCCTGCTTTGAGAACGGTTGCCCTACATATCTTTTTAGAGCCAATGCTCTAAAATGCTACTTCCCTGAAGAGTTTTACCACCTCGCCTTCTGAGCCACCACTGTAATTTGCACAAATTTCTGGCATAGTACTTACAACGTTTTATGACACATAGTTAACTATATCATCTCCCCCCCTCCCAACTATAAGTTTCTTTAGACAGAAACTGTCTTATTTACCTCTGAATATCAAGCCATTAACAGTTCAAGGCATGGAGAAAGCACTTGATAAACACTGCTGAATGGATGAATAATTTGTACGATTGTGTTTTCTAACGATGGTTTTAACAATATGTCCCATCACACTTACCCTTCTATAATCTTGACACATGCCCATCGATAGGTCTGTTCCCCTCTCTTTAAACCTGGTCGGCTTTTGTGATGGCATCAACCTTTAGAGCATGGTAGGAAAGATGTCACTTGACTTCTGAGGCTAGGTCTTTAAAGTGCCATCCATTTCTGCCTTGATCTCTGGGGACACTCACACTTGAAATCCAGCCATTATACCTGGAGGAAGTCCACACAGCCAGTGGAGAGGCCAACATGGAAAGCAACCTGGGTCCCTGACTCAAAGCCCCAGCTGGGTTCCCAGCCTGCACACAGGAACCCACGTGAGTGAGCCATCTTAAAAAAGGATCATCTAGTCCCCACTTGAGCTGAGTCTACTGACAACATATGGAACATAAATGAGACACCATGATGAACCACTGACCAGCTACAGATTTATGAGCAAAAAACTAACTAACTAAATAATAAATTGCTACTGTTTGAAATCACTACATTTTGGGGGTAATTTATTATGCAGCAACAGACGTTCAATATACTTTATATTTGAGCTATCCTCCTTACCAAACTGTCAGGTCAGAGAAGGCAGAAACTATGATATACTTACCCCAGTATTCCCTACCACATTAGCACAGGGCTGTGCACATTGTAATGCTCAAAACATATGTGTTCACCTGAAGTCAGTACTTATTTTTGATGCCACATATCCAATGGGATAAAATACATCTCATTTCCCCAGGATACAGATACTACCATACCCATTAGGAAATGACATGAAATGTAAAACACAAGCCATAAAACCCTGGTCTCCTATTTTCCCACATGAATTAGGCTACAGAAGGATTTTAAACAGTCATTACTAGATGAATGTCTTCCTGCCTACCTCCTCGCCAGCTCAGATGAGAAATGTGAGATAGCCAGTCAGGAAGTCAGACAACGGAGGCCAGAGAAGACAAGGCAGATAGAGAAAATGTTGGCATGTATTTACTTTTATAACTTGCTATTTTTGTGAATGTTTCCATTTTTAATGGAACTTTGCTTCATTTATAGCTTAACATTATTAGCTAAATTAAGAAAGAAAAAATTGCATCATGTATTTTTAGTTCTAATTTAAGACCTTAAATGAAATTTCACAGCACTTGTTTGTTTGTTTCAAGAAAAGACATACTTTGGCTGAATGCATCAGTAGAAGTGAATCAAATAATGGCAGTGGAAGTGATTCCAAAGAAATGGAAACCAAGAAGTTCATGCCAGTTTTATTTGGAAATACTATTCCTCATATATTAAGTTTGGGTTTGTAGCCATGTTTGAGGGTGGCATGCTAAACCCCCAAATGTGTTCCTGGCAGAGATGTTCTAAGTAATGACACCTCCAAAACTTCTTGGGTAGGGTTTACTTACACAAGTTAAAAAAAAAAAGCTCAAAATCAGTGGAATTATTTGAAATAAAAGAGTACATTGCCTTAGAAAGCCACAGAAGCAGATGTTCAAATTTTTACCTATTAACACTCTGCAGGCTTCTAATAAAAATAGCACTTTTGGTTGCTGAGGCAAAAAACCACATGCAATCAATAAATGTAAAAATCTGCATCAGAGGTATTTACTTGGAAATGTTGGGTGAATCTGTGGTTAAGAAGGTAGGCTCCACTACCACTTCCAAATGATATCACAGAGTAACATACCAGCCTAATGATACAGAAGACCAAGTCATAGACCAAAGAAAGCAAGCAAAGTATTTCCCATTATAACCTGTTGAATGCACTGATGCTGCTAAGACTTAAGACCGCAATCTTTCAGTACGTGGATGATTTGAACATGATGGTGATATGAAGAACGAATCTCGTTTTGTTTTGGTTTTTTCCATGCTCATTGCCAAAAGACAGTACTCGCTCTCAAAAGCATAAAGTTAAGAAAAATTACATTGTCAACAGATGTGCTTTGGAGTTCAAGTTTTGTGTAGAGTATGTTCTGATAGCACAGCTAAAAAGATAAGAAAACATTCTGGAATTACCCAGTTAATAAATTTGCACCAGAGTGTAAATTAGTGCGTTGCTGCCTTTGATGAGAAAGACTTACTTCAGAAATAAGTCAGCTAAAAGAAATACTGTATTTGGTGATGCAGTAAAAATTGTAAATTACATAAAGGTAAATATATTAAGTTCATGATTACTCTGAATAAATTATTGAGAAGGAAGCTAATAATAATCAACAGCATTGCATGTTGATGTTTGACAGTTATCAAGGGGAAAAGTTTTGTCAATAATGTCTTAAGCACAGAAAGAATTCTTGGTGTTTTGCCATCTTGGTCTCAACTTTACAAAGATGTAAATAACACATCCAAACTTGTTTCTTTGTCTGTCCTTGTTACTTTAATGATTCTAATACCTCCATGTAAAGGAGAAACATGTTTTTTAATGACAGGTAAGACTGAAGACCAAAAACAAAATGTGGACACTTAAAACAACAATTTCCATAGTTTACAACATGTTCCAGAATTTAACAAGTATCAATGAAGGAGGAGATGATGTTGAGATAGCATACCTGAAAAAAGTTATCAACAAATATTTTCTGAATTTGAGTGTTTTGAATTTATTTTTTTAAGTTTATATATATACAATTCTGTGGATTTATATTTTCATCAAAAGATAATTTAAATTTAACATTTTTGGAACTGGATACTGATGAAGAACTGAAGATGAATTTAGACACACAACACCACTTGCTTTGTTTCAGATAAAAATTACAAATGAATATTCTGAGCAATGCTAAATTAGCTAGAGTCTCTTTTTTTATTCCTGTGAATGTTATATCAGACCACCCAGAGAACCTGTATGTTAATCTCACCACCCTAAGGAGAAACGCAAGGGCCAGATCCTAAATGACCTTGAATGCCCTTCATAACGTACCTAGGAACATAAGCCACATACACTTCCATGAAGGCCTTTCTTTCCTGTCTCCAGACCCTGTAGGAAGATGTTCTATTCTTTCAAGCTGGGAACACTTTTATTCCACAATTCAGTAATAATGGTTCTTGTTCATTGTTATTCAGAAAGTCATTGCAAATCATTTCTGAAAGTGCCTGCTCTTGAACAAAGGGGTTTAGCTGAGGATGGCTCAGAGGATTAGCTGTCGCAGTCCTATAAGATGTGGACTCTACCTGGGAGTGGAGCCCCACAGATCTCTGACATGGATGAGTAGTTCCCAGAACTACGTATCAGAAAGGATCATCTAGTTGCCAACAACCTACTTTAATTCAGCATGCTTCTGTTGTGTGCCTAAACCATGGCTTGTGTCCTTGATGCACTCCGTTTGGGCTTCATCATCTATCCCCCGAGAACAGCATTATTGTCAATCCAACCTAGATTCAATAAATTAACAAGCAAGAAGCAAGCTCATCTATGCGTGGTGTTCATTCAAAGTGTGCATATAGGCGTTTAATAGAAGGAATTGCTTTTTCACTCATAACTTTGTTTAATTATGATTGTGGAATGACAAAAGTACAAGTGTAATAGGAATTTTCTATATTAATCACCAGCGTGTGCATGTCAAATAAAAGATGTGCACCGTGTTTGTAATTTCTTTCTTTTTCTATTTGTTCTGAATATGTTTACTGAACTAAAAGTTTATGTCTGTTGAATCTAATTTAAAAATTGGGGCTTGTATTTTATTCATCTTTTTAAAATTTAATTTTTCCAGGGGTGCCTGGGTGGCTCAGTTGGTTAAGCGTCCGACTTCAGCTCAGGTCACGATCTCACGGTCCGTGAGTTCGAGCCCTGTGTCGGGCTCTGGGCTGATGGCTCAGAGCCTGGAGCCTGCTTCCGATTCTGTGTCTCCCTCTCTCTCTCTGCCCCTCCCCTGTTCATGCTCTGTCTCTCTCTGTCTCAAAAATAAACGTTAAAAAAAAATTAAAATTTAATTTTTCCAAATTGAACTTACTATATTTTGACAAAAGTATTAGTCTGAGAGGGATTGGGTATTTTAAGAAATCAAAAACTAGTTCTTTATCACAGATACCTTGAGAAGCACTGAACTAGCAAACTGACAAGAGCACATATGCTTTTCATTTTTTATTTGTGGAGACTCTCCAGACCCATGACCAGTAGGTGTGTTCTGAGCTGTTTTCTACTTGCAACGATGGGTTTCTGGGAGCCTCCAATACCCCTTCTCCTACACCCATATCCCTATGCTCATGACTTCACAACACAGTTCCTGGCGGAGTGAGTAATGCTGTCCATAAAGAATAAGGTGAAAATAATAAGGATGGAACCTCACATCAGCCCAACTCATTTTAGACAATAAAACCAACTAGAAAAGAGTCAGTGGAAAAGGTCAAACAATGTAGAGGTCATGGCATCTCATCCCTCCTGGGAAGAACTTGAAGATTACTTTTTCTTTTCTTTCTTTTTCAAGGGAGCACAGTCATCGAAAGGAAAAGCTGACAACCTCTAGTTCAGCTTTCAGGATTTCAGTTGAGAATATCTAAGAAGTATTTTTCCTCTCACCATGAAATTATCTGCTACAGCAATTCTGCAGTCACTCTGAATACATACAAACTAAACTGACTTCTGCTCTGAAAGTTACATTTCCAACTGACGACGTGCAAAAAGCAGCGTTGCAAAATGTGCCTTTGTGTGCAGAGCCCAGTGAGCAATTACCTATCCCTCCTGACCATGCTGTGCAGGCACAGAGCCGAGGCAGCTCCTCCGCCAAGTCTGCCCAGGACCTGCAGAGTTGGCACGTGGCAACTCAGAGTCTGGTTGGGAAACACATTCACCATCAAAGAGCTCATTTCTTAAACCTGGAGAGAATATAAATTTACCTTCTCCAATTTCATAAATATAATTCCAACCTTTTAAAAATATCCATTTGCAAAACGCTTCATGACTATCTAATCTCTCCCTATCTTGTAATTCTATCATGCAACACACATTAACAAGTACTACTAATTTTCAAGGATTTGGGTGGAGAACCCGGAAGATCAAAGATGAGTAAGACAATTTCTATGCTAAAGGCACTTTTGCTACATAGCAAACAGGTCATTATTTCAATACCTTATGTTTGTACATTACAGCTCACATTTGAATATCTCAACTGAAATAGGCAGGGAACAATTACTGCCATTTTCCCAAAGAGAAACTGTAAAGGAGGACATATTAAATTATCTTCTTACATTCACACCACAAGGGTATGATTCAGACCATAGTGGTGGCTAAAAGCATGACTTTGGATCAGATATATCTGCTTTCACAAACCAGTGCCAATGGTCATCACCTTAGCTGGTTATTTTGGATGCATTAGCCCTTTTCACTTTCTTATCTATAAAATGGAGATAAGTAACACCTGCCTCAATAGGCTCTTGGAGGGTTAACTGAGAAAATGTTCGTGAAGATGGGAGGAGCTCAATAAGTGATGGTAGTTATCACTATTCCATCAAGAGTCCCTGTTAAGTCCCCACTTCCATGGACTACAATATGCAGAAAATAACAGACATGGGAACTCACAATGTGATACAAGGAGAAATAGGCAAAGGACGTAACATGATAAAACAAAATCCACAGATCAGGAACGAATAAAGACTGCCTCCTCAATGTTTTCATAATAACATCTAGATCTCAGCACTTATGGAATACACTATCCTTGACACCTAGATCTCAGAGCATTTATGGAATATGCTAGCATTGTCAGGATCTCTGGATACCCCACTCCCACCTCTTACCAGTACATTATGAACTCCAGGTAATTTTTATTATTTTGCTAAATCCTTAGTTATTTACTATACAAGTACTGACAGATCATGGAGTCAGGGAATGAGTGTGCCAAAGACATAGCCATGGTTCTTGCCCTTGGGGACCTGCCATGATGGAGGCACTCAACAAAGTGTGCTGAATTAAAGTAGGTTGTTCATGCTTAGATTATTCTTTCAGGGATTCTCCTGTTATCTTTCTTTTGTTAATGTCTAATTTCATTCCATTGTGGTATGACAGCAGACACTGTATGATTTCTATTCTTTTAAATGTGTTAGTATGTGTGTTATGGCCAGAATGTGGTCCATCTTGGTGAATGTTCTATATGAGCTGGAGAAGAATGTGTATTCTCCCATTGTTGGATAAAGTAGTCTACAGATGTCAATCATATCCAGTTGACTGATGGTATTGTTGAGTTCAGCTTTGTCCTTACTGATTTTCTGCCTGCTAGCTCTGTCCATTTTCGTTACAGGGGTGTAGAATTTGTCAATTATGACAGTGGATTCATCTATTTTTCCTTGCAGTTCTGTTTTTGCCTCAGAGTTTGATGCTCTGTTGTTAGGCACATGCACATTAAGGTTGTTATATCTTCTTGAAGAATTGACCTCTTTATCATTATGTAATGCCCAAGACCATCCTTTCTAAATATGGGTTTTGGAAACTACTCATCTATGTCAAAGATCTGCAGGGATCCATTCCCAGGTAGAGTCCACATCTTTTAGGACAGTGACAGTTAATCTTCTGAGCCGTCCTCAGCTAAACCATTTGTTCAAGAGCAGGCACTTTCAGAAATGATTTGCAGTGACTTTCTGAATAATGAACAAGAATCGTTATTACTGAAGAGTGGAATAAAACTGTTACCAGCATGAAAGAATAGAATATCCTCCTACAGGGTCTGGAAAATAAAGGTCTTCATGGAAGTGTATGTGGCTCATGTTCCTAGGTATATTATGAAGGGCATTTAAGGTCACTTAGGATCTGCCCCCTGCGTTTCTCCTTAGTGTGGTGGTACTGACACACAGGGCTCTCTGGGTAGTCTGATTAAATAAGAACCCTAGTCTAAGGAGAGAATGAGCTATCAGTGGAGGGAAGTAGGGAAGGAAGGCCCATTTAGCCTCTCCTCTCTGGTTCTGACAATTCAACTCTGACAGCAAACTTCAGTTCTCCCTCAGTAAAGAAAAGCCCTGCAGCTAACTAGACCAATGGTCTTCAGAAGGCATTCAGTGTATATCTTTGTTACCCAACCAAACATGTCCCAGTGTTAAGTTTCACTTCCTATGTATAGTACTTTCCCTAAAGTGGTAGGAACAATGTCTTTCTTACAAATTCCTAGGGCTATAACAATGCCCTTTATAGGTTGGTACCCTAAGTGGCTTCATGTGACCATTAATGTTGTTCCCCTAAAGTCTGTTTTCAACAGAGCAGCCAGACTGACCTCCTAAAACTTAAGTCAGATCACATTCCTACGACTCTTCATCTTACTCAGAATAGAAGCCAAAGTCCTCATGATGACCAAGAAGTCCTCATGATGAACTAGGAGCCTCTATGATGACCTTCTGTCTGTCCCCTCTCATCTCTCCAACCTCATTCCTCCACCCTGGCATCCTTGCTGTTTCCTGAAGACATTCTCCTGCCTTTGCACGGGTTATTACATACACAAGAAGGCTCTTTACCAAAATAACTGTATTGTGAACTCTGTACCACCTTTAAGTCTTTGTTCAATGGTACTTTTTCCAAAAGGTTTCACAAAGAGGGTGTACCATTACAACCCATTCATAATGCCTCCCTTTGGTGCTTCCAACTTTCCTTACCAAACTCTGTGATCCCCACCCTTCAACCCTCACAGCACTTACTGCTGTCTAGCAAGCACATAAAATTATTTGGTTTATCAATCAAACACTCATGTAGCCCTTATCGTGTGCCAAGGGTTGTTCTAAGCTCTTTGGAAATAACTAATTTAATACCATTATTGTAGGTATTGATTATTGTCTCACTCTTCCCACTAACATATCAATTTCATAGGGACAGGAATCATCATTTTATCCACTAATATATCTGCGGTGCCTAGCACATCATGGGTGCTTAATAAATATTTGTTAATAAATTAATGATTCTCCCACTAGTTCTTTTCACAGAATCATCCCTGCATTTCCTTTAAATATCTCAAGTTCTGTGATTTCTCTCCCTTTGTATGGGCCATTCCCACTACCTGGAATGCTATCTCCCCTCATCCATGCCACAAACTCCTTCTCATTCTTTAGTTTGATTTAAGCATCACTGCCCTTGAGAACTTCCTCTTGACTGTGTGCAGACATAGTTAAGAGGTCCTTCCTCACTGTAGCCACATCAAACCAAGGGTACTTTCCTGAAGAAACTTAGTTCTGACAAATAAATGCACCCATGCTTGCCTTAAAGAGACATTTCTTTGGAGGGTCAGGGCACAGAAATAATACCTAAGCTTCAAGCACAGGGTGAGTTGGAATATGTCAACGATATGTCAATGATAAAACACTTGCCTAGAGTGTATTTTCACACCATCCATTGGACAAGAGTAAACCAGATTCTGTGTTGAATAAGAGAGGAGAAAGAAAGAAGAGAGACCAGCTATATACCATTCAAAGGAGCAAATTAAAGGACATTAAAGATAAACAACTAAGGTTAAAAAAAAAAGTAGACAATGATTTCCCATCAATTCCCAATGATTTCTCCTCTGATAATCTCAGGCAGTTTGAGAGTGTCATTTAAGAAGTACAAAAGACCAATAAACCTGCCCAGTCTTGACCAGAGTTAAGATTCTTATACAAGGCAACACCATCAAGCTTCAATTAAGGAATATGCTCAGGTAACCAACCCTGGTTTTAGATTTCCAGAAATAATTCTGAGTTATCAGGTAGTCTCTTTAAAAGCTACTAAAGAACTTTATAAATACCTATTAATTATGGTTCCTTAATTCTCTGTAAGTTTGACCAAGCTTTTGAGGAAGGATGACTTTGCCATAAAAATACCCTACAAATATAGACCTCTCCAAATTCATAGGTGAACTATTTGCTTTGTGGCTTATCCAAAGAAATTATTGTTGCCAACTTTTAATTGATGATTCACTCTGCTTAAATTCAAGTATTTGAATATACAGGACCCTGGATAATTCAAGCTTATGCAGGGTTAGAAGACAATGCCTTTTCATTATCCCCAGCCATCATCCATCCAAATTTATATTCAGAAAATACATCTCCATTTTGGCACTTCCAGAAATAAGTTATTTCTAGGCATAATTTCATTGAGAAATAAGCTTTTAATACACTTTATAAATTACCAGCTTTCCCAAGGAGGGTTCAAATCAGATTATGACAAAATTGAGAGAGGGAAGTGAGATTAGTCTCAGTCAGACGATCAAGTACTTTCTATGACCAAACAAAAGGAAGTGGCAGAGAGCTCTAACAGATGCCTGAGTGGGCTGGGTGGGTTGTGGCTTAGGGGCTGAAATGGATAGACAGACAAAGTCTGCTAGCTGGGAAGCTGCAAAACTCACCTATTTATCCTTCCTGCTACAGTAACCTTGACAAGGGTCACCAAGAGTCAATATTTCCCCTCTTAGGGCTTTAAGACACAGAACATATGAACACAAGGGAAGGGAAGCAAAAATAATATAAAAACAGGGAGGGGGACAAAACATAAAAGATTCTTAGATATGGAGAACAAACAGACGGTTACTGGAGGGGTTGTAGGAGGGGAAATGGGCTAAATGGGTAAGGGGCATTAAGGAATCTACTCCTGAAATCATTGTTGCACTATATGCTAACTAACTTGGATGTAAATTTAAAAAATTAAAATGAAAATTAAAAATAAATTAAAAAAAATATTTCCCCTCTTAGAGAACTTCCTATTCTGCTTCTTATGTTACTGACCAAACTCAATTGTTGGAAAAACTTCCTCTCCAGTTCTTCTCCATTGGGCATAACTATATCTTCTAGAGATATGCAAGATGAATCCATTCTTTCTCTTACATGAAATTCTTCAGGTATTTAAAACAGCAGCATCTAATAAAAGTTTCCACAGTGATGGAAACTACTATATCTGTGCACTGGCCAATATGGTAACTAGTAGCTCCATGTGGCTACTGAGCTCTTGGAAGGTGTAGGTGTAACTGAGGAACTAGTCTTTAAATTTTTATCTAATTTTAAGTAATTTAAATTGAAATAGCTACATGTGGTTAGTGACTATCATATTGAAAAGTAAACATTTTAAAACATTTTTCATGATCTCTTTACCAAACATCTTCCCTTCTCCAGGTAACTTCTCTTGTTTGTTCAATAGTTTCTCAAATAAAATGGCTTCCAGATCCATCTCCATGCAGCCAGTCCTCTCTGGATATGTCCTGATTTGCCAACTTCCTAGGAATTCCCAGGAACTCCAGGAAAGGTCTGCCCAAAAGACCATAGCTTCTTATCTGACCCTTCTCAGATGTTTGATAATCCTCTCCTTAAACCTAACCTAGCCTATACATTTTTGGCATGTGCTAGACACTCTGTAAATATTTAAAGTTCAAATGAATATTCCAAGTATCTTGATATAATCTAATGAGTTCACTTTCCCAATTCAGAGTCTTCTCACATCTACTTTTTTTCCTCCCTTGGTTACAATTTTTTTTTGTTGGCTTTGAGGATTTGTGGCTCTTAATTACATCAGATATTCCTACATTAAAATTATGTAAAAACAAATGAAAAACTCAAACATAAGTATTTTTAAGGACAACCAGCATTACTCGGTCTCCCTCTAGAAGATAACAAGAAATAACCTTCTGAAAAGATAATAATCATTATCTGAAGGAGAAATAACATTTCTAGGTAAGTACCTTCCTTCAGAGATTACAACTGACATTAATCAAAGTGAGAGAAAGTTCAATCCTCACTGCTCAGTAGGCGGAACCTTTTCTTCTCATTCACTCAGCCCTGGAAGCCACCTCAGAGGGGGCTGCAGATTTCACTACATTCACTTAAATGTCTTATATATTACACAGAAAATCAAACATTAGCAAATTATAGTCAACATATTCTTTAGGCAAACTATTTAATGGGTGCTGCTTTTCTCAAAAAAAAAAAGTATGTATAAGTTGAATTTGAGGAATTTAAATCATTTCTTTATCATCTTTCCAGATTTCTCTTCTAAGAGCCAGCAGATACCTAAACATCTTGGCTTTCAGTTTTTCTTCTCTTTACTCTAGATTGTTAATGATCTGTAAACAATCCCTGGGAAGCACTACGAGAGGACTATTTTTAGGAATTTGGATAAATACACTTACTCGCAAAGACCTTTTCCAAAGTGAATAATCACACTTCACAGAGCTGACAATTACTAAATACGTTGTGTTTATAAATCCAACCTCTCGAGTTGGGCACAACTTCACAACTATTTTACTGGATGGAAAAAATTCATTGCAGGGGCATCTGGGTGGCCCAATCAGTTTGATCTCAGCTCAGGTCTTGATCTCAGGGTTTTGAGTTTAAGCCCCACATCAGGCTCCATGCTAGCAGTGGAGTCTGCTTAGAAAAATTAAATTAAATTAAAATTTTAATTTAATTTAATTTAATTTAAAAATTTTTTAAAAGAAAGAATTCACTCCAATGCCACCTTGCATGGCTGACAGTGAGCCCCTCACCTCACCCCTTGATGAACTTCTGTATACGAGTGGTAAAGTCTTCTAGAACAGAAGGGGAGAAATGGCTGATTATCTTCAGCAGAGCGCCTAAAAACTCACATCCATAGAATTCCCTTGGATTCTTCTAATAAAGTAATTCTTTACCAAATTTCATACAAATCCTTTTTGTGAGTGCTCAAGACAAATAAATGACTACAATTTCACATGTAGGCACAAACAGGCTGAGGTATCTTTCCTCTCTAAGCCTTTCAGTAACCCTGAAAAATCTTTAGGACAGAGTTCAGCCTCTTATTCCATAAAGTCAAGTAGTAATTTTAACACAGTCAGTTAAAGCATGAAGGCCACGAAACACACTCACGTGAGCCAGAACTCCATTATAATCAAATCTTAACCAGAACAATACACTGCATGAATTCAAGGAAGGCATACCTCCTTAACACCCTTTCAAAGAAATCTTTTTATCTAAATGATAATTACCTCTGATTTAGGGTCTTTGTAGGCATTTACTGGTAGGTGCAAGATTATCTTCCACTCAATGCTGAAGAATGGTTTATAAGAACTTGGGAGGAGGGAAGTGGGGGTAGGCAGAAGAAGGGCCAAATCCCCCTCTTCTTGGTAGACAGGAGGGCCCAAAAAGTGGTGGAGCACTAGAGACCATAAAAACAAAACCAACAAGTACCGGTGAAAAACCACATGTAACTTAAGAGAAACTGACCAAAGTGAATGGTTAAAGGGAAAATATTGCTGTTCTTAAGTAGTGATTTTCACAGTCCCTTTATTTGGAGGTTCGGATGGGATGACAAAGAGAATGACTGGACACGGCTTCAGGACCCCAAATTTGGATCTGGCTTCAACAAGAGCAGCTCTTTGTATAAACTTGATTTCTATGTTGGGCTTCCATGTAGGCTTTGTATTTAAGATAAAGAGATTCTGAAAGCCTCTGAACTAAATGACCATCTCCCCCAGAATTTATAGGAAACAGCACAGGGTTTCACTTACAATGTGGAGGGTAGGTGCATACTTAGTAACATAGACAATAAAACAACAGATGCTGTTTTTAATCTCTAATTACTTGTGTTGAGGTCTCATTTATTTCTAAGAGATGGCACAGAAGTTGTGTAACATAATAAGAGTAAATAATGAGTCTGCCAGGAAATTACCTTAAGTCCCAGAAGAAGGCTGATGCCCTTTGGCAGAGTCCAAGTGGAGTCATACAAAATTCTCATCCATCAACATCCCTCAACTTATTGTAGCATGGAAGAATTCTCCTCCCTCGCCCTTCCTTTCCAACAACCCCTTCTTCCTACTATTTCTCAAAAAGGACTCTAGACTATAGCTATACTAAACTTGAAGAACACATCCCAGGCATAGTACAGCAAAAACAAAGATAAGAAAGATACACTGCTGCCCCCAAGGAGCTGAGGTCTCAGAGGAGAGACAATACATGAATCACAGGTCAGAAAGGCAAAGAAAGGCAAAACTACAAAGACGAGGGATGAAAGTTTGGTGACAACACAGACAGCCAGGCAGACAAGCTGGCTGCTGAAGGCAACAAATAAATCAATTAAGCGTATCCTGGGGAGATAGGAAAAGCTTGACTCACTGCCTCTCCCTGAGGTCAGGACCCTCATCATTTCTTATCTAGACAATTCTCATAGCCTCCTAAATGGGTCTCCCTGCCTCCAAGCTTAATTCTTTATTCTAGCCCATCCTCTACAACACCTGCTTAAAATCCTTCAGTGATACCCAGCCAACTGCAGAAGTCAACACTGCTTACCATGACTTACGGTGTTCTTTGTGATTTAAATTGTGTTCATCTCTCTGATTTCTTTCCTTCTAAACCCAAGGTTACACAGAAGTTTCTTGGTGGTACCCAAAGACTCCATGTTTTCAAATATATCTGGGTCTTTGTACAAGGTGTTTCTTTTGTCCAGAACATCTTCCTGGTCTCAATCTGACTAACTCCCATTCTTTCCTAGAGACTCAGTTCCCCTACAAAGCTTTTCTGGACAGTCCCTAGGTTGGGTTAGCCACCTGTCCCCTATGTTCCCCCAAACACCCTGTGCTTAGCCCTATTAGAACATTTATCATACTGCTTGCATTTGTCACTGTGTTTTTATCTGTATAACCCCCCAAACTCAGATTGTGAATTCTTAAGAGCAGGAAGTTCATTATCTTTGTATCACCAAAGGTTACCCCAGCACCTGGAACACAATAGGGAATTAGTGAATGCTTTGAGCTCACTAAAATATTGACCTAGAGCCCTATTACATGGGAGGGAGAAACCAATAAAAGGAAAAGGAAAAAAAAGTTAAATTTTATTCTGTTACTTCAGACTGGGGAACCAGAATCAAGTCACTTAATTGCTCTGAAACTCAGTATTCTTACATGACACTGAGGATTAAGAGGCCACATAGGACACTGGAAAGTTCAAGAACTTTGGAATCAGCCATACCTAGAAATGAATCCTTTGCCTTAGTCCTCACTGGCAATGCAATTTTGGGGAAATGATTTAGTCCCTTGATGCCTTAGTTTACACATCTGAAAATGGGGATAACAATAGCATGTAATCAATAAAGTGATTGAAAGGATTCATTGAGCTAGTGCCTGGAAAGCATTTAGAAGAGTGTCCTTCACATAGTCAGCAATTAGTAAATGACAGATATTGTTATTGTTGCTATTACTGCCTTTTGAAAATGTTTTATAATAGCTAAATAGAAGTCTATGATATTAAAAATAACATTTTCAAAGATCTTTTTAGGTTTACAGTAAGGAAAGTCCCTTGAGAGCTATAAGAAAATAACTATGTAGAATTAGACTCCATGGGGCGCCTGGGTGGCGCAGCCAGTTAAGCATCCGACTTCAGCCAGGTCACGATCTCGCGGTCCGTGAGTTCGAGCCCCGCGTCAGGCTCTGGGCTGATGGCTCAGAGCCTGGAGACTGTTTCAGATTCTGTGTCTCCCTCTCTCTCTGCCCCTCCCCCGTTCATGCTCTGTCTCTCTCTGTCCCAAAAATAAATAAACGTTGAAAAAAAATTTAAAAATAAAAATAAAAAAAAGAATTAGACTCCAGTTTTAAAGTAGCAGTCTACTTAATTTCATTGAGAAATATCCTGATATCTTTTAAAACTCAGAAGATAAGGCTTCAAAGAAAATATTTTGTATTCACAGTAGAAGAAATTGCCCTGGAACTTGTAGGCTGGATTCCATCTTCCCTAGCACAAATAAAGAATCAGGGGACAGCCAGTCTAAAGGAAGATCTACCTGGAATAAAGGTCCTGGACCCATGAATAAGCTAACCAGGGCTGGGACAGGGAGGGGTGTGCGTGTGTGTGTGTTTGTGTTCTGATGTTTTCTGAAAAGTGTCTCCAGGAAATGTCTGAACACATATCTTTCTCAGTCTGTGACAACATGAGTCATGGATAGATGTCTCTCGTCCATAGCGTTCACTGCATTAGGGCACTTGCCTTTCAGTAAAGGCACTGTACACACCGCAGAGTGGCTCGGGAGTTTTTCTTCCACAAAAAGCAGCCTAGATCAAAAACAAAAAATAAGAAACAAGATACCCAGTAGGTAATCTCCAGAGTATTTCCAATCTTTGAGAGGGTTAAATGAAGGGCCAGGGAAAGAAAATATATTACAAAGGACAAGAGAAAAAAAAGGGGGGGGGGACCCCATACCATGAAAACCAGAACTGGCTGGTGCCGTTTCACACAATCGTTTCTAAACACACCCCAGGCAAGGCAGGAGGGACACTCAGGTATAAGGAGGCTCTCCCCTGCACCCCATCAAAAGGGACAACATGGAAATAATATCATACCAGGTGGGCCTGCGATGAGATATTGGGAAGAAGTTGCTTCCAGCAATTTGCAAAATCAAGTTTGGAGTCTTCTCCAGAGATGCTGAAGAGAAAGTTAAGACTCTGTTTTCAAGAGATGATGTAGAGGCCAGGGGATGGTCGGGGCCAATACCCAGAGTTCTCTGTGGAACTATCATTTCAGACACAAAAGGCCCCTTAGGTCTCCTAAACTTACAGCCGCCTCCCTGTTACAGTTTAAATAACAAAACTTATAGAAATCACAAGCTCACCCAAACCATCAGGAGGAAGGATGCCATGGCTGACACCACTGGTAAGCCCACTTCTAATGAGGACAAACTCATGGTTTTGAATCCTGTGTTGGCCTGCTACCTTTCTCCCCATAAATGGACACCAGGGCAGCTGTCCTGCAAATGTGGGCCAGTAAATAAGGAGCTCAGGCAAAATGGCATTAGCATCTGCAAAAATCTGTCCTTGCTACTTAAAAACAGTTCAAAATCTGGACCCCCAAAATGGTTAGTCAGTAATGGACCAGCACATGGGGCTGTTTCCTGTTAAATACCATTTAAGTATGTAAAAGATTCATTAGTTTATGCCTCAACCTCCTCCCAGCTATGCCCATCTCCATTAGTTACCTGCACATCTGACTGTCCTCTACTACAAGGGAGCCATGGTGGTTCAATATCATATTAACACTGTAACGGACCAGCTTCCAAGGCCCCCTGTAAAACCTAGAGACTAGAAGCTCCCAGCTGGTTTCTTCCAGCCCAAAGCTTCTGGGATCCTCTGCACTGTAAAGAGAGCCATCAGGGAACAGGGAATGTAGTTTACCCCCCCAGAACAGTGAAGCTGACTTTTAGAATATCAGTCAGGCTGGGAAAAATAATAATAAATTGTGAGATGGTGACTTTACTCCCCTCTAAAGCTAGATCAAATGTAAATGTTCTTAAAAACCACTGAATAAACTTGCCTATTTCTTTCCACCACCCACTGTGAAAACCTAACCAAGCCTTCTTAGGCATAGGGAAAAGTTAACAGGGCCATGAAGATCCAGAAGATTGAATCCATGCTGGAAGAGTAGCTGCTAACATGAATTGAAGAACCCCAAGAATTCTACAATCTCTTCTCTTACTTTAACATGGGGCAGCTGCCCTCTAGTAGGCTTTTCCCCTGTATGGATCAAGACGCTTTTTCTCCTAAGAACCAATGAATCTACAAGTGCAAGCAACCTTAGTGTGTTGCAAATACTACTAGAATATAAGCCCATGGTGCAGAAGGAGGTGCATGGACAAGAACTTTCAAATCCCCCAGGGTTTAAATTGGATACAACATGAACTCCTTCTTTAACAAATTTCTCCAAAGAACCAACTTGTCCCTGCTGAGTGTTCTAATTCCACTTACTGCAGGCTGGCTACGGACGCTGAACCAACATGTGCCTACTCAGTAAATCTAACATACTTGCAGCTTTGGCTTTGTCCCCACCAGCTCTGGATTTCCCGTTTGCTCCACTAGCCAAAGATAGCACGAGGGCACAAGAGCACGTTGTTTTCTCTCCTACCATGACCAGGAAGCTTACCTATAGAACACAAAGACCTTAATTATCTAGATAAGACACTAAATTATTTCTTGAAAATAATAACACTCTACAGCATTCCACCTTAATAAAGCCCAAAATATAAAGTGTTATCTAAAAAAACTGAACTCATCATTTAGAGACAAGAAGAGTATTTTTCTAGGTTGGCAGATGAACAAAGAACACAGATGGTGAGGGATTGAGCTAACAAATGGACATGATGAAAACTACCTATTATACTCTAACCAAAGGTACAATGCTTTAATGAGGTGACTCCTCAGGGAGGGGGGGGGATTCCAAATTCAACTAACATTTACTGAGTGGTCACTAAAGTGTCGGGTGCAGGGCTAGCACCTTTAATCATGATATTTATTACTCATACCACCCTTGTATAGTGTTACTGGTTTGTTTGTTTGTTTTTTTAATTTTAGGTGACAAAATAGCTGGAGTTTAAGTAAGACAGGATGAAAAACCCCTCAGTGATGATGTGATTGGTAACTATGAATGTAAGAACTCTAAGGAGTGCTGTTTCCCAGTTGGGGATGGTTGCATGACCCACATTCCCTCATTCATTATATATATTAGCAGGTCAATAAGCCACAGTTAAGGAGAAAGTAGTTTTTCCTCTAAAATGCCATAAATGAAACAAATAAGGAATGTAGCCTGCAAAATATTCAAAACCACCCAATATGGACCCATCACTTGGATCTGCAGAAGGTAGGAAGAGCTCTCTTAGAAGAAGCGAGAAAAAGGGATGATATAACAGTGCATCAACTGTCTGGTGCAAAGCTCTGCTTCTTCTCAGGCTGAATTAATGTGCTTCCAAGAAATGTGTGAGTGGCATTTCTAGACCACTGGACCATTCTGATAGACCATTAATGGTGCTAACGATGCTTGGTGCTCCATGATGCTGAGCAATCACCTTCAGGAAATGGACCCCTTGGAGCATCCTGTTGTATAATTTATTAGGAAACCAACCACTAATATGCTTGCCTCTTTAGAAGGTGGAAGGACCAAGCTAGCCATTTGACAAATGTTTATGCTCTCCCTATTCTTGCTGAACACTGATCTTTCTATTCTGTAACTGTACTCTGGTAATGTTATTAGTAAGTCTTTGGGTTGGAATTCTTTTGTTTCTGCAATAAAGTCTCCCAGCACCTGACATACTAGAGATGAACTGCCCTTCAGTGGATATTATTTGACCTCTATGCATTCTTATATCTTGGCCCACATTAAGGTAGTCCTGGAGAGGTCACGGCTAATAAAAAATAACCAAATGACAGCGTTTACCAGAGAGTAACAAGATGACATTCATTTAATACACGTGTGTGTATGAAAAAGCACTGCATTAATATTCACATTTACTATCAGGAATGGAAGGCAACTATTTACTATCTGTAATCACATTTTGTTTGAGGAGCACATTTACCATGACATCACCTATTTTATCCCCTTTTAAAAGCATGGACATATTAAGGAGGCAAGTTGCCTCCCGCTTCTACCTCACATACAGCCCTCCTTCAGAAACAGCTACCTTGTCCAAGTGAGGAGCAATTGACTCAGAGTAAGTAAGGAATAATAAGGATTTGGCAGTTCAGTATGGCTCACTGTAAGTATATCATCTAGAAAACTGTTGTCTCAACAGGTAACGATTTAGTGATGAGACCACATAGAAGGACTTCTGTTAAACCCATTTTTATCAACCCCTTCAGCAGAACCTGATGCTTTTAGGGATTTTCAGCAAGCCAAGTTGCAATTCCTTTTTTTTTTCTTTCTTTGCTTCAGCTGGCTTTTTTTTTTTTTTTTTTTTTTTTTTTGTTAAAATTAACCTGCTGGACCGAGGGGAAAAATGCTTTGGTGATAATACAAGACAGCGAATGTGTAAGTTCCTACCCTGTGCCTGGCATAAAATTGGCATTGAAATATAAGTTTCCTCCTTTCTCCCATCTCTCACCTTGCATATAGGTTGTTTTCTTATTTACTTTGCTAATTTATAAAATAAATGGGAATGGGAAGGCTTACAAAGCACATGTGTGGACTAGCAAATGTAGGCACTGGCTTGACACGGAGAAGGAGTCTAAAAACCACTGGAGTTACCATCATTGATTTTCCAAACTGTGTCTCTATGTGTTTGATTCAATTCAACAAACATTTATAAGCACTTATGATATGCCAATACTGTGCTGAGCATAAAAGGATGAGAGAATATGGACCCTGCCCCACGTGCTCATAAAACCACAGGGAAGCAGCTTGCAGATGCACATTTGGAGGGATGCAGGGAAGAAAAATGAGTGAATGCCTACTCTCCAGGACAGAGTTTAATTAATATAATTGGAGCATAATGAGACTAACTGTCACATGCAAATATTGCCAATTAACCCACAAATGTCCAATTTTCCCACAAATTTAAAAATTACAGGCTTTTCTACTATGGAAGAAAGGCAAAGACAGTGTCAACAAGAAAGGTCAGTTCTTTCCATATTTTTATGTGGGAAAGTCAAAAGATATCCCTGCCCCTTGAAACTCTCCATGATATAGGTACTAGATTTCAAAGCAAAGTGACAACGTCTCCTCCTTTATGTGCAGAGTAACACCCAACCCAAAAGCTAAAATGGACTATTGCTCACGTCATGGCTGATAAGGAAATGTGGGGAACAGCAAAGAAGCACAATGAATGCCTCCATTAAGTAGGGTCAAGGTACTACCACTGTAAATCATAATCACTGGTTAGAAGTGAAGTTTCATTACGATCATTAGTGCCTATCAGGAAATTATAATATACTTAAATTAAATTTCACCTCTGAACATCTCCCACCTAAATTATGTCAAGTTTTCATGCAATAATCTTGTAACCCATGAACCTATCCCTCCTTTTTCCATTTTTTAGAGGTTTTTTAGTATCTCCCTGGTGATTAAGATGACCAGAAACAAAGCTAGATCAAATGTAGCAATTCCCCAAGATCCAACAGTACAGATCAGGGATGAAGAGTGGAAGAATGAATAACAGACTGGGCCAAACTCTGGGAGGTAACAGTCCTTGAAGATGAACAATAGTTACGATTGATGGGGAATCTCAACCTGAAGTACATTAAAAGTTGATAATATCCACCTATGTGTTTAAGAATTGTTGAGTCAGGAATGTCAGGGAGCTATAATTTCTTGGAAGGCAGAGGCCTCATCTTAGGAGTCTTAATACCTTCTACCTAGACTTAGCAAGGTACCTTTATAGGTAGTAGATCTCAATAAATATCTGTTGAATTACATTACTCAATGCATGACTTCTCCTGCCTATTATTTTACATCTAAGAAGATGATTTGACATAGAGAGTTTAGGGCATAAACAATATAAATAATCCAAGGCTTATGTCTCTCATTGGCTTATTGGTCATACGACTGCTTTCTCTTGACCCGTGTCTTAATAAATTCAATTCAAAACAATAAGCATTTGAGTTGAGTTCTGTCAAGACTCAACAGTCCATATTAACCACCCAGGCCCTGGACCATTAATGCAAGAGTGATTTGCAGACATCCCACCATATTAGTCTGCTCGGGATGTCACAATAAATACCAAAGACTGGGTGGCTTAAACAAGAGAAATTAATTTTCTTACAATTATGGAAGTTGGAAAGTCCAAGATCAAAGTCCAGCAACTTTAGTTGCTGGTGAGATCTCTCTTCTTTGCTTACAGACAGCCATCTCCTTACTGTGTGCTCACATGGCCTTTCTCAGTGCATATATACAGAGAGAGAGGACAAGAGTCTGGCCTTTTTATAAGGCCACCAATCACATCATATTAGGACCCCCCATCCTTGTGACCTCATTTAACCCTAATTACTTCCTAAAAGTACAATTTCCAAATATAGTCACATTGGATATTAGAATTTCTATACATGAATTTCAGAAGGATACAATCAAGTCCATAGCATTCTTTCTCTGCCACCCCCCCCCCAATTTATTTGCTTCTGGCATGCAAAATACATTAATTCCATCCCCAAAGTCCCTACAGTCTTAACTTAATCCAGCAACAACTCTAAAGTCTTAAGTCCAAAGTCCTGTCTAAACATCACATAGGTCCAACCTAGGAAGGCAAATTAGCTTTTAAGTCCCATGAATAATCCTTTTTGGTTCAACACTCTGCCCCAAGGCCCACTGGGATGGCAGTTCCCCGTTAACCTCACAAGTTGTTCCCCTGAGGCTTTTTGCCAAGCCAGGGTCCCACCCCAAGGCTTCAGGCAGAGGCTGTCTGCCTTGGTAAAACTCAGGTGGTGGCCCTGATGATCTCTGAACTGCTTGTGGAGTCACTTTCCCTCTTCTTGAAGGGCAGTACATCTTTGCTGTTGAATAGCTTTCTTGTCCTGTCCTGTCAAATCCAAGAAGTCTGACAGCTTCCATCATTTTGTCCCATCTCTGTCCCCATTGGTTCAAACACGCAGTGTTTCTGCATAATCCCATAAATTCTTTACTCAGTGATAGTCCAGACATACCCTTGCTGTTCTAGGTAGAACATACTATCTTATTTTTTGCAATATGGATAGGCTGAGCATTTCCCAAATCTTCAAGTTCTGATTCCTTTTTGCATTACAATTTCTTCTTTATTTAATCTCTCTCCTTTTGCATTTTACTATAAGCAGTCAGGAGGAAAAAAAAACAGTTCTTCAACACTTTGCTTAGAAATCTCCTCAGCTTGGGGTGCCTGGGTGGCTCAGTCGGTTGGACATCCGACTTCGGCTCAGGTCATGATCTCGCAGTCCGTGAGTTTGAGCCTCACGTCGGGCTCTGTGCTGAAAGTTCAGAGCCTGGAGCCTGTTTCAGATTCTGTGTCTCCCTCTCTCTGACCCTCCCCCGTTCATGCTCTGTCTCTCTCTGTCTCAAAAATAAATAAACGTTAAAAAAAAATTTTTTTTTTTTTAAAGAAATCTCCTCAGCTAAATATCCAATGTCATTGCTTGGAAGTTCTAACTTCCACAAAACACTAGAACATAGTTCAGTCAACTTGTTGCCATTTATAGCAAGGAATGCCTTTTCTCCAATTTCCAATAACATGTTTCTCATTTCTGTCTGAGACCTCACCAGAAATGCACTTAACATCCATATTTCTAATAAGCACCTCAAAATTCTTCCAGCCTCTACCTGGTTCCAAAGCTACTTCCATATTTTTATACTTTTGTCACAGCAAGACTCCATTCCTCAATACCAAAATCTGTATTGATCAGGGTTCTCAAGAGAAATATAACCAATGGAAGACAGAGATAAAGAGGTTTATTATAAGGATTAGCTCACACAATTATAGAGGCTAAGAAGTCCCACGATTTGCAGTCAACAAGCTGGTGACCCAGGAGAGCCAGTACATAATTCAGCCTGAGTCTGAAAGCCTAGGAACCGGAAGAGCTGATGGTGTCAGTTTCAGTATGAAAGCTGGCAAGCTCAAGACCACCAAGAGCCAATTTTTCAGTTCTAGTCCAAAGGCAAGAAAAAGACCAATGGGTGGAGGGGGAGAAGAAGAACAAAAGAAAAAAGAAGACCAATGTCCCAGCTCAATAGTCAGATAAAGAAGTCCTTCTTATTCATGAGAGAGTCAACATTTTGTTCTATTTGGGTCATCCACACTGAGGAGGGACATCTGCTTTACTCAGTCTACTAATTCAAAGGTTAATTTCATCCAAAATCACCCCCACAGACACACCTAGAATGTTGTCTGACCAAATACATGGCCACCCAGGGGCCCAGTCAAATTGATGCATTAAACTAATGTATTAAAATTAACCATCACATCCACTTCCATGAATTCCCTAATAACTAACATTCTTGGCCTCCTATAATAAGCCCCATAGCTAGAGTTGTTTTTGCAGTGATGGAAATTAATTTGTATTGAGCACTCAAGACCATCTTCTCTGCCCCACCTTGTGAATAACAGCATACATCTGTGAGGTGGATGGTCAGTCTATAGCCATGTGGCATTTTTCTCTATGAAAAGTTAATTAGGTTCTTATGAGGTCCAAGCATGAAATTCTGACTTCATAATAAAATACTACACTATAAAATACTGATTCCTTCATTGCATGTGCAGAGCACATTGCTAGGTGTTACAGAGATTCCAAAGATAAGCAGTTCAGAGTTTCAAACCTTAAAGAACGTACAGTTTATAGGGGAGAGAAATACACACAAGTAATTACAATTCAAGGCAGAGGGAAATTAAGAGAAAAAAAATCTGTAAATAGCATGTTAAAAGGCAATGCAAGATTACTTCCAGATGGGAGGTTACCAACTGCTTACCAACTGTTTCTTTAAAGATGTGGGCATTGGAGTCAGGTCTTAAACATATATATACATATATGTGTGTATTGTATGTGAGTGTGCGTATTGTGTACACATGTTAAAATATACCTATACTTGTACAGAATTGTATAAAAATTCTACTACATGGATACAATTCAGAATTAAAATGATATAATTAGAATGAAAAATAATACGGTGCCTGCTGAAAGCTTGACAACTCCACTTAGGTGAAGAGTATGAGGTTTCATTCTGATCTGTATTGCCTCCCTGGAGGGTTTGAACCAGAATAGAGTTCCTCAAACCATGGTTTTAAGCCTAAGCCCTTTGATCAAACAACATTTTAGATAGAAGTTCAATATGTAAAACAATTAAGAATGGCTCATTAGATGGGAAGGGAAGGGAGCCCCACCTGCCCTGCACCTTCCTCCAACTTGCCAAAGACCCTTGGTCTTCGCAAATCCCAAGATGGAACCACACCCTCCCACCCCACCCCCCGCAAGATGATCACCAAGTTCTTTCCTGCTGTCACTGTCTGTGATTCAAGTCTAAGTCTCTATGGAACAGTGAGTGCATGGTCTAGAAGGAAGAGCATGCTGTGTGAGACTTGGAATCCTCCCTGGGAGTATTCCCTGTAGTTGGGGAAGGAAAGCTAAACACATGTGAGAAGAAGGAAAGCAAAGCATTTGTTGAAATGCCCATCCCAGGAAGAAGGGCTTTCAGAAAAGGAAGAAAGTCAAGGAAGACATTAGCAGCAAGGAGGCAAAGCAAGTCATTTATTTTTATCTAAAAGACTTTGGATCAGTGTTAAACTCAGAACCCAGGGATAAAATGCTGAATCCAAAGCAGGATCCAGAGATGGGCAAGCATATCACCTCTCCTAAAGCTCTGCTAGCTCGGCCTTGGCAAAGCAGGGACTCCTGAGGGATTTCAGGACACCAGCTCAGGCCTGATGCAGCAGCCCCAATGGCAAGCCAAGAGGCAGAACAATGCCACTCTAATATCAGTGATTTACAACGAGTCAAAACCACAACAGCCTTTCATAGAAGGAAAGGGAACATGGGCTCTGTTTGTCAGCATCCAGGGGCAGATCAAAGCCCACTTTCTAGAAATTGTTCCAGATGTCTCTTCCATCTCTATAGAGAGAGCTGACCTCCAGTAACCATGTTCCCAGTGTCTCTTCTTTCATACACAAAGAGGTCATTTTACACCAGGAAGAGAGAGGCACCTCTCTGCCTCCAACACCTGCCAAATCAACCTTCTTGCTCACCTCAAGAGCTGTTCAAAACCAGCCTTCCTGGCCCATGCATTTCCATAAGACTAAACCATGTGCTTTCTGCTCTGGGACACAGTAAAAAGAGTCAACCCAGACCTCTCTCTGGTCATAGTGCTGCCAGCCTTTGGAGAGCTGTGCCTCTTGAGCCCAAGGAGCTCCCAATTAATAGAAGATACCTTGTCTTCTCAGTCTGATGTACCTCATTCAGTACTTTCTCTACTCCTGAACTATGATATAACTCTTATGGCTGAAAGAGTCTGTTTCTGTCAGTATAACAATGAAGCAAGAAAGCTATGCCTCTTTATTTTTAATGCTTCTTTATTTATTTTGAGAGAGAGAGAGAGAGAGAGAGAGAGAGAGAGAGAGAGAGAGAGAGACAGAGCGAGCACACATGAGCAGGGGAGGGCCAGAGAGAATGGGAGAGAGAAAATCCAAGCAGGCTCTGCTCTATCAGCACAGAGCCCGACGCAAGACTGGATTGTGACCTGAGCCAAAACCGAGAGTCAGACACTGAACTGACTGAACCACCCAGGTGCCCAAAAGCTACGTTTCTAAGGAAAAGTCAAAAACTGAACTTTAAAGTGAAGTGAGCATTGGATTTGATAATAGGGTACAAGAGTAGACTCCTAGCTCTGCCACTTACTAGGTGGGTGACCTTGAAAAGTCACATCACCTCTCCACCCCTCAGTTGCATCAACTGGGAATTATAATACCTACTCCAAACATCCGTAAATATTTACTGAGTGTCTGCTTACTATGTGCCAGGGAGCATGCTGAATGCTAAGGATATCCTGGTGAATAAACTTTGCCTTTGTTCTCACACAGCTTGAAGACTCATGGGGGAAAAAGAAACCACATCACTAAACAAATATATAATTTCAAATTTGAAGTGTTCAAAGGATAAAAACAGTACATTTAGGAAGAAAGCAAGATGGGATGGGTGGTGGACTTTCTTCCAGCTGGGGAGTGAAGAAAGCAGCTTTAAGGGGACGCACGCATGAGGGGTGAGGAAAAGCCTGCTAAGGAAACTGGAAAAGGGGACTTCCAGGCCAAAGGAATATCATAGCCAAAGGCCCAGAGGGGTATAAGAGCTCAGCATGCTCAAGAACTCAAAAGAGCTCAGGTGTTCGGAGCTGGGACTGTGGGAAACAAGAGGAGACTGTAAGACAAAAGCTGGAGAATGGCCAACCAAGAGGTTATCCACTGAGCACATAGTAGGCCCTCAATTAACATGGGCTCCATATAAATGCTTTGTTTGGCTGATAGAGTCCATTTTAATACGTAATCAAAGTGATTTTTAAAGCTCCTTCTATTTCAATGATTCTAGTCCACAAATTGCTAAGGAAAGAAAAAAATCTAGGACTCCCTTGTCCTTTGTAAAACACACAATTAATAGAACCCTTGTGGAAAGGGAATTCTACCCTTAGAAATCTCATCCACTAGCTCATCCGTTCAAAGTAAGGATGCACTATTTAAATGCAATTCAAGCAAACATGCTCAGTCCAAGGGAGGCAATAAATCCTTCTATGGCTACAAATGTCGGCAAGGTTAACATCATTTCATGGTTCCCTTTCTTTCATGAATAAACACTAGCCTCACACATCAAGAAAAAATGCTGGAATTTCTTAGCTGTCTCATTAAAAAGACCCATAGAATCTAAAGCAATTTAGAAAATTCCAGGTACAACTACACCATTTGTTTATGCTAAAAAAAAAAAACAAAAAGTGTGTGGGGGGGGGAGGTTCACAACCACATCTCATCTGAGTGACGTGTCCTCTTTTGGGGATCTGTGTCTTCTCTTCTTTCTCTGGTTTCAACATTTCCATCATTCATTGGCTCTCCTAGTGCCAATCAGGAATGAATGCAGGGCCACTGAAAAATCAGGATAAAATACCACTAAGATGTTCCTTTTGCCAGGGTTACTGTCCCTCAGTTGCGATAGAAAGTTTGGAGTGAAGCACAGCTATATGCAACCCCCCACTCTGCCACTCACTGGCCACATCAACTTTTGTCCCTTTCCGAGTCTTCCTTTTCTGCCAGCCAAAGGCAACACCTAGCTGGCAGGGCCTCTGTGGCCTAGAAGAGATCATATATAAAGGCTCTAGCCCAGTGTATGGAGCACAATAGGCATGAAATAACAAAAAGCAGCTCTGGAACGGGGCTCAAGATTGGGATGTGGCAAAGCCATTGCTGGCAGGACTGCTCCCTAGAGGCCTGACCACTGAGACAGATGACAAAGAGAGAGAGGTGGAGTTCACCATGACAGACCCACCACCACTGAGCCCACTAGACAGAAATCCTCCAGTGGACCTCAAACCTCCAAGGGGACTCTGTTCTACAGGAGAACAAGAGGACCAAGGGCCCCTGGTTGGGCAAGGGCTTCCCAGAGCATCCAGGGACCAGAGCATCCCATAGAGCCCAGACTCAGCCTAACGGGGTAGAACTACACAGAGAATATTTGCCTTTAAGAGCTTAAAAACCTACCACCGTCCCTAGCTCTGCATCACAGAAACACAATTTGGGAGAGATATCTTGGGTTTTGCCAGATGAGCCCATTATTAGTTATTCTTGTCTGATCAGTGTTCTTGTCTAAATTTTACCTACAGACCTAACCATCCTGCTTAAAGTCAGCCCAACTGTCTTTTGCTTCTTGTAAAGCAGTTCAATTCATTTTCTTGGAAACTGATAAATCTGAATCAGGCAACATTTCAATATCCCTAGAAATAAAAGGGCTTATCTAGTTAAAAAATTAGACCAAAGACTTATCTATTGATGTAATGTGTCTGACATTCCTGATAAGTTTTTAACACATAGATAAAATAACCCAGGATCAAAAATCATGTTATTCCAGAAACATGTTACCTCCCATTTTTGACTCTCTGTGAAGTAGGAAAAATTCAGCAAGTGATCAATTATCAGAACAGAGGAGCCTTTCTATTTGGAATCCACACATTAATTTAAAATCCATAAATCTTATTTTATACAATATAATAATGGATTCTCTTCCCAATCTCTATTTATTGTCAAATCATAAGAAGAAATATTTTACTTCATTTCACAAAATAACAAAAATAGAAGGAGGACCCCCCTCCACTTAAAAATGAAGACATCAAAGCTCAGAGAACAATGTGGCTCAGACAATTTATCCAGTCTAAGAGGAGGGAAGAATGGTCACCGCCAGATTCCAGTATGGTCAAAAACAAAAAAAGGAAAATAGACCTGGACAATCCACAACCACTGCAGACTGAAAAGGAATATGACAGAGCTTATGTCAGAGAAGCCTGGGGACCAGGCTGTCAACTAGTGGCTGTCTACCAGTCACAACCAATGACAACCGAGTACATCATCTACCTGGACCGGCCCATCAAGGTACAAGTTACACCTCACATCAGCCAAAACAAATATGAGCATAGGGAATCAAGCAATTGTCCTTATCCCTGGCTTTCATATCATGACAACCCCTAGGAGATTTTTAGCTAATGCTAAAAATGCCTGGGGCTCACCCCTCAGCTTGCCCTTTGCAATTTATTTCTCTTGAAAAATCTGCCCTCCTGATTCCTTCTGACCTGACCCCACCTGGACACAAATGCTTACTGATGAAGGAGAAAGGGTAAAGGTACCAGTGTGGGAAAGTTCTGGAAGTCTCCTCTCCAGAGCATCATCTAAAGTTTATCCACCTGAAATTGGTCCACAGGCCAGTGACATCACAAGCCATGGGCAAAGGCACACACTGAAAGAGGAAGGAACCACAGTAAAGAGGGATAGAAATTATAACAAGGGGATAAAGACTCTGACTCTTTCACACAATGTTTAAAACAAAGATTTTAAAAGAAAAGAAATGTGAACTCACTCTTTCTCAAACCTCTCTCACTATCTCCTGTAAGCTTTTGCCAGAGTTGATTCCTCACCCCCAAAATAATACCTCTCCTGGGGTGGCCAATGGCTCCACCAAAGGTGTGAGAACTGTGGCCATGGCTACAGGCCCCATCTGGGGAGAAGTAAGCCCAGGCTCTGGATTTCTGCCAATTTTTAAGGACACGACCTTGACCATATTCTTCCTTTTTAGGCTGGGAACTAAACATAAGACATAGAGCAGGTAAGGGTATCAAGAATATTGTTTAGCTTGGAGAGCTAGAAGCTGCCCCATTAGCACCATGGAGAGCAAGCCCAGTCTCAGTGAATCTTCTGGGATATTCAGGTCCCCTACCTTCCCCACCTACCTGCTGGTTTTCTAGAACAGAGCCTCATAGGACTCAGTGGGGAAAGCCGGCAATGCTTCCACACATGGTCTAAGGGGCTGGGCTCTACTGTAATCTACTCTTCCCCTTAGCGCTTTTTCTCCCAGTGATTCATTCTACCTGCCAGTACTTGAACTGTAGTTAGATAGCTCATTTATTTTCAAAGAATAAATTCACACACACACACAAAAAGAATAAATTCACAAGCTTTAAAAGAAAAAAATCAAGCAATTCGCTTACTCTTAACTGCGATTTGGTTGGCAGGTGATCTCCTGCCTCAGGCAATGGTGCCCATGTTCTGGAGGCATTTTCTCACCCTTATCATCAAGATCCTTTCAAGTGTTCCTCCTTATTGAATCTTGAGTTCTCAACTGAGCTTGTTACACAGAGCAAGAGTTCCAAACCCTTTGGGTAGCTGCCATCCAAAACCCTACTTGCCATATTTAGCTAGAATCAAAATTTTTCATTGCACTCATTCTTAGTATGAGTAACATCCACTCTTTAGAGACACTTGCTGTGAGAGGCATTCCATGTAGCCTTCACAAACCAAGCCTGACTGGCATGATCTCCACCCCTATTTCTCTAAGAGAGCCAGAAACACCCCCTTGAAGTAACTGAATGTCTGTTGCTCCTTTGCTCTTTGATTGGTATTCACAGAAAAACTATGCTGCCCATCTTCCACCTCAGACCTGTTTTCCCCACTGACCTCAGGGGTGAGGTGGTGAGAAAAAGCTAAGCAGGAGGAAACTCTTAAGTCACTGAAACAGACAGAGGGTCTTTGCCTGGCCTCTTCCTCCTTCCCCAGCTCTGCCAGCCATGTGGACAAGTCACCCATTTGGTGACTCACTATAGCATATTAACGTCTTTCTCTTACAGGCTTTGCAGTAATGACTAGACACTCACCCCCTACCCAACCCCTTGGTAGAACTTTCCACCAAGAAGTGGAATTGTTCTTAGCCAGGGGAGCACATCAGAACTCTGGGTGGGTCTTTTTAAAAAGTACTCATACTTATAGCTGGTGTTCACTCTGGAGATGCTCACCCAGTACCTCTAATAATAAGGTCTTGAATCTAAACTTTGCATCATAGGTCATTTGGATGCCCTCTCAGCTGAGAAACCCTGGAACAGAGCCTGTATTAGTTTGCTAGGGTCACCATGACAAAGGACCATGGACTGAGTGATGTAAACAACAAACATTTATTTCTTCACAGTTCTGGGGGCTAGAGGTCTAAGATCAAGGTGTCGGCAGGGTTGGTTTCTTCTGAGGTCTCTTTCCTTGGCTTGTAGATGGATTAACACATGTCTTCACTTGGTTGTCCCTCTGTGTGAGTCTGTGTCCTAATTTCCTCTTCTTATAAGGAAACCCATCATATTAGATTAGGGCCCACCTGAATGACCTCACTTTAATTCATTATCTCCTTTAAAGACCTTATCTCCAAATATAGTCACATTCTGAAATACTAGGTGTTAGGATTCAACAAATAAGTTTAAATCTTTTTTTTTTAATGTTTATTTAATTTTGAGACAGAGAGCAGGCGGTGGTGGCAGGGGTGGGGGGGAGTGCAGAGAGAGGGAGACTCAAAATCTGAAGCAGTCTCCAGGCTCTGAGCTGTCAGCACAGAGCCTGATGTGAGGCTTGAACTCACAAACTGTGAGATCATGACGTGAGCTGAAGTTGGACGTTTAACTGACAGAGCTACCCAAGTGCCCCCAACATACGACTCTTAAGGGGACACAATTCAGCCCATAGCAGAGCCTTCCATTCAAAGTATGGTCTACAGGCCAGAAGCTGCACCATCACCTGGGAGCACTGTGGAAATGCAGACACAGGAGCTTCATGCCAGACCTACGTATTAGAATCTGCATGTTAATAAGATCCCCGGGTGATCTGTACATACACTGACATCTGAGAAGCACCGGTTTACAGTACATTTGGGTCAATAGGTAACTAGTCACACCAATAAATACATTTAATATTGTTTATAATAAAAGGCTTTACTTCTATTAAAAGAATTTCTAGCATGTAGAAGCAGAAAAAAAAAAAAAAAAGGAATAAACAAGGGGCCTGAGGCCTCATCAGCAGCCCAGAAATCACACCATGAGGATGGATGCCTATTTTGTTTACACGTGAAGGCAGACCTTGGGATGAAACCAAGTCATATGACCCAGAGAGTTGAGCCTAAGATCAAGAAGCTTGCCTTGGATAGTTTCATTAGAGACAGATTGATAAGTGTTCCTTCATGCTTTACTCAAAACAGACATCCATGAGTACACATTTATGTGACAGGTACTGTGCTAGGCATTGGGCATACAAGTAGAAAAAAGAAAGACCCAGCCTCTGCTCTTGTGGGAAATACAACATTAAAGAAACACTCAGGGGATGTGAAGGAGAGGTCCTTATCCCCGCCTAGGGAGGCTTCAGCTCACTGTTGATTGGCCAAACCTCAACAATGGTGATTTCCTGGGCAAGAAAACCAAATGCTAACTGGAATCTGCCCTGTCCTGGCAGGCAGGAGAAGGAACTTTTAGGGCATGCAAGTTGCATTAGGCTGTGAGGACTTAAATTGGAAGATTCACAAATGAAACAGTCAGCATTACTTATTTCCTGAAAAAGTAAAAAATGGCCAAGAGAACTTCCTTGAATCCACGAAAAGCTTCCAAAAAGGAAGCTTTCTAAGTCTGGATCTGCCAAGGGGCAGAGACCTGGTCTGATTTAACTGGTGAGCCTATCTGTGCATCCACTGAGCACATGCTCTTTACCAAGGACAGTCCTGGGCAGATATTATCCCCCCTGCAGGGCTGTGCATGCCAGGTCTGGACCAAGTATTTTCACATGGCAGCTTGTTAATTCAGTCCTTACAGACATGCTGCAAGGTAGTTTATTATCCCATTTTGTATCCAAAACCCAACTCAGACTTTCAATAACTTGCCCAAGGTCATGTAGTTTTTAAGCACAGAAACAGTATCAAGTCCAGATCTAAATCTGTTAACAACTTACTCAAAGATGCTAACCTTTGCAGGCATTGTGATGCAAACAAAATGATCCTGGGTTCTAGGGTAGTGGGAACACGGTTCTTTTGTTTTGTTTTGCTTTTTTGTTTTTTGTTTTTTTAGAAGGCAGCCTTTTATTTATCAAAAATTGTTATTTGACGCCTAAATGTTCACGGTGTACACATAATGCCATAGTTAAGCCTTGTAACTCATAAATGCTATTTCTCTTGCTGATAAAGGCATTTTATGTAATAAGGAAAGAGTTTAGAAAAATGCTATATCTCCAGATGGGATGGAAGCTATGTGTGTGGGCTGCCTTGCTGGTCCCTCCTTGGTCCCCTCCACCCCTGTCACATTTCCCAGAGTGGGAAAAGGAAGGCACAGCTCAGAATCTCTGTTTTTCAAAGTGGACAAAGGCCCCTCTCTTACTTTGCCCCAACTCCTTAAGATAGATACTTTTTATTTTGAAATGTAACCTAGATTGTAGGACAAAGCACAATCAAATGAGATGACCCTCATTTTGACCCTCATTGTTATTCTCCCTGTCAGGCAGCTATGTGATGGATGGATAAGCTAAGTATGAATCAAAAAGTATGATGAAGGCCAGCTTTAGTGTTTTTTTAATGTATTTATACTAATGAAATTCAATGGGGGAAAGAACTATTGTCAACGAATGGATTTGGGACTACTAGATATCCACACACCAAAGAATGATGTCCAACCCTTATCCTCATACCACACACAAAAATTAATTAAAATGGATCACAGACCTATGAGAGCTAAAACCATGAAATTCTTCAAATACATATATAAGAGTATATATTTATGGCCTTGAGTTAGGCAAAGTCTTCTTAATTATGCCACCAAAAACACACACGCAAAAAAAAAAAAAAAAAAACAAAAAACAAAAAAAGATAAATTGGATTATATGAGAAAACTTTTGTGCTGCAAAAGATACCATCAAACAAGTGAAAACACAACCACAGAATGGAAGAAAACATTTGTAAATCATAAATCCGATAAGGGATTTGTATCCAGACTATAAAGAACTCTTAAAACTCAATAATAAAAAGACAACTTAATTACAAAATAAGCAAAGGCAATGAATTGACATTTCTCCAGAGAAGATATACAGATGGTCAATAAACACATGAAAAGTTGCTCAACATCATTCGTCATCAGGGAAATGCAATCAAAACCATGATGACATCCACCACCTCACACAACAAGGTGATAACCAAAAAGACAAGTGTCGGTGAAGATGCGAAAACACCAGAACCCTTGTCAAATGCTGGTAGGAATGCAGATGGTGCAAATGGTTTGGAAAACAGTTTGACAGTTCCCCAAAATGTTGAATATAGTTACCACTGGCCGAGCAATTTCACTCCTAGGTATGGACCCAAGAGAAATGGAAACATGTCCATGAAGAAACTTGTACGTGAATGTTCATAGCAGCACTATTCATAAGAGCCAAAAAAGTAGAAATAACTTGTGTGTCCATCAAATAATGAAAGGATAAATAAGATATGATATATCCATACAATGGAATACTATTCAGCAGTAAAAAGAAATGAATTACTGAGATATGCTACAATATAGATGAACTTTGAAAAAAAGTATTCTAAGTGGAACAAGCCAGTCAGAAAAGTCACATATTGTATGATTTAATTTGTATGAAGTTTCCAAAATAGGCAAACCTATACATATACAGAGAGAAGGTATATTAGTGACAGTCCTACTAATGCAATTAGGGCTAAGGGATGTGGGGAGACATAGGAAGTGCAAATGGGTATGGGGTTTCTTTTTGAGATTATGAAAATAAAATTGATAGTAGTGATGCTTTCACAACTCAGGGAATACACTAAAAACCACTGAGCTATAAAATTTAAATGTGTGAGTTATATATATATGAGTTTTTATTTCAATAAAGTATATATATCCATGTGTATATATATGCATATATGTAATATGCATACACATACATACATACATATAAGAGTTTCATAGAAAACCTAGGCAATGTCAAAAATGAAATGAACCACCTCCAGGAGCTCTGCTTCAGCCTAGCATATGGAGCTGTGTGCCAGAGGTAGACTGAAAAGCAACTAGATGATGCTAATTTTTTAAAAACAACTTTATCAAGGTATAATTTAGGTGTGACAAAATGTTCCCACTTGAAGTTTACAGCTTGATGAGTTTTGACAAATGTAACCACCAACACAATCAAGATACAGAACATTTTAATTACAGTACCAAAAAGTTCCCTCAAACATCTTTATCTGTGCCCCAGTGCCCAGCTCCAGGCAACCAGTTATCTTTCTTACCTCACTGTAAGTTAGTTTTGCCTTTTCTATAATTTCATATAAATCATACATTGTGTACTATTTCAGATCTGGCTTTTTTTAAACTCAGTGTAATATATTTGATATTTAGCCATGTTTTGTGTATGTCTACTTCACTGCTTTTTTATTGTTGATAGTATTACATCATATGAATATATTACAATTTGTTTATTCATCTGCTTATGAACATTTGGGATTTTCCTGATTTGATTTGTTACAAACATTAATGTCTAACTTTCTGTGTGGACATATGTTCTCATTGCTCTTTGATAAATGCACAGAAGTGGAAACACTGGGTCTTATTGTAACTTCATGCTTAACTTTATAAGAAATTGCCTAATTTCCAAAATGTTAATACCATTTTGCACACCCACCACCAGCAAGGCTCAAGTCTTTTTAATTTTAGTCTGGTGGGTATCTCATTGTGGCTTTAAATTGCATTTCCTTGATATCTAATTAAATGGAGCATCTTTTCATGTGCTTTCTGTCCATTCATATATCTGCTTTTGTGAAGTGTCTGTCTAAATCTTTTGCCTATTTAAAAAACTCAATTGATTTATTTCATTACTGAGTTGTATGAGTTCTTTATATATTCTGGATTCAAATCCTTTATCAGTTATTTTATCCTAGTCTGTGGCTAGAAATTTCATTTTCTTAACGGTGTCTTTCTTGATAGTGTTTTTGATGAAGTCTCATGTATCCATTCTTTCTTCTATGTTTCAAACTACTTTCTGTATCCTAAGAAATCTTTGCCTACTTGAAGGTTGCAAAAATGCCCTGATTTCTAGGGGTTTTAATTTTTATCTATTTCAAGTTAATTTTTATGCCTGGTGTGATGGGAGGGTTCCTTTTCAAATATGAATAACAAGTTTTCCAGCACCATTTGTTGAAAAGATTACTTCCCCATTGAAATACTCTTAGCACCTTTCCCAACCCGCAAGGATTCCTCATGTTTCCCTTTGATAGCCACTTCACTCCCACCCTCCCCCCCTTAAGCCCTGGCATCCACTAGTCTGTTCTCCATTTCTATAATTTTGTCATTTCAGAAATGTTACATAAATGGAGTCATAAAATATATACCCTCTTCAGGCTGTGTTTTCTTGTTTTTTTTTTTGTTTTTTTTTTTTTTGTATTTACCCATACATGATGCTCTTCTTCCATTTGTGTAGATCTAAGTTTCATTGATATTATCCACCTTGCATTTCAGGTCTGCTGGTGAAAAATTTTGGCAATTTTTGCTCCTTTGAAAAAGTTTTTATCTCATATTTATTTTTGAAGGATATTTTTACTGTATATAAAGTCCAAGGTTAATAGCTTATTTTGTTGTGCTTTTGCTTCAACACTTTAAAGATAACCATGCCATCTGCTTTTGGCTTAAAAGTTTCTGACAAGAAGCATGTGGTCATTGTTAACCTTCGTTCTTCCATATGTAATGTGTCTCTGTATGCGATATTTTCTTGCACAGTCCTAAAATTTCTCCTTATAAATTGTTTTCAGTAATTTGATCTAAATTCAATTGGCGTGCTTTTATTTTGTGTTTATCCTACTTGGGGACTGTTGAGCTGCTTGGATATGTGATTTTATCATTTTCACAAAATTTAGAAAGCTTTTAGCTTTAATTCCTTTTATTTTTTTTACCTTTCTCCCTTTTTGGGATTCCAATCACATGGATATTTATAATAGCTGTTTTAAAGACCTGTCTGCTAATTCTTTCTTCTCTGTTATTTTGGGTCTGCTGCTATTAACTGGTCTTTCTCCTAATTATAGGTCACTTTTTTTTTTTTTTTTGCTTAATTCATATGCTTAGTAATTTTGGATTACATGATGGAAATTGTGCCTTTTATGTTATTAAATGTTGGATTTTCTTGTCTTCTTTAATAAAGACTTGGATTGTATTCTGTCAGGCAGTTAATTTATTTGCATATCAGCTTAATCCTTTTCCAAGCTTTATTAAAATATTACTAAGTAGAGTTTATTCTAGGACTTGTTTAGTCCCATTACTGAGCTGTGACTCTCTTGGGATCTCTTTTGGAATGCCCTCAATGTTCATCAAGGATCTTCCACTCTGCTTGGCTAGAACTTAAGTTTCTACTAACTGTGTATTATCTCTAGGAATCATTCACCTTACGGGTATCTAGTCATCCTTTGCCTGCCTCATGAAGTTTTACCTTATAGTTAGTATTTAGCTATAAATTCAAAAAGACCTCTATCTAGATCCTGAGCATCTTCTACAAGCACATTCCAGCTACCCTAGCCTCTCCAAATTCCTATTTCTTTTCTTTTTAATTTTTAATGTTTATTTTTGATAGAGAGCGAGAGAGAGAGCATGAGGTCAGGGGAGGGGCAGAGAGAGATGGAGACACAGAATTTGAACCAGGATCCAGGCTCCATGCTGTCAGCAGAGCCCAACACGGGGCTCGAACTCACAAGCCATGAAATCATGACCTGAGCTGAAGTCGAACACTTAACCAACTGAGCCACCCAGGTGCCCCAACCAAATTCCTATATCTCCTCAGCTCAGCAATATCTCCATGGTCTGCTTGGTGATCCAGAAAGTGCCCCAGACAGAAAGCTGGAACTTTCATAGGGCTTACTGAATTTGCTTCCCTTCTTTGAGGAGTCACAGAACTGTACTTCCTGTTGCCTAGTATCTATAAAGGGTTGTTTCAAAGATTTTGTCTGGTTTTCCAGTTGTATGTGGTAGGAGAGCAAGTCTAGTCCCAGTTATTCTTTGTATACAGAAGAGGTAACTGGTGTCATGAAAAGATCCAGTGTTGTCCCTCCTCCCCCACGTAAAACTGTCTCTGTGGTATTCAATATCCAAGACTTGGTTTAGGCTTGATGGTCTTCTCTTAAACAGAAACTGTGGGCTCCCCAACACCACGGCTGAGATGAAAACGCACAGGGTACTCTCCCAGCCAAAATTCTCGGCTCTTTTCCCAACGGGAGCAGTGTCACCCAGCTGCCCTCCCCCAATCCCTATTTTAAATATACTCATATCTCTGCTCACAGCTGCAGCCTCTGTTAGCTAGCTAGCTTTTCCTCTTATCCTGGTCCCAGAATCATATTAGCCATATCTCATTAGTGGACATGTCAAATCTCAAATCTTAGTCCTTTTCTTTCTATCTCTTGTCAAATTGATCATTTCTGACAGAGAGGAATGAGAACTGGTCTATAACAGAGTGGCCCTTTTTAATATCCCCCTGCTCCTCCATGGTATTTATACATTCTTCCTACTGTAGTTGCCTCTTTCTCTCCTTACTCAGGTTACTTTATTCCCCTAACTCAATACACTGCATCATTGTGAGATCATCAGGTTTGAGGGTGCATAACCACCTTCACTTCAACTCATCACTCTTCCACACCCATCCTTCCTTAGGATGAATAACACTGCCTTTGGTTCCTAGTAACAGCTCTGATGCTTATTAACTGGGTAGTCCTAGGAAATTTACTTTCTTCCTTTGAGACTGTGTCCAAACTTTGGAATTGGGATAATACATTCTGTGTATCTCTTAAAGTTATCTTAAGGATTAAGCAAGATCATCCATGGAAAATACTGTGCCTGGACCATAATAAAAGCTTAATAAATTTAGCTATGATGACAGCAGTGATGATTAAAGCTAATTCTTCCATGTACTCTACACACCACCCCTCTGCCTGACCTGATGATTACAGTTCTTCCCTATCAAACAGCTCCTTCAATCTCCCTTCATTTCCCTTCTAAACTTTACCAGATTTCCCCTATTAAAAAAAAAAAAAAAGCAGTGTATTTTCTTCTCTTCCCAGCTCTTCATAAACACAGCTTCTCAACTCTATGACTCTTCTGCCACCTTATTCTTCACTCCCTTTAATCCAGCTTTTATCCGCAACACTTCAAACTTCTCTAAAATTCACCAAAGACCAGTGAGCCACATTAAGTGGCCTATTAGTTCTTGCCTTTTCCGTAGCACCTGGCGGCATTGCCCATTCTCTCATTGTTTGGCTACCATAACCACTGAATTGTCCTTTTTCACTTCTTGCCTGGTATAGGTTGAATCGCTGGTCTTACTCCTTCATTCTCCTGAGCTATATTATTATCCATACCCACAAAATGGCCTTATGGTTGGTTTAATGAAATTGTCTCCTCCTTGACTTTGGATTTGACTATGCGACTTTACTTGAAAAAATGAGATATCAGAAAGTGTACCATGAACAAAGGCTTGAAATGTGCTCAGGCAGGTGGGATCTCCTTCTTGTGCCCCGACCTGTTGCCATGAAAAGGATACACCACCGGTTCAAGGACATAAAAAGAAAAGAGAATCCAAAAGTAATATAGAAAATGAAGAAGAATTCCTCCAGACACAGAATATGGTAAATGATCACAGGGATTTATAATCATTGAAGACTTAAAGCAAAGAATTTAAAACATTCAAGTAGACCAATCACCACAAGAGACACGAGAGAGCAGTAAAAAGTTTAGATAAAATATTAGTCAATAGAACTCAGGTAAGTGAAATTGGGAGCCCCTGATTCATTTTTTTAAAGCTTCCAGGTGATTCTAATGTGTAGCCAGGCTTAAGAGTCACTGGTCTAAGGAAGTTGGGATGGTTTTATTCCCCAGGCTGGGGAGCAGATTAGGCCTCAGCACATAATGCAATTCTGGCCAGTGAGGCACAAAAGAGTCTGTTGAGGGTGGACGTGGAAACTTCTGGGAAAAGTTTCCTCACTTTTAAAAAGATTCAAAGAAAAAAGGTTGTCTTCTACTTCTGCTGGGCACTGTAGTACCTGCACATGAGTCCTGGAACTGTGGCAGAAGGTAACAGCAATGTGGAAGACGGCACAGCAGGAAGATGGAAAAATCTGATGTTGCCTTTGAGCCACTGAATTAAACAGCGTTGAAGATGCTCTACATCAGGGCATCTTATAATGTGAGATAATACATTTTCCTAATGTTTATTTAAGGCGATTGGAGTTAGAGATTTCTATTTATAGCTGAAAGCATTCTAACTGAATATCAAGTAGGAATTATCCTGGAAATGTAAGAATTGACCAATATGAGAAAAGCTAGCAGAGTGCCACACTTTCATCCATTTATACTCCAGAAGAACTCTCCCAAAGGTCCTGTGGAAACATGAACAAGATTATTCATCACAGCACTATTTCTGGTATCAAGCCATGGGAGGTAACCTAAGTCCCCATTACCAGGGGAGAAGTAAAATGTAGTTTTGTATAAATTGAATTCTGTGCAGAATCACATCAGTAGTAATATAGTTCTATCATATTACTTTAAAACATTAATGAACTAAAAGATTTTTATATATTTATATATAGCAGCATAGATAGAATGCCAAAGACCACGGAGTTGAAGGGACAAAAAGAAACCATGACATTCATAGCACAGTACCTTTTATGTAAATTAAACACACATACATATACCTCTACATACACACAATGCTCCAGTGTATATTTCCCAGTACACACATATCTCTAAATATACAAATAGAAGGTAAAATAGTGAGTTAAAGGGAATAATAATGATAATTTAAGAAGAGGGTCTTGACAGACCAAGGTTGTGAGTGTTCCATACTCTGGGGAGTTTATGAGCAACTCAATTCTCTATACCTAAGATAAGGGGAAGAAGGGAAAGAGGAGGGGGAACAAGGGAGGGAAGAGGAGGGAAAGAAGGAAGGAAGGGAGGGAATGTAATTCACCACCTCAACAGATTGAGATAAAATATTCTTCTCAAGAGATACTTATGAAGTATTCAATAAAACTTACTATCAATTACTTTTAAGAAGCCTAGATTAAAGAAGCTGTGGTTTAACCTGTAAAGAACCAAGACTCAACATTATTCTCAGTAGTGAATAAAGTGGGGGAACTTTAAAAGCTTTTCCTTTAAAGTCAGTAACAAAGAAAATGAGCCTACTACTATTGAATATTATACTCAATGTCCTAAAAATTTAATAACAACAAAGAGTGATAATGATTTAAAAAATAAGAGTTAAAATTGTAGGTGTAGGTTATGTATTTATCTATGTATGAAATACAAAAGAACCATCAGAAAAAAAAAAACTAGTAGAACTGATAGGAGAGTTCAGGAAGGTTGCTGGATGTAAAATCTGCAAGCAAAGTCAACAGGGGAGTAAGAATACACTTATCACTGTTAAGTAATATATGGAAGTGTTGACTCACTATAATGTACACCTGAAACTAATATAACACTGAATGTTAACTACACTGGAATTAAAGTTTTTAAAAATTGACAGCATTATTTGAGAAGCAATAATCAATTAGAAAGCATAATAAAAAGAGAGAGAGAAAGAGAGACCATTCACAATGGAAGCAGTGTAAAACATCTAGGAATAAACCTAACAAAAATACACAGAACATTTATGGAGAAAATTATCCAATCTATAGCATAAGAAATTTTTTTAATGCTTGAGTAAATGGAGAAATAAATCATTAATTATGATAAGAATCAACATTATTAAAATCTTAATTCTTCCCAAATTGCTATAAAGGTGATTCCAAGCAAATTCCCAAGAGTTTTTAGAGCACTTTAACTGATTTTAACATTTCAATGCAAGAGTAACAGTACATGAATAATTAAGATAATTTTTAAAAGAAGAGCAAAGAAGAAAACTGACCTACTGGTTAAAATGTATTAAACATCTATTTTTAATTTTCTGAGGAACCTCCACACTGCTTTCCAGAGCAGCTGCACCAATTTGCATTCCCACCCTATGACCCAGCAATACCACTGCTAGGAATTTATCCAAGGGATACAGGAGTACTGATGCATAGGGCCACTTGTACCCCAATGTTCATAGCAGCACTCTCAACAATAGCCAAATTATGAAAAGAGCCTAAATGTCCATTAACTGATGAATGGATAAAGAAATTGTGGTTTATATACACAATGGAATATTACGTGACAATAAGAAAAAATGAAATATGGCCTTTTGTAGCAACGTGGATGGAACTGGAGAGTGTGATGTTAAGTGAAATAAGCCATACAGAGAAAGACAGATACCATATGGTTTCACTCTTATGTGGATCCTGAGAAACTTAACAGGAACCCATGGAGGAGGGGAAGGAAAAAAAAAAAAAAAAAAAGAGGTTAGAGTGGGAGAGAGCCAAAGCATAAGAGACTGTTAAAAACTGAGAACAAACTGAGGGTTGATGGGGGTGGGAGGGAGGAGAGGGTGGGTGATGGGTATTGAGGAGGGCACCTTTTGGGATGAGCACTGGGTGTTGTATGGAAACCAATTTGTCAATAAATTTCATATAAAAAAAATAAAAAAAAATAAAACTTAAAAAAAATGTATTAAACATCTATATTAAAGTAGATGTCAATACAGTGATAGGCTAAACCTAGAAAGCAGGATTGGTAGATCAGATTAAAAAGCTCTGAAACATCTCTGTTTGGCATCTCACACTTAACAAGTCCAAAACTAAACCCCTCATCTATCCCTCCCCTCCCCCACCCCCATCCTAAACCTATTCTTCCCCCATCTTCCCTTTGCAGTTGACAGACACTCCTTGGAATCTGGTTGTTTAACATAGTAGAAAAGTGTTTTCTGTCCATTTCTCTTGGATTTAATTCTTTGCTCCTCCATTGATGGGTATGGGCCATGACATGTTCCCTGAAACTATACTGAAATGGCCAGGGGTACTTGGGACTAGGGGAAAGATGGAAATCTCTTCATTGCTCTTCTCCTCACATGTACAGAGTTCCCTGAGGCTTCTCCGTCTCTGTGGGGCCATCAGTTTTACGGGTGGCTCTCAAGAGCCACAAAAATGCGGCAACATTAATGCCCACAAATTAAAGAGGGAAGCCAGTACAATCCCTATTCTTTCAAGGAGCACTTCTGTATGGGGCTGTGAAGGACATCTAGTTTTTTCAAGGAATCCCTTGGTGTCCTTGTTGTCATTTAGCACCATAACACCCCTCTAAGTCCATGGCCAAATGCAGGCATAATTTGCTCTGCCTCCAGCAAGTCACACTAAAAATCAACTCAAAATGGATTAAGTACATTAAGCTTGCCTGCTCCACCTCTCCTTCCCCAGCATTTAAACCTTAGCTCTGGGCTTGAGTTAACCAGCTCCAAGGTGATTTGGTGATTTTTCTTTCTTGACGAAAATCTAAGTCAACTTAGGGTGTTAGGGTGTGGCTTTTCCCCTGAATTAAAAAACAAAAACAAAAACAAAAACAAAAAACAGCACCACCACCACCACCACGCCTGATTTCCACAGTTCACCAGTCAGGATAAATGACTTGCTTGCAGAAAGTGTTATTTGCTACTGGAGGGAGAATGCTGCTTCTAGAAGTTTAGAAGCATCCCTAATTTTTTTTTTGAAGTTTGTTTATTTATTTTGAGAGAGAGAGAGAGCCAGAGAGAGGGAGAGAGAGAATCTGACAGCACAGAACCTGACATGGGGCTGGAACCCACAAACCACAAGACCATGACCTGAGCCAAAACCAAGAATCAGACACTCAACTGACTAAGCCACCCAGGCGCCCCTAGAAGCACCCCTAATTAAGGGTATACTTATCTAGTCATTTGTGTGGAGAAGAGGGAGCAGGGGCAGGAGTAGGAACATAGGGAGGAGCAGAAGATGGGGCTGCAGAGTCTGAAGAAGATTCTGGGCGCAGCCCTGTGGGGAGTCTCACTGGTGCATAAATCAGCCAGGAAAGTGGCTCTGAGGTACAGCTCCCAGGTGGGAAGGAATGAAACTACAACTTGAGGAGCTGGGTAGGCCACGGAAGTCTTTAGTTAGCAGGGCACATCATGTCCCATTTCCCACACTTGCATCCCTCCATCAGAGTCCACCAGCTTCATCAGCAACACTACCGATAACTCCCAAAAGTTCACCCACTACCACCCAAAACTTCCTCCCTAAATCTGCCTTCATTTTCTCAATGCACTATTCCATACAAATTCTTCAATCCTTCTGTTCTGCAAATAACTGAACAACTCCTGTTGTGCGTGTATCACTGTATTACCATCTGAGGAAAATATAAAACATATCTACACCACTGGGACTAGTTATGACTTAATTAATTTTCTGTTTTCTCCATTAGAACATAAGCTCCAAGATGGCAGGGACCTTGTCTGTCTTACCCATTGCTGTATTCCCAACAAGACACTTATCTGGAACACAGGTGGTACCAAGTGGATTAATGAATGAATAATCCCTTTCATCCTGTCATTAACAATATAAGCCAAACATACAAATGAACAGAAATTAATTACATGAATAAATAATGAAGTCACTTAATTATCTTTCTGAATTATAAATTTGGCACATGAATTCACTACCGAACTAAATTATTTCTATGTGTTGGCCATCTTTGGATTTTATGAAGCCACCAGCTAAAAGAACTCCCTTAAGTATTGTTTTTTTTTTTTTTTCAAAAAAGATGGGGGTCGGGGCTCCTGAGTGGCTCAGTCGGTTAAGCACCCACCTTCGCCTCAGGTCATGATCTCAATGTTCGTGAGTTCGAGCCCCACGTAGGGCTCTGTGCTGACAGTTCAGAGCCTGGAACCTGCTTTGGATTCTGTGTCTCCCTCTCTCTCTGCCCCTCTGCCGCTTGCCCTCTGTCTCTCACATTGGCTCAAAAATAAATAAACATTAAAAAAAAATTTTTTAAAAGATGGGGGTGCCTGGATGGCTTAGTTGGTTGAGCAACAACTTTTGATTTTGGCTCAGGTCACGATCTCAAGTTAATATGATACAGCCCTGCATCGGGCTCTGCACTAATAGCACTGAGCCTGCTTGGGATTCTCTTCTCTCCCCTCTCTCACTGCCCCTCCCCTACTTGCTCTCTCACTCTCAAAATAAATACACATAAATAAATAAATAAATAAATAAATAAATAAATAAAGGTGTCTAAAAGAGGTGGTTTTCACAGACATGTGTAGTCATGGGTACACATATCAAATATATAAGCAATATTTCTATGAAATAGTGATTCTCATGTGGGTGTAAGTTAAACTCCAACCAAGGGAGAAGAAATCAGGACAGATTCAGAGAAAGCTCCTGAAGGAACCGCCTTCCCCCACCACCCACAAACACTTCTAACCTCATTCCCCAGATCTCCAGATCCAAAGTAGCCCTCAAAGGAGTATACTTGTCCTGATGAGCACCGGGTGATGTATGGAATTGTTGAAATCACTACACTGTACACCTGAAACTAATGTAACACTGTATGTGAGCTAGCTGGAATTAAAATAAAAACTTAAAAAGCCAAAAAAAAAAAAATAGCCCTCAAGAATCTCAAGGGCTCAGACCCACGCCTGCAGATGCTGAAGCAGCTCAAATGGCAAACCCACTGGCCCCTCTATTATTCCAAAGCATGGAACATTCAAGATTAGAAGAAGAACTTGCTGGCTCCCGTGTGCTATGAGTCAGAGAAGTTTTTGGTGTACTTGTGAGCAGTCAGGAGGAGGAGGAAAATACAAACATAAGAAAGATGAGGAGTAGGAGGGAAAAAATCATTCCCATTTCTGGCTGAATGTGCTTGCTGGAGAATGGCTGAGGTGTTTCCCTTTGTTTGGAAAGAAGAAATCAATGCTTGCATCTAAACTCCCCTCTAATTAGAAGCCACATCAGGCAGACTCTCTAAACCTTTTCAGCCCTGAAAAGAAAAAGCATCACCACATTATCACTCTACAAAATGGAGTCATTAATACCCTGTAAAACATAGAAACTGTGAAAAAAGGCTGTGAAGCATGCAGCCACCAGCATTTAGCAGGAATGCATTTTGGAAGAATAAAGTACTAAGCTCCAGTTGCAATGGTGGGGGTTAAAATGAATAAATCCTGCCCTAAAAAATGAAGTCACCTAATTTTCTTCCTAAATTATAAATCTAATAGACCAGAAACAAGCGCTGGGTATGAAGTTAGGGGGAGGGAACGTTTAGAAAAACTTTCATTTGGAGGTCTCCTCAGAGGAATGAATGTAAATGAATTCAGTCATAGACGGTAAGCTCGGTGCCTCAGAGAAGTGAATCGGTGCTAATGAAGACAAAGGGTGCCATCAGGGATTTGCTTCCAGTGGAGAAGAGTGCAGATTTCCTGGCCATCATGTGTGAGGCTAACCTAGTCAGCCTGCCTCATGCACTCCATCACTCCATCACTCCATCACTGGAGGGACCACACCAAATCTGGGAGTGGAGGAGTTTCTCTACAAACCCACTGTCAGCACTGGAAAGACACAAAGCACACATCCTAAAGATGTTTGGCCCTCCTCCTAGACAAGGCACAATGTACTTCATGTCCTGTTCTGGATGGCACAGGGATTCTAGAATCAATCAGAAGTTAGGTTTGCTCCTGAGTCCACCACTTACTAGCTGTGCAACCTTGAACAAGCTGCTAAATCTCTTTTCAGCCCAGCCAACCTGACTTCAAGTGCACATAAAATTATATTGCATACTGCATAGTGTTGTTTACAGCATTAAAGAGGGCCATGAGAAAGCCTTTGTAATACACACACACACACACACACACACACACACACACACACTATATAAATCACAGGTTTCTGATGCTCTGTCTTGAGCAGCCCCCTTTCATCAATTCCAAGCAAGTCTGGTGGAGGTTGGCCCACTGAGGAAAAGGAAACAGGCAAAACCTACTACAGGGTCTGAAATGCAAGAGGTTCAATAGGAATGTATTGCACTGCTAAATGGCTGTTGAACAAGGTTCATCAAAGGATTAAACATAGATGGTTAAACCAAGGGCCTGGGTTACATATGGTCTGATGCAAGCCTCCTCCTCCCAGCCCAAGATCTGGACAATGCTTCATCAGCCCCTTTGGCTCTGCAGCCACTAACAGCCCTAAGCCATGCCCCTAGCTGCCCATGTCATGGAGAGAAAAAGAACTAGAAGCAGCAAAGAGAGGGCAGAGACACAATGCCTGTGTTGCATTCACAGGCACTTGCGTGCATACAGCCAGGGCCATTACCTTTTGAAAAGGAAAGAGCCCTCAGCAAGCTTCACTCTAACTCTGGGAAAGGACCATGTATGCCATCTTTGGTTCCAAGAGGAAGTCCAATAATATGGTGTCTACACGAAAGGCAGCCTCCTACTCAAAAGCCTCTTGAGAGGGCTTCTCTCCTCTACATGAACAATTAGCACCTGCACAGCATCTGAGGGTTTACAAAGCACTCCTGCATCTATTACATTGTGAGCCTCAAGCATCCTGAGGTAGGCAGAGAATTTCTTTCTAGCTCTACTATATAGAAGGAAGAACCCAAAGGTCAAAGAGACTGTTTTTGCCCAAGGGCACACAACCAGTAAGTCATAAGTCAGGGACCAAGGCCTTCAACCCCTGACCTGCCTTCAGGTTCTGGGCTATTCTCTCCTCAACCTCAGGGGCACTCCGACTGTTGGTGGGAGAAGAGGAGCAGGAGCCAGGAAACCTGCCTGCCACACTCCACCCCCGTCCCCCTCCACAGGCCCGGCCTGGAGCCATGCCGGCCTCACTCCCCCACCAACACTGCGCTTGGTAAGAGGAGTTGGATGTGTGCTCACAGATTGCCCTGCTCTCTGCCAGGCATTCATGCCGGTTTGTATCACAGTTTCTGAGCTGAGACTTCATGGCATTTTCAGATGAGTGTTCTTCCATCCCTTCTAGAGGAGATACTAGGCAGAGGGGAAGAGGTCAGACACTGGCCTATTGTGAGTGAGCTTCATTCTTTCAGGACCAGCTTGAGGCCAAAAATAAACTCTCACCATAAAACCCTGCCCTCACCCCCAGTCACACTTACCATTCCCTGAATGCCTGAAATGCATCGGCAAACCAGGCTCACAGCTTCTGCGAACACAGTACCCTCTGCAAGATGCAGCCTTTCTCTACTTTTCTGCTTGAGGATTTGCTTATTCTTGCTGTTAGAAATGTTCAAATGACACCTCATTCCTTCTTTCAGTCACCCACTCATGCAAACAATAGCAAAGCCTCCCTTGACTCACAGGGGCTCACCACACCCACCAATGGCTCTGCCAATCATGCCTCCATCCCAGAACTTGTTACCATGTATTTTTTTTTCTTTAAAAAATACATTTCGTTATTTTAAAAAATGTATGAGCCAATTTAAAAATAATGTTAAGTAAATAATAATACATGTTGAACTTGGATATGACAGAAAGGGGTCCAGAAATGACTAGCATCTTGAGAAACAAAGTAGAATCTACTACTACTCCCTGGTCACCAATGATGTCTTAATGATTTTGCTCAGAAGTGTCTCCAGACAGAGCCCTTTCTGTCTTATCATCACTATCATGTCTTAGTTCAGAATTCTGATCCACCCAATAAGTGTTTGTTAGTCAATGACTATCCGCCAGTTATCAGCACATGGTCTCAGCCTTCAAGGAGCTTGTTAAGTTCCTAGAGAAGTTAGATAAGTGAACAGACCATTGCAATACAGTATGATGAATGCAGTATAAGGGCTCATCACAGAGTACTTTGGGAGGGACGCAGACTCCAGCCTCAGAGGTTGGGGAAAGATGGTGGTCATCTGTGCTGAGTCTTGAAGGACTGGTAGAAGGGAGTCAGCAAAAGAAGAAAAGAAAGCTCAGGCAGTGGGGCAACCATTTCTGGTGCTTTTAGTTCTTTATGTAGATCCATAATCCACCCAGTACCATTTTCTTTTTTTTTTTTTTTTTACCATTTTCTTTTTTGTCTGAAGGACTTCTGTGTACATTTTTTTCATAGTACTGGTTTATTGGTGAGAAATATTTTTAGATTTAGTATGTCTGAAATGTCTTCATTTTATTTTTTAATTTTGAAAGATATTTTGCTGGACATAGAATTTTAGGTTGACAGTGTTTGTATCTTTCCCTCCTCTCCTCCCTCCCTGCTTTCCTTCCTTACTTTTTTTTTTTTCCACTACTTTAAAGGTGATGCTCCATTGTCTTCTGTTTGCATTGTTTCCAGGGAGAAATCTGGTATTTTTATTCCTCAGTATATAGAACATATTCCCCCCCCCACCCCCGGTTGCTTTAAAGATTTTCTTTGTATCACTGATTTTTGAGCAATATGATAATGATGTGCCTTGGCATAGGGCTTTTGTCCCCCCGTGTTTCTCATGTTTGGGGCTCTCTGGGTACTTGGATTGGTAAATTCACAGTTTTTATCAACTTTGGAATATTTTCAGACATTATTTCTTCAAATATTATTTCTGTTCCCTCCTCTCTTTCAAGGACTCCAATTACATGTATATTAGCCCCTTGAAGTTGCTCATTCTTTAAAAATTCTTTTCTTTCTATGGGTTTCATTTTGTGTAGTTTTTATTGCTAGATCTTCCAGCTCATTAATCTTTCCTTCTGTAATATCTAGTGTCTGCTTCTACCATTAATCCTATCCACTGTATTTGTTTAACTTCAGACATTATTCTTTTCATCTCTAGAAGCTTAATTTGGATAAAAAAAAATCTTCCATGTACCTATTTAGCTTTTGGAACACATACAGTATAGTTACAATAACTAACTTAATTATTTTGCTAGATGTAATTCTAACATCTGTATTAGTTCTGGATTAATTTTGATTAATTGATTAATCAAAAATCAATTGATTAGTTAATCAATTAATTGATTTTTGATTAATTGATTTTTCTCCTTCATCATGCGTTGTATTTGCCTCGCTTTGTTGTATAGCTGGTAATTTTTTTATTGAATGTCAGTCTTTGGGAATTTGACCTTTTTTGGGTGCTGGATATTTCTGTATTCCTACAAATATTTTTGAGCTTTGTTCTAGGAAATGGTTAAGTTAGTTGGAAACGGTTTGATCCTTAGAGGTCTTGCTTTTGAGATTTGTTATGTGGGACCAGAACAGTGTTTAGTCTAAACCTGGTTATTCCCCACAAGGAAAGACCCTCCTGAGAACTCAACCCAGTGCCTATGCATCCAGACTGGCTGGTGGGAATAGGCATTATTACCAGCCCCATGTGAGCACATTTTTCTTAATCCTTTTGCCTGGTTCTTTCCCTAGACTTGGGTAGTCTTTTCATTCACATACAGTGATTAGTGGTCTATTGAAAACTCAAGGGGACACTCTCTACATATCCCCAGAGTTCTCTGTCTGCATAGCCTCTCCTGTTTGCTGCTCTATTCTGTAAAATACTGCTGCCTGTCCTCAGGGCTGAGTTCCTCCTCCTGGATTCACAGCTTCGAAATTGTTCTAAGGCAATAATCTGGGGCAGTCACAGTGCTTGCCTCTTTTATTTTATGTGTCTTAGAGATCATTGTCCTTCATTGTTTGATGCCCAGTATCTGGAAAGGCATTGTTTCATATGTTTTGTCTGGTTGTTTTGTTTTGTTTTCAAGCAGGAGGCTAAATCTAGTTTCTGTTACTCCATCTTGGCCCAATCAACTGCACAATATTTTAACAGTGGGTTTATTTGTCTATCTTCTCGTTGAACTTGGAGCTCCTTAAATGTAGAGCCCATGCTTTATTCACCTTCAAACCTTCATACATGCCTCTACACAGGGCAGATGCAATAATAATTGGCCAAGGCTAAAAGAGTATCACAGATACTATTGCTTTGACCACAAAGGGAGCACTGGCAAGTTGAAAAAAAAATAAAATAAAATAAAATAAAATAAAAAAATTTTTTAACGTTTATTTATTTTTGAGACAGAGAGAAACAGAACATGAACGGGGGAGGGTCAGAGAGAGGGAGACACAGAATCTGAAACAGGCTCCAGGCTCTGAGCTGTCAGCACAGAGCCCGACACGGTGCTCAAACTCACGGACCACGAGATCATGACCTGAGCCGAAGTCGGCCGCTTAACTGACTGAGCCACCCAGGCGCCCCGCCATCTCTTCTTGTCCATGCATCTGACCTGCCTGCTGATTGTTACTTGTTGGTAACAACAGAACACCAGTTTCTAAGTAGGACAGTATCTCCTTGGACAGATGGAATATGTCCTCCAACAAAACCATTCATCTGGCAAGGGTAGAAAATGCATCCTCTACTTCTTTTACACAAAGCAATAAATATTTATAAACCTCAGCCCCATGGAAGGCACAGAAACATTTATAGGCATGGTTGTGCCTCTTGTGCCAAACAATCTTGAAGAAACAACACAACCTGCAAGTGAGTGGTAAATGCAGATAGTATTGGCTTAAACCCATGGGGGTTCAGAGGAGGGGGGTTCAGTGATGCCCCAGGAGTGCGCTGGCAGAACTGAGTATCCACTGCAAGCCAGGCCCCATGCCAGGTGTGTGGCATCATGATCTCATTTAGAACTACACGACTCCCTGAGGACAGTCCTGGCAACTGCCTTTTACAGATGGGGCAACCATTGCCTCATGGTAAATGAACTTAGAATTTTAGCCAGGTCTGACTCCAGAGCTGTTTGTTTGTTTTATTGTTTCATTTATTTATTTATTGTTTCAGGAGTCGAATTTAGTGATTCATCACTTATATATGGACTCCAGAGTTCATGCTCTTTCTCCTACATCCATGGTCAACACCCAGGAGAGAATCCCGGCATTGACATTCAGGAGTGGGTTATTAGAACCTGGACTCAAGTGGAGACAGAAAAAATGGAGAAGAAAAAAGTGAAAGAAGGCTCTTCTGAGAGTTATCAACCAGCCTGCATGCTGAAGAAGGAGAAAAGAATGAAGTGAAGATGCTCAGGTTTTGAGATTCTCACAGCACCTTGTGGGGCTCAGTCAGCTCACAAAGGTTTTCAGTCTCATTGATTTCCTCCTCAGATTAGCCCCAAACATCTGACTATGATCCTAATTTTTGGAACCCAATACCTAGAACAGCAGTTCCCAAAATGTGGCCAGGAACCAATGAGAATCTCTGAGACCCTTTCAGAGGGTCCTTAAGTTCAGAATTATTCTCATAATAATACTAAGCCATTGATTTTCTTTTTCACTCTCAATCTCTCACAAGTTTCCAGGGGTTATGTGGTCTGTGATCACGCAATGGACTGCAGAGGCAGATATGAGAATCCAGCTGTCATTTACTAAGACAGGATTAAAGAGATTTGAAAGGATGTACAACAATACTATCCTTGACACTAAATGTTTTCTGTTTTGTTTTAGAAAATATAGTTATACGCAACATGCAATGGGTTTATTTTTTAAATGACTTAACAAAATATGTGATTTAAAAATTTTTCAGTTTTAATTTCTAAAACAATAAGTATTAATAGATATAACTTATACAAACAAAAGCTCTTTGGGATTTTGATAATTTTTAAGATTATGAAGGAGTCAGGGCACCTGGATGGCTCAGTTGGTTAAGCATCCAATTCTGGATTTTGGCTCAGGTGATGATCTCTCATGGTTTATGAGATGAGCCCCACATCAGGCTCAGTGCTCGCTCGCTCTCTCTCTCGCTTGCTCTCAAAATAAATAAATATTTTTTTTAAAAAGATTATAAAGGAGTCAGGGCACCTGGGTGGCTCAGTCAGCTGAGCATTCAGCTCTTGATTTCAGCCCAGGTCATGATCTCACAGTTGTGGGATCAAGCCCCATGTCAGGTTCCATGCTAAGTGTGGATTCTCTCTCTCTTTCTCTCTGCTTCTGCCCCTCTTCCCCACTTGTTCTCTCTCTCTCTAAAAAAAGTAAAAATAAAAAAACAAGATTATAAAGGAGTCTTGAACCCAAAAGTTTGAGAGCCATGTAAACGATGTAATGAATAATGGTAGACACACTTAAAATGTATTTGTGTTTAATCATCACTAATTGGTGGGCCAGATATGGCCCTAAGCAGTTTATATTTGTGATCTCACTGGTTCCTCACAACAACATTTTAGAGTAAGAAACTTGTCCCCTTTGTGCAGGTCAGGAAAATGAGGCACAGAGAGGTTGAGTCACTTGCCTAAGGTCATGCAGCTATTTGGTGGGCAGAAAACAGAACACAAGCCCATGTCTTGAGCCCATGCCAAGCCCCAATGCTAAGGCCCAGGCTGCTAATGGCTATCCTGCTCTTACAAAACCAATACTGCAAAGATGTTATATGTTAAGGATAGTTTAAAAAACAAAACGAAACAAAACAAAACAAAACCATGGGCATAATAGAACTAGAGAAGCCCCACTGTGAAGGAGAAAACTTTAGGATAAAGGGGTAGTAAATGATGCATATATGATGAATAAATGATGAGTGAATAATATGATTCTTTAATCCTAAACATGTATTATCTGCCAGGTGCTGTCTGCTGCCTCAAGAATACAGCAGTAAACAAGACAGACTCTTCCTTCCCTTTAAGGAGCTTACAGAGAAGGGGGCAGACTTTAAACAAATAAGTACACAAACATAAAGCAGTTCAAAAACACAGAGACGTCTGGATGGGAATGGAGATTGCTCAGAGCAGTCCCCATTCATAACACACTGAGAGAGGCAGGAGGGCCACAGCGGGGAGGGCAGGCACCCATCTGGCACAAACCACACCTGGTCCTCCTGTCAGAGCCTGGCTGGGGCTGTTTGCACAGTGAGCCTGAGCAGAAGCGCATTAGAAGTTCCTTTTTTTTTTTTTTTTCAGCTACAGACATCTCTGGACTATTGAATCTAGATAAGCCAAGATTACTGTTTCATTTGAAAGGACAAATATGTTTTGTGAGGCCTGGTGGGCTAGGGAAGTCTGTGGGAGGTGTGAAGCACTTGGGTATGTTTGGTCTGTTCACAGAATTTCTGGAACAGGACTCTGGGTAGAAGCAGGAATAATAACTAGGCCGGTGGGTGGTATTGAGGTGGGTTTGATGCAATTAGCCACACTCTTAGTTTTGGTGTGCAAACACTGGGCCAAGGTCATGAGGGAGTGAGGAGAGGTGTGAATGGCTCACGCAAACTGCCTCTCCGCGGGACTAATAGAAGGGCCACGGACATCTTCGCAGGCAATGATTAAAGGAACAACGGGGTTCCCTCATCAATGTGCTTAATCACAGATGGTTCCTTGTTTGCTATCCCCATCCTCCTTTTCCTGAACCTGGCCAGATAGAAAGGGGCCCAGCTTCAGTACCCTGTTACACATGGCTCACTCCGCCTACATAAAAATGAAACACACACACCACCTCCAAGACCTTTGGTGGAAAGCTGGATATAACAGTATATACTCAGTTAACACCCTGATCTAACTGGGATGCTATAAGCCAGTTGCTCCAAGATTTCTATCTCTGGGTCAAAACTCCCTCTTTAGCCCCAGTCCATAAGTCAACTCTACTACATCTCCTGGATAGCTCAAACTCAACATATCTGAACCCAAACTCATGATCCACCCTTAAATAACACCCCGTCCTCACTTCAAGACCTGGGCCACCTCCACCAACCCAGCCCCAGGTAAGGCACTAGTCTCCCAACTAGTCTAACTAGTCCAACTCATCAACTAATCTTACAACGTCCACTCCCACCCCTTCCACAGCCAATCCATCACCTGCTCCTGTTGGTTCCACCTCCGAAGTTTACCCAAGGTCTTCCCACTTCTCTCCATCTTCACTGCCATTACTATCATCAGAGCCTACCTCAGCTGTCACCTGGACAACCACAATGCCCTACTTACAGGATTCGGCATGCATTCCACCCTCAGCCTCCAATTCAATCCCTGCATGGCAGCAGGTGGTTGGGTTGGGTGGCCAGCTCTGGGATGGTTGAAAGAGGGAAAAGCAAGAAGTAGGGGTCAAATCAAGAGGCTCTTATCGTATTCCTATGAGCTGTGAAGCGGGCCAGGATCAGGGTGTGGTAACAAGACCCTAAAGGAGTATATAGACACCAAGTTCAAGGGGATGCAACTTTCCAGGCTCTCCATGGAGGAAATGATGCAGAAGAGGAGAGAAAAGGCCTAGGGGCAGAAGCTTGGTACCTGGGAGTATGGTGGTATTACTAAGAGAGTTAAGGAAGTCAGGAAGAAGAGGTGCTTTGGGGGTTTAGAGCAACCCTGTTGACCCTGAGATAGTGGAGAACAGTCTCACACACTGTCTTATGCCCCATTTATGTGTTTTATGTGAAGGGATCTAACAGTCACTCAGATGACGAGCTGCCTGGGGCTAGGACCACATCTCCTATGGCTTGGAATCTCTGACCTCCAAAGGCCAGTGCTTATTTTCAAAATACCTTTTCCTGCCTCTTTTGTATAGCTTCAAACATTACAACATCCCAGCCCAGGTCTCCTGGGCCCATTTGTCTTACACACTGGCATTCCTTGGCTGTGAGCTATCCATATCTGCTAGCTGCCTAGTGTAAATGTCGCCGAAGCCCATACATGAGGTCTTTCCAAGCAAGTAGGACTCCTGACTCTTCCTCTTCTGGCTGCTTAAGGTCCATGGTACATCTCCACTGGCCAGATGGACAGACAAGAAGTGTCTATCCCCATATCTGAATTACACAGAGCTTTCTTTCAGACTCACATCAGATACTACACGGTCCATGAATCCATCTCTGCTTGCCCAGTAATGATAACAGACCTGTGGGGAGCACACTAGCGTGAACACAGTATTCTCAAAGGCTTGCTCTTGCAGTCGTAGAAGAAGTATCTTCCTGAGAGTCACTTCTCATTTTCTAAACTCTAGCCCTTTCTCCAGAGACCTTTTTGCAGCATGGATCACACCCACTTTGATTTAGAGTTGTCTGCTGAGCCCCCAGATTACAAACTCCTAAAAGGCAGACTCTGAGAATGATCCACCTCCAGGATCCCCACAGTCTGGCCCAACGCCTGGAACACAGGGCTCCATGCATATATGAACAACGAAGAAATGAAAAAAGCACAGTCCACATAGCTCTCCGTGTAAATTTTAAAACCCGAGTAATGCTTAGAGGCTTGGAACCAATGCTGTCAGGTAAAGATAAAATGACACTACGATACAAATAAAAATCGTTAAGAGGAGCTCACCAGAGGGCAATTACTCGAGGCTCCCTTAATGCCCCTGCTGATGGCACCAGCGACGCTGAGCAGCCATGCAGAGGAGGCATGCCGAGTCCCCCAGGAGCCAGGGTCCTCTCCCCCTACCCCCTCCAAGAACAGAAGGGCACTAATTTGACCTCCTATGCACTGGGGAGCAACCAACTCCAAAACAGGCACCAACAAGGACCTAACAAGATGACACAAAGAGAAAGGGAAAGAGCAGAGTGTTTGCAGTCCCAGGGGCCATGGAGCCACGCCAGGTGCTTCTACTACCTGCGTTAGTAGGTAGCCAGTTGGGCCGAAGAACACCACTGCTCCCATCTGGCTCACAGCAACTGGATCCCAACAGCTCACAAGACACGGCCAAAGCCAGAATAAATCAATCTAACCAGCCCCTTGCTCCGTGGCCTCCCTGGTCTTGGACTGCTGGAAGGGCATTCACCATGGTTACTGAGTTTCAGAAGCAGGCCAACACACAGCGCCCGCCCCATTGTCCCCTTCTCCTCACACTGGAAGAGACAATTCCAAAGCAAACCCAACAATTTCCATTTCTTTCTCTCTTTTTTTAATGTTTATTTATTTTTGAGAGAGAGCGAGTGGAGGAGGGGCAGAAAGAGAGAGGGGGACAGAGGATCCAAAGCAGGCTCTGTGCCAACAGCAGACAGCCGGATACAGAGCTCGATCTCACAAACCGCAAGATCAGTACTTGAGCTGAAGTCGGACACTCAAACGACTGAGCCATCCTGGCGCCCCAAACCATTTCTATTTCTAGTGATTCCAAGGAAGCTGTGAGTTTAGGGCATCAGGGTTAGGGGTGAGAGAAAGAGGTTCAGAAAAAAAGGCATCCACTGAGTACTTTTATCCAGGCCAAAGGCAGCCAGCGCCTCGGTTATGTAAAGGAGACTGAGAAGGGAGGGGCCTCTCCCCAGAAGTGGTTTCTTTCACAACTAACAAAGGGTAAGAGGCCCCGCTGGCAGGTTGGTTTCAGAGCCAAGGATTTGAAGGCTGCTGGGAGAGGCTTCCCAGGTGAGAGGTTTCAAGCCCCCGTGGTGGTTTTGGAGCTTGCGGCCAAGTAAGGCACACCTGTCAACTGTGAGCAGAGCAGCAGGATCCAAGACCTGACCTCGAGGAGGGCAAGAGTATCCTTCAACAATCCAGGGAAGCTGCTGGGAAACATTTCTGCAGCCCAGAATCAAAGACTTGTCTAGGAAGAGGAGAATGACGGACAGCAGTGGGGAAGGAAAGGAGCCAGAGGGAAGGAATGTGGCGCTTGGGAATGGGAATGGGTAAGAGTGTGGTCGTTCCCACAAGGTAGGAGGAGAGGAGCCTGAGTAGGAGGAGGAAGTGGGTAAAGATACAAATGTGGGTCCAGCCTGGATCACTTTCAGCAAAGTCCGGTGGCCCCAAATGAGAAAAACGTGGGTTGTGATTTTAGGAGAACAAACATCAAAGCACTTAGACTTCCAAACCCCAGGCTTCTGGAGGACAGTGGGAAGCCTTCCCTTTTCCAAACACCACCATGTTACAGCCAGCGCTGAGGGCTGGCCTCTCTGAGGAGGTTGGGTACCTTCCAAAGTGCACACGTGGGTGGCCCAGAGGAGTGGGATGAGGTGAGGGGTGGGGGGTCTAGCAAGACTGTGATGAACAGTCCCTGAGGAAACATCAACCAGGAGCAAATGGACCAGTGAGAGGAGGGGGAGGGGGTGGAAAAGGGTGCCTCCCTCCCACCCCCAACAGCCCCTTCAACCAGGAGCGGTCTCTCCCCAGGTCTGCAGAGCAGACAAAATCTACACATGGTGCTTGGCTGGAGAGGGATCTGACCAGTTTTTTCTTTAGTAAAATAATCTCGTAAAGACAGAGCAATTCTTCAGCTTTGCCCCAGAGGAGCTCAAGCAAAGGCCACTGCAGGAAAAAGAGAAGAAACAAGGACGCTGTTCTGCTGCTGACCGTGGCATCTCTGCCACTGGGTGCCCCCGGGCCCTTGCACACAGCAGTTGTGGGAGGGAGGCTGAGAGGGAAGTCTTGGCTCTGGCAGACGTGCTCATTCATCATCGCTCCTGGCCAGCCCGTCTGTTTCCCACTGGCGCTGCCCAGCCGCCCACAGACCCTCCATATGGCTCAAAGTGGTGCTTTTGGGCATTGTTAAAATGCCGCATCTATCTACCTGTCTGGCTGGGAAGGAAGCTCACGGTGAGGCAGCAGTGCAGTGGCACACTCTGTCCTCAACCCCAGGCAGGGACATTGCCAAGAGCTGTCCATTGACTTTCTTAATATTTCTGGAATCCTTCCATCTCTCCCCATCCTCACTATCACTGCTTTAGCTCAGATCATTATCATTTCTCCACTAAAATAATACTGAAGTTTCCTATCTGTTGTTTCTGCATCTAGGCTTTCGCTCCCATCCATTCTCTCATGGTAAAATTCCCTGCTGAAAATCTCTGGACAGCTCCACCTGCCCTCTGGCAAAAGTGTGAGCTCTGATCCCATGAGACCCTGCAAAATTAGCCCCTACTTTCTACTGGAGCCTTGATGCTTGCTAGTTGCTCTCTCTCCCTATGGTCCAACCATGTGAATTCAGTTCATTCTCTTCAAATGCACCATGTTGTTTGGACTGCCTCCATGTGCTCCCATCTCCAAATTTTTTTTTTAACCTGGCTAACTCCAGTCAGCCTTCAGGGCACAGTAAACACCCATTTCTCCTTGACTCCAAAGACCGGATTAGGAAACCTCTACCCACATCTTCTCTTAGAAACACACTCACCAACAACCACGGAACTTCTCCCACTGCATTGCAACTGCCTGTGTTCTTGTCTGTCCCCCTGCTACGGTCACCTCCTTGCAACGTTTTTACTGTTTCATTTATTCTCAGCATCTAACTGCTCAATCTTCTGTCAAATGAATGACAGTAAATCATCAACCTCTCTGGGAAGATTCAGAAGGGATGATGTCAAGCCTATGGAAGCACAAGTAGGCAAAATGACTTATCTTTCCTCGGGTAGCTCAGAAATATTGCCTCCACCCACTGTATGCACCGATAGTGGACACAGTAGGTATTTCCTACGTCAGCAAATAGCAACATTTTTTATCAATATGTAGGCTCAGTGCAAAGACAGGTCTATTGGCTACCTGGAAAATACCTACCATGTGCCTTGTACACAGTAGGCATTAAATAAAAGTTTAGGAAGGGGTGCCTGAGTGGCTCAGTTGGTTAAGTGTCCAACTCTCGGTTGGACCAGGTCATGATCTCGAGGTTTTGTGAGTTCAGGCCCCGCATGGGATTCTCTCTCTCTCCCCCTCTCTCTGCCCCTCATCCACTCATGTTGTCTCTGTATCTCTCAAATAAATAAACTTAAAAAAAAAAGTTTAGGAAAAAATGGAATGCTACATAACCAAGAGATTAAACTCTGTTCACCTTCTCACTGAAATAAGAGACCTCAAGTCAACCCTTAAGGTTTTCACTGAAGTCCTCTCTGGAAAGATCTGGCCCAAGGTTACACAGCAGATCTCAAATGTACCCCACGCATCTATTCTCAGGAAGGCAGAGATGAGGGTTACTCGTCTTGTCTCCAGGTGGAGAAACACAGAGACAAGGAAAAGTGCTCCTTGGGAGTAGACACTGAACCAGGCCCTCTAAGTACTTGTTCTCTTCTCATCCCCACCCCAAAGAGGCAGCACAGCTGAGCCAAGACACCCAACCTCTGAGGACAGTGAGTGGCAGTCATTGGGGAAAGGCCTATGGCACGTTAGGAGTTCTCATGTTCTCTGATCTCCTCATGTACCTGGCCAGGGAACATGCACTTCCAAGTCCAATTCCTGGCCTCTGAGGAGCCATGGAATATCAGCAGGCAGCTAATATGCATAATTAAGGTCATTAAATTATGAATGTGAGAACATTCGACTGGAGGATATTTAAATAATGAGATAACAGCTTTGCAAGAAGCCTGATTAATGGGGAAAGCAACAGCTGAGTAAGCCCTGCAGAAAGGTGATGTCACAGAAGCTTGCCCACAATGTAGAAGGAGAGCATCGTTCGTCTCCCCAGACCTCCCCTCTCCCCAGCCTACCATCCAGGGCCTCCATCTCTAGTGGCTCACAGCTGTGGAGGGAGGCCTGACAAACTGAGGGGAAGGTGGGAAGAAAATTCTTTGGTGCACTGTACTTGATTTATCCCAAAGGCCAGTGGCATGAATAAGTGAACTATGCCTGCCATTTCATAACAAGAGATGGCTCTGGAACTGGGCTGCATGGCAGTGGGCCACATTCTCCCACTTCACAGGCCTCTGCACCAATTTTGAGAGAGGGGCTGGGGTCAGACAACATCCAGATAGTGCTCACGGGGCAACACCCACATCTTTATCTGGGGTAGGGATAGAAAGGAGAAGGAAAAGGGAAAATACTAACAGTGATTAATAACTCCAGCACTTATTTATTTGGAACTTATTACATGCCAGGCCCCGTGTCAGGGATTTCACAGACACTATGTCCTCACAACCACTCTGCCAAGTAAACATCATCAGCTTCATTTTGCAGATGAAGAAATGAGCTCAGAGGGTAGCCTCGGCTTTGAGAACTTCTCGAAGCCACAAAGGGAGTGAGTAGCTAAGGGAAGGCAAGGTGAATCAGAGAACATCTCTACGGCCTATTTTCATCAGAGGGTCTACCCCACCTGGTCCTCTCTCACAACTCCCTACACCTTCAGCCCTTTAGAGAGGCAGAAGCAGGGGTACAGGATCAGCAGAGCAGGAAGAAAGCTGACTGTACCGCAGAGATCTTGGGCATAGGGTAGGTCTTCCACACTCACTGAGTTAGGTAAGTATCTGCAGTTGGAATCTGTGAAACCCAGCTCCTCCACTTCCTAGCTGATTTGAAACAAATGATGTATCACCTTCTGTGCCTCTATAAAGTGGGGGTGATGGTAATAGTCCCATCTCATAGGGTTGTGGTGGTTAAATAAGTCAATACGAGTTCAGAGTACCTGGCCCATAAGAAGTATTCAATAAATCCTAGTGCCTAATATCATTGGCAATACTGCCATTATCCCGACTGCCCCAAACACAGAAAAGCAAGACATCTTGGTACTGATGAGCTTCTATACACAGAGCACCAGGAGACTGACTATTCCCTCAGACAGGCCAGGACCTAAATGGCCAATGCAGATACCTCCCCAAAGCAGAGTCCATTATTCAGCCTTCTGTTCCTGACATGTGGCCCTAAGTCCACAGAACTGAGACTTTTGCTAACAATAAACTGTCCAAATTGACAGCTGTGAGCAAGAGAGCTCTGTGTGAGCCTCATGTCTTTCATCGCAGTGAAAAAAGAACAAGGTAAAACTGGCCCAGCCTTCCCTTGTTCTCAGTGGGGCTCCCAAAGGGGCAGCTGTGGGGTGCTAAGGGAACACCTCAGAAGACTTAGGTGTGAGCTCTGGTAGCCGTGCCACGTCAGGGAAACCAGTCTGAGTCTCGCTTCCTCAACTGTGTTACTATGAGGATTAAACAGCATAATGTGTACAATACACTCCGTTTGTTGCAAAGCATCATAGCAACATAGGGAACTAGAATTAATATTTTCATTCTCCCTTAATCAAGTGCACCTGCTCCAATGTAAGCTCTTACTTCCCTCGAATAAGACCTCACCTGCACACTCGTCATACTCACACTGTGGTATTCTCTCTCTCTTTCTCTCAGCTGGTTTCAGGGTCTCGGGGGAGCAGCTGGCTGCAGGGAACAATGTGCATGACAAATGCATAGTCAGGTCTGAACTCCCGGAGTCAGAAGTTGTGGGTGCTATTTTCAGCTGGGCTGGTGGTGGAAAGGTCAGCATGTGACCTCATGTGAGTTCTCTCCCTGCCCCAAGCCTCGTGCTTGGCTTCCAAGCCTCGGGAGTAGACAGTCCCCTAGGGCTGCGCTGACTGTGAAAAGCAGGTCGGGAGTTTAACATGTGGTGAGCAGCAGCCATTTCTGGCTTCCAGAGCATCGTGGAAGTCACGGTGCAGGGGGACCGGATGACAAGATGCTACCAGGTCAGGTATCACTGTTCAACACCACATGCTTCCTGGACCCAGACTCAGGTAACACTCAGGAATGCCCACTGGAGGACAGTGCTGATTCTCATTCCCCACAACAACAGTCTTGGCTCTAGCTCTCAGCAGTATCCCAGAAAAATGAAGAGAGTTTCATCATCATTTCCCAGGACTTCCTTCACTACACAGAAATAAGAGACATCCAGTGAAATTCACAAAGCAGTATTTCCTATCTATAATAAAGGTTGTGGGTGGTTATTAATTCTGTGCCTTCCCTCATATTCACTCTGATACCCTCACTGATCCATTAGGAAGTTCCCTTGCAAGTTTCTGAAGTAGGAGGAGAAGAGGGGTTCTAGAGCATGCACTGCTTTTATATGATGTGACATGAAGGAAGGATTGGGCCAGAACACCGTCAGACAGATGATGTGCTGATCAAATTCATGGATAACTTTAGGCCAGGGAGGCAATAACCAAGAGGACAGATTAAAGATCACCATCCTTTGGGTGCCTAGGTGGCCTAGTCAATTAAGTGGCCAACTCTTGATTTAGGCTCAGGTCGTGATCTCACAGTCGTGAGACTGAGCCCCACGTCAGGCTCTGCCCTAACAGTGCAAAGCCTGCTTGGGATTCTCTCTCTCTCTCTCCCTCTCTCTACCCATCCCCCCTTCAGCATGCCTTCTCTCTCTCTCTCAAAAATAAATAAATAAACATTAAAAAAAAGTCGCTATCCTTTAACATGGCAAGAGGAATAAACAACAACAACAAAAGCAAGTAATTGGGACTTTCATAAAATTAAAAAGTTTGTGCAAAGGACGCCATCAAGAAAATGAAAAGGCAACCTACAGAATGAAAGAAAATATTTACAAATCATATATCTAACAATCAAAAAATCATAAAGATAAATCCAAAACCATAACTTGGCCAAAACTATGCCGAAGCACATGGGGGCAAAAGGCTGGAATCTATTTACATATGAGGCCCCAGGAGCCATTCAGATGAGAGTAGTGCAGGGAACTAATGGCTGCTTCCCAGATAAGACGGGTAAGTAGCCAGGGAACAATAGCCCTCCTAGTGCCAAGAAGTTGTAGCCAATGGGGAAGGATTCACCCTACCAGCAGTCACAGAGTTGAGTCTCAAAAGCCAACTTTTCCTTGGCTTACCAGGAATGAGCTTTGTCTACAAACACTGGGATAGGGTGAGACCCTGTGAGAGCAGGAAAGGGAGAATACAGCAGTACACGGTGTCTTCTAACCCAAACTCAAGAAGCTGAACCAAGAGTCAGATAAAAGTGTTCTCTAACTGGCAACATGATATAATCCTGTTGTGTGCTGGTGCCAGAGTTTAGGACAGGTAGGAGGAGGGCATCTCGCCCCCACAGTAGTGAAGTACAAGCTTCTGCATGTCTTTGTGGGAGACACAGAACAAGTAACATCAGCACTTTCATAGAGAAAGTCCATAGCCCAGCAGGGTGGGGTTCACAACTGGAGAACCACAGGGTAAGTGACAGCACTGGATAGGGAAGGAAAGTGAATACTACCAGGTGGAAGGAGATGGTCACTCCTGAGTCAACATGAGATATCACTAATACCCCTGAAACCATAAACCAGGTTCTAATGATCTTGCTTGAAGTGACAGAAAAAGGAATTGTTTTCTTCCTACTACTATGACTTTGTTCCATGACTATATTCCCAGATTGGCACAGCTAAGGGAAATGGGGAAACACATCTGGAGAAATGTCAAATCACAGACTTGGATCCAAAAAGCCAACTGGAAAAGCAGAAGATGGTAGAAACACTGTTCATAGGAGAGCCTATGCAATAACTTAAGACTCTAGCTGTGTGCCAGTGAATTTTAATCCACAGCATGATGTAGTAGTCAAAAAAAAAAATTTTGAATTAAGAGCAATTAAGAGAGATGTAGAGATGTGGTAAGGAGTGATGGAAAGTGCTCAAACCTTAAAGGATTGGGATTTGGGGAGACTTAAGTCCTTTTCTTGCTCTGCCACTAACTAGGTGAGCCACTTCTCTCTGGGCCTCATCTTTTTATCTTCACAGTGATGCTGTTAGAACAGGTGGTTTCTAAGACCCCTACTAGTTCTGATGCTCTTTCAATCCATAAATGTGATTTCAAAATGAGAGAAGCAATAGTTCTACTCCCTTTGGGACCAAACCACAGACAGAAAGCTGTTTACTCCTGGGCCCCTCATGAGAGACACATGGACAAAGGGGAGAGAAAAGATCATCACCGAAAACTTCTCAGAACCACATGGAAGAAGCTGGTCATGGAGCCTCAAGGCAGACATAATCATTTTCAAATATCTGAAGCCCTACTGTATGAAAGGAAAGCTACTTTGTCCCACGAAGTCCCAGGAGGCAAAAGCCGAGAAAAGGGGGTGGAATCCACAGGGAGGGAATTTTAGCTTCATATGAAAGGGAAATTCTCACCCTTGAGCTTCCCTGGAAATGGAATGGTCTCACTCCAGGGGCTGTTTAAACTTCAGGGAAGGGATTCAAGGATCTAATGCCACCTTGATGACATCCTGAGGTCACTCTCAATTCCAAAATTCTGTGAGTGCCCCTGATCTAATTGGAGACCTAGTTAATCATCACGGAAAAAGAATGGCTGATTATTCATCTGTCTATTCACCATTTCTAAGTGGTTGCATGCAGTAGGGGTTTAACAAATGTTTGTGGAAGGGAGGGAGACAAAGAAGAAAAGATGGAAGGCCTGAACCACACGTTCCGCCATACGTCCAAAAAAGCCTCTGCTAAGAAATCCTGCCTCCCATCCACTTAAGGCACTGGAAAGCAGCCAAGGTCTCCGGTGTAGGCCTATGAATACAGCTCAGTGTAATTAAATACCTGAGTTCCCAGGAGGGCTTGGATCAAACGACAATCAGGAGAGAACCTGTGGCTTCTGCCGCTTCCTCACCTTCCTGCTTGCTGCCTGCCAAGGCTAGACTGACAGAGTCCCACAGCCCGAGAGAGCCCCACTGCATATTGTCTCTGCAGAGCAGGGGTCAGTCTGCTGTTCTCTGTTAAGATGCACATATGTGCCTTGCTTTATAAGGACCCTTTAGAGTTTACTGTTGTTACCCCACTGGGTGCCTTCTGCTTCCCTCATACCTACCCCAGGGAGCTCTGAGAGGGGGGCCTGGCCCTCAGTTACGTGGGGAGGGTAAGGAAGATGGATCCCTCCCCTGCTCTGGCTTTGCCATCACGCCCATTCCAGCCCAGCCCAGCTCCTCTCTGCATCCCCACAGAAGAACAAAGGGTCACCCTCCTGAACACAGTTGGCTCTACAAGCAGGGCACCCACAGCTCTGCAGAAATCGCTGGTGATTTTTCACGTATTTTATTTTCTTTCTAAGCCTCCAGCTCTTTCATTTTGTTCTTCGTACCAAGACCTCTCTCCCTGCCAAGCTTTCTTGTGGCAACAGTGGGTTTTTATCACCATGTAGCTATGATTCAGAGCCAGACCTCTAGCTGATGAGAGCTAAAATTATTCTCTCTCATACACACAGAGGACCACAATGGGGAAAAGTGAAAATGGAAACATTTTTCGAGTCTGCAAAGTCACTACCCGGTGAGGATTTGCAGAGTTGGCCCTGACAGCTAGCTCCTCGCTTGTGGCGTCCTCGCTAGGAAATTTTCATCTTGATACTTAGTTCCGTGAGCAAATCCTCATCAGGCACTTCTGTATGCAGAGCCCTGCACTGTCCCTATTCCATCACCAACTGTGCACACCTCCTCCTGTCTCTAAAACCCCAGCCAACACCTACCAGAGTCCCTTGCTGAGCTGCTGAACAAACAGTACAGACCAAGGGTGCTGGAAGAATGGCATCAACATCAACCAACAGGCCATCTGTGGCTCTGGGCTTAGCACCAAGCAGAAACAAAGGTTCCAAAAGGGAAGAACTTTTACTGTCCTGTGTGCCACTGAATTTCCATTTTGCAGATGAAGAAACAGGCTCAGGAATTAAGTATCTTGTTCCCTTGACTCTTAAGTAATGGAGTCAGGATTCATAGCCATGCTCAGGTCTTCTGTGCCCATGGACTATCTACATTATAATGATTTTAGAAATTAAAATGATCTTCCTGACCCAATGTCAACTGCACACACAGCTTAACTAGTTTTGCTGGCAATGGAAATGGCTTTCAGAAACCATCCTCATTTCTGAGTTGGTCTCCTCTCTAAGCAGCATTGATTGAAAAGGGGACTGCCCAGGAAAAGGGGACAGGCTTTGAAGCTGAGCAGTATCGTGACTGTGGCATCTTTAGCTTAACAAACTGAGCAATTTAATCCAGAAATCACCAATAATGTCCTCCAAGTAAAAAAGATAATAAAGTCTGCATTGCAATGACATTTCTAAGTGGCACACCAAAACACTGAGATCTGGGTGTTCAAGAAATTCAGTAAATTAGCCCCACTACAACTCATGGCCATCCCTGTCTCTTGGCACATGATGGATAGTTGGAGGTGGTCACCAAGAACTAGCCCACCACAGGAAGGAGACTGAGGTGCTGAAAAGCCAAGAGGCACAGAGTGGGGACTTGGTCCCTCTTGGATCAGCACATATTTCTTTCGGCTGTCCTATTACACAGGAAGGGGTGGTGGCTGCTTTCTCGGCAGCCTTCCGCTCCAGGCTATGTCACTGATATCCTCAGGGCCATCCTCCCTTGGCGACAGTGACTGGGGTAGCAACACAGATGATGGAGAGACAATGAGCTTGGGGGCCAGAGATCTGGGTTTGATTTCTTACTCCACCAGTCACAAAAGGTTGAGTCAGGGGAACATACCTGACTGCTCCGAGCTTCCTCACCCGTGAAACTGGGATAAGAACACCAGCAACCCGGGAGTGTTAGGAGAGTTCATGACAAATTCATATGAAGTGTTCTACACACAGCACATCATGGTTAGCTTATTGTTAGCACTATTCTTACTTGTCCATCTTTATAAGCCCTGACAATCCTATTATTCGCTGGTCAGTAAATTTTTTCTTCTTTAATGCCACTCTCATCTCTACTTTACAAAAAAAAAAAAAAAAAAAAAAAAAATCACTGCCCTCCCAGAGATCTGGAAGCAAGAGGCTCTACTTCTATTTCACGAACATCTACAGTAGTTACAACCCCACCCTTCCTTATCTGTGGCTTCAGTAACCCGTGGTCAGTCACAGTCTGGAAGTAGATGACCCTTCCTCTGTCTATTGTCAGAAGGTTGACAGTAGTTCAACAGTATGTCATAATGCCTCTGTCATTCACCCCACTTCATCTCAGCAACAGACATTTTCTCATCCCATGTCATCACAAGAACAAGGATGATATGAACCCAGTGCAGTAAGACATTTGACAGAGAGACCACATCCACATAACTTTCATTTACAATCTAGTGTTATAATTGTTCTATTTTATTATTAGTTGTTGTCAATCTCTTACTGTGCCTAATTTATAAATTAAGCTTTTTCATAGGTTTATATGGGAAAAACAGTATATGTAGGTTCGGTACCATCTGCAGTTTAAGGCATCTACTGGGGGTCATGGAATGTGTCTTCCACAGATGACAGGGAGTGGGGACTACTGTCCTACTTTCCATCTTCACACAGTCTCTCCGGTTTGCAATTGTATTTCCCAAGCTAAATCATAAGCAAATTGAGGAAGGTATGATGTCTTCCCAAGGCTCTTTCCAAACGAGCAGGGCATAGACTCTCTGTCCTCCTGCTTGATCCCTGCCCATGTTCCCATAACAACCTATCCTTTCCTTAGCAGAGACTCACCTCACTTCACTGCAACTTCTTATATACTCATCTGGCTCCCCAGCAGACCATGAGCAACAGGAGGGCAGAGCCTGCTTTGGACTCATTCACTGCTTCGTTCTCAGAATTTACACAGTGCCTGGCATGTGGCAGACACTCAAAAACCATTTGTTAAGTGAACAAAGGGCTACTCAGGTAAACCGCTGATTGACTGGGGTTGGGGGGAATTGGCAGGTCAATCTAACATTTGTTTTCTCAGGGACCATACTTCATATTTCCCTGGTGGGCTTTCTTCCTCTCAGGTTTTAGAGAAGGAGGGGGAAAATGATTTTCTCCTCTGTGTGATTTCTCTCTGGCTGTCTGTAGTCATCAGCCTATCAGTGGAGAGCCACATTGAATAAAGGCTTTATAAAAAGCAGCCCTACTCCTGAAATCATTGTTGCACTATATGCTAACTTGGATGTAAACTAAAAAAATAAATTGAATTAAATTAAAAAAAAAAAAAAGCAGCCCAAGAGATGTGAACTTGATGAATCAAATTCCTTTGCTGAAAATAGAATGGAAGCCTTACCCATTCTTCACCCACTGTCACTTCTTCTCATCAAGCTTTGAGGGCATCCCATCAAGGGGCCAGCTGCCATAACCTGTGGCCGTGCCTACCAGTACCAACTGCTACCATGGAGATCTGCAAAAAGGGGAAGCACTGAGCCAAGGGCGATGACCCAGGCTTGAGCCCAGCTCTGCTTCTGACTGGCTGTGTGACCTTCAGCAAGTGACTCCACAATTTCCTTATCCAAAAATTGGAGAGAATGCTACCTGTTCTGTGGAACATTGAGAGTTTCAAAGGCAACAAAAGACATAGAAGCAACAGCTCCACGTGATAATATTCACTTGAATGGAAACTGTATTTTGAAAAAGAAAAAGAAGTTTTGTGAATGACATGGGTATCTGTAAGATCAAGAACAATACGCCTCATCCAGTTGGCTTCCCATTGGCAGAATTCCCTGACATCTCAAGACTTTTATTGTAAATTCTTCTGCCCAGTACAGTAGTCCAGCTATGAATGAGGATAATGTCTCCCCACAACACACATACTCAGATATTTTGTCACTGTGATTGTAACTCAAAATAATAGGGAAGGATTCCAAGGAAAGCACCCCCTCTCTGGAATCCTTCCACTGCCCCTTCTCTCCCCAGCTCTTTCTCCTGTCTCCCAACACCACTCATACCACAGAGAACATTTTCTGCTCCCATATTCCAAAATAATCAGCAAAAGAAGCAACAAAACAAAGTGAAACTTTGATGTCAGATAAAACTGGGTTCAAAACTCAATTAAGCCGCCTCTTAACCTGTGATCTTGTTATGTCAGGTCTCTGAACCTAAGTATTCTTAGCTGCAAAACAGGGATAATAACGCCCACTTATGAGGTTACTGATTAAGGTAAAGTTCCCAGCATGACACCTGGCACATTCCGGGTGCCCAGTGCGCCTGTGTTTCTAGCCCTTGCTCTCCTTCTCCAGGGAAGCAGAAGCCCCTTCTCTCACTCCTCATGGCATTATTTCCTGCCCAGTGAAGATCCTGCCAGTCAGATCTGGACAGAGATGCCTGGGAGGCTTTCCAACCATACATAATTCCTTTCTCCATTTTTAAGAGCTTCTTCTAACTTGCTCTGAAGTCAGGACAAATTTTCTTTTTAAAGAGCTTTATAGCTAAAGAAACTCACATCCAGGTGTGTGTATTTTAGTGACCTGTACCTTAAACAATGCAATACACCTGATATTCCATGCAAGGTCAAATTCTCTTAAAGTACGGCACACCTGAATAACTAATAAATGGCTGAGACATATTGTTTGGAGAGCCCTAGAAATGTGCGGAAGAGGGGGACAGGAGGACTAGGGAGAGAACTACCATTGTTTGAACACCCCATGTGAGAAGCACCGTGCTAGGTATGCTGCAACGTTTCAATGTCTCACCTCCAAACTTGGTCATGTAGGGTCTGGGGTCTCCATTTTCGGTTGAGGCAAGTGCCAAAAGTGAAGGCACTAATCAGAAGTAGAGGTGGGTCTGAAAGCCAGACGTGCCCGGCTCCAAAGCTCATGGTCTTTCCCAGGTTCAACAGCATGTGCCCCGGCACAAAGAAGAAAAGGGAAGGCCCAGGAGACCCACAGGCCCTGCCTTCCAGAAGCTCAAAGCTTCAGAGGAGTTAACAAAATATAGACGAGGCAAGACAGATAACTAGGAAGTCACAAGAATATTTAAAGAGCAGTACATTCTAAGTGCAAGCTAATAAACCCAAAGTAGAGTCCATTAGGCCTAAGAGCATGAAGACAACCAATGGTTGAAAACCAGGAGGGAGTAGCCAGAGAGTTTTCTGGAGGAGAGGAAAAAGGCAAGTAGAAGACAGAAAGCAGCTTGATACTCATGTGAACTATACAGTGGCAGGCAGAAATAAAAAAAATCAGGTTCTAGAGAAAAAAATAAACTGATTTGCTGGCTAGGAATAAACCTCTAAGAATAGATTAGAATAGTTTCTTTTCCCATAGCATTCTGGATAGTACTCCATTTCCCAAATAAACATAAACCAAAGGTGAAACTAAACAGCACTTCCATGTTCCTGAGAAAGGAGCTGCAATTATTATTTTCTTTTTTTCTGAGAATAGGAAAGAAAAATTAACTGGGAAGAGCAAGAAATAATAGCTATTACTAACAACAATAAAATCACGACATCTGAAAGTAAAATTTCCAGCTCTTTCGAAGAGCTATCATACATCATTATGTCATTAGTTCTCACTTCTACTAAGTGAGATAATAAGGAGAGCCTCTTACCCCTAATCCACAGAAATTAAAGGGTACAACCCAAAGCACAGAGCTGATCCAGGACTTGAACCAAAGTCTCTCAACCAGCTATTCAGGAATGAAGCTCCAACAGGGTGTGCCTGTAATGTTTACTAGTGTCAACTGAAGGGAGATAAGAAGAGGGAGGAAAGCTGAGGCAGACAGACACTGCTTCGTTCTCCAACAGCTGTTCTCTTTGTCTGTATTACTGTGTTTCCACCTGACCACGTGACCACCCAGAATAGACTACATTTCCCAACCTCCTTTGCAGCTAGGTGTGGCCAGGTTACCAAGTTCCAGCCGATGTGATATGAACAAAAATAATTTGGTACAACTTTCTAGTCTTTCCCTTCCCCTTCTTTCTGCTTTCTGAAAAAGAACATATGGCTGAAGCCGGAACAGCCATATGGAATCCAGATATAGAAGGCATGTGCTGAAGACACCAGAGAAGCCTGGGTCTCTAATGGTTGCAGAGCAGCCAGAACAACCCTAAACTTTTAGGAAACATATCCCTTGTTGATGCTACCAGTACTCTCTGTCTCTGTCCAGCAGCAGAATCCATATCCTAACTAATAAAGCTTTGCCAATGGCACTAAAGACCACTTCCAAAACTCTAGAGGCTCCTCGATTGTTCAGAATCAACAAAGCCATAAATATTTATTAAGAGTCTACTATGTGTTTAAAGTCTCCTAAGAGTATATTCACAGCCTCCTGGGAGAGGAGCACCATATCATTTTTGAAAAACCACGTTATTGGTATGCAAAAAAGCATATTCAACAAAAGTGAAATGTAAAGAAACAAGAAATGTTTGAAAAAGATCATGACGGAGGCAGGGAAAGTCTCTGCTTGCAAATAACAATTTAAGTGGAAAGGAAGCCACAAAGCATACTGGAGGTGGGTGAGGTAGTGGGCTCAAATGTCCAGGTGTGCAGGTTACTAGTGTCCCTTCCCCAGGAGAGAAGGTGATGTCTGGAAGCCAGCTAGTCTCAGGTATCCCCTGGGCTAAGGGGGGACTTGACTAAAACAATGACCAGGATGAGATCTGGCACAGCAGAAGAACCAGAAGGAGGGCTAATGTGGACTAAATAGACACTCATAGGGTCCCTCCAGCACTGACATTCTGCTCTGGTTTTAAGGAGCTGAGGTGGGGGAGGACAGGCAAGAGAGAAACGAATCCAAAGAAACAGGTGTGCGGTGCTGAGGTAGGAGACGGATGTTCAGCTTTAGGGGTGGAATGTGTCTGGGGTAGGAGTACAATGTCTAGACCCTCTGCCATTATCAGAGAGGAAGGAAATGAATGTGGCTTAATTATAATGACAGGATGACAGCAATGACATTATGAGGAGAGAATCAGAAAAGTGCAAAGCCCATATTAGGAAAATGGGAACTGTCTCCTCACCATCAAATCCTCCCTGGAGAGCTCCCAAGACAGGGTCGTGTCCCTAGCCTGAGACGTCCCAGATAAAGAGACTCTTTCCTTCTGGCAGTCCTTCTTTGTGGGATCCTTGGGAGGCCTGGGCAAGGTTTGGCCCACAGTGGTGGCTCCATCCCCAGGCCTTCGTCCCTGGCTGGTGGGCGATGGGACCTGTCTCTATCCTTCCCACTGCCCCCACCCCCTTCAGACTCTCTGCAAGTGCCATCCATAGCACGCAGATCCTTAGCACACAGCTCCGGGTCTGTTGGGGAGGCACTCAGCATATGCCTGTTGAATGGGAACATTCTCTCCCAGGTGTCACACAGAGGGCTAGGGTGGCCTTCTCATCTCAGCATCACCAGCACACAGGAGATGTGCAAGATGTAAGGAGCCGCCTCACCACACCTCAGGGTGAGCCTTTGCAAGGGACCAAAGACCCACATGAGGAGGTCAGGGAGATCAGGGTGGGGGCTGGCCTAGCCCCTGGTCCAGGTCAGGATGTCAGAATGGAAGTGAGACATCATAGATCACCTATATCCACAGCCTAATCACAAACAAACTCATTTATTTATATTTTTATTTAGATTCAGGTTAGTTAACGTACAGTGTAGTACTGGTTTCAGGAGTAGAACCTAATGATTCATTTCTTACATATGATACCCAGTGCTCATCCCAACAAGTGCCCTCCTCAACGCTCATCGTCCATTTAGCCCATCCCCCACCCACCGCCATCCAGCAACCCTCAGTTTGTTCTCTATAGTTAAGAGTCTCTTAGGGTTTGCCTCCCTCTCTGTTTTTATCATATTTTATTTTTCGTTCCCTTCTCCTATGCTCATCTGTTTTGTTTCTTTTTTTTAAATATAATTTATTGTCAAGTTGGCTAACATATGGTGTATACAGTGTGCTCTTGGTTTTGGGGGTAGATTCCTTGATTCATCGCTTACATGCAACACCCAGTGCTCTTCCCAACAAGTGCCCTCCTCAATGCCCATCACCCATTTTCCCCCTCTCCTCCGCCCTTCCATCAACCCTCAGTTTCTTCTCTGTATTTAAGATCCTCTTAAATTCCACATATATTTGTCTTTCTCTGATTGACTTAGTTCATTTAGCATATTAGCGATAAAAAAATGAAATTTTGCTATTTGCAACAACATGGATAGAACTAGACTGTATTATGCAAAAACTCATTTTAGCCAATAGTTTTCACCTCTTCCTATTACAACTTTTCATCAGAATTTAGAAAGGTGGGCAAGCTTGAAAATAGTTTTCCTACTTTTGCTGACATTCTCTGGGGAACTGGCCAAGTTATCATGAGATATTCAGTGCCAGAGAGCAGAGAGGAGACACAACAGGAGGCTTCTGGATAACCTATATTATAGCTAACACAATGCCACAGAATAGCCAAAAAATATTACCAGCACATGTAAAATTCAACACAAAGAGGAAAAATTCACAAAGTAACCATTACTTCAAAAGTGCACTGGCTTTTGTGTCTCTACTCCTTAGGGACTGCTGGGCATGAGTGCCAGAGTGACTAGAAAGGGAGAGAGGTATGACCCCTTGGCACAAATGCAGGCTGTGGGCAATGTTCCCTACCACCAGTGATCCCAGCTCTGGCATCGGTCCAATCCTGTGAGCCAGCAGTAAGGATGAAAGTGTGCACATGTGTGCACACAGGCAAAGCAAGGTAAAAGAGGACCCATAAATCCAATAAGACATCAGCAGTTGTCCTGAACAAAGGTTGTTCAGAATGTGAGTTTACAAGGATAATTACCACCACATTACACAGAGCACAATAACTTTGTTGTTAGCACCACAATTTGTCAGACGTGTCACATGGAAAGTAGAACAGCTGTAACTGTTAGTGACAGGTTGATGAAAAATGGCTGATTTCCAAAGCACCTGGTCCCACAAGTCTGTATCGTAATCTTGTTCTTAAATTAAAACAACAACAAGCATACAAAAACTTTCCACTGCAGAAACTGTTGACCTGTTAAAATTTATGGAGAGAATTTTCAAGGTGTTGCTGTGCTGGTCTGTGTTCTCAGCCCACATGACCACAGGTGGCCTCCATGGGAAGAACCTAGCATTTAATTCAGAGGGGCTTGGATCCAAATCCTGTCTCTCCTGCTTACCAGCCCCATGTTCTGGGAAAAGAAGTTACCTTTTCTTTTTTCTTGTTAATTTTTTTAATGTTTATTTATTTTTGAGAAAGAAAGAGACAGAGAGACAGAGCATTAGTGGGGGAGGGGCAGAGAGAGAGGGAGACACAGAGTCCGTTGCACACTCCAGGCTCTGAGCTATCAGCACACAGCCCGATGCAGGACTCGAACCCACAAACCATGAGATCATGACCTGAGCCAAAGTCGGACAATTACCCAACTGAGCCACCCAGGTGACCCAAGAAGTTACCTTTTCTGAGTTCATTCCGTACAAGATGGAGATAATAATCTCTAAAGTACAGAGTTGTTACCAGCAGGAGAATTCACGGATGGAGCACTTATCACAGCACCTGGCAAATAACAAGTGTTCTGGAAACAGGATTACAGTTAAGTAGACTTGCCTACTTAACCATCACACTTGGTTGCATAATGCAGAGGTGACTACCTGTGTATTATTACACTCTTAAAAAAAGAAATGGGAAGATCATAAAACTCTGAGAAGGTAAGGGAAAGAAAAGAGGTGATAATAATTGAGGTTTCCCTCAGAGACTAAACCCAGGAAATTACGCTTTTCCTAAAAGAACAATTTTGGAAACACAAACTGCTTATCTTCGCTACTTTCTTTTTTCTTTTCTTCCAGGAAAAAAGTTGCAATGAAGTCTCTTCGTATCTGAAAGCCTTTGGCGAGCCCATAACATGGGGCCCATTTTCTAACCACTCTTAACAAATTTTCTGTAATTGACATAATGAGGTATTTCATTTGACAAAATGTCTCATCTCCCCCTCTTAGAGACAGAAATTAGGCCCACAACATGGCTGGCACATCTTGTTGCTTACCTGATGCCCCCAAGCTCACAAAAACGCTACAAGCACTACCTAGAAAACTTGTACTAGTAAGGCTGAAATAATCTTAGAAGAGCCGAGGTCTTAAATCCTTTTATACGACATAAGAAAGCACCTCAAGTTCTAATTAAGCTAAAGCAATTAGCCACCCACAGATACTTAACGCTGCTTCCCATGGCCAGGCAATCATCTCTATTAAGACCCATATTAAAGTAAGACACAAACCCAAAAGCTCAATCAGCACACACTTCCCACAAATCAATTACCCCTAGACACATTCAGTAAATACTCAGAGGCCAGCTCTGTGCCTTGCAGAGAGGGCCTGTATGGAAGAACTGCATCAGACATGATTAGGTGGTTGCAGAAAAGGGGCAAGCAGCACATGTGACCATTTGGGGTAACAAAACCCACTTGCTGCATCCCTGGTGGGTTTCCTGGTTTCCTGGTTGGTATAGAAATTAATGTGTCTACTCCACTTGGAAGGAGTACATCAGGCAAAACAGCCTCTGCCTGGTGTGACCAGACTCTGGTCCACACTGACAATTCATGGGAGGACTGTCCTCTCCCATGTCGCCATTTGTCATGGAAGTGCCAACAGGGTGCACTCATCAAGTGAGTGCAAGCCATCTGAATACATAATGCTTTCCCCAGGCAAGTTAGGTCTACTTCCCCCTAAGACTCCCTTCAGTGAAGGCAGTTCATTGTTTCCAGCCCAAGGCTGTTCCCAGACCAGCCACTGGCAACAGCTATGTGATGGTCAATAGATAACTGACAGGTATTTAAACACCTTCCTCGGGGTGCCTGGGTGGCTCAGTTGGTTAAGCGGCCGACTTCGGCTCAGGTCATGATCTCATGGTCCGTGAGTTCAAGCCCCGCGTGAGGCTCTGTGCTGACAGCTCAGAGCCTGGAGCCTGTTTCAGATTCTGTGTCTCCCTCTCTCTGACCCTCCCCTGTTCATGCTCTGTCTATCCCTGTCTCAAAAATAAATAAAACGTTTAAAAAAATTAAAAATAAATAAACAAACAAACACCTTCCTCAAGAACTGGGGTTGTTTTTGGTTTTCAGTCCAGTCAAGTAGTCCAATAACCCATCACTACTGAACTGAACAGGAGCCTTTCTATCCTGTGGGGTTTCATGGGGTTTTATGGGGATTTGGGAAATTTCTTAACCATCAAGCAGATATCAAAAATGTATGAAAAATAGGGGGGGAGCCAAGGTGGAGGAACAGCATGGAAGTTTTTTGTGTGTCTTGCGTCCCGGAAATACAGCCAGACCAACACTAAACCTTCCTACACACCTAGAAAACTGATTGGAGGATTAACACAACAATCTGCACAATCTGAACCACAGAATTCAGCAGGTACATGGCACGGAGAGGTGAACTTGGGGACTGAAAAGCCGCGGTGGGCAGGGAACAGCTTTTGAGGGAGGAGAGAGGATGAAGACATGGTGGGGAGGGAGAATACGGGTAAAGCACCCCTACCCAAAAGCAGCTAGAGAGAACTAAACTAAAAAGGGAGAAAGAAGAAAGGAGAGGGTTTAAATTCCATTAAAACTGTAAACAAGGGGAGCACAGAGTCTGCAACTCTGCAGCTCGATACCTGGTGGTGCTCTGATGGGAAGGGCGAATCCCCAGGAGCAGAGTGGGGTCCAGGAGGTTCCTGGGCCACACAGGGAATAGTGGTTCCATGGCTGTAAGGACATTTGGTAGAAACTATTGAGGACCCCTGGTCCCAGCAGACCCAGAGAACGCCCACATTTGCTGGTGTTGGAACAAGGTCGTTAAGGGTGAAGCCTCATTCCAGATGTGTGTTGTGATTTTCCATAATCCCTGAAATGCTGCTGCTACACTATCTTGTGAACTTTTTCTGGGGTGGGCTGGCACCTGGTCACAGTCTCGGGGCACCGGCAGCAGCAGGGTCCAGCAAGCGTTCCTGGGTGCAGCCGACATTTGACCATTGCTTGGTGAGACACCAAGACCCTCCTGCAGAGGGGCAGAATGGTTCAAAGCTGCAGTCCTTCAGAAGTAAGGGGCTGGGAAAAGCAGTCACATCTGAGACAAAACTAGGGACAGAGGTACTTCCTGAGGCTTAGTCATGGACAGTGAAAAAGCGGGGAGTGCACGAAAGCTGAAGACAGAGGACGGGTGCATGATTGTTGATGGGGGAGAACAGAGTTCCGATACTAGAGACTAGATAGCTGGGTGATGCCATTTTCACTGCTCCACACCTGCGCATATGCACCTAGGAGTGCCACAACAGTCCACCCCAGTAGGCTAGCAGTGCCATCAACTGGAGAACGGAGCCATTACACTTAGCCCCACCCAACTGGGCCAACCTCGCTCTTCAAGAACACAAGTCTCACCGCTGGCATATTTTATGGACTAAAAAGCACTTCATACTCTGACTTCTAGGGAAAAACAAAGTAATTTCAGTCGTACTTAAATCTTTTACCAGGTCCATCTATTCAATTTTTTTCCCTCTTTTTAACTTCTTTTCTTTTTCATGAATACAGAAAGAGAAAAAATTCATTGTTATTTTCAATTTTTATTAAAAATAATTTTCTTTAATTTTTTTAGCATATTTTTTACTTTTATGTAAATTTTTTCAAATTCTACTTTACTTCCATCATTTTATTTTAGTCCACTACAGTGTATTCACTTTTTCAAATTTTCAAACGATTCCCTCTTTTTGCTTTTTTCTCTTTTTCATTTCATTTCTTTTTCATGAATACTGCAAGAGAATTCATTTTTACTTTTAATTCGTATCAAAAATATTTTTACTTTTTTTCTACTATATTCTTCAATTTTACGTAAATTTTTTTCAAATTCTATTTTACTTCCATCATTTCATTTTAGTCTACTTCAGTGTATTCATTTTTTTTCAAATTCTCGAACGATTTCCTTTTTTCCCCCTTTTTTCTCTAATCTCTCAAACCACTTTCAACACCCAGACCAAAACACACCTAGGATCTAGCATCATTTATTCAATTTTGTGTGTGTGTGTGTGTGTGTGTGTGTGTGTGTTTAACTTTTTAATTTTAATATTTTTTTAATTTTAATTTTTTTATTTTAATTTTTCCACCTCATTAATTCCTTTTCTCCCTTCACAATGATGAAAGGAAGGAACTCACCCCAAAAGAAAGAGCACGAAGAAACAACAGCCAGGGACTTAACCAACACAGATACAAGCAAGATGTCTGAACCAGAATTTAGAATCACAATAGTAAGAATACTAGCTGGAGTCAAAAATAGACTAGAATCCTTTTCTGCGGAGATAAAAGAAGTAAATACTAGTTGGGATGAAATAAAAAATGCTAAAACTAAGCTGCAATAATGGATGGATGTCACGGCGGCAAGGATGGATGAGGCAGAACACAGAATCAGCGATATAGAGGACAAACTTATGGAGAATAATGAAGCAGAAAAAAAGAGGGAAATTAAGGCAAAGGAGCACGATTTAAGAATTAGAGAAATCAGTGACTCATTAAAAAGGAACAACATCAGAATCATAGGGGTCCCAGAAGAGGAAGAGAGACAAACAGGAGTAGAAGGGTTATGTGAGCAAATCATAGTGGAAAACTCTCCTAACCTAGGCAAAAACACAGACATCAAAATCCAGGAAGCACAGAGGACCCCCATTAGAGTCAACAAAAACCAACCATCAACAAGGCACATCATAGTCAAATTCAGAAAATACTCAGGCAAGGAGAGAATCATGAAAACAGCAAGAGAAAAAAAAGTCCCTAACCTACAAGGGAAGATAGGTCAGGTTTGCAGCAGACCTATCCACAGAAACGCTTGAGGCCAGAAAGGAAAGGCAGGATATATTCAATGTGCTGAATAAGAAAAATATGCACCCAAGAATTCTTTATCTGGCAAGGCTGTCATTCAGAATGGAAGAAGACATAAAAAGTTTCCCAAACAAAAATGAAAGGAGTTTGTGACCACTAAACCAGCCCTGCAAGAAATCTTAAGGGGGACTCTCTGAGGGGAGAAAAGATGAATTAATTAATTAATTAATTAATACCAAAAGAAACAAAGATTAGAAAGGACCAGAGAACACCAACAGAAACTCCAACTCTACAAGCATCATAATGGCAATAAATTCATATATTTCAGTACTCACTCTAAATGTCAATGGACTCAATGCTCCAATCAAAAGACATAGGGTAACAGAATGGATAACAAAACAAATCCATCTATATGCTGTTTACAAGAGACCAACTTTAGACCTAAAGACACCTTCAGATTGAAACTAAGGGGATGGAGAACCATCTATCATACTAATGGTCAACAAAAGAAAGCCGGAGTAGCCATACTTATATCAGACAATCTAGACTTTAAAATAAAGACTGTATCAATAGATGCAGAAGGGCATTATATCATAATCAAGGGGTCTATCCACCAAGAAGACCTAACAATTGTAAACATTTATGTCCCAAATGTGAGAGCACCCAAATATATAAATCAATTAATCATAAACATAAAGAAACTCATCGATAGTAACACCATAATAGGAGGAGATTTCAATACCCCACCCAAAGCAATAGACAGATCATCTAATCAAAGAATCAACAAGGAAACAATGGCTTTGAATGACATACTGGACTAGGTGGACTTAACAGATATATTCAGAACATTTCATCCTAAAGCAGAATATACATTCTTCTCCAGTGCACATGGAAAGTTATCTAGAATAGACCAAACACTGGGACACAAATCAGCACTAAGTAAGTACAAAAAGACTGAGATCATACTGTGCATATTTTCAGACCACAACTCTATGAAACTTGAAATTATCCACACGAAAAAATTTGGAAAGGTAACAAATACTTGGAGACTGAAGAACATCCTACTAAAGAATGAATGGACTAACCAAGAAGTTAAAGAGGAAATTAAAAAGTATATGGAAGCCAATGAAAATGATAACACCACAACCCAAAACCTCTAGGACACAGCAAAGGCAGTCATAAGAGGAAAGTATATAGCAATCCGGCCTTCCTAACGAAGGAAGAAAGATCTCAGATAAACAACCTAACCTTATTCCTTAAAAAGCTGAAAAAAGAACAGCAAATAAAACCCAAAACCTGCAGAAGACAGGAAATAATAAAGATGAGAGCAGAAATTAATGCTATCGAAACAAAAAAAAACAAACAAACAGTAGAACAGATTAATTAAACCAGAAGCTGATTCTTTGAAAGAATTAACAAAATTGATAAACCACTAGCCAGTTTGATCAAAAAGAAAAAGGAAAGGACCCAAATAAATAAAATCAAGAATGAAAGAGGAGAGATCACTACAAACACAGAAGAAAAAAAAAACAATAATAAAATAATATTATGAGCAATTATATGCCAATAAAATGGGAAATCTGGAAGAAATTGAGAAATTCCTAGAAACATATACACTACCAAAACTGAAACAGGAAATAATAGAAATTTGAACAGACCCATAACCAGTAAGGAACACAAACTAGTAATCAAAAATCTCCCCCCCAAAAATACAATCAAAACCACACTCAGATATCACCTCACGCCAGTCAGAGTGACCAAAATGAACAATCAGGAGATTATAGATGCTGGAGAGGATGTGGAGAAACGGGAACCCTCTTGCACTGTTGGTGGGAATGCAAATTGGTGCAGCCACTCTGGAAAACAGTGTGAAGGTTCCTCAGAAAATTAAAAATAGACCTACCCTATGACCTAGCAATAGCACTGCTAGGAATTTACCCAAGGGATACAGGAGTACTGATGCATAGGGGCACTTGTACCCCAATGTTTATAGCAGCACTCTCAACAATAGCCAAATTATGGAAAGAGCCTAAATGTCCATCAACTGAAGAATGGATAAAGAAATTGTCGTTTATATACACAAGGGAGTACTATGTGGCAATGAGAAAGAATGAAATATGGTCCTTTGTAGCAACATGGATGGAACTGGAGAGCGTTATCCTAAGTGAAATAGGCCATACAGAGAAAGACAGATACCATGTTTTCACTCTTATGTGGATCCTGAGAAACTTAACAGAAACCCATGGGGGAGGGGAAGGAAAAAAAAAAAAAGGAGGTTAGAGTGGAAGACAGCCAAAGCATAAGAGACTCTTAAAAACTGAGAACAAACTGAGGGTTGATGGGGGGTGGGAGGGAGGGGAGGGTGGGTGATGGGTATTGAGGAGGGCACCTTTTGGGATGAGCACTGGGTGTTGTATGGAAACCAATTTGACAATAAATTTCATATATTGAAAAAAAATCTCCCAAAAAACAATGGATTCTCTTGAAACTGTTCCAAAAAATAGAAATGGAAAGAAAACTTCCAAAGTCTTCTATGAAGCCAGCATTACCTTGATTCCAAAACCAGACAAAGACCCCACTAAAAAGGAGAACTACAGACCAATTTCCCTGATGAACATGGATGCAAAAATCCTCAACAAGATATTAGCCACTGGATCCAACAATACATTAAAAAAATTATTCACCACGACCAAGTGGGATTTATACCTGGGATGCAGGGCTGGTTCAATATCCGCAAAACAATTAATGTGATTCATCACATCAATAAAAGAAAGGACAAGAACGATATGATCCTCTCAATAGATGCAGAGAAAGCATTTGACAAAATGCAGCATCCTTTCTTGATAAAAACCCTTAAGGGGGCGCCTGGGTGGCGCAGTCGGTTAAGCGTCCGACTTCAGCCAGGTCACGATCTCGCGGTCCGTGGGTTCGGGCCCCGCGTCAGGCTCTGGGCTGATGGCTCGGAGCCTGGAGCCTGTTTCCGATTCTGTGTCTCCCTCTCTCTCTGCCCCTCCCCCGTTCATGCTCTGTCTCTCTCTGTCCCAAAAATAAATAAAAAAACGTTGAAAAAAAAATTAAAAAAAAAACCCTCAAGAAAGTAGGGATAGCAGGAGCATACCTCGAGATCATAAAAGCCACATATGAACGACCCAATGCTAATATCATCCTCAATGGGGAAAAACTGAGAGCTTTCCCCCTAAGGTCAGGAACAAGACAGGGATGTCCACTCTCACCACTGTTATTCAACATAGTATTGGAAGTCTTAGCCTCTGCAATCAGACAACACAAAGAAATAAAAGGCATCCAAATTGGCCAGGAGGAGGTCAAACTTTCACTCTTCACAGATGACATGGAACTCTACAAGGAAAACCCAAAAGGTTCCACCAATAAACTGCTAGAATTGATTCATGAATTCAGCAAAGTTGCAGGATATAAAATCAACACACAGAAATCGGTTGCATTCCTATACACCAACAATGAAGTGACAGAATGAGAAATCAAGGAATCGATCCCATTTACAATTGCACCAAAAAGCATAGAATACCTAGGAACAAATCTAACCAAAGAGGTGAAAAATCTATACACTGAAAACTATAGAAAGCTTACGAAATAAATTGAAGAAGACACAAAGAAATGGAAAAAGATTCCATGCTCCTGGATAGGAAGAACATTGTTAAAATGTTGATACAACCCAAAGCAATCTACATATTCAATACAATCCCTATCAAAATAACACCAGCATTCTTCACAGAGCTAGAACAAATAATCCTGAAATGTGTATGGAACCAGAAAAGACCCCGAATAGCCAAAGCAATCTTGAAAAAGAAAACCAAAGCAGGAGACATCATAATCCCAGACTTCAAACTATACTACAAGGCTGTAATCATCAAGACAGTATGGTACCAGCCCAAGAACAGACACTCAGATCAACGGAACAGAATAGAGAACACAGAAATGGACCCACAAACGTATGACCAACTAATCTTTGACAAAGCAGGAAAGAATATCCAATGGAATAAAGACAGTCTCTTCAGCAAGTGGTGCTGGGAAAACTGTACAGCGACATGCAGAAGAATGAACCTGGACCACTTTCTTACACCATACACAAAAAGAAACTCAAAATGGATGAAATAACTAAATGTAAGACAGGAAGCCATCCAAATCCTTGAGGAGAAAGCAAGCAAAAAACCTCTTTGATCTTAGCCGCAGCAACTTCTTACTCAACACATCTCCAGAGGCAAGGGAAACAAAAGCAAAAATGAACTACTGGGACCTCATCAAAATAAAAAGCTTCTGCACAGCAAAGGAAACAATCAGCAAAACTAAAAGGCAACCGACAAATGGGAGAAGATATTTGCAAATGACATATCAGATAAAGGGTTGGTATCCAAAATCTATAAAGAACTTATCAAACTCAACACCCAAAAAACAAATAATCCAGAGAAGAAATGGGCAAAAGACATGAATAGACACTTCTCCAAAGAAGACATCTAGATGGCCAACCGACATATGAAAAAATGCTCAACTTTACTCATCATCAGGGAAATACAAATCAAAACCACAGTGAGATACCACCTTACACCTGTCAGAATGGCCAACATGAACAACTCAGGCAACAACAGATGTTGGCGAGGATGTGGAGAAAGATCTCTTTTGCATTGTTGGTGGCAATGCAAGCTGGTGCAGCCACTCTGGAAAACAGTATGGAGGTTCCTCAAAACACTAAAAATAGAACTACGCTACAAGCCAGCAATTGCACTATTAGGCATTTATCCAAGGGATACGGGTGTGCTGTTTCAAAGGGACACATGCACCCCCATGTTTATAGCAGCACTATCAACAATAGCCCAAGTATGGAAAGAGCCCAAATGTCCATCGATGGATGAATGGATAAAGAAGATGTGGTATATATATACAATGGAGTATCACTCAGCAATCAAAAAGAATGAAATCTGGCCATTTGCAGCTACATGGATGGGACTGGAAAGTATTATACTAAGTGAAATTAGTCAGAGAAAGACAAAAATCCTATGACTTCACTCATATGAGGACTTTAAGAGACAAAACAGATGAACATAAGGGAAGGGAAACAAAAATAATATAAAAACAGGGAGGGGGACAAAACAGAAGAGATTCATACATATGGGGAACAAACTGAGGGTTACTGGAGGGGTTGTGGGAAGGGGGATGGGCTAAATGGGTAAGGGGCATTAAGGAATCTACTCCTGAAATCATTGTTGCACTATATGCTAACTAATTTGGATGTAAATTTTAAAAAATAAAAAATTAAAATTAAAATTAAAAATTAAATAAATAAATAACATTACAAAAACATTTTTTTAACTAAATAAAAGATGGCACTGGGGTACCTGGGCAGCTTAGTCAGTTGAGCATCCAAATCTTGATTTTGATTCAGGTCATGATCCCATGGCTTGTAAGGTCAAGTCCTGCTTTGGGCTCTCTGCTGACGGTACGGAGCCTGCTTGGGATTCTCTCTCTCTCCCTCTCTCTGCCTCACCCCCAGTTGTTTTCTGTCTCTTTTTCTCTCTCAGATAAATAAACTTTAAAAAAAAATAGTATTCCAGAGGCTTGGGAAAGCTTGCGGCGGCTGGGCTCACCACGTCCTGCTGATCACTTAGATTCCAATCACATGTGCCTAAATAACCAAGAAAACCACCAGAAGACTAGCAGAACAGACTCTCCAGAGCCAAGCATAGACAAGAGGCCCACGGAAGAGGGTAGGAAGGGCGGAGAGGTGGTGCGTGCTACATGAACTGGCGGGAGGGAGCCAGGGCAGTGGAGGGGCAGCCCGCCCAGCAAGGTAGAGCCCCCGAGTCTCGCTTGCAAAAGCGGAGGGGCCAGATGGAGTTCTGACAGCCAGTGGGACTTAACACCTGGAATGTTATAAGTCAACAGCTCTGCTCAGAGAGCGGGAGGGCGAGAGGACACCAGGAGGGAGAGGTGTTGAGCCCCGGAAGATAGAGCTCAGTTTGGTGGGGAACAAAGGTGCTGGCCAGCGCCATCTCCCTCTCCCATCCCCCAGCTGAAACCCCAAAAGGATTTCCCAGCACCAGTTCCCAGCACCAAACTTGCTTGCATGGTGCAAACACCCAACACTGTGCTTCTGTGGATCCATCCCTCCAACAGGTCTGCCTGCCTCCCTACCAGTGCTGCAGGGCCCCTCCCACAGGGGACCACCGATGGCAAAGCGAGCTAAGCCTACCCCTCCAGCCCCTGTGCACCTTGTGGATCTACCCCAGCTAATACACCAGATCCCATCAAAGCAGCGCCACAAGCCTGGCAGTGTGCAAGTAGCCCAGACAGGGGCCACACCATTCCACAGTGAGTCCTGCCCCTGGGAGAGGGGAAGATAAGGTTCATACCAGTCTGAATGTGGCCCCAGTGGTGGGCTGGGGACAGACATCAGGTCTGATTGTGGCCCCGCCCACTAACACAAGTTACTCCAGACAGCACAGGGGAAGTGCCCCGCAGTTCTGTGCCACCCCAGGGACTATCCAAAATGACGAAACAGACGAATTCTCCTCAAAAGAAACTCCAGGAAGTAGTGACAGCTAACGAATTGATCAAAAACAATTTAAGCAATATAACGGAACAAGAATTTAGAATAATAGTCATAAAATTAATCGCTGGGCTTGAAAAAAGTATAGAGGACAGCAGAGAATCTATTGCTACAGAGATCAAGGGACTAAGAAATAGTCACGAGGAGCTAAAAAATGCTATAAATGAGGTGCAAAATAAAATGGGGGTGACCACAGCTCGGATTGAAGAGGCAGAGGAGAGAATACGTGAATTAGAAGATAAAATTATGGAGAAAAGAGGAAGCTGAGAAAAAGAGAGATAAAAAAAATCCAGGAGTATGAGGGGAGAATTAGAAAACTAAGTGATGCAATCAAATGGAACAATAACTGTATCATAGGAATTCCAGAAGAGGAAGAGAGAGAGAAAGGGGATGAAGGTGTACTTGAACAAATCATAGCTGAGACCTCCCCTTATCTGGGGAAGGAAAAAGGCATTGAAATCAAAGAGGCACAGAGAACTCCCTTCAGACATAACTTGAATCAATCTTCTGCACAACATATCATAGTGAAACTGGCAAAATACAAGGATAAAGAAAAAATTCTGAAAGCAGCTAGGGATAAACATGCTCTAACATATGAAGGTAGACCAATAAAACTAGTGACGGATCTATCTGCTGAAACTTGGCAGGCCAGAAAGGAAGGGCAGGAAATCTTCAATGTGATGAACAGAAAAAATATGTACCCGAGAATCCTTTATCCAGCAATTCTATTATTTAAAATAGAAGGAGAGATAAAGGTCTTCCCAAACAAACAAAAACTGAAGGAATTAATCACCACTAAACCAGCCCTACAAGAGATCCTAAGGGGGATCCTGTGAGACAAAGTACCAGAGACATCACTATAAGCCTGAAACCTACAGACATCACAATGACTCTAAACCCGTATCTTTCTATAATAACACTGAATGTAAATGGACTAAATGCGCCAACCAAAAGACATAGGGTATCAGAATGGATAAAAAACCAAGACCCATCTATTTGCTCTCTACAAGAGACTCATTTTAGACCTGAGGACACCTTCAGATTGAAAGTGAGGGGATGGAGAACTATCTATCATGCTACTGGAACTCAAAAGAAAGCTGGAGTAGCCATACTTATATCAGACAAACTAGACTTTAAATTAAAGGCTGTAACAAGAGATGAAGAAGGACATTATATAATAATTACAGGGTCTATCCATCAGGAAGAGCTAACAATTATAAATGTCTATGTGCCGAATACGGGAGTCCCCAAATATATAAAACAATTAATCACAAACATAAGCAACCTTATGATAAGAATGTGGTAATTTCAGGGGACTTTAATACTCCACTTACAACCACGGATAGATCATCTAGACACAGGATCAATAAAGAAACAAGGGCCCTGAATAATACATTGGATCAGATGGACTTGACAGATATGTTTAGAACTCTGCATCCCAAAGCAACAGAATATAGTTTCTTCTCGAGTGCACATGGAACATTCTCCAAGATAGATCACATACTGGGTCACAAAACAGCCCTTCATAAGTATACAAGAATTGAGATCATACCATGCACACTTTCAGACCACAATGCTATGAAGCTTGAAATCAACCACGGGAAAAAGTCTGGAAAACCTCCAAAAGCATGGAGGTTAAAGAACACCCTACTAAAGAATGAATGTGTCAACCAGGCAATTAGAGAAGAAATTAAAAAATATATGGAAACAAATGAAAATGAAAATACAATAATCCAAAGGCTTTGGAATGCAGCGAAGGCAGTCCTGAGAGGAAAATACACTGCAATCTAGGCCTATCTCCAGACACAAGAAAAATCCCAAATACAAAATCTAACAGCACACCTAAAGGAAACAGAAGAACAGCAAAGACACCTCAAACCAAGCAGAAGAAGAGAAATAATAAAGATCAGAGCAGAAATAAACAATATAGAATCTAAAAAAACTGTAGAGCAGATCAACGAAACCAAGAGTTGGTTTTTTGAAAAAATAAACAAAATTGACAAACCTCTAGCCAGGCTTCTCAAAAAGAAAAGGGAGATGACCCAAATAGATAAAATAATGAATGAAAATGGAATTATTATAACCAATCCCTCAGAAAAACAAGCAATTATCAGGGAATACTATCAAAATTATATGCCAACAAACTGGACAACCTGGAAGAAATAAACAAATTCCTAAGTACCCACACACTTCCAAAACTCAAACAGGAAGAAATAGAAAACTTGAACAGACCCATAACCAGCAAAGAAATGGAATCAGCTATCAAAAATCTCCCAACAAATAAGAGTCCAGGACCAGATGGCTTCCCAGGGGAGTTCCACCAGACACTTAAAGCAGAGATAATACCTATCCTTCTCAAGCTGTTCCAAAAAATAGAAAGGGAAGGAAAACTTCCAGACTCATTCTATGAAGCCAGCATTACTTTGATTCCTAAACCAGACAGAAACCCAGCAAAAAAAGAGAACTACAGGCCAATATCCCTGATGAATATGGATGCAAAAATTCTCAATAAGATACCAGCAAATCGAATTCAACAGCATATAAAAAGAATTATTCACCATGATCAAGTGGGATTCATTCCTGGGATGCAGGGCTGGTTCAACATTCACAAATCAATCAATGTGATACATCACATTAATAAAAGAAAAGATAAGAACCATATGATCCTGTCAATTGATGCAGAAAAAGCATTTGACAAAATTCAGAATCCTTTCTTAATAAAAACCCTTGAGAAAGTCGGGATAGAAGGAACATACTTAAACATCATAAAAGGCATTTATGAAAAGCCCACAGCTAATATCATCCTCAATGGGGAAAAACTGAGAGCTTTCCCCCTGAGATCAGGAACATGACAGGGATGTCCACTTTCACTGCTGTTGTTTAACATAGCGTGGGAAGTGCTAGCATCAGCAAGCAGACAACAAAAGGAAATCAAAGGCATCAAAATTGGCAAAGATGAAGTCAAGCTTTCACTTTTTGCGGATGACATGATATTACACGTGGAAAACCTGATAGACTCCACCAAAAGTCTGCTAGGACTGATACATGAATTCAGCAAAGTCACAGGATACAAAATCAATGTACAGAAATCAGTTGCATTCTTATTCACTAATAATGAAGCAACAGAAAGACAAATAAAGAAACTGATCCCATTCACAATTGCACCAAGACGCATAAAATACCTAGGAATAAACCTAACCAAAGATGTAAAAGATCTGTATGCTGAAAACTATAGAAAACTTATGAAGGAAATTGAAGAAGATATAAAGAAATGGAAAAACGTTTGGTGCTCATGGATTGGAAGAATAAATATTGTTAAAATGTCAATACTACCCAAAGCTATCTACACATTCAATGCAATCCCAATCAAAATTGCACCAGCATTCTTCTCGAAGCTAGAACAAGCAATCCTAAAATTTGTGTGGAACCACAAGAGGTCCTGAATAGCCAAAGTAATTTTGAAGAAGAAGACGAAAGCAGGAGGCATCACAATCCCAGACTTTAGCCTCTACTACAAAGCTGTAATCATCAAGACAGCATGGTATTGGCACAAAAACATACACATAGACCAATGGAATAGAATAGAAACCCCAGAATTAGACTCACAAAAGTATAGCCAAACTAATCTTTGACAAAGCAGAAAAGAATATCCAATGGAAAAAAGACAGTCTCTTTAACAAATGGTGCTGGGAGAACTGGACAGCAACATGCAGAAGGATGAAACTAGACCACTTTCTTACACCATTCACAAAAACAAACTCAAAATGGATAAAGGACCTGAATGTGAGACAGGAAACCATCAAAACCCTAGAGAAGAAAGCAAGAAAAAAACCTCTCTGACCTCAGCCGTAGCAATTTCTTACTTGACACATCCCCAAAGGCAAGGGAATTAAAAGCAAAAATGAACTATTGGGACCTCATGAAGATAAAAAGCTTCTGCACTGCAAAGGAAACAACCAACAAAACCAAAAGGCAACCAACGGAATGGGAAAAGATATTTGCAAATGACATATTGGACAAGGGGCTAGTATCCAAAATCTATAAAGAGCTCACTAAACTCCACACCCGAAAAACAAATAACCCAGTGAAGAAATGGGCAGAAGACATGAATAGACACTTTTCCAAAGAAGACATCCAGATGGCCAACAGGCACGTGAAAAGATGCTCAACGTCGCTCCTCATCAGGGAAATACAAATCAAAACCACACTCGGATACCACCTCACTCCAGTCAGAGTGGCTAAAATGAACAAATCAGGAAACTATAGATGCTGGCAAGGATGTGGAGAAACGGGAACCCTCTTTCACTGTTAGTGGGAATGCAAACTGGTGCAGCCGCTCTAGAAAACAGTGTGGAGGTTCCTCAGAAAATTAAAAATACATCTACCCTATGACCCAGCAATAGCACTGCTAGGAATTTACCCAAGGGATACAGGAGTACTGATGCATAGGGGCACTTGTACCCCAATGTTTATAGCAGCACTCTCAACAATAGCCAAATTGTGGAAAGAGCCTAAATGTCCATCAACTGATGAATGGATAAAGAAGTTGTGGTTTATATACACAATGGAATACTACTTGGCAATGAGAAAGAATAAAATATGGCCTTTTGTAGCAACGTGGATGGAACTGGAGACTGTTATGCTAAGTGATATAAGTCATACAGAGAAAGACAGATACCATATGTTTGACTCTCATGTGGATCCTGAGAAACTTAACAGAAGACCATGGGGGAGGGGAATGAAAAAAAAAAAAGGTAGAGAGGTAAGGAGCCAAAACATAAAAGACTCTTAAAAACTTAGAACAAACTGAGGGTTGATGGGGGGGTGAGAGGGAGGGGAGGGAGGGGGATGGGTATTGAAGAGGGCACCTGTTGGGATGAGCACTGTGTGTTGTATGGAAACCAATTTGACAATAAATTTCATATTTAAAAAAAATTAAAAAATATTCCTAGGAGCATTAAATTAAATTTTTCATTAAAAATATCCAAAAGAAACATGAAATTAATTATAATGGGATATTTTATTTAACCCCCTATATAAAAATATCATTTCAACATATAATAAATATAAAAGATAATTAATGAGATAGCTAACATTCTTTTTTTCCATATATTCTTTCTCTGGTACCATAAGGGAATGTGCAGACCTAGAGCTGTAGTTAAACAGACGTGGAAAGACTTTTCACAATTCACTGTTCTATGAGCAAGCAGGTTACCAAGTTGTATATGATGATTTCATTCTAACTTTATTAGGTAATAGTAGTTATCTCTGAGAAGTAGAATTTCATTGGTCTCGATTTTCTACATGTGCCCTTTAATATTTTCTAAATATTTGCAGCAAACATGCAATGCTTTAATTATCAGGAAAACTTTAAAGCTCATCTAAAAAAAAAAAAAAGAACAGAATGTGGCTTATTTTAAGTCATTACACCCTGATCCTGTGAGCGTTGTAGCCATCCCCTATTTCCAACCAATAGAAGTTATGGTGAAACAGGATGTCCCCTGCCCATCCCCCACCCAGTCCCAGCAACTGTCATACTTACAGCCAATCATCATGATGGCCACTGCAAAGATTTTCTCGATGTCTGTGGATGGGGCAATGTTTCCAAAGCCCACGCTGGTAAGGCTGGTCATAGTGAAATACAACGAGGAGATGTAGACGGAATTCTTGCTGGGACCACCTTCCCACTTCCCTGAGCCGGATCCATTAAACTGGTAAGGGGTGCCAATGTCCATTGCCAGTTGGTAGAGCCAGCTGTTGTTGCGGATGGTCTTGGTGTCTTCATCAAAGATCTCGTAGTCCCCAATGCTGTACCAGATGCAGGCCATCCAGTGAGCAGCCAGCCCAAACACACACACCAACAGCACCAGTACAGCGGCTCCATATTCAATGTAGTGGTCCAGCTTACGGGCCACTCGCCCAAGACGTAGCAGCCGGACAACCTTCAGTGAGCTGAATAGGCTGCTGATGCCCTGGGAGAAGAGGAGCAGAGCATGAGGGCCAAGAACCAAAGATGCTACTACTCCTTCCCTCCTCCCTGCCTGGGCTGTTTCCTTCAGCACGTTGTGTTTCCACAAGATGCAATATTGTGCAACCCTTTAAAAAATGTTTTAACATAAGTCATGATATGGAGAAATGCTCATACATATTTGTACAGTTATGCATAATACAATTCGAATTTTATTCCAAGGTATATGAATTTCCATTTGCTTTTTACCATTTCCATTAAAAAGCAGATTAAAAAAAAGACAAGCAAGACAAATAAAATTAGATTTTTATTCTAATTATATTATGATAAGTATACAAATATATATGAGCATATTTCATACCACTACTATTTTAAAACAATTTTAAGGGTTATGTAATATTTCATATTAAGTAATATGAAATATTTTAAGAGTTGTATAATATTTATTTCATATTGTATAATATTTCATTCTAATTATACTGTACATAAGTATACAAGTATTTATGTATTCAATAAATGGCTAGGGAACACACATAGAAAAGTAAGATATTAATAGTGGTTACTGCTGCATTGTTGAGTTATGGAATTACAGAATATTTTTTGTTATATTTGTATATATTTTTGTTACATCTTAATATATTTACTTAATTTCTAAAATTGAAATTGTTACTTTTACAGTTAGAAAAAATATGTATTTAAAAAGCAAACACAGTTTTAAAAAAGATAAAAAAGTATTAAAGACACAATTGAGAAGAATAAAAAGCTAAGATTCTGTTTTCTCAGGAGAGTTACAAATTCTTGGAAACTACATCACTCCCATCAGGCCAGGGATTATACAATCAGACACCATATATTCAAACACAATCAAGGAATCTCCAAGCTACAAGGAAGCTTCCAATTTCACCTGATCAAGCCTCCTATCATCCTGTGGACCCTGGCAGCGCATGTCTAGTCTCCAAATAGTGGTTCTCCAAGGGAATAGCAGTAGTGGAAAGAACACCAGAGTAGAAATCTGGAAAACAGGTCTGAGACTGAAGTAAACCACTAACTTGCTATATGAATTTGGACAAGTCAATTGCCTCTCTCATCCAGACAACTGCCTCTCTCATCCCAATGAGGGAAGTGGACTAGAGGAAACGTAACATTATAGAAGCCACTGCATTCAAAATCCCCAAATTCCTATAGCTTTTCCTACTTCCATGAAAAAGGAAATAAACAAGCAAACAAAATAGAGACATCTCTTTGCACCACAACCGCAGTCTCCCTCACACAGCAAAAATCCAACAGCAGGATGATGTCCTTCACCAAGCAGAATGAATGACTTTTCACCATTCTAAACACTGGACAGTTTCCAGGTCACTGCTAGTCTCTCTTGCTCCCTGTTCCCTTAATAACAACCCCCAAGGGTCAGGTTATGTCACAGACAGAAGGAAAATGTGTAAATGCTTTCTGATGACCTGTTGTCAGAGGCTCACCAAGGCTGCTTCCTCTTCCTGGACATCTCCCAGCCTCTTCCCATCTCGGTGGGTCTTTGAGACTGGTTCTCATCAATGGATGTGAGGTGAAATGTGTATCATTTCCAGGTCAAGGCAGTTAAAAGGAAGTATGCTTTCTCTTCCCTTTGACATACCTTCCAGATGAGGCTAGTGTGACCCTGAGGCCAAGTAATAAAGATGGCGGACATACAGCATGGAAGAAGCCTGGGTCCCTGAAAGACTATGTGGAACACCCTCTCCTTCCCAATCAATCTGAATCATATTATGATGTGAATGAAAAAAGAAACCTCTGAAACAAGCCACCAAAACTCTGGAGGATATTTGGTACAGTAGATATTATTAGCCTTCCCTGATACGTGAACACACAAACTGTATGTAGCATAGCCTTGTCCATAAAGACCACAAATCAGGCTGCCACACAAATTACTTTTGTTGAGGTGAGAGTGGGGAAGATGGGATTTATTGCACCTTTATTTATTTATTTATTTATTTTGGTTTGGCTTTTTTATTTTTTTTTTCAAATTTTTATTTAAATTCTAGTTAGTATTGCACCTTTTAAAAAATAAACAACAGTTTTGGAGCCATAAAACTTACAATAGAAATAAGCACTTCTCGCCCAACATACATCAGCAAATAAGTAATAATGGATTTTTCTAAGCCAAGAGACTACATCCCCAGGGTCAGCTATCCAAATTGCTAACTCTGACAAAGTTTACTTTTGGCATGTCCAGTACTCATCCCCTGGGTCCCCTTTTCCCTCCATGTGCTTTCCTCAAAAACCTGCCATGCAGAAAAGGCCAAGAACCCCCCCCCCCATTAAGGTGCAAACGACTTCTGAGAGTAAATGGATATCCTCTCTCCAGAGGGCATCTGCATTTTAACAGAGGGAAACTAACCTCCAATAGTAGAATTAAAAGTATCCACAGCCTGGATGAAGGAGATATTCTGGGAGGCAAAGGAGCCTTTCTGATGACTCAGAAACCAAACACATGTAAGCAGCCACCTACTCTCCACCTGTTCATAAAGAGGTTACTGAGATCATCTTTCAACAGCAGATCAACCATGAAGCAGAACTTATTACCCAGGGCAAAACTGCCTTGTCATTTTCCCCCACTCAGATTCAATTCAAAGCAACATTTAAGGAGAACCTACTATGTACTCCTTGTGCTAATACCACAGGGAAAAGATTAAAATGATGCTGTCTTTGTCTTCCTGTTCACTGTTATGGCTGCAGTGCCTGGCATGGGGAAGAGGCTTGATAGGAAGAAAGAGGAGAGGAAGTAAGAGCATAGTAACTAGTGCAAGAGGCAAGATACAATACTTCTATCTCACAGCCACAGAACCTGATTGCTGAGAGGAAGAACAGATGTCATCCAGTCTAGCCCTCCGAGTCCAGGGATGCCTTCTAGAGCTCCCTAAGGAACGGTCATTCAGCTTCTCCTTGAACTCCCCCCTTCACCACTTCACATCTCTAAGATCCCATTCTGGCAGTCATTCATGGACATGAATGACTGTGCTCCCATGACCCTTCGTATCTCCCTCTGCTCCCTCCTCCCTTCTCCCTCCCCTCCCAATGGCCACACAACACATGCAACCACACTACCCAAAGGCCTGCTCTTCTATAGCCTTACACCCCAGACCTCTTGAGCTTCCCGCATGGTGGATGCACACTTCCATCTCCGTGCCTGCTCGGACTAGTCCCTTAGCCCAGAATGCCCTGCTCCTCCCTTTCTACCAGCCGGTATACTAGTTATCCTTCAGGTCTGCCACTGCCTCTACCCTAAAGCCTTCCATGTCTACCCTGGACTCACAACCAGTTGCTCACCCCTCTATGTGTCCACGGTATTCTGTATCCATTACCAACTGAACACGTTGCCTTGGCCCTATAGTTTCCCCAACCACAGCAGGTGCTACATCTTCCTGAAGACAGAAGTCATTTGCTATTCACTTTAGAAGCTTCCTGTATTGGGCTAAATAGTGTCCCCACCAAATTCATGTCTTTCCCAGAACCTCAGAATGTGACCTTATTTGGGAAACAACCCCTTATTTGGGAAAGGGGTTGTTGTAGGTATAGGTGGTTAAGATGAGGTCATATTTAATCCAGTATAACTGATGACCTTATAAAAAGAGAAGAGCTGGACACACAGAGAGAAAACCAGGTGTTTTTTTTTTTTTTTTTAACCAATGCAGAGATTGGAGTGATGTGTCTTCAAGCCAGAGAATGCCAAAGATTACCAGCAAAACCAGAAGCTAAGAGAAAGGCATGGAACAGATTCTCTCCTAGAGCCTTCAGAGAGAACACAGCCCTATTGAAACTTTGACTTCAGATTTCTAGTTTCCAAACTGTGGAAGAATAATTTCTATTGTATTAAACCACTCAGTTTGTGGTAATTTGTCATAGCTGCCCTGGAAGACTAACATACCTACACAGGATCTAAAGCCAGCAGCTTCTCAGAAAAGGTCTGAAACATTTTCTAAATTGAATTGAAGAGTTTGATTAAGGAATTCTTTCTCATTTTAAGAGGTCTCCAGAACAATATAAAATAAACACTTCCTCATCGTGTTATTGATCTGTATACGCTGATACTCTATTACATGGTTTTGTGTAAGTTGTCTGCTATTACATGAATTCTAGCTATTTAAAATCATTTCAAACTATTAGTTTGTGTGGTTTTTCTTCCTTATTTGCTTCAAGTTCTAGATGGGATAAACAGAATACTCTAAATTTTTTTTTTAATTTTAGTATGCTAAAAACATGATAGCACCATATGGTAGAGAATCACATTTCCCCAGGAGTTTCTTGTATCAGAAAGCCTATCTCACATTCCAGATTGTACCAGAAAGTTCTTTATCACAACCTTAAAATTATGAAGAACCAAGACTTTCAAGCTGAACTAACATGGATGAAGGGATGGTGAGAACCCATGCCATCCTCATCACCAAAGGCCAACAACTATGACTACAAGGAAGACTTCTGAAACCTCAATAAACTCAGCTGTAGTGATATTGATGCAATTCAGATTGAAATGGACATTTGGCAATTATCTTATTCAGACAGCATGTGAACTATCAAGTTTTACCTATTTACCCAGACTAAATAAATCATTTTGTTAACTTGAGCTATCTATACGTTACTTTCTCAATTAGCCAGATTCATCAACTTTTGGTTCATATTTTCATCTGCCATATGTATTGATATAACACTGTCACAGACTAATGACAATGTGCTATTGAAAAGATCTACCCAGTCTTTCAGGTCCTTGAATAATTTCCCTGGGGTGGTGACATGATGGCATCCATAACAGATTCTGCAGGCAAACTTGATTTTTTTATTGTGTTCAACCGCACATGATTACTCTCCTCCTGCAATCTCCTGCAGCTAAAGGCCTTCTTCACATGTTTCCCTGCGAGTCTTCTGGAAACCATTCCCAGCCTCGGGACACCTGGATGGCTCAGTCAGTTAAGCATCTGACTCTTGATTTTGGCTCAGGTCATGATCTCATCATTGAGGAGATCCAACCCCATGTCAGGCTCAGGGCTGACAGCATGGAGCCTGCTTAGGATTCTCTCTCTCTCTTTTCTCTGCCCCTCCCCTGTTCTCTCTCTCTCTCTGCCCCCATTCCTCTCCCTCTCTCTCAAATAAATAAACATTAAAAAAAAAAAAAAAAACTCCCAGCCTCAACAACCGCCTGGATTTTTCCTACCATCTTCTTGCTTTAGTTGAAGCCAGTTCTCCCTGAGCACCCTGCTTTTCCCTTACATCCTGGAGTTCAGAGCAGGGAATTTTCAATCTCCACACTTCCATCTTCCAAACAAGAGTTGGCTGGCACTCCAAAAAAACAAAACAAAACAAAACAAAATCCCCTCCTTTAAGATTCATGCCATCTAGCAAAAACACCTCATTACAGCCATCTGATTATTGATGGCTACCATCTGTTGAATGCTTACAAATATGCCATAATTTAACTTAATCTTTCACTAATTATCCCACTTATCAACTTTGTCCTTTCATCCCTTAAATCTCTGCACCTGGATTTTCAGCCTATCTCCTGCTATCAGCCTGGGAACCTTCAATGTCCATGAAGAAAAATTATTCAACACTCCAGCCTCTCTATTCCCAGTGACCTTCACCTCCTCTTCACATTCTGAGCCTAGTCATCATTGGAAACCACTCTCTCTCTGAAATCTTACACACCCAGCATTCAACATGATGATTACATGCTTCCTTCTGTTTCTCCACTCTCTCCTTTATCCCCATCCAACCCAACCTACTCTTTGGCTTCTCTTTGATATCTGTATCTTTTCCAACCATCAACTCTCTAGATTTCACTTCTTTTCCCATCATACTAGACCCTGTTACATCACTTCCATCACTTCCATCTCCCTACCAACCAAAAAGCTCTCGTCTTGCCCTCCTGCCAAATCTGGTACTGCATGGGATCCAACAGCGGGGGCCTAGCTATCATTTCCATTCTCATTTGGGTCCCTCGATTTTCCTAAGCCATCCTTTTTCTCTTCCTTGAACAACCCTTTCTCCCCTTCACACCAAAAGATATTCCAAATCTTCACTAGTCTTTTCAAGACCCCACCTGACCTGTGCCATTCTCATTCTAAGCCAACATTATCTCCCCACACACAGAGAAAGTAGAGGCTGTTAGTATCAACTCTCCCTCTACATCCCATCTCCACAAATACAAGTATGTGCTTTTGCACGTCTTTCCACACTGCACCAAAGCCTATTCCTCCACCTGCTCACAGGCATCATTCCATCAACTATCCACACTTCTCTCTCCTCTTTCTCTTCAAACCTCCCTTTCAAAGACTAATTTCTCTTAGACTAGATCATACCACTGTTTCAAGACCTACACACCTTTCCAGATATAATAACTCCCCTCCCCTTCCTAATATTCCTTCCTTCTAACCATAATCAACACACAATGGCTCAGTTTCCTCATTTCCCCCTCATTTCTCAATCCACTGCATTCAGACGTCCATTCCCACCACTTGTCAGAAATTTACTATCTTGAAGATCACCAGTTACCTTCTAACTGTTATACCCTACAGCATTTGACATCTGTAATGGACATTTAACATTATTCATGGCCACACAGTGTCTAACCTGTCTTCCTGAATTTAAGGAATCACCACCTTACAAAGTAGAACTTGTTTCACACCCCAGAAGCTGAAGATCACAAATCTTCTTTCTCCAACCCTTGCTGCAGCTAAAGTGTGGGCACATGACCTAGAATCTACCACCAGAGACACCCACCCCCATCACTGAATAGTATCTAATGGAGAACTGTGCAGGACCCCTTTTGCAAGAGCATGGCAGCATCACCCATTCCCAGAGGTAGCAGGTGGTGGTTCTGGAATTGGTGCCCAGGGTCCAGTGATGGTGGTTATCGATCCTGCACATTGCAAGTCCACGTCCAATAGCAGCAGTGGCATATTCACAGCACCAGTTCTAGAATATGATTTTGCCAGATAGCCTCCAAATATCTTCTGAGTCTTCCCAAAAATTCTGTGAGTACCTAACAACCTTTCAATAAACTTTTTTCCCTTATATTTGCCAGACTTGAACCCTGAGTAAACCATGTGGAAGGGACTGTTCTCCCTTGATTCCCACAGTAACTTTATTCCTAATTAGATATCTAATATTAGACATTTAATAATTATTAAAAAGGCATTGCTCTGGGCCTTGTTCTCTTCTCCACCTACCCCTTTCCCTGACAGCTGAATCCATTAACGTGGCTTTAACCACCATATCTATACATTAATAACCTATAAGTCCATCCTTCCAAACTAGACTTTTCTCCCGACTGTAAGACCCCTATGAGCTTTTCACTGGGACATCCCATGAGTTCTTGAGTTTGACACATGTAGCCTTCAGCCCATCTCCTACAACCCAATGTGGAGAATGTGTCCTAGGTCTACAGTCTCCCAAGTAGAAAACTAGGTGTTATCTTTTCAGTTGGCTATACAGACTTTTCTTAACTAAATGTTCTTTTTATTTTTTTTTATTTTTATTTATTTATTTTTTTTACTTCCCCAACCCCCGCCCCTCTAAATGTTCTTTTTAAAGAGGTGATATTAAGGTACATCAGTATTCCAATGAATAATTTTGCTGCCATTTGTATAAAAATAGAAAATAAGCATATTTTCTTGTCTATGCATATAACATCTCTGGAAGTAAAGATAAGATGCTGAAAACACTGACTGTCCCAGGGAGGGAGATTCTTTACTGTATATACCCTTTTGAATGTTATACCATGTAAATTATATTTTTTTCAAATTTTTAAAAAATCAAGTTATAAAAACAATTAAATATAATTTAGGGGCACCTGGGTGGCTCTGTTGGTTAAGTGTCCTACTCTTAATTTTGGTTCAGGTCATGATCTCACAGTTTGTGAGTTTAAGCTCCATATTGGGCTTTGTGCTGACAGCATATAGCCTGCTTGGTACTCCCTCTCTCTCTGCCCTTCCCCGCTTGCTCTGTATATCTCTCTCAAAATAAATAAAAATAAACTTTAAAAAAATGTGACACAACCCTGCTTAGAGCCCCTTAATGGCTCCCACTGCCTTCTAGATAAAATTCCATTTCTTTAGCAAACAAAATCCTTTGTAATTTGGTCCCCCAACAGCCTTGCCTCACACTGCCTCCTTTCCAGGCACCTTCTGTTTTAGTCATATCAAATTATTTGTGGTTCAACAATCACACTGTGGCTTCATGCCTTCGCATGTACCATTCCCTCTGTCTCAAACACTATTTCCCTGGCTGTCTGCCTAGGAAACACCCATTCTTAAAGACCTTTCTCACCACCCCAGTGACAGGATGAGTCATATATCCTTAGCAAGTATACAAGACATTTGCCTTTTAAAATAAGTGTTAGAGTGAATCCAAACTTATTCCAATAATAGTACTATTCTCTCATCTGAGTTCCCATCTGCTTTCCTGACCTATAGAGAAAGGGGTGTAGATACAGTAGCACCCTTGAAACTGTGAATCAGATGTCACACACAGAAAACGAATCCTCTGTGTGTGGCTATGATGGTTAATTTTCTGTCTCAATATGACTGGGACACAGGGTGTCCATATATTTGGTCAAACATTATGCTGGGTGAGTCGGTGAGGACGTTTCTAGAGTGAGATTAACATTTGAATCCATACACGGAATAAAACGGACTGACCTCCCTAGTGTGAGGGGCCCCCTCCAATCTACTAAAGGCCTGAATGAAACAAAAAGTTGGGTAAGGGAGAATTCACACTCCCTGCCTGACTGTTTTCAAGCTGGGACATCAAATCTTCTCCTGCACTCACACTAGAACTTACACCCCCACCTCCCCTGGGTTTCTAGCTTGCAGATGGCAGTTTATGGGACTTCTCAGCCTCCAAAATCTTTGACAGTGTTAGCAGAAAAAAGGTCAAGAATGGCTAGCCTAAGACTCAACAGAGCATCATCTCTCTGTGATGCTCCCCGATACACACAGGCAGAGTTCAACATGCCCTCTACTAGATTCCCATGACTAGTCCTTGATTCATTCTTTCAACAAACACTTATTGAGCACTTTAATATGGGGCACATGTGATTTCCATCACTAATAACAGATCAGCGGCCAACTAGACCAAAATCCTCACCTTTCTGGAATTCAATTCGGAAAGATAGACAATAGAATAAATAAATAAAATAAATGGTATGTTATAAGAAAAAAAGATAAAAAATTAAGTGGTAAATGAATATAAAAAGTAACAGGAAAAGGGGGTGATGTTCAGCATCAAATAGGGTTGTGAAGGAAAACTTCCCTGAGATCTTGGCATTTAAGTAAAGGCCCAGTGGAGATGAGAATGTGGACCAGAGAGTATCTAAGGGACACATGTTCCGGATAGAAGAATCAGCAGGTACAAATGTCCTGAGGCAGGAATGTCACAATGTCTTTATATTAGGCTGACAGCCCTTTGAGGTCAGGAAGCACACCTTCAGTAAGAGTACTAATTAACATTGGTTGAGTCCTTACTAAGTGCCAGGCACACTAAGGACTTTGCAAGGATTGCCTCACTTAATCCTCACAACTTTGGGAGGTAAGTATATTATATACCCAATGCACAGATGAAGAAACTGTTTCCATTTGTCCAGTATCACACAGGTAAAAAGTGGTGGAGTTAGAATTAGAAGGCTGATCAACTGACTCCTAAGTGGATGTCCTTAACTCCTTGCTCTAAGTTCCCATCTTTAAAGTGCTAGCTCCTCACAGTTGTTCAATACACGTTTATTAACCGAAACCTACACTGATGCTTCCTTACGACAAGAACTCATGAGGGTCGCAAACCTAGTGGTCTGGTGTGAGGATTTACAACTTTATTAACAAAGCTTGGTTTGTTTGTTGTCTGTTTTAAAAACAGAGATGATTTGGGGGCCTGGGTGGCTGATTCAATCAAACATCCAACTGTTGATGTCAGCTCGGGTCATGATCTAGCGAGACTGAGTGCCACATGGGGCTCCGGGCTGACAGCGTGGAGCCTGCTTGAATCCGGATTCTCTCTCTCCCCCTGTCTTTGCCCCTATCCTGCTTGCTCATGCGTGCTCTCTCTCTCTCTCTCTCTCTCAAAATAAATAAACAAACTTAAAACAACAACAAGAACAACAACATATATGACTTTAAGAAGAAATATTCCACGATGATCCCACCACTCTGGGCACTATAGACCCATCTCAACTACAAGCAATAAATTGGCTTACCAGATCTTATTGGAAGTTACTCACTGAAGCTTAAATATAATTTGCTTCCCTTTCATTGCTTCAACATTTCACTTTAGGCTTGTTTAATTCAACAATCACTTCCTGAAAACCTAGTGCAGGAAGATACAGCCAAGAGCCACCAGTGGCACAAAAACAAACATGGAACACCCTGTCCTCATGATGCCTACCATAGGGCCACAGAGAAAATAGCTTGTAAATGACCACAGTGCAGCAGCAAACACAGGTCAGCTTCCACCATAAAGGCTGAACTACCACAAGGGCTGGGGCTGTGCATGAAGGGAACGGTTTTCTACTTACCAGGTCTATGGACCATACTCAGGAGGAGGATGTGGTTACTGAGTTTAACGGGAGCCTTCTAACCAGAAATGGGACAGCCTGCAACCCTCCCTTTGTTTAATCCAAGAATGTATCCAAAAGACACATCTGCAGATTCCACAGAAAACAATCACTGAAGGAAGTTTAGAAATATCACTTGAAACCATTCACGTTCCTTTTGTTGACAATTCAAACCTTGAAATAAACTGTGTATTCAGTTGCGATATTAAACCATCGGCTCTTTTTCTTCCTAGAGGCACCGAAAATTGAAAGCTATCACTGGTCAAATAAAATCCTACGTATACAGAATAGAGAATCTGGTTTTGTCAAGCCATGTTTTGGTCTTTCTCAGAATACTTATCTCAGGTTTTCTTCTTCCAAGGAAGTGAAGTGAATCCAAGTAGCCTAGATTATACTTTCTCTCCTACCAAAAGAGGCAATAAATACATGTTGTACCTGCAGCTCTGACATTTCTGCAGAACTTAGTCATTCATTAATTAGCCCTTAATTCGTTTTAGCCTAATCTGATTTTAAATTCTCAGAGCCAACACCACATTAGGGTCTGGTGTAGGTGAAAATCCAGTGACTTTCTTGAGGGCTGTGTACATATAGAAATGTGGGGCACTGAGGACTAAGGAGGGCATGTGTCCCTGCTTGGCCAGAGCTCTTGATATGGAACAGCGCTGACATTATAAAAGCATCGCCTCAAAGAGTAGCATGTGAGCATGCAGCTGTGACCTCCTGACTACATGTGATAACACTTTCTTTAATGGTGAGGGAGGTGGAGATCATTCCCCATGCAGTCTAATTTGGCTTTAAAAAACATACTCCTGGGGTGCCTGGGTGGCTCAGTCAGTTGAGCATCCGACTTCAGCTCAGGTCATGATCTCATGGTCCGTGAGTTCGAGCCCCGCGTCGGGCTCTGTGCTGACAGCTCAGAGCCTAGAGCCTGCTTTGGATTCTGTGTCTCCCTCTCTCTCTGCCCCTCCCCTGCTCATGCTCTGTCTCTCTCTGTCCCAAAAATAAATAAACGTTGAAAAAAAAATTAAATAAATAAATAAATAAATAAATAAATAAATAAATAACACACTCCTGGGGCACCTGGGTGGCTCAGTCAGTTAAGCCTCTGACTTTGGCTCAGGTCAGGATCTCACAGTTGGTGAGTTTGAGTCCCACGTTGGGATACGTGCTGTCAGTACAGAGCCTGCTTTGGATCCCCTGTCCCCCTCTCTCCACCCCTCCTCCGTTTGTGCTCACTCTCTCAAAAATAAATAAAAAGATTTAAAAGAATAAAAATAAAAAAATAAAAACCACTCTCCCTCCTTCCTCAGACATAATCCACTTCTGCTTCACTGTCACCCAAAACAAAGCTTCCAATCAGAAGGTGGAAGTCCCCAGACACTATAAAGGAGCCCTTAAATGTTTCCTGACAAACACTGGAATTTGTGGTATGGCCCTGAGGCCTCCGGTGGGGTGGTGAGGAAGGAAGGCTCAAGCAGCTGGTTTGGACGTGTAAAATGCGCCCCAGAATCTGGGATCCTGGTATACAGCAAGCTGCAGGCCAGCAGCCCAGCCACCTGGGTTGTATCTGTGAGAACTGGGGCGGGTGCAAGGTGTCCCCAGTGCTCAAGGACTAGCTCGCTGAAATGGGCAAACAGCACTGGGTGCCACTTCTGAGGGACCACTGGGGACATCAAAGCATGGTGCCTGGAGCGGCCATGGGGGTTGGCTTAGCCCCAGGACACAGTGTGTGACTGACATACTGGGTACTGAGAAAGGGACAAGGAGAAACAGAAGACTCTCAGGAAGACTGCATGGTCGTAACTTAAGGGACCTGTAGGTTAAGGGTAATAAGGACCCCCTTATTACCCACTACTATTAGTCATTCATTAATTAGCCCTTAATTTGCTTTAGACTAATCTGATTTTAAATTCTCAGAGCTAATGTAGTGTCAGTGCTTTACCTCTAATATTATTCATGGGTTTTAACATTTTATTTATTTTTGAGAGACAGAGCACAAATGGGGGAGGGGCAGAGAGGGAGGGGCAGAGAGGGAGGGGCAGAGAGAGAGGGGCAGAGAGAGAGAGACACAGAATCTGAAGCAGGCTCCATGCTCTGAGCTGTCAGCACAGAGCCCGACGCAGGGCTCAAACTCACGGACCTCAAGATCATGACCTGAGCTGAAGCCAAACACTTAACTGACTGAGCCACCCAGGCACCCCTAATGTTATTCATGGTTTTAATTGTGCCCCATCTTCACAAAAAAATTTAAAGCCCTTGAGGGCTATTCTTCTTTGCAGCCTTACCAGTGAACAGTGATAGGACCACTAATCATTCTAGACTTTCATTCTGTGAAGCAACTCACATACACAGAGTTCTACCCTCCTGCCATCTGGCCCTCTGAGGATAAGTCTCTGTAGGAATGTTCTAAGGAAAAATTATGGCTCCTTTAAGAGGCTTCTGGTAAATACAGAGTTTTAAACTTTCTGGAAGCAGGCAGAAGTAAGAATAGTCACCATTCTATATGGTTAAAATAATCAGTAACTACAACTTTTGAGACTAAGAGAAGCCATAGAGAAGAGAAATTGTCTTCTCATTAGGAAAGAAAAAAAAAAAGGCCACCATGAGAAGTCCCAAAGCATCTGCACACCCAAAGCCACGTGTGGGACTTGGGCTTGGAACCAGGCCTTTGCCTCTGGTATGGTTCTTACTACCTCCATGACCCCAGCGGGTCACCCAACCTTTCTGAACTTCATTTCATCACCTGTCAAGTGGGGGAAATGCATTTACACAGGGTTAATGTTCACAAAAGTATTTGTAGTTATTTGAGAGGTGGTCAACTTGCTCCCCTTCAGCTATAAAAATCCAGCCAAAAAAAAAGAGAGAGAAAGAGAGAGAGTCACAAAGGGGAGAAACTCTCTGCTCTCAGTAAAAAAGAAAAAGATCTGCAATGCAGAAAGAAGTCACCACTAAGTGAGAATTAATAAAGAGGTAAAATAATGGCCCCTCCCTGAAAAGTTGAGATCAACCAGTCAAGGGCATTTGCCCAAATCACCACATAAGGTGAAGGAAAGCAGGCAGGTGTCCTGGCTTTGTACTTCCGGACATGCAGAGTTCCAGGGGTACGTGAAAGTTGGGCTCACTTCCTAAGGACCGGAAAGGCCAAGGATACCTGGAAATCTAACAGAATACAATATATACCTAGGTATTTGGATTTCTAAACTCACTTTAAAAGATCTATCACTTCTATGACTACCATGATTAGAAATTATTAAAATAACAAACATGCTACTTAGAATTTATTTCAATGGAAACCCTGACCAGTCAACCCCATCCTGCTTCCTGCTAAGTAACAGCAAACAATCACAGCCATGATTTACTAAGCATCTGCAATATGGCAAGCTACCCTAACTCTTAGCCTTATATACACCAACTCACTTAATTCTTATAACTATTCTATAGGGTAAACAATTTAATTCTCCCCATTTTATGTGAATGTATGCATTTTTAATGAACTGATGGATAAGAGCCACAAAGGATGATGTATGTTGATTACAATCAGATTTTTAAAAACAAACAATGAAATCAGACCCTTCAATGGCTGTTCCAAAGACATAAATCAGCTTACTATTCTCCTCCATTCACTCGGGAAGTCCTCCCCCAAAGCCAAGCTGGCCATAGTAGGAGAGACGGATTCCCACCTTCTCTTCAAGCAGTGGGTAGGCTGTGTGTATGTACAGCAAGCAGCAGAATGAAAAAGCAACAAACAAAAGCAGTACTAGGATAAAAAGATGATGCTCCTAAAGACCAATACCTAAAGACCAATGCCTAAAGACCAATACCATGGAAAAGCTTAGACTTGGACCATGCTGTCTTTGGACAGACTAAGGATCCTGGACTCTTGCAAGGTGACCTGCAGACAGGAGGGATGGCATCCTAGGACTTCCCAGGGCAGCACCTCATGTATGTTCCACGGGGACTCCATTGATGTGGGTTTCCCACACATAACAGGTCCAGGGACAGCAAGCTGGCTATATGATCAACAGCAAGCTATTGATTATTCCAATTACTTCACCTCAGATGTGAAACAAAATGGGCACTAAGAGACTCCCAAGACTCTCAGCCCTACCCCAGATGAGGCCTCTGAGGCCCAGAGAGGGGGGACAGGCTGACCCAAAGGCCAATGGCCAAGCTGAGGCTCTTCTGAAGGGCTCTCAACCCTCACCTGGTTCACAGAACTATAATGAGGCTACAGCAAAATAATTCACGGGGGCGCCTGTTAGAAAGTTAAAATCAAAAGCTCTACAAATGAGTGCTGCTGGTAGCGGTGGCATTATGTACAAATGGTTTTTAAAGTCATGATGCACTTACAGACAATAATTAAAATCCCTTCCTGGCGGCACGAGGACACAGACCCGTCTTTGTACAGAACAGAGCTCTCAGCTGCAAAGCCCTCCATGCAGACAGAGCCGCAGTGCCCCAGACCACAAAGCAGATGGCCAGAGGAGGCTGCCAAAGGATGGGACTGCAGAATGGCCCAGATGTACATGGAGGGCTGAGGACATGAGCCTCGGCTCAGGAGTCCCGGCATCACAGAACTTTGGGACCCCAGGGATCGCGGAGCTGTAACATGTGTCAGAATTTCATTCCTTTCTATGGATGAATAATATTCCATTGTGTGTATATAACCCACATGTGTGTTTATACACACCCATGTGTGTGTATAAATGATGGCCACGGTAAGTCTGGTTAATATCCATTATCTCAGTTTGTTCTCAGCTTTTAGGAGCCTCTTATGTTTTGGTTCCCTCCCTCTTTAACCATTTTTTTGGAGGGTATGGGGGGTGGAAGGGAGGAATGGGTGGGTGATGGGCATTGAGGAGGGCACCTGTTGGGATGAGCACTGGGTGCTGCATGGAAACCAATTTGACAATAAATTTCATAATAAAAATAAATAAATAAATAAATTTGTATATCTGTACTCTAAAAAAAAAATATCCATCATCTCATATAGATTAAAAATTTTTTTCCTTGTGATAAAAACTCTTAGGATTTATTCTCTTAGCGACTTTCCTATACCTTATACAGCAGTGCTAGCTATAGCCATCATGTTGTACATACCTTATAACTACAAGTCTGTGCCTTTTGGCCACCTTCCTCCCGTTCCCCCTCCCCCAAGCCCCACTTCTGGCAACCACAAATCTAGTATTTTTTTTCCATGAGGCTGGGTTTTTACACCTTTGTTTAAGATTCCACATGTAAGTGATATCATACAATACTTATTTTTCTCTGTGTGACTTGCTTCACTTACCAGAATGCACTCAGGGTCCATCCATGTTGTCACAAGTGATAGTTATTTGCTGTTTTTTTAATGGCAGAACAGTATTTCACTGTATATATATGTGCCACAATTCCTTTATCCATTTGTCTGTCTACGGACACTTAGGTTGTTTCCGTGTCTCGGCTGTCATAAATAATGCTGCGATGGTCATGGGGGTGCAGGTATCTGTTCAAGTGAGTATTTTCATTTCCTTTAGATACATACCCAGGAGTGGAACTATTGGATCATAGGGTAGTTCTATTTTTTTAAGTTTATTTATTTATTTTGAGAGAGAGAGAGGGAGAGAGAGAATCGCAAGCAGGCTCTGCACTGCTAGCCCTGAGCCCGATATGGGGCTTGATTTCAGGAACCCTGAGATCATGACCTGAGCCGAAATCAAGAGTCAGACGCTTAATTGATGGAGCCACCCTGGCGCCCTGGGTAGTTCTGTTTTTAAGTTTTTCAGAAACCTCCACACTGTTTTCCATAGTGGTTGCAGCAGTTTTATGCCACATTTTGTTTCTCCATTCACCTGTGGATAGACCCTTGAGGTGTTTCCCCTGTGCCACTGTGAATAATGCTGCTTATGAATCAGTGCACAAATATCTGTTTTGAGTCTCTGAGGATGTGGTAATTTAAAAAATGTTTTGTTTTTAACAAACTCTTGCACAGCATTTAGCACATGCCAGGCACTGCATGTTACAAGCACAAGCTCATTTAATTCTCATAAATCCTATAAGGTAGGAACCACTATTCTCCCCATTTTACAGAGGAGAAACTGAGGCACAGAAAGGTTAAGTAACTTGCTCAAGATTACAAAGTGAGCTAAGTGTCCTAGCTGGATTCTAACCAGGCCGGCTGGCTCAGGGTGACTGGGAGGACAGCGCAGGGACGAGAGTTATACTAAACGGGTCTGCCAATGACTTTCACTCCGGACAAAAGCTGAAGTCCCCATAGTGGCCTCAAGACCCACATATTCTGCACTGCTCTCTCTCCTGCTTCAGGACATCTCCACCCTCATTTCCTACCACTGCCCTCACCTTAAGTCACAGAGAACTTTTGTTGTTCCTCAGGCATGTCAGGTAGGCTCACACCTCAGAGCCTCCGTGCTTGCTTTTCCTTTGCCGGGGACACCTGTACCCCAACACCCCCAATATCCCTCATTCACCAAGAGGCCATTTCCCAAATGTTACCTTCTCAAACAACACCTTCTCGGATGCCCCTCTGATACCCCTCACGATGCCCAGCCCAACATACCCATCCTATCTACCTTCCTTATTTCATTTTTCTCCAGAGCAGTTATCAGATTTAACATACTATAGGCTTTACATTTTGTTTGTTGATTGCCCCACATACTAGAATATATACACAAAGCCGAGGGGCACTGCTGTATCCTCAGCACCTAGAACATTGGAGCAGGCCCTCCATAATGATTCGGTGAACGAATGACTACGTAGCACCCACCCAGCACTTAACAGCTTACAAAGCTCTTCCAGGAATATTATTCCAGTTGGTTTTCATAAAATAACTGAAAATGTCTTAATGCAATCATACCATCAAGGTCAGGCTTTATGTGTTCCACTGGTCTGGAAGCACATTCCTGGTAGCCTGAGGTGTGGCTTGTACTTTGGCGGGGGGGTGGGGGGGTGGGGATTAGGGAGCACCAACCAGAAAATAGCCAGAGAATACCCAGTCCAGTCCTGGAAGCACACCAGCCTGCCTCAGGGAGGGCAAGATGTCCTGCCCGTACCTAGTAAAAAGCCCGGAGGCAAAACCATGTTTCAGAATCAGAAATCCTTCTCCATTGCATCACTCTGTGACCAAAACTAGGGCACTGTTTTTTGAGGCACAGAATCATGGAGACATTCCTGGTTTTAGAAACCCCTGTATTACTCATCCAGCTTTACATGCAGAAACCCACAGCGCTGCCTTCTCTGCAGCATCTACTACAGCCCTAAGGGAGATCTCACAATAAACAGCAAAGCATCATGTCCCTGGATTTGTGTCGCATACTCCACCTGGACTATTCCCATTCACCTGCCCAAAACTTCCACTTAGAGTCAATAAAAACCAACTCAAACAATAGCTCTTCAAGGAATCCTGGTCTGAATCTGCCTGTTCCTCCACCCCACCCACCCTTGCTCCAGATCAATCTCTTCCTGAATTCCCATAGCATTTTGTACCATTATTATTACATTCATCGTGTCCTACCTTTTACAAAGTTTTTGCTGTATATCCTGATCTCTTACTACATATAGGAACACTTTCTAGGCAAAAGAACATTTTTCTTTCTCCTTGATATGTCCCTGAGACCTCCAGCACAGTCCTCACACAGAGCAGGCGCACAGTAATTGATTCCTGAATGAACAAATGATCAGCTATTGACAGAAACATGACAAACTTTGGCTAATACCCTACCCTTACTTTCAGGCTTGGATTTCTGCAAGAGCCCCCCACCCCCAACCCCAGGTTCTCTGACTGAATGTGATCCCCACATTTCTATCACCTTACACTATTTTTATCAAATTACTCCCTTCTACACAAAAACCCATTTGTTGGCACTGTAAACTGATTGCCTCCTTGAGAATGCAACACCTTCAAATCATGTCAAGAATCTTCAAAAATGCTTATGCTTTGTCCAGTAATCCTTTTACTGGACTTTAACAGTGGGGAGGAAAATCTAAAAGACAAAACACCCATTCTAGGAACCTGTCATCTTGGATGACATCAGGGTCTTCCTTCTCCCTGATCCCCCACATGAAGTAACCATGGAGTCCTATTCATGTTTCCTCTAGTGGTTTCTGGAACCAGCGCACCTTTTCCCATCCACACAGACACACTCGTCTCCCACCTGGATTGCTGCACCAGCCACCCCAATTGGCCCCTTGCCTCTGGCTTACCCCTACCTAATTTATCCTCTGTGCTGCGACTCAATCATTCTCTCCAAAAAGGCAGTTCTGCTCACAATCCTCCTCTGTTTAGACTCTCCTGTGCCCTACGATCTAGCTTATGCTCCCCAGTGAGGCACACAAGGCCCTCGTGATTGGGCCCTACGCTGCTCCTCCTGCCTTCCCTCTCCCCACCTTGCACACACCTATGCTCTGGCCATGGCAAACAACGTGAATCCCTTCGATGTGCCAGGTACGTCTCACCACCTGTCCTTCACATAGGCTGGTCCCTGGGCCTGAAATTACATCTGGTCCCACTGTCCCCTCCCTCCAATCTCCCCCTTTTCACCTGACCAACCCCCTACTCCTGTGTTTTAAGACTCTTCTCTCAGCTCCCAGCCAGACCAGCCTTTTCCTAAGCATCCAGCAGGCATCCCTGTGGTACTCAGCACTGGGGAACATCATGGCCAGCTTGCCCATCCTCTCTCTGTCCCACACGTGACTGTTAGTTTCTGGAAGGCCGGGACTCCATCGATTCCAACACCAAATGCCCAAAACCTACCAGCCCTCTGGCACTAACAGGCACCCCACAAATAACTGCTAAGTAACTTTGGAAATTAGTTCATCCTCTGAGCAGGCAGCTTCTGAACAAGGGTAGACCACCTTTTATCCCCTCTACTTACAGCTCAATCCCTACCTCATTCATACCACTGGCGCTCTCTGCTGAAAAGCAGATGATAGGACAAATCTAAATTCTTCCCTTAAAATAAATGAAAGACAAAACAAGTCATATACATGATGTTCACTAAGCCATTACTGGTAAAAGGGAAGAACTGGGGACAATTTACATATCCAACAATAGAAGAATAATTAAAAATAATTTACATCAACTTGGGGGGAAATTACACAATTATCAGGAAGCAATATTGTAAACTGAAATGAGTAAGGGATTTGGAGTCAAAAATCCTGGCTTTACCTGCTTGCTATTTTTGTGACCTTGATCGCTTAATCACTATGACCGTTCTGTGAAATGGGAGCACTCCCTCTTATCACAGGGGCACTAATAGTAAAACAAGAAAATGGATATAAGGCACTTTTTACATTTTAAAGCACGATACAAGTTCAAATTATAATTATGATGGCTATTACAGGAAAATGTTTAGGATACAAAGGGAGAAAACCTGTGTGCAAAACTGTGTACAACTATGTAAATTATGTGTACATTTAGATAAAGACTAAAAGGAAACAGGCAGAAATGAAGAAGTTATTGAGTTCAACACTGAAATACCACCTCACACCAGTCAGAGTGGCTAAAATGAACAAATCAGGAGACTATAGATGCTGGTGAGGAGGTGGAGAAACGGGAACCCTCTTGCACTGTTGGCGGGAATGCAAACTGGTGCAGCCACTCTGGAAAACAGTGTGGAGGTTCCTCAAAAAATTAAAAATAGATCTACCCTATGACCCAGAAATAGCACTGCTAGGAACTTACCCAAGGGGTACAGGAGTGCTGATGCATAGGGGCACTTGTACCCCAATGTTTATAGCAGCACTCTCAACAATAGCCAAATTATGGAAAGAGCCTAAATGTCCATCAACTGATGAATGGATAAAGAAGATGTGGTTTATATATACAGTGGAATACTACTTGGCAATGAGGAAGAATGAAATCTGGCAACATTTGCAGCAACGTGGATGGAACTGGAAGGTATTATGCTGAGTGAAATAAGTCAGGCAGAGAAAGACAGATACCATATGTTTTCACTCAAACGTGGATCCTGAGAAACTTAACAGAGAACCACGGGGGAAAAAAGTTACAGAGAGGGAAGGAGGCAAACCAAAAGAGACTCTTGAATTACAGAGAACAAACTGAGAGTTCATGGGGGTTGGGGGAGAGGAGCAAGTGGGTGATGGGCATCGAGGAGGGCAGTTGTTGAGATGTGCACTGGGTGTTGTACGGAAACCGATTTGACAATAAATTATATTTAATATATAAAAAAAGAAATTAGTGGGTTAGGGCAGGGGTCACTAAACATTTTCTGTCAAGGGCCACATAGTAAATACTTTAAGTTTTGTGGGCCATCCAGCCTCAACTACTCAACTCTGCCCACTGCAGCCCAAAGCAGCCACAGACAATATGTAAATGAATAAATGTACCTGTGTTCTAATACAACTTTATTTATGCACACTCAAATTTGAATTTAATGTCATTTTGTATGTCACAAAGTTATTCTTCTCGCTTGAATGTTTTCCACCATTTAAAAATGTAAAAACTGGGGCTCCTGGGTGGCTCAGTCGGTTACGTGTCCGACTTCGGCTCAGGTCATGATCTTGCAGTCCGTGAGTACGAGCCCCACGTCGGGCTCTGTGCTGACAGCTCAGAGCCTGGAGCCTGTTTCAGATTCTGTGTCTCCCTCTCTCTCTGACCCTCCCCCCTTCGTGCTGTGTCTCTCTCTGTCTCAAATAAACGTTAATTTTTTTTTTTAATGTAAAAACTATTATCAACTCATGGGCCATACAAAAACAGATGGTAGGTTGGATTTGACCTACAGGCTACAGTTTGCTAACCCCTGGGTTACGATGATGTATAGTAAACAATTTTCTTTCATTATAATTGTCTTTAATGTTGTCACATGATTTTTACATCTAAAGGGGGAAAAAAGAAGATGCCATGCATTCCCTGGGGTCTCCTAGAGCCATTTAAAACTGACCAAGCTCAGCACTGGGTGTTGTATGGAAACCAATTTGACAATACATTTCATAATAAAAAATAAATTAATTAAAATCAAAATTAAAATTAAATAAATAAATAAATAAATAAATAAATAAATAAAAAATAAAATAAAACTGACCAAGCTCAGATTCACACACAAACCTGCTGGCCCTTACTTCCTCTGCAAACTCATGTCCCATACAAGCTGCCATAGGCCCAGGAGTCTGGCCTCACCTCTCCTTGGAGATGCCAGTACATGACGTGCTAATCTCTCAACTTTTGCATTTCAAGTTCTCTTCTAATGTCTTCACCCTGACAGCCCAAATCTGACCATTTTCCTGAAGACCACATTCTAGACTCACCTTTTCCAAGGAGTCTCCCCTAACAGACCTCAACCCAAATAGCTCACTCCTTTGCTTCATTAAGCGATGTGAATATAGAATTTTTATACTGTTTCCAATTGTTACATCATAATACATGTTCTCTTTTCCAACAAGATAGCAAGATCAAGGTCAGAGACCAATGCCTTCTGCTACTTTTCTATCTCCCACGGCACCTCCCAGGCTGCTATACACACAGCAGCACTTCACAAATGCTAGCTGAGTGTAAGCCGTTAGAAGAGACCCAGCCAATGAACAGGGTGGGGTGTGCTAGCAGATGGTCCAGGTTTCTGCTGTTGATTTTAGTAATGATATGGTTAGTGCTCTCTGCAGATTTGCCACCATGAGCCATATTGTCCATTACGATTGTTCATCTGGTCATTATTTTGACACATTCCAAGCTGCTGCAAAAGTAATTATGTTCTGTGCACAGAACCGCTCGCCACAAATATAGGTCTTAGCCATGACATGATGAGATAACATTCATTATATAGAGATGCTATGAATCAATCACTCAGGTATAGGGAAGATTTTTAAAAGGAAGAATGGTAAACCAACAATGGGAATGAAGCGTTCTTTAATCAAACACAGTATTCTTCTGAAACCAGAAGTCAGGGAGGAGAAGATTATCAAGCCACACAGACACAAGAGAACAAGAATAAAAACAGGTGTATAAGTAGGAGGTGAATTTCTTCTCCTTGTGCACACACTCCTTGCTCCAGCAAACAGAACCCCTTGGTGTTCTCTCTCCAGAGCACCACCTACTGCTCAGTAGGGGGAGGGCAAGTGAGACGCAGACGATTTCCTCACTTCTCAGCTCAGAGGTCTCAAGGGCAGGCCCTGAATGTGTCCACTCCCTTGTACCAGCCACCGTTTATTGAGACTCATAACTCACACACCAAATATTATGCTAAGTGCTTTACACGCATCACATCTTCATCCCCATAACTCCACGAAGCAGGTACTTTCATCCTCATTTCTTTTTTTTTTTTTAATTTTTTTTAATGTTTATTTTTGAGACAGAGAGAGACAGAGCATGAATGGGGGAGGGTCAGAGAGAAGGAGACACAGAATCCAAAACAGGCTCCAGGATCTGAGCTGTCAGCACAGAGCCCGACGCAGGGCTCGAACTCACGAACCACGAGATCATGACCTGAGCCAAAGTCAGCCGCTTAACCAACTGAGCCACCCAGGTGCCCCTCATCCTCATTTCGATAAATATGTAGGAACAGACAACAAACAATGATGTGAGAGATTTATTTACCGAGCGGTCCCACGTGCCAGGCACTGTGCAAAGTTCTGGGGACTCAACGTTAAACAAATCATGTAAGTTCAACCTTCACGGAGCTTACTCTTCTAGTGAGAGAGACAAAAAATAAGGGGAAAAAGTTTAACAAGATAATATCCCTATAAAGTGCTATAAAGGCTGTAAATGAGTTAAATGGGTAAAGGACCATTTTTAACGAAAAGTGGGAGGAAGAGGAGTTGCCCCCAGATAGGCTCAGCCTAAACATGCAGTGAGGATCTCTGCATTCAAACAGCACACTCAGGGGGTCCCACTCAGGGGAAGTAGGCTGTTCTTTTCTCAGGGCTGTTACAGAAACCCCACGAGGGGTAGACCCCATTTGCAGGGCTGCAATGCATAAAGGGGGAGACACAGAAGCCTGTGTGCATTGAGGAAACCAGACCAACGTACACAGGAAAGTACAGAAAGGGTTTGTAAAGCATGGGATCCAGTGGAAAAAGTGAAATGGAGACACCCCTGTTAACGTCTGTCAAAGAGAATGTTCTCCATACTTGAAGAGCATTTGAACCTGCTATACACGTGATTTATATAATAGGGCGGGGTATCTGCTACATCTAGTAACTTGTTGGTGTAAGCTTCTTGGCAGAAGCAGTTTCTTTCCGGATATTCTGCCTGTCACAGTTCTAGGGGTGAATGGGATAAGCTTTCCCTGGGCATAGAGAAATGTATCAGCAATGGGGTAAAATCCAGTAGGATATGCTTTTTCTGTACTGGAGTAATTTTATTAAAATATCAAAGTATTATTAAAACTATTGACCAGCAATTGTATTTAAAAAAAAAAAAAAAAAAAGGCTGGCTGTTCAGGGAAAGAACAAAAGCAGCACAGCTACTCAGTACAGGCAGATTAACTCCTAACTGAACTCGGGCCACCCACCCTGCACTCCCTTAACTGGAATCAGCTATGTGCCGGACATCGGTGTCCTAGTCTTCCTACTCATGCCTTTACCTCTTCTCACTCCCGGCACCCACTCCCAGGGCTGTATCTGAGAATTTGCACTTCACAGGCTTGTACTAACTCTTAACTCTGACCACCAAACCCCTTCCAGCTCTTTCACACCTTTACTCCTGTTTCATTAGTCCTTGAAATGCATCAAATACACCCTACCTCTTTCCATTTTCCCTAGTCCATGCTCTTTGAATGTTTCCTTCCTCATGCAGCCTAGACCTCATTTATCCATCTGTCCATTCAACAGATATTCATGAAGTCTTTACTATACGCAGGTGTGACCTAAGCATGGCGATATAGGGGACATTAAGACTGGTCACTGAGTGTTATGCTAAGTGAAATAAGTCATACAGAGAAAGACAGATACCATATGTTTTCACTCTTATGTGGATCCTGAGAAACTTAACAGAAGACCATAGGGGAGGGGAAGGGAAAAAAAAAAGTTAGAGAGGGAGAGAGTCAAACCATAAGAGACTCTTAAAAACTGAGAATAAACTGAGGGTTGATGGGGGGTGGGAGGGAGGGTTGGGTAGGTGATGGGCACTGAGGAGGGCACCTGTTGGGATGAGCACTGGGTGTTGTATGGAAACCAATTTGACAAGAAAGTTCATATTAAAAAACAACAAACAAAACAAAACAAAAAAATTTAAAAATAAAAAATTAATAGGAAAAAAAAAAGACTGGTCACTTGTTCATGGAGCTTATAGCTTTGTGAAGGAGACAAACTAACATCCACAGTACAGGGAGGGGATGAGAACACACTGATGTCTGAGCTAGAACAGAGATTCAAGTTAAGCATTCCCCTCACCCTTGAACAATCATCTTTAACATTCAATCCTTTGTCTTTTTCCTCCATGTTCCCAAAAGTCCATGAACCCTTGGATATTTGGAATCAACCCAAAGATTCACTCTTAGAGAAAAATCAGACAAACATGCCAACTATTCTTACTGTAAACTTATAGCTTCTAATCTCAGGACCAATTGTTCTTACTGTAAACTTATGGTTTCCAATCTCAGCCTAGCTTAGAGCTAAGTCTGCCATGTCCAGTTGTTCAGGCCACCTACTTCACAACCCTCCAGAGTACCATTCACATACAATATTATGAGAAAGCTGGTGCTTCTAGTCTTGTGCAATATTTAAGCCACACAACCATATGCAATGGCCCTAACTATAGCAATAATGTTATGTGGTTTTGTTTGTGTTTGTTTAATATGCTATTATAGCTATTCTAAACTTCTGTACCAAATTTCAAAAGTTAACCCAGCTCTTATTTGACCCAGACAATCAAAATTACCAAATACCAACTCCCTCAGATTCCTTCTCTCACACCTACTATCTCTACTCATATCTAGAGCTGGAGCCACCTTTGCTTCTTTATTCTAAAGGCTTAGAGAAAAAAGTGAGCCTTCTTTATGTCAAGGCTGAGCCCTCCCACTTTGCTCTGGATTCCCCAAGTCAGAGGACTCTATGACTTTCCCATCTCCAACCTCCATTTCCTTCTGTATATAAACAAATCTTTCCCTCCCTCCAGGGTCAGACTAGTCTCTGGAAACTCAAGTTCTCATCCAAGGTCTCCACCTCCTCAGCAGTCACGCAGAACCCAGGGCAAGCTGGCATCCACCTTCAGTGTGCCCACTTGAGTTCACCACATGACTTCTATCAGGTCTATCAGTAGGATATTTTTAGCCCCATGTATTTGATCTCTTTGCAGTATGTACTACTGTTGACAATCATGTCTTTCTTAAATTTCTCCCCTCTCGGCTTCTTGACAACTCCCTTTTGGTTCTTCTCCTAATTCTCTGGCAATCTGTTGCATGCCTCCCTTTCTCTCTATTTCCACAGCGCTCACCTCCTCTTGCCTGGATTACTCCAACAGCACTTCAGCTGGTCTCCCTGGCTCCAGTGCAACCCCCTTCGATCTAGACTCCTTAGGGAGAAATAAATGTAGGACTCTTTCTAACACTCTAATCCTATCTTCTGTCTCCTGCCTGCATGAAATACTTCAGTGACTTCCCAGTGTCTATAAGTAAAGTTCAAGTCTCACAGATGGCATTCAAGGCCCTCTCCAACCTGGCACCTGTTAATTTCCTACATCTCCTCTCTTCCTACTGACCTCCTCTACTCCCAGTTCCAGATATATTACTAGCAGTTTTCCTTTTGTGCCATGGCCTTCAAAATTTAGCCTAAAAGGCTCTCTCTGCCAAGAATGTTCTTCACTACCAATAGCATTTTGTTAAATCTATTATTTAATTTTCACATACATAAAATTATTGTTTAAGTATATATATGTTACATAAAAACAACAAGCCCAAGACCCAATCTAAGAACTGGAACGTTACCAATTCTGTTGCATCTACCTGTGTACCCCTTCCCAACCTTCTCCAGAGGGAACTACCATCATAAATTTTGGATTATTTATTCTCCTGGGATACACAAAGATTTACTGAGGCATAACTGGCAATTTCTGCATAACCATCAAACCATCACTGTAATAAAGATAACGAACATATTCACCACCCCAGTAGTATTCTATTGCATGAATGTACCACAATTTGCTAACGCATGGCCTGTGCATAGATTTTAGGATTGTCCAATTAAATAAAACACAAATAAAGCTACCAAAAAGATTTGTGTACAAGTCTTCATACGGTCATGCGCTGCCTCTTCTCTTTGGCAAGCGAAAGTCGAATAGCTGGTCCACATAATTGGCATACACTGAACCTTTTAAGAAACCTCCCAACCAGTTTCCAAAATGATTGTTCTAACTTACATGCCTACCAGCAGCATATGAGAGAGCTCCAGTCCCTCCACATCCTCATCAATACTTGGTACAGTCTTTCATTTTAGCCATTCTAGATATGTAGTGATAGCTCACTGCACTTTTAGTTGCGTTTCCTGATAATTAATGATGTGAGCACATTTTCCTGTGCTAATTTGCCATCTTTATGTGTGCTCTGATCAAGTGTCTGTTAAAATCCTTTGCTCATATGTATTGGGTGTTTGTTTTCTTATTTTTGAGTTTTAAGAGCTCTTTCTATATTTTGGCACAAATCCTTTATTAGATATGTGACTTGCAAAAACATCTTCCCCATATGTGACTTGCCTTTTCATTCTCTCAACAGCATCTTTCAAAAGTGGAATTGTTTTTCAGTGGTTTTTTTCTTTTTGTGTGTGTGTGTCTGTCTGTTATCTAATAGATAACTTCCATTAGAATGTCCTTAAGATGATGAATCTTTTCTTCTATAACTTCTAATCTACTGCTAAGCCCATCCAGCATATTTTCCACTTTAGATATAGTAGTTTTTTGATGTGAGAAACAAAGGCAAAAGAACAAATTAAATTTCCTTACAACTTACAGTTCATTGACAAGTCTTTGAAACAGGCAGAGTGACCTTCCTCTAGGAGTTCAGCTGCCTTGATGATGACACTTTGCTAAGGGCAAAAGGGAATCTTAGCTTAACATCATCCCAACCTCCCAGGATCCTGTAAGTCTACTTTAACATATAGAAATTCCTTTTGAAACTTCCTTTATTGCTACCCGCCCCCCCCACACACACACCCAAGATATATGTTGGCAATCATGACCCCCTGATATACATATATATATCTGAAGGGTCTCATGACTGAGTTTTTACTAAACAGTAATAAATGACCTTTTCCTAACAGCAGCTAGCCCCTCAAGGTCCTGGAAACCTTGCTTCCAAAATACCTTAGAGACTTACACTATCTCTAACCCCCTTCCCCAACCTGAAGGTATATAATCAGTCACTCTTCACAACCCCAGTGCAGCTCTGCCCATGGGTCCTGTCCCCATGCTTTAATGAAACCACCATTTTGCACCAAAGATGTCTCAAGAATTCTTTGGAGCCTTTGGGTTCAAAGTCTTTGGAATTCTCCAAATTCTTTGGAGGCATTGGCTCTAAACCCCAACATTTTCCACATCAGCTTTCATCTCTAGAAGTTCGATACGAGTTGTTGTTTTTTTTTTTATATCTTTCATGACTCCACTTAACATTCTAAGTCTTTTCTCTTGTTTCTTGAACATACGGAATACAATTATACTAATTGCTTTCATGCCTTGTCTCCTAATTTTATCCTCTGTATCATTTATAGGTTAGTTTTGATTGATCATTTCCCCATTTCTTTGCATGACTGGTCATTTTTTATTTGATGGCAGACACTGAATTCACCTCACTGGATGCTGGATGTTTTTGTATTCCTATAAATACTACTGAGCTTTGTTCTGGGAGACCATTACATCACTTAGATATTCTTTGATCTCTTCAGGTCTTGCTTTTAAGGTTTGTTACACAAGACGAGAGCAGTGTTTATGCCAGGGTTAATTCTCGCTCTCTCTCTCGCTCTCTCCACTTTTAACAAGTATATGGAGCCCTAAATAATATGTTACTTAGTTTTGAGTTCTTGAGCATTATGAACATAATAAATACACCTTGTGAATTTCTCCTCAGTTTTTTGATTTTGCTAAGCGTTATATTTTTAAGATTCAGGTATTCTACTGCTTATAAATAACTGAAGTTTATTCATTTTTACCACCTAAGAACATCCCATGGGGTAAGTGTACAACAACATCTTTACCTATTTTCCCAATGATGGAGCTTTGGGTTGTCTCAGATTTTAAGTCTTAGAAACAATGCTTCTGAACATGTCCCTTAATGAATCTTTGCAAGAGATTCTAGGGATTCTGGGATTTTAGGAGCAGGACTGCTGGATTTTATACTGTCCCATCACATATTGCCACTTGATGTTATAAAACCTCTCAAATTTTGTAAGCTACTGAGTATGTAAGAGTAGCTTCTTGCAGTGTTGTTTTTATTTCTTTCATTAGAAATGAGGCAGAGCATCATTTGCTATGCTGTTGACCATTTGTGTTTCCTCTTCTGCGTAATGCCTATTCATGTGTGTTTCCTATTAATTTCACTAGGCATTTTACCATTTTCTTATTGCTTTGGTGAACTTTTAAAAATACATGTTCTGGGAATTTATACTTTAATGATTATAAGTTTTGGAAATACCTTCTCTGGACTAGTAACCTGTCTCTTCATTTTTTTCATGCTATCTTTGCCAAACAAAAATGCTTAATTTTATTACAGCCAAACACCTCAAACTTTTATGATTAGCCTTTTCAGCAATGGCTTTAACAAGCCCTTTGCTATCAAAGGACATAGGGGTTTTTCTAGATTCACTTCTAAAAGTTTTAAAGTTTTGCCTTTCACATTTAAGTCAACAATTTATATGGAGTTTATGTGTGGTATAAGAAAAAAAAACACTATCATTTTACCCATACAAATAATCAAATATCCAAGAACCAATTATTTCCCCAGGACCATGCAAAGCCACCTTTCTTTATTACCAGATTCCCATATGTGTGGGCCTCCATCTATTTGGTTCCATCAATTTGTCTATCCTGCATCAAATTATACTGTCCCAATCACTATGTTGTTATAAAGAAAGTCTGGATATCTGCTAGAGGATATCCTCCCATTTAATTTTTCTTCTTTTGTCCCTTCCTAATCTTTACACTGTTTTTCTTTTTCTCTTATCCTATTGGTAAGTATTGCCAGTACAATGCTGATTTGAAGCTGTGATCATGAGCATCATTGTTCCTGATTTTAAGGAAAATGCTTCTAAAATATCCTCATTAGAAGGATGTTATCAGAGGTTTCTTAGTAAATACTCTTTACCAGATTAAGGACATTAATCATAAATGGTACTGACATCTAAGAAACTGCCATTTCTGTATCTTTAAGATAATTATATTGTTACCTCCACTTATCTGTTCATATATTAAATTCATAAATTTTCTAATATTGAACTGCCTATGCATTCCTAAAACAAACTGCACTTAGTTATGACATATTACCTTTTCTGTATAGTATGGCACTTTATTTACTTCGTTATGAATTTGCATCCATATTCATGAGTGAGTTTGGCCTGTAATTGTACTTTTCCTACCTCACCATACTTGTGTGTTTTGGTATTGTGAACTTAACTTGCCTTACAGAGTGAATTAGGAATATTCCTCCTTATTCTATTCTCTCAGCAACTTTACCTAAGACTACCACGATATCTATCTTGAAAATTTGGTAGGATTAATCTATAAGATCACCTGGTGTTAGTATTTTCTTTATTAGAAGTTTATTAAATACCACTTCAATTATTAATAGTTATAAGAGAAGTTAAGTTTTCTATATTTTTTAATTGAGTCCCTTTTAAATCCCCACACGCCCACCCCACCCCCAGAAACGTATTTTATCTAAGTTTTCAAACATACTGCTAGAAGTCCTTAAGTTTCTCTTACTCTTCTCTGAATTTCTGTTATATCTGTAGATATGCCTTATTTTTGCTCTTTTATTTGTGCCTTCTCTTATTTTCTGGATTAATCTCAGAAAAGTTCTGTCAATTTTGTGTGTCTCTTCAAAGAACCAACTTTTGACATGGATGAGCCTGCCTTTGTATATTTTCTAATACTTCTGCTTTTAACTTTATATGTTATTTCTACTTTTTAAAGATTTATTCAGTTGTTTTTTACCATCTTGAGTGCTTACATCATTATTTTTTATTCTTTCCTATTTACTAATAGAACCATTTAATATTTTAAATTGCCATCTAAGCAATATTGTAGCTTCATTCTACAAGTTTAATATATGGTACTTTTCCCATCTAATAGGCCTAAATATTTTCTGATCTTTGACCCATAACTTATTCAGAGTATTGCATACTTGAGCCAGCTCATACCAGCTCAAATGAGCAATTATTAAATTTTCAGGAAATTTGAAAGTGAGTTCTTAAACACAGATATTATTAAAAATAAAATTAGGGGGGCGCCTGGGTGGCTCAGTCGGTTAAGCGTCCGACTTCAGCTCAGGTCACCATCTCACGGTCTGTGAGTTCGAGCCCCGTGTCAGGCTCTGGGCTGATGGCTCAGAGCCTGGAGCCTGCTTCCGATTCTGTGTCTCCCTCTCTCTCTCTGCTCCTCCCCCGTTCATGCTCTGTCTCTCTCTCTCTGTATCAAAAATAATAAAAACGTTAAAAAAATTAAAAAAAAATAAAATAAAATTAGGGGCGCCTGGGTGGCTCAGTCAGTTAAGTGTCCAACTTCGGCTCAGGTCATGATCTCACGGTCTGTGAGTTCGAGCCCCACGTCAGGCTCTATGCTAACAGCTCAGAGCCTGGAGCCTGCTTCAGATTCTGTGTCCCCCTCTCCCACTAGCACTCTATCTCTTTCTCTCAAAAATAAATAAACATTAAAAATTTTTTTAATAAAATAAAATTACACAAACTTAAAACTAAATGAATTATATTTAAAGCAAAGGTAATAAATACTCAAACACATTACTTTCTATCTTTATCCCACTTTACTATTATCCATGTTCTCGAGGTCATTTATTGTGTCAGGATAGTGAAAATATTATATAATGATATGCCACTGTGCATCTCTTCCCAAGTGACATTCAGCGACCTCAGATTAGTAGCCTGAAATCAGTTATGGAAGAAGTATTTGTACCATAGAAATTAGTAAACTCTACAAATCAGGATGTTTTTTCTTCTATAGAGCAAGTTGTTAAATATTTACACACTTTATAATTATTTTCTAGTATATAATATTTTATAACTTAAAGGAACTTTAATATACTGAGGGAAATGGTGGGTTTAGTGTCCATCAAATCCATTAGCGGGTCTTTAACAAATAGATGTGATAATGAGCACATAGTAGTTCAACTTCAGGGTCAAGGGAACACACAAAGAAGACCCAGTGGGCTTTAAAAATCTACTTGGGTTCAAATGTCTGTGACCTCACATAGGCATTCTGTTTACACTCCATGGGCTTATGCTCCTTCCCCAACTACAAAGCAGAGATTTTTTTTCTATTTGTCCGAAACACCACCCACAAAATTCTAATAATAACGTCATTTTTGAATAGTGCTTGATGGATTACAAAGCATTTTTATGTACAGTATCACTTAATGCTAGCAAAGACCCCATGAGGTAGATAGTATCAGAAGACTGCCTCTCATTTTGGTGTCCAAGATGTATGGACCAGATTGTTTCCTCGTAGCTTCTGTCAATTTAGACTCTGATTCTGTCCTGCTCCACTTTTGTAATTTCAGACCAAGGAGTTGTGATCTTTTTGTCACTCCTCATCTAGAAAGCCCTCCGTCTTTTTAATGATTTTCAGCTGCCCGAAAGTTACTTCTTAAAAAGGCTTATTTATACACTGGGAGAAAAGAAATGATAAAACCCTGCTTTTAACAAAGAGGCTGTCAAAATTGGCAAGCTAGTTTGTTTTCTGGTGAAGACAGTCCTTGAAAGAGTCAGTAAAATGAGAAATTGATTATTTTTAATTCTTTTCTCACTGCAGGAGAAAATCATCATTAGGGCAACAATCATTTCAGTTACAGAACACCAGGAAATGGTGTTTGCTACACTGGGAAAGGTCTGTATCTGCCAGGCAAAGTGCATTAAAGTCAATGGAAGGCTGAAGTACCTTGGGTCTAGGTGGTTCTTCAAGTAACAGGAAAATTTCACCCTAAAATCTTCAGGAAGACCTATGGAACAAATTCTTTCTACAGTCTGGCTATGACTTTAGTTTTGTCTCACCTCTCTCCTCCTATTCACTGCCAAACGCCTAAGGACAGTTATACTGGCCACCTATTTACTTAGTCCTCTACTCCTTGACACCAGGGACCACCATCTACTGCCATGTGCTCTCTAGCATGTCACAGTGATGCCTACTCATCAACTTTCATGACTTCCTCAGGCTCTAGCACCCACATCTATATGGTTTCCACATCTACCCTTTGAACTTCTATATACCCATTTCATTCTAAACCTTTGGACATCTCAACATGGAAATCACAGTGGCACTTCCCAAAAGGGAAATGATATTAACTGAATACCTTTATTTCAGGTACATACTCAATAACATAACAAAACATGAGATTACTATCTTTGCCTGTGGCCCCTAGACCTCTTTTCTTTTTCTATTAACAGAATCACCATCTTCCAAGAGAGAAATTTATTGACCACAGAGATTCTTCTCTCCCAACCCCATATCCTAACCAATCACCGAATCATGCCAATTGAATCTATAAAACAAAACTCCTAACCATCCATCCTTCCATCCATCCATCCCTCCTTTTCTCTTCAAATAGAAATGTCTCCAGTTAGCATAATACCCTCCAGTTCCATCCATGTAGCTACAAGTTACAACTACATGGATGGAACTGGAGGGTATTATGCTAAGTGAAATTAGTCAGAGAAAGACAAAAATCATGACTTCACTCATATGAGGACTTTAAGAGACAAAATAGATGAACATAAGGAAAGGGAAACAAAAATAATATAAAAACAGGGAGGGGGCAAAACACAAGAGACTCATAAATATGGAGAACAAACTGAGGGTTGCTGGAGGGGTTGTGGGAGAGGGGACGGGCTAAATGGGTAAGGGGCATTAAGGAATCTACTCCTGAAATCATTGTTGCACTATATGCTAACTAATTTAGATGTAAATTTTTAAAAACAAAAAATAAAATTTAAATAAATAAACAAATAAATAAATGAAAAAAATTTTTAAAAAGTGATACAAATATAAATGTCTCCAATACCATTTGTCACTATTTTTCTTCCCTCATGGTGCCATATTTGTTTTATTTTGACAATTTTAGCGCAAGAGTAATGGAATTTTTAAAAAGGTAAAAAGAGTCAACTATACACAGTTAACACTCCCTTCCAGTGTGGGCCTGGTATACATAACTTTACACAATTTAATTATAGCTAACATATAATTTTAAAGACTATTTTCTTTGATTATGAGAATACTATACATATCTTCATGTCATAGCTATTTTTAAATGAAAACATTATATTTCATCTAAATGATGTATTAACCATTTCTCTATTATGAAACTACTAGTGGCTTCTGGTGTTACACATTTACAAAGAATGCTTCAAGGAACATTCCATGCACATAGGATATTTTTCTTCCTTTGAATTATTCCAAAAAAAAAAAAAACATTTTTAAGAGTGAGTGAAGTCCAGACATTTACATTAATATATATTTTTCATACTATCTATTGCTACATTACTTTCCTGAAGAGTCACAGTTTTCAAAATATGACTTTCCCATTCTCACCACAATCTCCCAAGAAATCAGCACCATTTTGGGGTAAGTGTGCAGTTAAATGATCACTAGTATATGTATAAGGCTGTGTGAAAGCATCACCATAATCCAGCATGTCGTACATTTCCAATATCCTCCAAAAATGCATTCATTCACCAGCTGGACGTTTGGGTGGTCTCCAGATTTTCCACTATGATGAAAATTGCTACCATGAACATTTGCATACATGTTTTTGTGTGGACATACACTTTCATATACCATAGGTAGATACCTAGGAGTGAAATTTCTCAGTTGGGTGGGAAATTTATGTTTAACTTTTTAGAAACTGCCCAACTATTTTTAAAGTGGCCACACCATTTGATGAGGCGCCTGGGTGGCTAGGTAGGTTAAGTGTCTTTTAATTTCAGCTCAGGTCACGATCTCAAAGTTCATGAGTGTGAACCCCACATCGGGATCTGCACTGATGCAGAGCCTGCTTGGGAGTCTCTCTCTGCCCCTCCCCCACTTGAGCACATGTGCTCTCAAAATAATAAACTTAAAAAGTAAATAAATAAAGTGGTTACATCATTTGATATTCCTCACCAGCAATGGATGAGAGTTCCAATTTCATCACGTTGTCATCAACATTTGATATTGTCTTTTTTATTATGGTGGGTAAATAGATATACAATAAAACTTTGGATTGCGAGTAACTTGTTCTGCAAGTGTTCCACAAGATGAGCAGACATTTCTAATAAATTTTAACTTTATAAATGTGCAGTGTCTTGTAATACAAGTAGTATGTGATGCCACACGTCACATGATCACAACTGAGCCAGTGGTTCTTCTCTTGCACGCACACTGCGGGATTATGGGTAATCCTCTCCCATGCTCAGATGTTCAGGTCTCAGGCTGCAGTGTTTGGCAGAAATCACTGATTTTTCAGAACATTGGAAGGTGCCCACAACTGGCACTAGTGTATGTTTTGTCACCTCAAAGCACCTATGGACAGTCCTTTGCTTTTCCATACAAGAGTAAGCTTAGGAATGCTTTGCTTCATTCTAGGTCAGGCTGCCTGCAGCTATAGACCCTTTCCTCTGCTGCCTAATTGCCAGTTACATTAAATACAGTATATGACAAGAGTTAATTAATACTGTACTGTAGTTGACATCCGTGTGAGCACATACAAATGGCCCCCACTGAGAAAGATTCCATTTAGCCAATAGATAGCAGTGATACTGTTAGTGAGAGTGAAAGTTGTCCTACACAATAACCCTCCTCTCTTTTGTCTCCCTCACACCAGCCACGAAGGTTTTCAAAGGTAAGTTCAGGTTAATTTGGTTATTTTTTCTTTATATTTTGTATTTTATTTATTATTTTGTATTATATTACAGTATTGTAATCATTTTTATATGCATATTTTTGGGTTGTGGAACAAATAATCTGAGTTTCCATTACTTCTCATGGGGAAATTTGCTTTGATATACAAGTGCTTTGGATTACAAGCATGTTTCCAGAACAAATTATGCTTGCAAACCAAGGTTTTACTGTACTTTACTTTTGGTTTTAATATATATTTCCCTAATGATTAAAGATGTGAAGGATCTTTAGTCAAAGGCAAAAAAATTAAAAACAAGTTAAAAAAATAAATAAGTCACAGGACAAAAAGAAAACGACCTTTAGTCATGCTAATAGCCATTTGTAATGGTGAAAAATCTATTCAAATCTTTTGCCCATCCTGAGAGTGGGTCTTAAAAAACACAGATTTATTCTTTCACACTTCTGGAGGCCAAAAGTCTGAAATCAGTCTCACTGCACTACAGTCAAGGTGTTGGCACAGCTGGTTCCTTCTGGAGACTCCAGGGGAGAATCTGATTCCTTAACTTTTCAGCTTCTCATGATTGCCCCATTCCTTGGCTTGTGGCCACTTCCTCCATTTTCACATCTCACCACTCAAGTCTCTGCTTCTGTCATCACCTCACCTTCTCCTCTCCTGCCATTCCATCTCCCCGTGCCTCCACACGTGTGATCACATTTAGGGCCTCCCTGGACAATCCAGGATAATTCCCACATCTCAAGATCTTTAATTTACTCACATTTGCAAAGCTCCTTTTACCATATAAGGCAACATTCACAGGTTCCAGGGATTAGGACAGAGATATCTTTGGGGCCCTTATTCAGCTGACCACATAGGTCAAGTGTCTGGCACATAGTTAACACTCATTAAATAGCAACTCTTATTCCTTTGCATCTGCCTTCTAGGCTGGGGGGGGGGGGGGTCACATACTCACTCCCTTGTGGAAGAGAGCTCCCGGCAGGGCTGAAGGCTCTTCTTTGAGAAGGGGAGAATGGTCGCTATAAAATGTGATCTGCTAGAGGTCACCTTCATGGCCTAGGGGTTTCAGGCTGGGTTTCCAAGGGGAAGTTCTCAAAGGCCTGAGGAAGTTCTTTTGCCCATTTTTACTTGGATGGTTTAGCAACTACTGAATTATAATAAGAGTCCTTCATATATTCTGGATACAAATATTTTAATGGTTATATGGTTTGCAAATATTTTCTCCCAGTCTGTGGCTTATATTTTCACTTTCTTACTGGTATCTCTTGAAATATAAATGTTTTAATTCTGATAAAGTTAAATTTATCCATTTCTTCCCTTCATTTTATTGTGCTTTTGGTATTTTATCTAAGAATTCTTTGCCTAACCCAAGGTGATGAGATTTTCTCCAATGTTGTCTTCTAGAACTTTTATAGTTGTAGCTTTTACATTTAGATCTATGATTCATTTTGAGTTAAATTTGGTGTATGGTGTGAGGAAGGGATAAAGATGCCTGTCTTGGCACCAGCTGTGGAACACACTATTCTTCTCCCCCAGTGAATTATTTTAGCCCCTTTGTAGAAAGTCAGCTGATCACAAATGTAAATGTTTATTTCTAGATTCCCAATTCTGTTCTACTGATTTATATGTTTATTCTTGTGCTAATTCCATACTTTGTTTTTTTTTTAATTTTTCAACTTTATTTGAGAGAGAGAGAGAGAGAGAGAGAGAGAGAGAGAGAGAGAGAGAGCACAGGCACATGTATGAGCAGGGGAAAGGGACAGAGGGAGAGAATCTTAAGCAGGCTCCACACTCGGCATGGAGTGCAACACAGGGCTTGATCTTATGACTGTGAGATCATGACCTGAACCAAAATCAAGAGCTGGATGCTTAACAAACTGAGCCACCCAGGTACCCCATACGTTCTTGATTATTGTGGCATTATAGTAAGTTTTGAAATCAATTAGTGTAAGCCCTCCAACTTTTATTCTTTTCAATGCTGTTGTAAATAGAATCATTCTCTTAATTTAATTTTTTGGATTTTTTTTTCTGAGAAAACAGAATAGAATTGGGAATAGAATTGAGTTTTGTATACTGATCTTGTATTCTGTTACCTTGTTAAACTTCCTTATTAGTTCTTGGTCCTTCGTATTCTCCTTGGAATATTCTATATAAAGAATCATTTAATCTGCAAATAAAGACAATATTACTTTTTTCTCTCCAATTTGGATGACTACAGCTCCTTCCTTGCTTTCTTTTTTCCTTCTTTACTTCCTCCTTCATTCTTTTGTGTTTTTTTTTTCTTCTAAATATTAGGGATAAAACATCCAGTTTTTCACCATTGTATTTCATAGCTACTCTTTATCAGGTTGAGAGAGCTCCTTTCTATTCCTGGTGTGCTAAAGGTGTTTATCATGGATAGGTGTTGGGCTTTTATTAATGTTTTTTCTACATTTAAGATGATCATGCAACCTTTGCCTTTATTACATTAACTAATTTTGGGGTGCTAAAACAACCATGCATTCCAGGGATAAATCCCACTTACTCATGGTGAATGATTCTTTTTATATATTGCCAGATTTGGTTTGCTAATACTGTGTTGTTTTATGTCTATGTTCCTAAGATATTGGTCTATTCTTTTATTTCTTATACTGTCTGTCCTTGTTATCAGAACACTACTAGCTCTAGAGATAAAGTGTTCTCCATTTGATGTGTTACCTCTTCCTCTGTTCTTAAAAGAGTTCATGCTATTATTGTCATATCACATCTGAATATGTTATACACTCAACAATATATGATTATAATTATTGCTTTATACAATCTTGTCTTTTAAGGAAGTTAAGAGAAGAAATGATAAAAAGATATACTTAAAAGTTTTTTTTTTTAAACACACATATTTGGGGCGCCTGGGTGGCTCAGTCAGCTAAGCGTCTGACTTCGGCTCAAGTCATGATCTCGCGGTTCGTGAGTTTAAGCCCCGCATCGGGCTCTGTGCTGACAGCTCAGAGCCTGGAGCTTGTTTCAGATTCTGTGTCTCCCTCTCTCTCTCTGACCCTCCCCCCGTTCATGCTCTGTCCCTCTCTGTCTCAAAAGTAAATAAACGTTAAAAAAAAAATTTAAAAAAAACACACACACATATTTGCCATTTCTGATGCCCTTATTTTCTTCCTGGGGATTTAAGCTAAACCTAATCATTTCCTTTTCATTATGAAGGACTTCATTTATATGTTTTGAAAGGCATGTGTGCTAGCAACCAATTCTCTCGGTCTTTGTTTATTGGGAACATCTTTATTTTATTTACATTTGTGAAGGATAGTTTTGATGGCTATAGGATTCCTGGATACAGGATTCTTTGTTAAATTTGGTTGACCAATGAGTAAATCATTTCATAGCTTTCTGGCCTCCATTATTTCAGATGAGAAGTCTAACTTTAATTGTATCAATGAGTCCATTACTAATTTTCTCTTGCAGCTTCCATAATTTTCACTCTGGCTTTTGTCCCATTCATTTTTCTTCATCGTTTTCTCTCTTTTCAGATTAGATAATTTCTCTTGACCTATCTTCAAATTCACTTATTGTTTCTTTTGCCATCTTAGATCTGCTGCTTAGTTCCTCCAGTAACTTTTTTTTATTTCAATTATACTTTTCAACTCCAGAATCATGATTTAATTCTGTTTCATAATTTCTGGCTCTTTACTTGTTGAGTCATTGCTGTCATATTATCCTTTAATTCTTTAAATATAGCTTTGCTTACATCTTTGAACATGTATATACCTACTTTGAAGTCTTGGTCTGCTAAATCCAATATCTAGGGACATTGAGAGGAAGATTCTACTAACTGCTTTTTTTTTTCCTGAGTATGGATCACACTTTACTGTTTGTATGCCTCATGTTTTGTTGAGAACGGGACATTATAGATAATACAACCATAGTAGGTTATTGCTATTTGTTTTGTTTTTTTGTTTAGTAACTTGCCTCCGGTAAATCTGTGAAATCTATCTCTCTCACTGTATATACTCATGATGTCTCTGCTGAGTTGTGTTTCTTAACTATCATTATTCTTGTTTTTATTTTTAAGGCTGGACTCTTCATGTTCACTCCTGTGTCTACATAGCTTTGGTAGTCAGTCAGAGGATGGGATCAAACACCTCAAGCCCATAAGGTTTCCATCCTCTGCCAGTGAATCTATTTATAAGTAGGAGAGCGAAGTGAAATAAGTCAGTCAGAGAAAGACAGATAACATATGTTTTCACTCATATGTGGAACTTGAGAAACTTAACAGAAGACCATAGAGGAAGGGAAGGGAAAAAAATAGTTACAAACAGAGAGAGAGGGAGGCAAACCATAAGAGACTCTTAAATACAGAGAACTGAGGGTTGATTGGGGGGGGGGGGATGGGTGATGGGCATTGAAGAGGGCATTTGTTGGGATGAGCACTAGGTGCTGTATGTAAGTGATGAACCACGGGAATCTACCCCCAAAACCAACAGCACACTGTACACACTGTATGTTAGCCAATTTGATAATAAATTATATTTTAAAAAAATCAATCTGTTTTAAGTCTGCCTAGTATTTTGTTTGCTGCTGGCTTTTAGTGTCTTCTCTGCATGTGCAAATAGCTTCAAGGTTGTCCAGAAGTATGTGGATAGTTTGGGCCCTCTCTGGTCTTTGCTGCACTTCAGTTGGGAACATTTTGCCCTAATCACAACTGCAACCTCAAGCTCTAGCTAGAGATAGTGATCTTCCCCATTTACCCCACCACAGAGATTGTCACTTCCACTGATAACACTGGTGGGTGCGGGCGTCATGAGTCACTCCAAATCAAGTGAATCCCCTCTGACTGAAGCAGTACAACTGCTGGTCCTCACAGCCTGTCTTACAGGGCAGACCTCTATGCCAACTGAGCGGTGGGGGAAGGGGGGTACAACAGGTGCCCCAAGCAAACAACCACACACGGCCACTGGTCTTACCTGAAGTTCTGTAGGGGCTCTTTTTATGTATAAATGTTTCTCAGATGATTATATAATTTAGGTCAATTTCTAGAGTACTGAAATTGTTATTTTCACTAATTTCATCAAGCTTTAGAGTTACTTTTTAGGGAGAAGATGTGACCACCTCCTCATTTAAGCATTGCTAGTCCATATTTGAAATTTCTTGTTGTTTCATTTACTATTTTTAATTGTTAGAAATTCAAACATGTTCTTGTTTGTTTATATTTTCCACCAAGTGAATTTTCCATTCTTCTTTTTTGCTCCCCCTCATCTTGATATTTCTCTCATTTCTGTGAACATACTGTAGATGTTAAACTTTTGCCTATATATTTGGTGTATTAACCTCAATTATTTTTCTTATGTTGTTTTTATAATTTTTCCTCAGAAGTTTTTATTTCAAGCTCTACAGTGTTTTCTGGTGCTTCAAGCCTGAGAAAATTGCCCAGGTACACTCTACTAAAACCAGTTACAGTGGCATCTCAACTAATCCTCCCATCTCCCATCTCCCAGCCCACTCTGTACACAGTACTTTTCTTAAGTAAACAAGCCATTCATTTAGTGTTTAATGAATCAAATTACTTTAACAGAAAACTAATGCTAACAGGAGGCCATATTAATTAGTGAGATCCAAATTAAATAATGTAATGCAGTTTTGTTATATTTATTGCACTATCTTTAGCTTCTGACAAAGTAACACCAGGTGGTTCTGGCAGAACACTTATTAATAAACAGACACTTTTAATTTGGCACCAATATTAACATATCACAAAACGCTAAATTGTTTCAAGAATTTGGAATAAATATGCTCTGTCCTCCTCTGTCCATCTCTTCCATCTCAATTACCCTTGAAATGGTTCCTTCATGGCTGGCAAGCTTTAATCCAGGCTTTGTCCGAAACAACTGTTAAATGAGCATAGCCTGAAATTGGAAGCTAGACAAGGCACATGAGCTCAAAAGTAAACCTGGTCCCCAGAATGCAGGTCAAGACATGCCAAGGTAGCCATAACGGACAGGACAGACTGAAGGCTATAGGTTGGAGATCACCTTCTATAATTGGTGCTCACACGAATCTACCCTCTAACAGGGATTTCTACCTCAAGTAATCTTCCCGTAACAAATTCACGCCAACATGCGAGTTATAAGCAGCCTGTTGTTAAGAGCCCAACATCCCTACAGAAGCATACTGATGACAGATGACAAAGAAACAGTTTGTACAAATAGGTGGGTCAGCAGGAAGCTCGGAGAAAGAAAAAGAAAAGAATAATATGGACTGTCTTATGATACAATCCAAGACTGAAAGAAATTGTCTATTGTAGCTGAATTGTCTAGTCTTGAGAAAAATATAAGCAGTAATAGGCACAGAGAGTCCATCCAGTTCTCTACTCTGATCCTAAATCCTATATAGGGTGATAGCGCCCAATATATATTAAGAAGCAACATAAGAAACCTGAGAACAGTCATTACAATGTAGTAGGTAACTGTGTATGTATGTGCATGTGTATATACATATATACACACACACACTTGTATGTAGCATATAAATATACTGTACATACAAGTGTGTGTGTATACATATGACAAGACACTGTGACCTACATTTCACCTATGAAGATATGGAGGCTTAGTTATAAATGTTACTCTGGTCAACTGGCTCCAGAACCTATGCATTTTCCACTATGACCACTTTTAAAATCTTTACTGGGTATCTTGAAACCAGGGAGAAAGATCCATGAATATCCCATAATAGGAACTCTTATCCTTTTCTCTAAGTAATCCTTTGGCTTTCTGGAAAAAAATCCTTTTCATGAGTGGGGTAACAGATACTAGAGGCGCTCAGATAAGGCCACTCAAGACTTTTCCCCATCCAGGCAGACAGTGCTTACAGCATATTTAGACAAGATGGAAACAGGCAAGGAGTCTAACCCATGTCTTATTCTACACATTGACCATGATGGGCTGATATGCCATGGAACTGACTGCCCAAAAGAAAGCGGAGTTTTAGAGATGTCATCACTGCAGAAACTACAACAAGTCCAAAGGACTCCTCAGTCCATGAATGAGTCATAGAAGAAACAACAACAACAAAATGAATCATCCCTTATCACACCATAGCTGTACGAAGAAAATCACCAGCATGAAAAAAAAAAAGCCAGTGTTTGTCTTTCTTAATGATTGAGTAGGAGTGACTGTGTAGCTGTCCCAAGTGAATCAGGTCCCTAATACAGGGGAATTTTTTTCCATATAAAAATCTTTCAGCTTTCTAGCTATAAACACTTCCTCAGTTATAAATGGCATAATCTGAAACCAGGTTCTTCCCCGTCTAATTATTTTCAAATTGTGCAAAGTCCATCTATACCATCAAAGTGAAGCAGAAATGGGGCCAGCTTTCCAGTGACCCAAGCAAAGCATACTGGGAAACTTCCTGAGCTTTTTCCCCCATACCAGAATTATTCCCTTTGCTCCAGCATCCTCTTCCATTTCCCACTTAATTCTAGAAGTGAAGACTGTTTGGGGACACACTAAAGAACTCATAATTTCAAGGTCAGATGGGGAAGTAAAGGCAAAGGAGAACACAGATATGTGGACAGATGCATGTGCAAACATGTATATAAATCTGGTGCGTAGGTTGGAGAGGAGGTACAGTTGAAAAGAAGAGGTCAAAAACAAAGTTCATATTAACCACAGAGAAAATGTCAGGAACCAATCAGGCAAGAATCAGAGAACTTGTCTAGGGGTCAGGAAATCTGGTCTTCAGTTCCACCAGCCATAAGACTTTGAATAAGTCCATTGCTCCTGACCTCTGTCCCTCTTTTCCATAAAATTCTCAACAACCACATAAGGATGTTGAGAACAGAATTAAATAACAGATAGGAAAAGGATGTGAAAAGTAATAAAAACCTTTATTATTGCAAGATAGGCTGAGAACTGTTTAAAAATTCAGATGAAATTAAAATAAACTAAGTAACGCGAGCCAGCTTTATCGCAATAAGCTATCACCTGGGAAATCCACCTCCTGGTCATGGGATAAATATTTAGAAGTAACACATTTGAAAGTGCTGCCTCCAAGACATAATAAATGATCATAATGATTAATCTGGATTGGATTCTGTGAAAACAGAAGACCTATAAGCCCTCTACACAAATATCTGTTTAATATATGAATTTCAGCAGGGAAGAAGTGCCCATGTTCCAGTAGAGTGAAAACGAAGACAGTCAGATTCTTACTCTAGAAGAAAACCAAAATAAAATGGAAGCTATGCTTCACGCTGTGCTGTCTGCTCAATATTAGACTTGACAACATTTAGTAAAGCAAGAAAATGTCCTTCACCGCAATGGCAGTGCTGCCCAACGAGCTGTGTGTGTCTCTATCATGCCCCAGAGACTGACATGCTTAGCAGGATGAAACTAAGAGATGGTCAATGCATGTCCTTAGGTTTGAGCTATAACCAGGAGAGAGACAGAATAAGTGTGGCAAGGTGTCCAATAGGAAATGAAAACTAGGTAGCTCTGTTTCTTTCCTTTTTTTCTTTTTTAAAAGAATGGTATTACTGGAAAAGGTGGCTTTTCCAGGAATGAGTTGGATCAAGCAATGGCACTTTCACATCCTCTGTCACTGCCCCTGTGATCATGGGCCAGCCCACCAGTGGTAAAAGAAAACATAGTTGGGGCCAATCTTTGTGTTATTTCAACGCACCTGCCCCACGCAAGTGCCACACTACTAAACTCAGGACTCTTATAGATGTTAGCTTGTACTGTAGGTAAATTTTTTTTTGATGAACTTCCAATATGTTTATGAAGCAAAAATAAAGGTAAAAGACACCAAGTATTCATTGTGATCATAAATACACATCAAGGGGTGCCTGAGCAGCTCAGTCGATTAAGCAACCGACTCTAGATTTTAGCTCAGGTCATGATCTCGCCATTCATGAAATTAAGGCCTCCGTTGGGCTCTGCACTGACAGTGCATGGAGACTGCTTCTGATTCTTCCTCTGCCTCTCTCTCTGCCCCTCCCCCACTTGTGCTTGCTCTCTCTCAAAACAAATAATAAACTTAAAAAATAAAAAAAAAAAAGAAAGAAATACACATCACAACCAGTCTGTGAATTTTCTTATTATTAGCCATGAGCTGAGATTTGCTGCCCAGCTGAGAAATACACAAACAAACCCAGTATTAGAGCCTATCCATATGGGTATTTAAATACTGGGTTGATTTTGAGATTTAGGTAGCCAGTTACAACAGTGCTGCCTTCAAGGGCACATCCTCCAAAATATGGACTGAACCAAGCCATAGACCTCATATGCCCTAGTGCCTCTTAAAATGAGGCTATTAATAAAGGTTTGCTTTGATGTTGAGGAACAAAAATGAAAGAGCTGCAAACTAACTAGAATGTAGAGTATATGTGGCACTTCAGGAGACTGAAAACAGCCAGAGTGCCCAAAAGCTGTGAAAACCACTGGGTAACTAGGAGACCCTGTAGGTGTCAAGATACCTGTGCCTGGAGAAAGCTCCATCCTTACCTGAGAAATCTGTGGTAATTACCTCAAGAACCACTTATTCGGTTTTCCACTCACACATTTTACTATTTAGTTTTTCTAAGAGGTACTTTGTAACTAGCTCAGTTTACTTCCAAGGCTTCTAAGTGCTTTCTCTTCCCCAGCCCCCACTATTTCTTCTGTGCCACTGCAGAAAAGCTGCTATGTTATAAACACATGGCCCCACTCCGCATATCCAGCTGCCTGGGAAAATACGCAAGCTTATTTATATTTAATGTGTCTTTCCTGCTGAAACTTCAGGGTGCACATCTCCCCCACCACATCTAATAAGCATGATGGATTATATTCGATTTAGCTAATGCCAACCTGTAATGAATTATATAGCAGCATCCTCAAATCAGACTGGAGGTACAGCCTTGTCAAAGGACCCTTTATAAACAGGCTGTTTCTGGAGGTTTACACAGCAAGTATGGGTGAATACAATTGTAAATATGAGAGGACGGTATAATGACTAAGCTGTCAACCCTAGGAAGGAGTTCGGAGTCCTAACTACTCAGGGAGGGAAGACTGTGCATCCTTGAACAAATGAAGAAGAATGAATATTACAACATTCCAGAGGGGCCAGCTGGCCGATAACTCATGTTATACTAAGGGTTATACTAGGGGTATCTGGCAGCCAGTAGGGTGCTCACAGGTCAAGAAAAGACTCACAGTAACCTGGACAAGCTACTGTCTCACCATTCCAAGTGTGCCCTGGACAAGATACCCCCTCTGGACCTTAGGTCCCCCAGCAGGAAGACGGAGGCGGTGGCAAGGCTTGGTGGAAAGAACATGGATTCAGCAGTAAGACAAGTCTGGTTTCTAAACCCTGGGATGGGGCCTCTATGAAAAAGTTATTGAAGCTTTCTAAACTTTGCTTTACTCATCAGCCAAGACAAAAAAAATTGACAACTACCTTGCACAGTTGTGGGGATTCAGTGATGTTTGTGAAGCACTGACACAGGTGGGAACACATTTTAGGAATTCAGTAAATGACAACTGTTACTGGACCCAAGAGCAATACTCCATCTGTTCTGATGATGAGAATCAAAAATGATATTTCATATGGAAAAAATGTAAAGTGCTAAAGCATTACAATATGGAGTGTATGTAGCTTCTTTAGAACTCCACAATAACCTGGACAACATATACTTTGTTATACCAACAGGGATTATGGCAAAACAGGTGAGATAACCATGTGGGATGCTCCCCAAAGGCCCTTCCTTTGGCCCTACTGGATAAGAGGATATAAAATTAATCCCCCACACTGGAGTTAAAGTCGAGGGTGTATATACCTCCATCAAAAGGGTACCCCAAATTCAAAGCCTCCACCATCCCACCTTTCTTTTTTTTAATTAATTTATTTATTTTGAGAGAGACAGAGAGAGAGACTGAGCATAATCAGGGGAGGGGCAGAGACAGAGAGAGAGAGGGAGACAGAGAATCCCAAGCAGGCTCTAAGCTGTCAATGCAGAGAACATGGGGCTTGAATTCATGAACCATGAGATCATGACCTGAGCTGAAATCAAGTCAGTCGCTCAACCGACTAAGCCACCCAGGTGCCCCCACATCCCACCTTTCAAGACTCATCTCCCACTCCCTCCCTCACACACTATGTTCCAGCCCCTACAGGGCAGCTCCCTGTGCTCTGAACACACCATGCAGGTTCTACCTCCAAGCTTTGGCTATGCTACTTGCTCAGGCTAGAGGGTCCCTCTTCACTCCTGTCTCCTGATCCTAGTTTTCCCCTGGTTAAAACTTCCTAAACTTTGGCATTCCTAACTACTCTTAAAGAAGGGTCAGCTTCAAGACATGTTTCTCCAGTGACCCTCAACAAAGCCAAGGCAGTCCTTTAAAATAACCACCTTTTATACTGGGAACCTTCTATTTCCACCTGTGTTTCCTCTGAAAAGTTGTAAAATGTAAACATTTTTATATGTTTTCTACATTTTAAACTCTACTTTGTAAACTATGACTCAAGGAAGAATATTATCAATATTAGCACAACCATGTCAACAAGTAACAAAAATAGGCTAACTGCCCCCCCCCCAAACCACCCAGAGATGTTATGACACTGAAGTCCTCAATCATTCCAGCCATGGCAGTGAGGAAAATCTGCTTGGTCACAGTGTCATCTGTCAAAACAAGCCTCCTCCCTCAAGGCATGGCCCATCTGCCCCCTCCTCCATGAAGTGTCCCATCAAGCCCATTTAACAACTTCCTTGGGCTCTCAGAGCACTTTGCAAGTACCTAGGCATCCCTGCATTCACTAACCTAACCTGTCAGGTGCATTTAGCATATGTAAGAGGTTGGGGGAGTGGGGACACCAAAGTTTCAAGTCCTCCCTAATACGGCCACTCTTAGCCTCAATCTCCTCTCTTATAAAATGGGAGTAAGTCTCCTTCATTGAATTGTGAAAATAAAACAAAATTAGATGATAAGCATCAAGCACTTAGCCCAGTACATGCCCAGCACATAAGTGCCCAATAAACAGGAGCTATTTTTTATGGTATAATTATTATCACCACTACAGTATGAAGAGGTGTGTGTCACAGACCAATGCATGAAGAACAAAGGGAACAAGAACTTGTTCTGTTTTGTTTGCATACTTTGCCGCTCTAGAGCTTAGTACTTGTTTGTTGATTCAAATTTGGGGTGATTGTGCAGGCTTTAAGAACCCAGAGAAGGCATGGCTGTGAGAGAGGAGGGCACCCCAAGGAGCCGGTCAACATCTAAAGACATCCCAAGAGCCAGGAAAACAGGGAGCACACAGCTAAGGCCTAGAACATCGGTGAGGCCACTAACAGCCCATCAGGAAAGTTTCCAATGGTCCGAGATGACTCCAAATGCTAGTCAGGGATGGCCACAGAAGAACCAGCTGAGGAGAATGTTAAAAATATGAGTTTCAGGAACTCAGAACCAGCAGACTGGGGTGGAGCTTGAGAATATGTATTTTCAACAGGCAACCTAGGTAATTTTAATGTGCAATCAAGTTGTACCCAGAACCAGAAAATGGAGTGAGCCCTAAGCATGGCTATTCTGGTCTGGCCTTTAGACCTCTAATGCAAAATCTCTGCAAAATCTCTCCTGCATTTGGGGGCCTCTCACTTTTAGCCAAGGCTCCACGAAGGGTGGCGTGTGAATGGTCATCAGGTGGTTCAAGCCCATGTGCTCAGGAATAAAGAAGAGCTTCCCAACAGCAAGACTTCCCAGGGCCAACTATCTTCATGAGGAAAGTAATCATCACTCTTTTGGATCATTTCTTGAGCAAACAGAAACAATAATAGCAGTCCTAGTTCCTAAGTGCTAGTGATGTGCCAGGGACTGCACCCATTCACACACGTTACCTAATTTAATGCCCATGACACCCTGAAAGACAGACACTGCCCTCATTAAAGATAAGAACACCAAAGTTAAGAGAGGATAACTAATGTGCCCAAGGTCACATAGCTAGTCAGTGACAGAGTCAGACAGGCAATTGGTTATTTCATCATGAAAGTTACATTGTTTGACCAAGTGACAATTCTATTTGCCAGTCTCTGGCTATCCCTTTCCTGTAGACTTGGCTCAAAACCCTCAGCCTGAAGAAATTTTATTTCCTCTAAAATTCCCAAAGAATTTAACACAGAGCTCTATTATTTGTGCTGTTCAGTCAATGACTGGTGAATAAATAGAGGCATGTTTCTGTCATTCTTTTCTCAAAGAGCACAAAACACATTCATATTTACTCTCTCATCTGCTCTAGTGGTTGCTTTAAAAAACAAAACAAAACAAAACACTTTTATTGGAATAAGACATAAAGAAGGGGTTCTGTAAAACATTTAAAATGACATTATTTACAAGGCTCCATTCTTTCCTCCAAGTGTTGCAATGCTTTTTGTTGCTTTTTCTATTCAAATAGAAGCTTTTCATTTATACACGTCCCTTTCAAAGAACTCTGGTTATACAAAAATGTAACTAAAAAAGGTAAGTCTCTTCTATTGCCTAGTACTCTTTGTTTCCTTTTTCTTTCTTTATGTTTCCTTTTAATGAGGTTCCATCTCTCTTTCCTACATAGCCCCACATCCACCTGGCAATCTGTTTACAGCACACCTAAATCTGTATTCACTATTTGCACCACTTCTGCTGGTCCATCTTTGGACCACTGTGAAGAAGACAGCCCATCTCTGGTGACACCCTCCATGTCTCTGGGGCAGGCCATGCTTTAGGAAACTTCACAGCAGGCCTCCACCCCACAAGGCCGTGGTCTGACAGTGAACACACACCCCTCTTGCTCCCCAAAGGTCACGAGAGACCACTGCCTACCACTATTCCCACAATTACAATTATTTTGATTTGTTACTTTGCTTCATATGAAAACATGTAACAAATAACAAGAGGCATGAAAGTCAAAAGATTTCAAGCAGGCTAGTGGGAGAAATAATATTTGTAAGGGACTTTTCTTGACCATCTCATATCTCTCTATGGGGGAGTTTCTCATTCAACCTAAGACAAATGCTTCCCCTATGTTCTAAATCAAATACGTGGACAGTGACATTCAGGCCATCAATTAATATGCATTGAGCACCATTCTTGCCTTTAAAAACTCCCAACATATTAAAAAGGTAAAAGCACATTCAAAGGGGCTCATGCACCCCAGTGTTTATAGCAGCACTATCAACAATAGCCAAAGTATGGAAAGAGCCCAAATGTCCATCGATGGATGAACGGATAAAGAAGATGTGGTATATATATACAATGGAGTATTACACGGCAATCAAAAAGAATGAAATCTTGCCATTTGCAACTACATGGATGAAACTGGAGGATATTATGCTAAACTAAATTAGTCATAGAAAGACAAATATATGACTTTACTCATATGAGGACTTTAAGATACAAAATAGATGAACATAAGGGAAGGAAAGCAAAACTAATATAAAAACAGGGTGGGGGACAAAACATAAGAGACTCTTATATACGGAGAACAAACAGAGGGTTACTGGAGGGGTTGTGGGATGGGCTAAATGGGTAAGGGGCATTAAGGAATCTACTCCTGAAATCACTGTTGCACTATATGCTGACTAACTTGGATATAATTTTAAAAATAAATAAATAAGTGGAAAAAGGGAGAAAAAGAAGGTAACAGCACAGACATACAGAAACTACTACTTCTTAAAAACTACTACTTCTTAAAGGAAGGCTTAGCCTTGAGTTCTTACAAAGGCCTTGGCCATCAGACAGGCAATGCTCTCTTGCCTCCCTACACCCTGAGATACACCTAATCCTCAAACCTTATGTCTTATCCACAGAGCTTTCCTGTGCTTGGGGAAATAACACTAGACACCAATTCTCTGAGAAAGTGTAATCTCAAAAGCCCTTAGTGTAGCTTCCACATCCTTCAGACTCCCTTTTTGTATATGTGGCCATGGATGCTGTTGTTGGTTTGGGCTGGATAATTCCATTAGAAGCCACAATCATCTAAATGGGGCCCCCAGGCTGCAGTGAACTCAAAGTTAAACACATAATCATCCAAATATTCCATAATTCTGGAACCTCCTCAAATGGGAAGACAAGATTTGCTCTGCCTCTCACAAGCGATGTACTTTCCAATAATGGCACCAACCTCCCTGTGTCTCAGACTCCATCAACAGTAAGGTGGTAGTACACACAAAACCTGAATTTATGGGTAGATGGGGAGTTATTGTTTAATAGGCACAGAGTTTTAGTCTTGCAAAGTGAAAAGAATTCTGTGGGTGAATGGTAGTGTTGAGACCAAGACAATGAGTAATATCCTACCACCACTGAACTGGACACTTAAAAATGGTCCAGGTAGTAAATTTTATGTTCTATGTATTTACCATGATTAAAAAATTGTTAATATTCTAGGGGCGCCTGGGTGGCTCAGTTGGTGAAGCATCCGACTTCAGCTTGGGTCATGATCTCGTGGTCCGTGAGTTCGAGCCCCGCATCGGGCTCTGGACTGATGGCTCAGAGCCTGGAGCCTGCTTCTGATTCTGTGTCTCCCTCTCTCTCTGCTCCTCCCCCGTTCATGCTCTGCTCTCTCTGTCTCAAAAATAAATAAATATTAAAAAAATTTTTTTTAATTGTTAATATTCTAAACTTGATTTTGGTGACGGTTGCACAACTCTGGAAATATACTAAAACCCACTGAGTTGTACACTTTAAATGGGTGAATTGTGTGGTATCTGAATTGTATCTCAACTAACTTATTACAAAAGGGGAAAAAAGAAATCAAATGGGCATTCTAGAAATAAATCTATATTTTAAATCAAACCTATATTTTAAATTAATCAGATAGATTTAACAGCAGACTGATTATAGCAGAAATAGGATTAGTGAATTCGAATATAGGTCAATAAAAATTAGTCAACCTGAATCATAGATGGAAAAGAGAATAAAGAACAGAACAGAACACAAGAAACATATGAAATATGCTTATATAACTGGAGTCCTAGAAGGAAAGAAAAAAGAGGATGCAGAAGTACTCTCTAAAATAAATAAGAGCCAAGATTTTTCCAAAAATTATCAAAGCCATCAATCCACAAACTCAAGAATCTCAGCAAATCTGAAGCAAGATAAACAAACAACAACAAATCTGACCCAGGAACTTAACAGTCAAAATTTAAAAATAAAAAAATATAGAAGAAATTTTAAAAGATGCAGAGGAAAATAAGACACATCACATTCAGGAGAAAGACAAAAGAATGGCACCTGAATTCTCATCAGAAGAAATAACATATTTAAATTGCTAATAGGTTTAAAAAGAAAAAAGCAAACCTATGACTTTATACCTTGAGAAAATAATCCAAAATAAGATGCATTCAAACAAATGATTTTAAAAGTTCATCACCAAAAGGGGCACCTGGGTGGCTCAATTGGTTGAGTATCCGACTTCGGCCCAGGTCACGATCTCACTATTGTGAGTTCGAGCCCTGCGTTGGGCTCTGTGCTGACAGCTCAGAGCCTGGAGCCTGCTTCTGATTCTGTGTCTCCCTCTCTCTCTGCTCCTCCCCTGCTCATGTTCTGTCTCTCTCTGTCCCAAAAATAAATAAACGTTGAAAAATAAAATAAAAATAAATAAATAAATACACTAAAAAAAATTAAAAGTTCATCACCAAAAGAACAGCACTGGGAAAAAGAACGAAAGGAGATGCTCAGGCTGTAAGAAATTGATCCCCCTCCCCCCAAGAAATACAAAACTAAAAACAAGATATATTAATATTATTAATATCATTATATTAATAATATAATTAATAATGTATTAATATTATATATTAATAAATACAAAAGAATATTGGCTACTTAGGGGTGACTGGGTGGCTCAGTTGGTTAAGTGTCCGGCTTTGGCTCAAGTCATGATCTCACAGTTTGAGTTTGAGACCCACGTTGGGCCCTATGCTGACAGCTCAGAGCCTGGAGCCTGCTTCAGATTCTGTGTCTCTGTCTCTCTCTGCCCCTCCTCTCCTTGTACTTTTCTCTCTCTCAAAAATAAATTAACATTAAAAAAATTTTTTTCAACAAAAAAATAATATTGGCTATTTAAAACAATAATGGTAACAAAGACCTGTGGGTTTATAACAAAAATAACACAAAGGATAAAAAGGAGGTTAAATAGAATTAAACTATTGTGAAGATATCTTATGTAGTTTGCAAAGGGGTAAAAGTACTAACTGAATAGCTTTCAATATGTGGAGAATGCAGCTGTAATCTCTAGGGAGAGCACTGAAGGAATAATAAAAATATATACAACTAAAAAACTAACTTAGGAAATTAAATGGAATAATAAACAAATACTTAATTCATACAAAGAAGCTTGGAAAAAAAAAAGAAATAGGAACCACAAAACAAGTATGGGAAAGAGAAAATAAATAGCAAGATGACAGACTAAAACACAGTGATAGCAACAACTATGATAAAAGTAAGTAGACTAAATATTCCAATTATAAGACAACTGTTGATAGACCAGATTTTCAACAAATAAAAAAGACTCAATCCTTTGCTATTTACAAGAGATATTTTTTTTAAATATGGCCACAAGACTATACACAAATAATCCTAAAGACTCCACCAAAACAACTATTAGAACTGATAAATGAATTCAGTAAAGTTGCAGGATACAAAATTAATATACAGAAATCTGTTGTGCTTTTTTTTTACATACTAATAACAAAGTATCAGAAAGCAAAATTAAGATAACAATTCCATTTACAATTGCACCAAAAAGAATAAAATACCTGGGAACAAACTTAACCAAGAAGGTGAAAGACCTGTATTCTGAAAACTATAAAATTTGATGAAAGAGATTAAAGACAACACAGACAAGTGGAAAAATATTCCATGATCATGGATTGGAGGAACTGTTAAGATGTCCATACTACTCAAAGTTATCAACAGATTCAATCCAACCCCTGTCAAAATACCGATAGCATTTTTCACAGAACTGGACCAAATAATGCTAAAAATTGTATGGAACCACAAAAGACCCTGAATAGACAAAGCAATTTTGAGAAAGAACAACAAAGCTGGAGGCATCACAATCACAGATTTTTTTAAGATATATTACAAAGCTATAATAATCAAAACAGTACGGTACTGGTACAAAAACACACAAATCAATGGAACAGAATAGAGAGTCCCGTATATAAACCCATGCTTATATGGTCAATTAATCTATGACAAAAAAGGAAATAATACACAGTAGGAAAAAGACAGTATATGGTACTGGGAAAACTGGACAGCTACATGCAAAAGAATGTATGTAGACCACTTTCTTACACCATACACAAAAAAACTCAATATGGGTTAAAGATCTAAGCAAGACATGAAACCATAAAAGTCCTAGGAGAAAACACAGGCAATAATCTCTTTGACATCAACCTTAGCAACATTTTTCTAGATATGTCTCTTTAGGCAAGGGGGAAAAAAGCAAATATAAACTATTGGGACTACATCAAAAATAAAAAGCTTTTGCACCGTGGAAGAATACCATTAATAAAATGAAAAGGCAACATACTGAGTGGAGAAGATAAAGCAAATGATATATCTAATTAAGGGTTAATAGCTAAAATATATAAAGAACTTATACAACTCAAAACCAATAAGTAAATAAATAAATAAATAATCCAATCTAAAAAATGGACATAGAACCTAAATAGACATTATTCTAAACAAGAAACATCGATGGCCAACAGACACATGAAAATGTGCTCAACATCACTAATCATCAGAGAAATGCAAATCAAAACCACTATGAGATATCACCTCACATCTGTCAGAATGGCTACTACTATCAAAAAGAAATAACAAGTGTTGGCCAAGATGTGGAGAAAAAGGAACATTTAGGCACTGTTTGCAGTAATGTAAATTGATGCAGCCACTGTGGAAAACAGTATGGAGGTTCCTCCAAAAATAAAAAGTAGAAATATCCTGAAATGCAGTAATTCTACTACTGGGTATTTACCCAAAGAAAACAGAAACGTTAATTCAAAAAGATATATGTATCCCTATGTTTGTGGCAGCATTATTTACAATAGCCAAATTATGGAAACAGCCCAAGTGTCTACCAACGGATGAATAGATAAGTGGTATACACACACACACACACACACACTGGAATATTACTCAGCCATGAAAACAATGAAATCTCGCCATTTGTAACAACCTGGGTGGATCCAGAAAGTAAAATGCTAAGTGAAATAAGTCAGTCAGAGAAAGACAAATACCGTATGATTTCACTTATATGTGGAATCTACATAACAAAACAAACAAACAAACAAAAAAGCAGAAACAGACCCATAAATATAGGGAACAAACCGATGGTTGCCAGAGGGAAGGGTGTGAGGGTACAGGAAAAAAATGGGTGAAGGGGAGTAGGAGGTACAGGCTTCCAGTTATGGAATGAATAAATCACAGGAATAAAAGGTACAGCGTAGGGCATATAGTCAATGTTATTGCCATAGTGTTGTATAGTAGCTACAGTTGTAGTTAGCACAGCACACAGAGCTATCCAATTACTATGTTGTACACCTGAAACTAATGTAACATTGTTTGTCAACTATACTTCAATAAATAAGGCACAGGAAATGTAAAGAAAAGAAATGGAAAAAAGCATGCCATGCAGACACTATCCAAAAGAAAGTTGGGTGTATGCTAACCTCAGACAAAGTAGGCTTAAATGCAATAAGTATTATTAAATAAAAACAGGAATATTTAATAACAACAAAAGAACTCATTCAACAGGAAGACAAAGCAGTCCTACCTGTGTATACATCTAGTAACATAGCTCCAAAATCTACAAAGCAAAAATTCATAGAAATAAAAAAATTCCATAAAGTTAAAGATTGTATATACCCCTTTCTCAGTAACTTACAGAACAAGTAGACAAAATAAATAGTAATATAGACAATTTTTAACACAAGAAACAACAGGTGCTGGCAAGGATGTGCTGTTGGGTGGGTATGCAAACTGGTGCGGCCCCTCTAGAGAACAATGTGGAGGTTCCTCAAAAAACTAAAAATAGAACTACCCTATGATCCAGCAATTACACTATTAGGTATTTACCCAAGCATACAAAAATACAGATTTGAAGGGATACATGCATCCTAATGTTTATACAGCAGCCTTATCAATGATAACCAAACTGTGGAGAGAGCCCAATGTCCATCAACCGATGAATGGATAAAGATGTGGTATATATACACAATGGAATATTACTCAGCCATCAAAAAGAAAGAAATATTGCCATTTGCAACAACATGGATGGAGCCAGAATGCATTATGCTAAGTGACATGAGTAAATCAGAGGAAGACAAATACCATATGATTTCACTCATATGTGAAATTTAAGAAACAAAACAGATGAATCCATGGGAAGGGGTGGGAGAAGAGGGGAGAAGGAAACAAACCACAATGTTTGTTTAATGATAGACTCTTAATGATAGAGAACAGACTGAGGGTTAATGGAGGGAGGTATGTGGGAGATGGGCTAGATGGGTAATGGGTATTAAGGAGGGCACTTGTGGGGCGCCTGGGTGGCGCAGTCGGTTAAGCGTCCGACTTCAGCCAGGTCACGATCTCACGGTCCGTGAGTTCGAACCCCGTGTCGGGCTCTGGGCTGATGGCTCAGAGCCTGGAGCCTGTTTCCGATTCTGTGTCTCCCTCTCTCTCTGCCCCTCCCCTGTTCATGCTCTGTCTCTCTCTGTCCCAAAAAATAAATAAACGTTGAAAAAAAAATTTTTTTAAAAGGAGGGCACTTGTTGTGATGAGCACTGGGTGTTATATGTAAGTGATGAATCACTGAATTCCACTCCTGCAATCAATATTGCACTGTATGCTGGCTAACTAAAATTTAAATTAAAAAATATATATCTACCTGACCTAATTAGTCTACAGAGAATAAACACTCAACAATTTCAAAATATATATTTTTGGCAATTTCATATAGAATATTTACCAAAATAGACCAGATACTAAACCATGAAGCAAGTCTCAACAAAATTCAAGGATTGAAATCATATAGTGTACTTTCTTACCACTAAGAAATTAATCTAGAAATAAGTAACAAAATGGTAAGTAGAAAATTATCAAAAGATTGAAAATTAAGCAACACACTTTGAAACAAAAGAAATCACAGTGGAAATAAGAAGTGTTTTGAACTGAATAATGAGATTATGACAAGTCAAAATTTCTGGGATGATCTTAAAAGGTCTTTAGAGATAAAATAGCTTTAGGGGTTCCTGGGGGCTCAGTCAGTTAAGCCTCCAATTTCGGTCAGGTCATGTTCTCACAGTTCATGAGTTCAAGCCCCACATCGGGCTCTGTGCTGACAGCCTTGAGCCTGGAGCCTGCTTCAGATTCTGTGTCTCCCTCTCTGTCTGGCATGCACGTGCTGTCGCTCTCTCTTTCTCTCTCTCTCAAAAATAAATAAACATTAAAAAAATTTAAATAGCTTTAAGTTCACATATTAAATCTTTGCTTGAATAATCAATAATTCCATCCCAGTAACCTGGTTGGGGGGGAGGCTAATCCTAATAAATTAAATGCCCCCAGAAGAGTAGAAGAAAATATACAAATAAGAGCAAAAATCAATGAAATATAAAGCAGACAATTAATTAACAAAGCCAAAAGTTGGTTCTTTGAAAAGATTAATGTAATTGAGAAAACTCTACCAAAACTTATTAAGATGAACAGAGAGATGACACAAATGACCAATGAATAATAAAGGAAATCACTTTAGATCCAACATTTCTTTAAAATTGAGCGCCTGGGTGGCTCAGTCGGTTGAGCGTCCAACTTTGGCTCAGGTCGTGATCTCATGGTTGATGAGTTCGAGCTCCACTCTGTGCTGACAGCTCAGAGCCTGGAGCCTTCTTGGGATTCTCTCTCTCTCTCTCTCTCTCTCTCTCTCTCTCTCTCTGCCCCTCCCCTGCTCATGCTCTGTCTCTCTGTCTCAAAAATAAAATGAACATTTAAAAAAGTTTTTTTAAATAACCATAAATTATGTGTAATTTCTTGCCAGTACATTTGACACACTAGAAGAAATGGCCAAATCTTTAACAATGCAAACCTGACATGAGAAAAAAAAAAATACCTGAATGGTCCTATATTCCTATATATCTGGAAAGTCTCATCTTACACAAATTCTTTCAGAGAATAGTGGAAGAAGATACACTTCCCTGCATATACCTGACAAGGATATCACGAGGAAAAAATTATTAGAGGCCAACACTTCTCATGAACATAAATGCAAAACCCCTAAATAAAACATTAGAAAATCATTTACAGTTATAAAAAAGTACAATACATCATGACCAACTAGGATTTATTCCAGACTGCAGGGTTAATTCAACACTCAAAAGTCAATCAATCGGGGTGCCTGGGTGGCTGAGTCAGTTGGGTGTCCAACTTCAGTTCAGGTCGTGATCTCGTGGTTCATGAGTTGGAGCCCCACATGGGGCTCGCTGTTGGCAGCACAGAGCCCGCTTCCGATCCTCTGTCCCTCTCTCTCTCTCTCTGCCCTTCCCCTCCCCCTCTCTCACTCTCTTTCTCTCTCTCTCTCTCTCTCTCTCTCACACACACTCTCTCTCTCTCAAAAATAAAAATAAGTCAACCAACATAATTGATTAATAAGTTAATAACTAATAAATTAATAAATTAAATTAAAGGAAGAAATTAATAAATATTAAATTAAAGGAGGAAAAAACATTATTTCAATAAAGACAGAAAAATTATTTGGTGAAATTTAAAACCCATTAATGATAAAAATTCTCAGAAAACTAGGAATATAAGAGACGGTCCTTAACCTAACAAAGAGTATATTTATAAACAACTAACGTCAATAATATACTTAATGGTGAAACACTGAACATATTCCCCCTGAGATGAAAGGCAAGAGAATGATGTCTGCTATAGCCACTTCCATTCAACATTATATTATAGATCCTAGCCAAGACTAAGTCAAAAAATAATAATAATACTAAAAGTATAAAGACGTTGCAGAGAAAAAAGGGTAGTTTTTATTCACAAAGACACGATTGTACATGTAAAAACTTCTAAGTAACCTATAAAATATTCAAATTAATAAGCAAATTTGGTAACTCTGCTGCAAAGTCAATAAACAAAAAACACTTTAAACCAGCAAAAAGCAATTAGGAAATGAAAATTTTAAAAGTCCCATTTACAGAGTGCTGAAGACACTAGGTGTCTAGGAATAAGTTTAACAACATCAACAAAAAAAGAATAGCAACAAAATATTGCTAAGAATATTTTGCTAATATATTGCTAATTAAAGAAGACCTAAATTAAAGGATATTCTATGGTCAACATTTGGAAAACTCAATATGAAGACTTCCATTCTCTTCAAATTGGTCGAAAATCCCAACAGGTTTTTTTGGGTTGGAGCGGAAACTGGCAAGCCAACTCTAAAATTTATACGGATGTGCAAAGGACCTAAAATAGACATAGCAATCTTGAAGCAAAAGAACACAGGTAACTGATTTTAATACTTACTGCCAGGCTATGCTAATTAACACCGTGCGGTATTGACCTAAGAACTGACAAACCAATGGAACATGGTAACAGAGTCCAACAATAAACCCCCACGTGCAGTCACTTGATTTATGAGCAAGGCTCAGAGTAGGGGTGGAGGTGATAGCCAGACTTCAATGGGTTAGGGGAACAGATGACCTGCTCTGGAAGGCAGTGCCTGGAGAAACACAGTAGGCACCCCAAGTGTACTAAGGGTGGGTCTACATGGATGGATTCTCCAGTCACGCTGAGACACTGGAGCACAGCCTGGAGGAGCCAGAGAACTGGGTCCAATCAGGATTCGGGGTGGGGGCTTGGCCAGGTATTGGGGTGAGGGCCAGAGGAATGGGAGATCTGGGGCAGGGAGGTGGTGGCTGCTTCAGTGCAGGGGTGGAGGGAACAGCCTGACAGCTTTGGGTTCAAGGGAACTACAGGAGGGGAGATGTGATATTTCCCTCTCCCTCTCACCTGGATACACCTTCAACATCAAAAATTGAGTGTCTGGGTGGCTCAGTAGGTTAAGCATCCGATTCTTGGCTTCATGATCTCAGGATTTGTGAGTTCGAGCCCCGCATCGGGCTTACGCTGGCAGGGCAAAGCCTGCTTGAGCTTCTCTGCCTCCCTTTCTCTCTGCCCCACCCCTGCTCGAGCTCTCTCTCTCACAATATAAATAAATAAACATTAAAAAAAATCAAAGTCAGATCATGTTACACATCTAATGAAAACCCTTAACGGTTTCTTCTTGACCACATGATAAAATGTAAGCTCCTTGGAAGGCCTCCAGGATTCTGTCACTGGATGTTGCCTCCCTCTCACTACTCCTCCCTCCCCGAGTGCCAACTCTGCTTTGGCACAGTGAATGCCTTGCTCAGCCCTAACAGCAAACTCCTCTGCATATGATCTCTCCTCTTCCAAGAACACCCTCCTTATTCCTCACCAATCTAACCCCAGCCATCTCCTCCAGGAAGCCTTCCTGGATTCTCTCACTAGGCTAAGTACTCCCCAGTTGTAAGCCACAACACCCTGAGTTGACCCCTAGAACAGCACCTCTCACATTCTCTGCCGGCGTCAATCACCTGTGGCCCCCATCAGGCTGCAAGCTCTTTGAAGAGTTGTATTCCCATCCCTTATCACCCAAGTCAATAAGATTCTTTAAAGAAGGAACAACCCTAAAGAGGTACCAAGAAAAGCTGGTGGAGAATTAAAAGAGAAATAGAACTTGGAGTTGGCCAGAACAGAGCCTAGGGGAGAACAGTTAGAAAGCAGAGGGAAATGAGGCATGGTAGTAGTTGAGTCTATGTTGCTCCAAGGATCTCCACAGTCCTTTATGAGCTCTGAGCACAAGTTAGGAAGAAGACTGATTTTAAAAATAAATAAAAAATAAGAGGGAATGATCTAGGCTGGATTCCCCTCATGGGTAAGATGGAGGAGACAACAACAACACGGGTAACATCACTGCCATCAGACCTTGGCCCCTGGCCACTGCTGTGAGCTGGCAAAAGAGAAACATGCCTATCAGCAGTACTTCGTGCCCATAACAAGACATGTACATGAAAACTATAGTGTGTCTGCTCCTGTCCTCTTTTGTTTTGCCAAAATTGGATGTACAAATAGCACAAAAATAAAAGAAATGCCAAGGAAAAGCATATGAAATGTGAGGCTAGTATAGCACATTTGCTTTCCTGTCCATCATAGTGTCAGACATAACAACTTGTGTTAAGTTAAACACTGTCAGTGTTTATCCAGGAGATACCACAGGCTGCTTAGACATGTCAGTCTGCCTGCCAGGGTCTCAGCTCCTGTCCACTCTCGGTGTCCAAGGGACCCACAGGAAGAAGAAATCCCAGGACAAAGCCTGCACTGATCAGGCTTGAATAACCAATGGTTTTCAGTATCTTTTTTAATTGTTCTTACTGAATAAATTATGGTACATCCACTCAACAAAATATTGCTCACCAATGAAAAGAAATAAGCTTTCAAGCCACGAAAAGACATGAAGAAACCTTACATACATATTACTAAGTGAAAGCGCATACCATATGATTCCAACTATATGACATTCTTAAAAAGCAAAATTATGGAGACAGTAAAAAGGTCAGTGGTTGCCAGGGATTAGGGAGGAGGGCAGGATGAACAGGTGGAGCACAAAGATGTTTAGGGCAGTGAAACATTATGTATGATACATAATGATGGAGCCAGGTCAAACCCTTAGAATGTGCTCTACACAGAATGAGTCCTAGAGTCAACTATGAACTTCAGCTAATAATAACGTATCAACATTGGCTATCACCAATGTCAACACTGATACAAGATGGTGACAACAGGGGAAACTGTGCCTCTGCATTTTTTGTTCCATTTTTCTATAAACCTAAAACTGCTCTGAAAAAGACTTGATTTTTTTTTAATTGCTACTACAAGCCATAGATATGGCCTCTATTGCTGGGACTCTAGGAAAGGAAATCCCAGGTCATCTCATGACTTCCGGCTGACCTCACAGGAGTCACCTGTGTGAAAATTAAACTGGTGTCCATCCACCTAAATAAAAACCACAGGTTAGGACTGACAACCACAAATTTATAGGCTGAGCAACACATGGGGGTCCAATTTGCTGTCAGCATCAGTGAAAGCCTGAAAGAGCCAGGAACAGTGAACCTAGGGGAACTTAGAAAGGAGTGCATCTGCCAAGGAGAGAGAAGCAGGGCAGATGACCGACCGCTGGAGTCACTTGTGACCTTCACACTCACTGTCCAGCCCTGCACATGTGGACCAGCAACCTCCACTTAGGGTCGCCCCTGCTGACCGCTCAAACCTCTCACCTGTCCGTGGTGTAGGAGGGAAGCAGAAGTGGCCATGCTGGGGAATGATTCAGAAAGGGAGACTTGGGCACCGACATGCACAGCTTGGTTCACTCTGGCTCCAATTCTGTGATAAGGCAGCATGACCTGCCTGGGGAAAAGTGCAAGCCTAGAAGTCAGAGACTGAATGAAGCCCCATTTCACTACCTGGATGGCCTGGTCCTTTCCCCTCATCAGCAAAGCCAGGATAATAGGTGCCCTAGATCCATAAAGTTAAAGCTGGGATGGACCCAGCTTGCAGGTGACACAAACAGAGTCCAGGGAGAGTAAACGCTTGCACAAGTTTGCACAGCTGGGTAGCAGAGGGACTCCTGACTGACAAACTGCCTTCCTCCTAGTTCACTGCAGTTTGTGCATGGCCACAGGAGAGTTAGAATAAAGATAATCTGTGTGAAATGTTTTGGAACGTTAAACACACTAGCTAAAGGGAAGCTGTTGTCCGTACTATTTATCTTCTCACTCCTCAGTCCTGTTCTGCTCTAAGGGGAACATCTCCTGTGAGAGAGGCTCTTGGCAAGGGTCAGCTGTGTCAGCGGCACCAGCTGGTGGTGCTGCCATCCCAAGTTACAGAGCCAGGGATGGAGGAAGCTCTTGGCCCCAGAACTGTGACCTGCGAGATAGCCTGATTGGCTGTATTCTCCCCCTGTGCACTCCAATGGCGGTAGGCAATAAGGCTTCCTGGGGAAAGGGAATATGTTTTGTGAAGAATAATTCCGTCTCTAATCCATGAAGCACGCCAGGCCAGTAATCCGCTAAGCGCTTGAGAGAGACCCATTTGGCTTTTGCTTCAGCATACCCACTGAAGCGTCGGTTCACCCCATTTCCAGACCTTTTGTGCTCCCACCAGTTTAACTAATGTGCAAACATATTCCCAAACAGCCTCCAAAACAGATTATTACCAACAGACTGGACAATGACGCAAATGGAGGCCATCTCCATAAGTGAAACAAGTTGAGTCAAAAGGGATCATTTGTGTGGCTTAAATCATGGAGGTGGGCGACATCCACAGGACTGGATTCACAATGGCTGGCATTAGCAATTTAACCTGGTTCTTTCTTGACCCAAGCCTTGGGCGGGTCTAGTCCTTTCACTTCAAGAGCCCCCACCCCACCCCCACACCCCAGTCCCCCCCACCGCCCCCCCCCGACACACACAGATGGTAAAGCCACCACCGCACATTCCTCTTCTTTGGTGGTCCCCACTGGGATACAGTTCCATTGGTATAATTAGGAAGACACCAGAGAGAATTCAGCTCCATGCATTTTTTATGAGAAATGCATCAGTATGTTTTTTTCTCCTCACACTCCCCCAAAGAAAGGGACTAGAGCAGAGGGAGTTGCAACCTTACATCAGCAACTCCACGATACAGTGAGTGCGAGAAGACAGCAGGCAGCGGATGGGAAACTGCTGAGTCATTAATCAGAATTTTCTTATCCAGCCTAATCCAGGTTCAACAGTTGGGATACCTTTCATGCCCTCCCCGACCTCCTCTAAACCACCCCCCACACCACCGCCGCCCTGCAAACTTCCATTCCCACTAAGTTAATGGCGTCTTTCAACAAAAGGCCTATGCCTGGGAAACCATGCTGGGTCTGTCCCTCAGAGAGTGCCTCAACTGCCCATCTCATCACCAACACAGTTGCTTTGCGGGGAATACAGATGTACCACTCCTCATACGCAGTGCCCAACTTCCCCACCACCACAACCAGGCCAAGGGGTGAGCCACAGACTTTGGAAGCTTCTTGGTCAGTTTGGACTCAACTATGTCCATCAACGTTTTGTTCCTATTTTATCCATTCTTTCACTATTAAGAATAGAAAAGAGTTGGGGCACCTGGGTGGCTCAGTCGGTTAAGTGTCCGACTTCAGCTCAGGTCATGATCTCACAGTTCGTGGGTTTGAGCCCTTCATCAGGCTCTGTGCTAACAGCTCAGAGCCTGCAGCCTGCTTCAGTCTCTGTCTCTGTGTCTCTCTGCCCCTCCCCCACTTGTGCTCTGTCTCTCTGTCTCTAAAATAAATAAACATGTAAAAAAATATATAAGAATATAGAGGAGTCAGAAGGAGACTCAACATTGCTGTAACCATATGATTTGCTGGATCCTCTTGAGTGAGTCATATTCTCCAAGTCTGTTCCCTTATTTGTGAGTTAAAAGGGTTGAACTGGATGACCTTCGTGGTCCTCCTGGGCTCTGAGTCCTCCTCCCATCCCACCTTCCTCCCACCCCCACTGCAAGTAGGAGGTCAAAGTGCTGGACTTCTTGTTTTTTTATCATCAGCTCCTAGAGGTAAAATGAACACAGGTGAGATTTTACAACTCCTCAAACTCACTTTGCAGCTAGTAGGGGACTCAAATATTCTGCTGCACAGAGGCCATGCCTTCAGGCAGGAAAGGTAGCCATAGATAGGAAATATAGCTAGGAATAGATAGGAAAACTGTGATCCAGAGAAGCTAAATGTCTTGCACAAAGTCCAGCTTTTTTTCTTTTTTTTTCTTTCTTTTTTTTTTGAGAGAGAGAGAGAAAGAGAGCAGGGAGGGGCAGGGAGAGACAGGGAGAGAATCCCAAGCAGGCTCCGTGTGTGTGGAGCCCAAAGCGGAGCTTGAACTCACAAACCTCGAGATCATGGCCTGAACCGAAATCAGAAGTCAGATGCTTAACCACCAAGCCACCCAGGTGCCCCTGGAAAATCCCAGCTGTCTTAACAGGTGATACCAAGAGGCCCAGGAGCCAAATCTTCAGTTTCCTAGTGCTGACTTCCCCCAGACCACAACGGATGTTATGAAAAGGCATTATTTCGGGTATCAGCCAGGGCTTGAAAAGAAATCACTAAATACAAAATCAAGTCTTTATGGAAGCAAATCATAGCTATAGCCCCTTAATACTCATATTATTATTTATGACCAAGAGATGGTAGTGAGAGCTTTGATGCTAAACCCTTTCCAACTAGAAAGCTACGGGTAGCTGGTGTTTTTCTTACCAGCCAATCTACTTAGTGACTATGGAAATCAGAAACCATGTCAGGGGTACTCACGATTGATGGCAAAGGACTTCCAACCTGACATACAGAGCTTGAGGAGAAGCCCTGCTTTGCTAACCGACGAGGTAATCTTGACACATTTACAAATGTGTTTATGGCTCTGCCAATGTTTAACAAGAACCTGCAGAAGCCAAAGAACTGTTCTATTTATCTGCAATTTTTCAATGCTATTGCTCTAAATAGCAAATGGTTTATTTTTAAAACTCGAGAGGTTCTTTTTTTAAGTTAAATTTCATTTCCCATATGTGTAGGAGAAGCTCTTTTAGGCTGAAATCATTCAGTTATCTGAGCCAAAATGATAATAATTTCCTCACTAACATAAAATCTAGAAATGTGCTCACAGAGAAAAATATCATTCCCAACGTGTACTCAAATTCACACTGAAGAATCCCAACATTCACTTTAGGGACAATTTCATTCTTGTAAATGATCAGTCTCACTCATCCAATACAGCTACAAAATCCACACAAGCCACCCAGAGCATTAGCCATTGGGATTTCAAAGTACATTAAAACACACCACACAGATAAAAGCAGGGGTTGTTCTGGGTTTAGAGCATCTCAACATCAGTTCCTGGAGAGAGAAGTGGTAGGTAGCTGGGTTCTCAAAGAGAAAAGGGCTGGAGTCCTCACCCATTACTGACACTGATCTGAAGGCTGAGAGGTATCATTATGCCACCAGCAAGTCACAGAGTCACTGGCCAGGCCCTGTGGTCTTGGCAGGGAGCTGGCTATTCCTTCCAATTATCTCAAGTCTAGTCCCATTAGCTCTTTAGCCCAGAGAGTGAATCTTGCCTCAACTCAGTCTCCAGATGGCTTCCTGAATTACCCACCCAGGTAACACCCTAGCCAGACTGAGATTTCTAGGACCCTCTGTAATCTGAGGCAGTGAGGGCCCACTGCTACATGACGCTGAAGATTTACCAGACGAACTACTTGATCTTTAATGCATTTGGAGGATCAAGTAGGCAGCAGGATAAAGAAAGAACAACTCCCATGTAACACTTAAGCTGGATAAGAATCTGCATTTTCCTTTGCGATGACATGATATCCTTGCTTTTTCAAAGGAGGAAATCACCTGAACCAGGCCAGTGGCCACTTCCTTGTGCAACTCGTCCCAGGCACCCATTCACTGACTGTTTGAGCATGTCCTAATTCCAATACACTTAAAGAGCATTTTTCTCTTCATCCCCTCCATTGCCTGCAGGACTAACAATCCAAAGCAGCGTAATCCAGCAATAGCACTACTCCTCTTAGTCACAGGGCAAACTTGACCATAGCCTGACTCCCTCGGCAAATGTATGCAAGGGAGAGTATGGACCACTGAATTCCAGTGGTCATTGCCAAGTAACAAATCATTCTTTTCCAACATTTACAAAAAAAAAAAAAAAAAAAAGCAAGCAAACCTGGGGGTTAAATAGCATCCCTGTTGCCAGGAGTTAATTAGTTATGCAACAGCCAAAGGTCAGCAGCAGATGACACAAAAATCCCCATAATTAGAATAATCAGTAAGTAGGCATTCAGCAATTGCATACCAAGTGAAAGATTCACCAATGCAGTGGCAATGCATGCCTGCTTCTGCAGCCCCACCACCCCTGAGCCAGTGGCTTGCACTCCACGTAAAATAAGAAGGAAGCTTCTGGTCTCTTCCACATCCATTCATGGACATGCAGGGCCTCCAAACCTCCAAAGGACAAAAACAGCAGGCCAGGATATCTATCAAGCATGCTCCCTCTGTTCCAGACATTAGCCATGCTAGTTCCCACCCATGTAATTACTCTTCTGTTGACCACCCACATTTATTCAGCTTTCAAGACATGACAACAAGGTCTGAGATTTGAGGCATGTACCTGACTCTCTCTCCCCTCCAGGGGTGGTGGAATCTGATCAGCAAAACCAATCTTCCCTGGATCACCCATAAAGGCACTAACCTCATCCACGTTCTCAAAAGCGTTGATGACATCATATGGCAAACAGGACAGAAGGTCAATCACAAACCACGTCTTCAGGTAGTTCATGCGGATGAGTTTGGGGTCAGAAATCACCTCCCCAGCTGGTCCAACAAAAGTAGTATGAAAATTCAGCACAATGTCCACCAAAAAGATCACATCCACGATGCTATCCACAACCAGCCAGGCCACGTTGTTCTGCCTGGTTTTAAAGGAGACATTGTAAGGGACCAGGATAGCTGTGTAGAAGGTTAAGATCAAGATGATCCAATCCCATGTGGTCTTAAAAACACAGTAATGTAAGATGATGTGAGGGGGAGTCTTTGGTGCCTCTTGCTTGTACTGGGGAAGGATGTCTGAGCCCAGCTGTAGAACCTGTACAGAAAAACATGATCAAGAGAGAACTAAGTTAGGATTTCATTGCAAGCATCTGACCAATCAGCATCTGTCACTATTAAATGCTCATGACACTCCAGATGGATCATTAGGAGCAAAAACAGGTACTAGAGAGGGTGCCTGGGTGGCTCAGTCAGTTGAGTCTCCAACTCTTGATTTCGGCTCAGGTCATGATTTTGCAGTTTGTGAAACCAAGTCCCACGTCTGGCTCTGCACTGGGCATGGAGCCTGCTTAAGATTCTCTCTCTCCCTCTTCCTCTGCCCCTCCCCTACTCACACTTCCTCTCTTAAAAAAAAAGGGGGGGGGGGTACTAGAGGAGTATGAGAGAATGGAAGTGAACATTATAATATAATCATGAGGAAACAATGAAAATCTATTATTTGGCTTCCTGTGAGCCAAGCATTGTACTAAGTACCTCACATACATTTATTATCTCACTTAATTCTAAACCCAACCCTGTATTGTTGGCTAATTATTATTCCAATGCAACAAGTCAGAAACTGAGGCTGAAGAGGATTAAGCAACTTTACTCAACAAATATTCACCATTCTGTGCCAGGAACTGTCCTAGATGCTGGATATACAGCAATGAAGGAAACAGTGTGATGCCTGCTCTCATGGAGCTTGGACTAGTAGACAAATCAAGATAACTTCAAATTGTGATAAGAGCTAACTAAGAGGAAGGGGTAGGGACATGGTGACTGGATAGAATATGACATAAAGAGCAGGGGAGGAACAGCATTTGAACTGAAACTCTTAATGACAACCAGAAACCATCTATTCAAACTTGTATGAAAAACTATCTGAGGCAGAGATAATAACTAGCAAATAACCCTGGGGGGGCAAGCTTGATGTTTTCAGGCAAAAAGGGAAGTCTGGCATGACCAAAGCCGACTGGATGATGGGAAAGGGATGCCAGATGAGTTCAGAGGGGGAGCGGAAACCAGACCACACAGGACCTAGTGGGCCATGAGGAGGGACTGGACTTCATTCCCAGTATGTCTGAGTGGAACTGGAGAGGTTTAACAAAAGAACATTAATCTGGTGCGTGTTTTTAAAAGATCACCCTGGCTACTATGTAGATAATGAATTGAGGCAGAGGATTAGAGCAAAGAACAGACTCAGGGGACTTGTTATAACAGCCTGGGAAAGAGATGAGTAGTAGTCTGATTTTTTTACATATTTTTTACATAAAACCAGCTGATGACGTGCTTATGGTCAGAAAGGAAAGGAAAGGGAGCAGTGAAAAGTACCACTACTCTGTCCCAAAACCCAGCATGGTGGCTGGCCCAGAGTAGGCAGGCACTACAGGATGGTTTTTAAGTGGATGACTGAACTTCAAGGTCATAAGCTAGCAAAAGATGGAACCAAGCCCCAGACTAGGTCTAGCTGGATTAGAAACACATGCTGTTTCACATCAAGGCTACATTTCCCTAAATAATAGGCTTTTGCAGAAGCAGACTCAGTGAAGGATGAAGTCCAGAGAAGCTCAGCTCTAAGAAAGTATCACAGATGGGTTTCACACTCAGTAGCCAGCTTTCAGAGGCCAGGCCAAGCTGGAAGGGACCCTCACCCCCTACCCCCAGCTGCTCCTCTGTGCCACCTACAGGTTCTTATAAATCTCTAGGTGAAACTTCCTCTTGTGTCATGAGAACTCGTTTTTTCCCCTAGAGGATAAAGAGCCCTTAGTGAATATAAAATAATCTGAATACCCTTGTCTCCTCTATGGTTGGCTCCAGGCCTTAAAAGGCAAGTGAAAGAAAGCCAGAAATCTATAGAGTGCCCAGTGTACATCTTTGGGTACGGGAACTGTTTCCACCCCTCCCCCCGATGCACATAGCCCTTCTAGGCTTGGGATTTTAACTTCTCTTCCCATGGAAAGGAATTTATACAAGTGTGGTTAAGGAAGCTTGAGCCTGAAACCGCCAAGCAGGAAAAGAGAGAGACCTATAAGAATAAAGCAAATAAAAATAAATTGTAAGGGACTTGCACTTCCAGAAAGATAAAGTAGGCACACTTTTTCTACTCCTCCTCTAAGTACAGCTAAACATCTTGGACATTACATTTAACACAAATTTAAGACTCTGAAAGAGGAAAAAAGCAAAAAACTGCCTAGGCATAACAGAGATGTGTTCTCTGGGTTTTCTTTGTGCCTCATGTATTCCCAGACTTAAAGCTAAAGAAGCCGAGAACCTGGAAAGACCAATGGATGCAGACAAAAAAAACGTTCCAACAAAAGCCCACTCTCTATAGCGACAAGAATGGGAAAGGGGCAGCCTCCCGAGACAGAAAATTGTTAGATAATAACCACTCTACCGTAGGCAAGCAGCACAGTAAAATGGGTGGCCCCATAACTACCCAGGCCAGCAAAGGCTACTAGGAAGCTAGATTTCCCCCATCTCAAGGCTGTAATGAAGCACTCAACCTCCTCCTTTTTCTCCTCCTCCCTATGGGGCTAGTGCTGGAAAAGGCCCAGTAGGGAGCCTGGATTTCCATGTCCACCAGCAGTAATGAAGCCACCTCTGCCCACAAGACAGGGAGGTATCAGTGTAAGTTCAATGGGCAACAGAATTCTCACCCCAACCCAGAGATAACAAGCAGCACCCCTAGGTGTCAATAGAGGCTGGGTTAAAAACCTAAACTTCTACCCCAACCTGGTAGAAATGAGGGGATACCTCCCCCTTCTTCTGCCATATTCAGGTCAAAGGAAGCCACCTAAAACAAAAGGCTTAAATAAGATCCAGAGTTCCAAATATAAAATTTCCAAAATGCCCATTTCTACCAAAAATCGCTTGTTATGCCAAGAAATAGGTAAATATCAAATGAGTGAAAAATAACCAATAGGTGCCAACATCAAGATGACAGAGATGTCAGAAATATCTGATGAAGATTTTTAAACAGCCATCCTAAAAATGCTTGGACAGGCAATTACAAATATGCTGGAAACAAATGAAAAAAAAAATAGAAAGTGTCAGAAATAGCAAAAGAGTAGAAAGTCTCAGCAAAGAAAGAGAAGATATAAAGATGAACCAAATATCAATTTTAGAACCAAAAATGCAATAACCAATGTAAACATTTCAGTAGATACGTTCAACAGCAAAATGGAGGGGAAAGAGGAAACAATCAGTGCAACTTGAAGAGGAAACAATAGAAATTACCCAATCTGAACAACAGAGACAGAAAAGTGTCTTACATAATGATAAAAGGGTCAATTCATAAGGACATAGCAAAAACTGGTAGAACTGAAAGGGGAAACAGTCCAGTCCATACACTTCTCTCACAATCTTCGATAGAACAACCAGACAGAAAATTAGCAAGGATATAGCATAACCCAACAACATCATCAACCAACAGAATTTAGTGGATATTTATAAAACCCTCCACCCACCAAGAGCAGAATGCTCTTTTAGGAGAATGAAAACACTCCTATGACCTAGAGAAGATTTTTTGCAAACCACATACCCCACAAAGAAATAGTATCTAGAATATATAGTTTATAATGTATAATCTCAAAACTCAACAATAAAAAAAACAAACAATCCAATCAGAAAATGAGGAAAAGGCATGAAGGGACATTTCCTCCAAGAGCATATACAGGTGGCAGACAAGCCCATGAAAAGATGTGCCATCTGGGAAATGCAAATTAATATAATGATAAGCTATCAATACTCACCTATGAGAATGGCTGAACTAGAAAACAGTGACAACACCAAAGGCTGGTGAGAATGCAGATAAACTGGAGCACTCATATACTGTCAGTGTCAATATCAAATGGTACAATCACTCCAGGAAAGAATTCTGCAGTTAAACAACCAAATATGCAACTGCCGTATGACCCAGCAATTACAATCCTGGGCATTTATCCCATTAAAATGAAAACTTATGCTCACCAAAAACCTGTACACGAATATTTACAGAGCATTATTCCTAATGGCTAAAAACTGGAAAGAACCCAGATGTCCTTCAACAGATAAATGGTTAGGTACACCACAGTACATCCACACTACAGAAAATACTCAGCAATATAAGGGTACAAACTATTGATACATGCAGTGAGCGGGACTGAAAAAAACAATCCCCAAAGATAAGGTACTACATGATTCCATTCACACAAGATCCTTGAAAGGACAAAATTATACCAAGAGAGAACAAATTAATGGTTGCCACGGGCTTACGGAGGGCGTGAGGGCAGAAAGGAAGTGAGTGTGGCTACACAAAAGCAACACAAGGCTTTCTTGTGGCAGTGGAATATTCTGTATCTTGACTGTACCAATGTCAGTATCTTGGCTGTGATATTGTTCTATAGTTTTGCAGGAAGCTGCCATCCAGGGAAACTGAGGTAGAGCCCATGGGATCTCTATGTATTATTTCTTCCATGTGGAAGCTATAGTTATCTCAAAATCAGAAGTTTAATTTTACAAAGTCAATGAATATAGATGAATTACAAGCATTGTAAAGAAGAGGTCCTGGGCATTCAGCTAAGGGAAAGGCAGGGGAAAGGTAGGTGACTTAATTAGTGGTTTATTGTATTGTTTGCAAAATACAGTCTGGGTGATAAGACTATTGAGCAAGAACTTAAAGGAATCCACAAGTAAGCAGCCACCTGCTGATGGTACAGCAAAGTTGCCTGGAGCTCCAGGATTCTTGGTAACAAGCCCTCAGGAGGAAATGCCTTTTTAGAGAAAAATGGCTGTTCCTGTGACACTTTAATATAATCCATAATTATTTCTAAGTGGATTCCCAAGCTTTCCGGGATACTATGAAGCCCTGCTTGAATGAGGCCTGAGTCAACAGTGTCTTCATACCTCCCCCAAACTGCCAGGTTGACCGCAGATTCTGCCCCCCACTTCTATTCCTACATCATGTGTTCAAAGGGGATTGACTGAGGTGTGAAGCTAGACGTGGAGGGTTGTTGGGGACTCGAATTCAGTTTCTCTCTTCCATCTCTGAGATGTAGCCTTTCACACTGAAACCATGGGGTAACTGCATTCTGGGAGTAGACTCAGATGTTAGAATATTTGATCAGAATAAATGTGACACTCTTTTCCAAATCTTTATGCTAAAGGCTACAAATGATTCCCAGAAGGTCAAGCTTTTGTAGCTTGGTGATCCTATATATTTTACTCTCATGTTAACTCTTCAGCAATTACCTATAGAAAATGGAAGGTGGAGGGGCACCTGGGTGGCTCAGTCGGTTAAGCGTCCAACACTTGATTTCTACTCAGGTCATTATCTCACTGCTGTGAGATCGAGCCCCACATCAGGCTCCGTGCTGACAGCATGGAGCCTGCTTGGAATTCTCTCTCCCTCTCCCTTTGCCCCTCCACCACTTGCACATGCACACATACGTGCTCTCTCTCAAAAAAAAGAAAAAAAGAAAACAGAAGGTGGAAATATCCATGAAGCAACTTTTTCATGATAACCAATATTCTTAAGAAAAGTTTCCTGATCAAAAGAATATTTTGCATCCATTTAACTATCTGACTCCAACAGTCTTTTCAGAGTCCAGTGACAAAGGACTAATTATGCATGTTGATCAGAAAGATTCCTGAGAGACTGGCCTACCTCCCCCCTCAGAAGTGTGTGTGGAAATGGATTCAGACCAGGCACCACTCTGATGAGCTCCAGGACTGTCATCCTCAGGAGAAAAAGCTTTCTCAGAGTCATTCAGAATATCATTATCTGGGAAAGGGTTAGTGTCCTCCCAAGGGAGGAAGTCTTCGAGTTCAGATTCAAAAGAGATGGGATGCCCACCTTGTGTCCAGCCATAAGAGGCTTGCCTTATGTTAGATGTTCAGTGACACTTCCAGAGCTTTGCAGAGGAACAGCTTCCCCAGACGTGAAGACACAATGACCTGGTGAGGCGGTCCCAGGGACCACAGCAGCCAGTCATCTTCCCCACCTCTTTTCTGCATTTGTCGGCAGGAACACGAGCTTCTAGTTTCTTTCATTTGATTCGTTTCGTACAGTAGAAGCTTCCAAAGGCAGAGGTCTGGAAGCCCCTTCAAAATGCGCTTCCAAGAGCGGGCTTGTGTCTGTCCTATCTGCCCAATCAGACCAGGAGTCCCCCAAATGCAGATACTACTTCACCAAGTGTCACACTCTCCCTGTCCCTCCTCCCCCTACAACACCCAGTCCCAGGCTCATTACAGGCCATTACTGATGATGCCAAAGAATGCTCATCTCAAACACTGATTCTGGAGTTAAGGCTTTTCCCTAGATGAAGAAGAGGCACATCTGTCTGGCTGTCACATTTCTCTAGTGCTTTTACTTCCAAAATCCTCTATTGGATTTTTGAATCCCCGTAATCACCCTGTGAGGGGGTTCTACAGATGGGAAAACAGAGGCTCAGAGAGACAAAGTGACTCACCCTGAGTCATACCAGGGCTGAGTAAGCAGAGAGCTAGGAGCGCAAGCCAGGCTGCCAACTCCGAGCCTTCAAGTGTGTTCACTAATCTGTTTGTACAGTCTGAAATACCCTTCACGGCACAGTGACATACGTCATCACATCTCACACAACCTCCTGAGAGGGGAAGGCCGGTGTTTTTCTTATTTTACAAATTGGGAAAATAGGCCCAGAAGGCAAAAGGGCTTGCTCACAATCATACTGCAGATGACCAAGCCCAGTTTCCTAATTCAATGCTCTTCTTCTGTCGTAGGACCCTTGAAAACTACAGCTTTTCCACAAGGCCTCTGCATGATGGCAACACGTCACCCTGTCATCTTATGAACCCAGCTTCTGGTCGAAAGCAACATCCCCCAGTGTAGACCTTCTCTAGGCCTTCCCAGTTAAAGTCCCAAACCAGCCACACTGGCCAGAGCCTATCTCCCTGAAGACCATATGCCATGGTCCCCAAGCCACACCTAGCTAGATTAAGAAAGAAGCGGGACCAAGCCACCTCACCCGGAAACCCTCTGTGTCAAAAGATGGTCACCACACAAAGTGATTCCTACTGAAGTAGATTAGAAATTAGAGCATCTCAAGTGCTGCCCTCTGCTATGCCTCACTCCCAGCTCATGTTTTTCCCTTGTGAATCAAGGAAAAAATCAGGGAAGTCAATCTTCGCTTCATTACTGATGAGCCTCAGGCAAAGCGAGGTCCCCATGCCTCAGTTTCCTCTACTGAAAAATGAAGCTAATACCACTTATTCCAGATAGATACTGTGAAGGTCAAGCAAAAATAGAGATATAGATATGGGTGTACATGTATGAATTTTTCTTGTAAATAGGTAAGCAGTATCCAAACACTAGTATTTTTGTACAAATAAAGGAAAAGATTGCTTCAGGATCTTTTCATGTGTCTGTTGGTTATCTGCATGTCTTCTTTGGAAAAATGTCTATCATGTCCTCTGCCCATTTTTAATGGGATTATTTGTGGGAGTTTTTGGTGTTGACTTATATAACTTCTTTATATATTTTGGATATTAACTCCTTATTGGGTAGATCATTTGCAAATATCTTCTCCCAGTCAGGAGATCCTGGGTGAAAATCAGGAAGACTCCAGCAATCAGCTCATGGAGTACGTCCTGTTTGCCTAACGGCCTTGGCTTCCTCAAAGATCACGGACCAAGAATGACAGAACTAAAATGGCCTTGTAAGAAAGGAAGACTGACAAAATACATTTATTTAGGGGGAAAAAAGGCAAAATAAAATGGTCTCAGAGATCCCATCAATTCTATGGACTCTTATGGAAACAACCATGAACACCTGGACACCAAAGTCACCCATGAGGATCCAAAGATCCCATAGTTTAGAGGAAAAGAGAAGGGGTGCCTGGATGGCTCAGTCGATAAAGCATCCAACTTCAGCTCAGGTCATGATCTCATGGTCTGTGGGTTGAAGTCCCATGTCGGGCTCTGTGCTGACAGCTCAGACCCTGGAGCCTGCTTCGGATTCTGTGTCTCCCTCTCTCTATGCCCCTCCCCTACTCATACACTGTCTCTCTGTCTCTCTCAAAAATATATAAACATTAAAAAAAATTTTTTTTGAGTTTCTATGCCAGAGACCTTGGCATTCCTTTATTTTTTTAAATGTGAAATTTATCATCAAACTGGTTTCCCATACAACACCCAGTGCCCATCCCAACAACATTAAAAAATTTTTGAAGAGAAAAGAGATGTGCAACCAAACTACTAAAATATAATACAAAAGTGGTAAGAGATGCATGTATAAAAGTATTTCAGGAGCAGAGGAAAAGAGACAATGAACTGACTTAGGTAGTCAGGAAAAGCTTAGACGTGAGGTGATTGCCAAGACCTCCCTTGAAGGATGAGCCATGGACAGACAAAACGCAGGCAGGGCATTTTCAGCACCCAGTGTACACACGGCTTATGTAGAGGAAGTGGGGTAAGAGCTGAGTGTGGGAGAAGCCTGGTGTGGCTGAGGCCTAGAAGTGGTTTGCGTTTTGTTGTCATTTTGTGTTTTGATGGGGTGACGTGTCTACAGAAGACAAAATTGGAAAATGATGCTAAATATAAGGGAAGAGGAAGGCAAACCTTGATGTGCTCTTTACGTCAAGGTAAGAATTTTAAGTAAGGGAGGTGCATTATCAACTGCTGTGTGCGAAGGTACTCCAGCATCCGGGTGACAGAAGGAGAAGAGGCAAGCCTGGACGCACAGGGAGGCCTGCTATGAGGTACCACAGAATTCCAGGAAAGAGACGATGCGGGCTGAATAGGGAGGAGCAGTGGACAAGATCATGGGCAAACTCTAAAGTCTTCCTGTCCTGGGACACTGAAGACCTGGCCAATCCACCATGGCCAGGATGGGTCCTAACAAGGGTCAGAGGAGTGAGCAGCTTCAAGATTGCCATCTCCTGGAGGGTGGCAGCCGTCATCTCCCGGGAGGATGGCAGCAGAAGGGCCCAGGGTCAGACACAGGGAACTTCCTCTTTCACAGTGGCCCCAACGTACTCAACGATTCACCAACCAAACTGGCTTCACTGACCATTTAAGGACACAGGGCAACCCACAAACACCACCATCCCATCATCCACCACGACTCTCTCAAACATCCTCCCCCTGTGGGCAAAGAGAAACCCTAGCCCTCAGAACCCCTTACTCCAGGCAAACGCACCCCCCCGTGCCCCGCCCACTTCCCTAACACAGACTCTGTTTCTATTTAGAAACAATTTTGGTTTTTATGACTACAGAGTGAGGACAAACTCAGTCCCCGCCAGAAAATGCACAAAGGAAATGGGAGAGCAGGATGTTAACGAAGCTGAGAATGATGCTCCAGTTACAAAATAAAGCCTGATTTGGGGTTTCAAACACTCCAAGCTAAACAATTGTTTAATTCCTGTCATAAACACCCTTCTCCATAAACCAGACAGGTGTTATTTTTAGAACTTTTTCCATGATGTCCTTGTTCTTTCATGGAAGAGATAAAGGCAGTGGGAAGCAGTTAAAAGTATTAACCCATGTACTTTATGTCATGGTCCAGTACCAAGCCCCACAAAATGTAATAGGGTAACGATCTGGGTTTCCTCTTACTCTTCTTACTTCTTACTCTTCTTACTTCTACTCTGGTTTCTGCTGAGAAATTCTTTTAACTTTGTATTTTGAAATCTTTATCCAAATTTTTTAAATTCAGGTTTTGAGAATAAGTGATGAGGGCGAATGACAGTAATGTTGCCATCCCACCAAATCAGCAAGAAATAGTATTCCACTACCATGGCCAAGACAGACAAGGGAGGAGGGGGTTAATGTGAAAGGGAATTGACATTTAGTGAGGACCTACTAAGTGTGAAGCACTGAATGAGGTTCTTGCTTCCTTCTTCTTTCATTCATTTAATGAACATTTTACCAAGCACTTACTATTACGTTTGATGGCACGGATGTAGAATAAATAAGAGAGACAATGCCCCTGCCTTCACACACCTTCCATCCACCAGAAGAGGCAAATATTCAACGACAGCATTCCCGGCGGCATGAGTGCTCAACACGGAAATTGCACATGTCAAGGAGAGGGACTGAGGAGGTTGAGCTGGCGTTGAGTGGGGCAGGGACCGTTGGGAAGGTGTGATGTGTACTTGGAGACTTGAGGAATGGATAGGAACTAGCCCAGCCAGAGAAGGAGCAAGAACTTGCAGGCAGAGGAAGGGCACATTCCAAGTCCCAGAGGAAGGAGAGTTTGACCGGTGAGAGTGCCACCTGGCCAACAACGCTCAGAGAGAGCCGGGGCAGCCAGATAAGGCTGGAGAGAGATGAGCTGGATTTTGTAAGTCATTACATAAATTTTAAATTCACCCAAAGAAGTGGCGAGATGACATTAAAGGATTTTTAAGCAGGAAGCGATAAGATCACTTTTTGTCGTAAAGCATCGCAAATCCTTACTACCATCCTTCGGGGCAGGTAGTATCCTTATTTCATCAGATGAGGAAAGATAAGTGAGGTGAAGTAACTTTCAGAAAGTCACATAGCTGGAATGTAGTGGAGTTTTGGATGAGAATTCAGGTCAGTCTGACTCCAAATCCTCTTCTCATTCTACTATCTCATCTTATCTCTTAAGAGGAAAGAAGGAAAGAGAGAGAAAAATAAAGAGGGAGGGAGGGGGAAGGATGGGGAGAGGGAGAAGGAGAGGGAGAGAGAGAGGGAAAGGAGAAAAGAAAAAAACTACAGAAAATCCTTAAGCATCATTTCACATGATCATTTATAACTTTTTACCAAAATCAAATGTATGGGTGATCCCTGGTATAACCGATCACTTGCTTTTTCCCCTGCCTGTCTTGAATAAACAGTTTATTAAAATATAATAAACCATAAACAAAATGATACACCAAGGAGAAAAGCCGAGAGTCCTCCCCCAAGCACAAGACGCCAGGCGTCAGACAAGAGAGGGCTGGTCAGAAGGAGCCCCATGGACCGGGAGTGCCCATGGAGCGATGCTGGCCTTCCGGGCTGGAAGGCAACGGCAAGGCCATTAGTCCATCCTTATTTCCCAAGCCCACATTCAAAATACCATCAAGTGGTCATCCAAAAACCTCCGGTAGTGACAAACTTAACTACCTACAAGCACACTGAGACAGTTCTATTTAAAATGACTCTTTTCAAGAGGCAAAATTAGCCCAAAACCCTGTAGCAGAAGCTTCTGTTGTCAAAGTTAGATTCCTCTCCAAGACAGGAGAGTATCATGTAGCAGCGAGGCATCACTGGAGCGTGTCACTCTTCCCTGAGTCTGAAGAGTCAAATGAAGTCAACACCTAGAAAGCAAAAAAGTGAAGCAGGAAATCCCAATTTCAAGGTACATACAGTCTGCTTCTAGGAAAAAGGATAACCCTTTGCTCCCATACATATTGGCAGCCTCCACCGGTGATTCCGGCCTGTGAGACTGGAAAACTAGGAACCATGACACAGACTCATCCTGGACCTGGTACCTGCCTCTGCAGCAGGCAGTGCCTCTGAGCGTCACTTGTGAATGCAGACAGCAAGCGTGGCTGTGCATATGTGCAGTAAGTAAACTTCAGTTCTCTGCATCTCTGTCCAGCTGCCCAGGCTGCTGGCTGGTTCTGCACCAGCTCATGCAGTTCAGGCACGTTGTACTGAGGGGCGGCTGGGGCAGCATCCCTGACCATGTAAGGCAGGCATCTTCTATATTTATCCTATCAAATCCCTGTGCAGTACATAAAAAAGTAAGTGCTCCTCCTTTAAAAATTAATGAAAATGTTGGGGTGCCTGGGTGGCTCAGTGGGTTAAACATCCAACTATTGATTTCAGCTCAGGTCATGATCTCATGGTTCATGGGTTTGAGCCCCACATCAGGCTCTGCACTGACAGCATGGAGCCTGCTTGGGGTTCCCTCTCCCTCTCTTTCTGCCCCTCCCTCACTCGTGCTCACTCTCTCTCCCTCTCAAAATAAATAAATAAACTTAAAAAATTTTAATGAATTTAAATGTTAAAACTTTAGACTGAGTAAAGCAATCAGTAGCACCACATGCAGTAATGGGGACAGAAGAAAGTGGCACATGGGGTTAGACAGGCAGCATAAATGGGTACAACCTTGTCATGTGAACTCTGGCAGTTTCTACCAAGTTTTAAATGTTTGTACCCTCTGTCTCCTTAATCGTACTTCTAGGAACCTGTCATATTCACGAGCGCAAGTATTTACAGAGCCAACAGTCAATAGAGTGAACCAAGCAAATACGGCAAACTTTCAGTTATACCAAACATGCTGAGATACTGTTTAAAAATTAAACATTTAAAAAGAAATCGTAAAGTTCAAACTCTCAGGTATCGGAAGCGAAACAGGAGCACAAAACCAAAGCGGCCAGTAGGAGCTGAAACCAAACAGCCCAGGTGTTTTTTTGGAAGCGGGGTTACCAGAAGAGGGGGCACGCTGTAGAGGACAGGAGAGGGTCACACAGGCTCTGGCTGGGGTGACAAAGGGCTGCCCTGACAGAGAAACACAAGAACAAAAGACCTCCACCACATATAAAAGGAAACTGGACACGTGTCTGGAACTTTGGGGAGAAAAAGCATTATGTGTGACAAATCAAAACCCCAAACGTATGCCATACACAAGGGTGGAGCCGGAATTCACACTGTGCACACGGTTGGAAGCCCCAGGGCTAAAACTTTTACAGAAAAGCTGGTCTGAACCCCGGGGAAACTTTATGATATACGGTACAGGCACACTCAACCACCATATCCAGATGCCTCCACAACTGAGGACCCAACAGACTCCCACCAAAAACCTCTAGCTGTAGATAAGCTCGAGAGAAAATTAAATGGTAAGAGAGAAGATTTTAAAGTATGCTTACATGTTTAATGCAATAAAAAAAGAAATAAATGTTAGCAGAACTGAATTTAAAAATGGGCAAGAGACATGAATAAGCTTTTTACCCAATAAGCTTGTAGTTGGAAACAAGCTCAAGAAAAGATGTTCAGCATCTTGAGCCATTTACTAAAATGCAAACTAAGACCACGATGAGCTATCACGATACATTCATTAGTGTGAAAAATGAGAAAGAGTGGCAATATCAAATGCTGGCAAGGATGTAGAGAAACCGCATTGCTGGTAGGAAGATGAAGTGATATAACCAACTGCAATTGGCAAATAGTTTGGCAGCTCCTTCCAAAACTAAATATATACTTACATGCATACACACACACACACACACACACACACACACACACACACACACGAATGCATGTAAAAACTGGTAAAGCCCATATATAATCTTTAATTTAAGTAACGCGATTCTTATTCTACACATGCCGATTTCCTGGTTTTGCTATTGTAGGACAGTTATATAAGATGTTACCATTGAGGGAGGTTGGGTGAAAGGAACCACTCTCCATTCTAGTTTTGCAACTTCCTGTGAATCTGTAATTCTTTCAAATAAAAAGCTTTCAAAAATCAATGTTGGGTGTAAAATGCAAGTTATAAAATATCACAGTATGATATCATTTGTACAAATATATTTTTAAAATACACACAATCATACCATATGCGCTTTATGGTTAAATACATAAGTGATAAAAATATTAAAACACCAGTAGTAAGGAGACATACAATTTCAGGGTAATGACTACCTCTAGGAATAAGTTTAAAGAGGACCTCAACTTTATCTTTAATATTTTAATTTTCACAAAAGAATTTGAAGTGAGAAACTGTCAACATTCACTATATAGATTGTATAATAAAAGAAGGCTTGTTAAATTACTCTTTACCTCTCTGTTTAAAGGATTTCTATTTTAAAACCAAAAATATACATACAAGGAGGTTCACCGAAGTGTTATCTATAATAGCCAAAAATTGGTAACTGTATAAATACCCATCAAGGGAATATAGCTAAATAGATCTGGATACAGTCATGCAGTGGAAGGCAAAAGAACCAGTAAAAATGAAGGTGGGGCACCTGGGTGGTGCAGTTACTTAAGGTTCCAACTTTGGCTCAGGTCATGATCTCAAGGTTAGTGAGTTCAAGCCCCGCATCCGGCTCTGACAGCTCAGAGCCTGGAGCCTGTTTCAGATTCTGTGTTTCCCTCTCTCTCCTCCCCTCCCCCATTCTCTCTTTCAAAAATAAATAAGCGTCAAAAAAAATTTTTTTAAAGGGGAAAAAAAAAAGAATGAAGGGCATATGTACTGTTAGGGAAATATCCCAAATACACGAGTAAGTAGGGGAAAAAAGCACAATGGAAAATAATTTGTATGCTAGGACCACATTTTTGTTTAAAAAATCACTATAAATATATACAAACACATTGTAATAAAACTCATACACTGTTTAAAAATGGTTACTTCCAAGAAATAGTGGACATTTCACTTCTTACTTTATATACCTCTGTTTTAAAATCTGATAAAGAAGAACCTGTTTTATCTCTGAAAACTGAAATTTTTTCCTTACTGAGATGTAATTGACGTATAACATATTAGTCTCAGATATACAACATAATGATCTGATATCTGTATAGTTGTGAAATGATCATTAACAGTTACAAATTTTTCTTCTGATGAGAACTTTTAACATCTACTGTCTTACTAATTTTCAAATACGCAATACAGTATTGTTAACTATAGCCACCATGCTGTATGTTACATCCCCCTTACTCATTTTATAAGTGTAAGTTTGTACACTTTTGAACCCCTTCCCCCATTTCTCCCACCCCCAACTTAGCAACCATCAACTATTCTCTGTATCTATGACTTCGAGTTTTTTTGTTTGCCTGTTTGTTTTTAGATTCTACATATAAGTAAGATCATACACTATTTGCCCTTCCTCTGTCTGATTTATTTCACTTAGCACTGTACTCAATGTCCATCCATCTTGTCCCAAAGTTCCTTTTTTGAGGAACTTTAAAAAAAAATTTCTTTTGTAGTGTTTATTTTTGAGAGAGAGAGAGCGTGCACACAAGTGGGGGAGGAGCAGGGAGACAGGGAGACACAGAATCCAATGCAGGCTCCAGGCTCTGAGCTGTCAGCACAGCTCACAAGCCGTGAGATCACGACCTGAGCCAAAGTCAGACGCCCAACTGACTGAGCCACCCAGGCGCCCCTTGAGAACTTTTTAAATAAAGATTTAAAGAACCAAAAATGAAAATTTAATATTAATACCGTTGAGCATTTACTATATGCCAGAGTGTTTGCATTGAGAACCTACTCTGAACAAATCTGTGGGTACATATTATTCTCGTTTGAACTCACTCCCTCCACTTGAAGAGAAGGAAGAGGAGGAAATGGGAGCTCTTAGGGGTGAAATGACTTGCCTGAACTCTCACGATTGAGTAAGTTGCTCAGTGGGTTGGAACCTGCAATGCTACTTCAGCCCATCACTGCGATCACTGGCGTGGAGAACAGCAGAACACGTGCCAGGTACCAAGTGTCCTTACGGTGAGATGGTGAGAATCAGGAGCTGGGCCACGCGACCCCTGGGCACATGGCTGAATGATGTGCCCGTCACGATGGCATATCTACATTATGTCTTGAGCTGGCTCACTCACAGGGAAGCACTGAAAGAGGACGTGACAGGGAAAGGTGCTTTCCCCTCCGTGTCTTCCCCACAGCCGTTCCAGACAGAGAGGCTGGCATGGCGGCAGAATGCTCCGAGATGGACCAAACCCCAGCAGGGTCAGCCCTGTGTGAAAACCGCAGTGCGGAATCCTCTAAGCAGGAGTGATGCCCTTCCATACACTGACTGTGCCTCTCCTCCCTATTAAGGCAGAAAGCATTACAGTGTGCTAGCGAACTCTGAAACACAACCCCTCAGATCCCACTTCCAGAAAGGATTCTCTGCCCAGCTGCAGGTGCAGTTAGTGGACAGCCCCCTGTTAGCTTCCTCAGGGACAGAAACCTGAACTTTCCACTGAGGCACCTGCCACTGACTGAGCAAGACGGTGGCTGAGAGGCCTGGCCCTTGTGCCCTGTATGGGACCCCCCTGCCCGGCCCAGCAGGCCATCTCTGCTACAAAGCTCCGGTCAGGCTGCAGAGCCTCTACCAGATCTGCACTGTGGTCTGATGCCCCCCTCCCCCAGTGCCGCTTCCTCCCCCTTCTCCTTCACAGATGTTACTCAGCATGTGTATCCCACAGAACTCAACCCTTGACAAGGGTCCTCTGGCCTGACTCACGCACGAAGATCTGAAAATAAACTGGCCCGCTAAAAGAACAGGTGCTCATACTAATAACTGAGGTCAAGGGAACAGGGTGCTCCAGAACAGCAGACAAAGTGGCCTTGGTTCTCTATCCTGAGAGGAGGGAGATCATGGAATTCACAGAAGGAACTGGCCCAGTTGGGAAACAGGTTGGGTTTAAAGTCACATAAACCTGGTTCTCAATCCAGAGTCTACCCCCTACTGCCAGGTGACCATGAACAAGTTTGTGACCTTCCCTATGCCCCAGTTTCCACCTCTGTAAAACTGCTCCAAGTTGTTTAGAGGATTAAAGACAAGAAGCCCAGAACATAGCATACAGTAAGTGCCTCCTTCTTTCCTACAATCAGTCCAGGAGGGAGATATTGAGGCGTAAGGTGAGCACTAAAGCCAGACTGCCTGAGCTCAGGAAAGCAGTCTAACAGGGAAATAAGGTGGCCTTGAAAATAACGCATGCAATCCACACAAAAGCAAACCTGCTATTTCCAGTCCACTTGGGCTTTGTGTCCACACCTTCCCAGAAGTGGGAGAGGTCTGCAGTATCCACACTCGTAATCACCATTTGGCCAGTGGCCCCTACCAGTGAGAAAACTGAGCAGGAAACTGGCGACAGGCCATGAGCAGGGAACACATTTTCTCTGTTTAAAACTTACCTGCCAACTTCCACTTCAGAATGGAAACTGTCACTCCATCATAACAACAAGTAAAAATGCTGAACAAAGTGAAAAATCTACAATTCTTAGATCCATCCAAGAAGCGAAACTTCACAGCAAGTGCTGCACCAAAATTGGAGAAGAGGACAGGTGAATAAAAGAAATAACAACTTTCCATGAGCAGAAGCCTGCACAAAAACTAGTGCCGGATGGGGAAATCTAACCTGCAGGTGGCTCAGTGTGACCAAGTCTGAGAATTACAAGTTCCAGGGGGAGCCACTCGTGGTTTTGAGAGCTTGACCTCCAGGACCTGTAGCCATCCTCACAGTGAAAATCAAAGCAAAATATACTCTCATGCTTCTTGAAGAGGAGGAGAAAAGTAACCATACTGAAATACATGAGAGCATTCTATTCTTCTTAAAAAAAAAAAAAGTCTGCCCTCAGGAGAAACTATTGAACCAGAACCTAATTCATGTATTAGGTTTCGTGGAGCCTCTCTGATAGGGGGGTGGGGATATCCAATTCTGGGCCCCTCTATGCATTTTGTCTGGCCTAAGTAGGGAATATACTGAGAGACATTCGTGAAATTCACATTCCAGGGGCATAAGCTCCTTAGAACAGCTAATTATAGGACTATAAATGCTGCTTCTCCCCTGACACCTCACTCCCACACCACTAAGGGCCTATTTATTTACCCAAGTGCCTTTTACCCAGAACATCAAGTTCAGCTTTCAAAACACTGCAAGCCATACCAAAAGCCAAAAAACAGTCTAAAGACACAGTGCAGCATCAGAACCAGACCCAGGTATGATGGGGCATTGGAATTATCACAACCATGATTAATATGCGAAGGGCTCTAATGGAAAACGTAACATGCAAGAACAGATGGGTTATGTAAGAAAAGAGATGGAAATTCTAAGAACCAAAAAGAAATACTAGATATCAAAAACACTCTTAACAGAAACGAAGAATGCCTTTGATGAGCTCATTAGCAGACTGAACACAGCTGAGGAAAGAATCTCTGAGCTTGAGGATTTAATAGAAGCCTCCAAAACCGAAAAGCAAAGAGAAAAAGGACCAAATAAAACAATATCCAGGGACTGTGGGACAGCTGCAAAAGGTGTAACATAGGTGTAAGGGAGACACTAGAAGGGGAAGAAAGAGAGAAACAGAAAAAATATTTGAAGCAATAATGACTGACAATTTCCCCCAAATTCATATCAGATGCCAAATCCCAGTTTCAGGAAGCTCACAGAACACAAACAGAATATAGGACCATTAAATAAACAGACAACACACACAGGCATACATCATACTCAAACTGCAGGAAATCAAAGGTAAAAAAAAAAAAAAAATCCTGAAAGAAGCCAGAGGCAAAAGATACCTAACCTGTAAGGAGCCAAGATAAGAAGTATATCTAACTTCTCCTCAGAAGCATAAGCAAAAAGAGAGCAGACTAAAATATTTAGAGTTGAGAGAAGAACGAACAATCACCAGTCTAGAATTCTGTACCCTATAAAATGATCTTTAAAAAGTGAAGGAGATGGGCACCTGTGTGGCTCAGTCAGTTAAACATCCTACCCTTTATCTTGGCTCAGATCATGATCTCACAGTTCATGAGATCGAGCCCTGCGTCAGGCCCTGCTCAGATGCCCAGAGCCTGCTTGGGATTCTCTCTCTCTCTCTTTCCCCCTCCCTCTCTGCCCCTCCCCAGCTTGCACATGTGCTCACTCTATATATATAAATAAGTAAACTTTTTTTTTAAAAAAGTAAGAGAGAAATCATGATTTTCTCCGACAAAAATTAAGGAACTTATTGTCAGTGGAACAGCCTTAACAAATTTAAAACAACAGAAATTATACAATGTCTGGTCTCAGATTACAGTGGATTTAAAACCTAGAAAGCAATAACAAAAAGATAGCTGTGAAACCCCAAAATATTTGGAGATTAAACAACACATTTATAAATAACATGAGAAAAAAAAGAAATCTCAAGAGAAATTTCAAAATATTTTTAAACTGAGAACAGTTTAAAATGAACACAGAACTTGGGGCACCTGGGTGGCTCAGCCAGTTGAGTGTCTGACTTTGGCTCAGGTCATGATCTCACAGTTCATGAGTTCGAGCCCTGCATCCGGCTCCATGCTGACAGCCTGGAGCCTGCTTGGGATTCTGTGCCTCCCTCTCTCTCTGCCCCTTCCCCACTTGCACTCTGTCTCTCTCTCTCTCAAAAATAAGTAATCATTAAAAAAAATTTTTTTAATGAACACAGAACTTACATTTGTGGGATGTAGTGAAAGTAGTGCTTAGAGGAAGATTTACACCATTGAATGCATATATGAGAAGAGAAGAAAGATCAAAAATCAATAATCTAAGTTTCTAGCTTAGGAAACTAAAAAAAAAGAGGAGTGAGTTAAACCCAAAGTAAATAGAAGAAAATAAATAATAAACATTAGGGCAGAAATCAATGAATTGGAAACAGAAAACCGTTTGAGTAAATCAACAAAATCCAAATCTGGTTCTTGGTAAAGATACAATCCATAAGCCTCTAGCCAGGCTAACTAAAATTTACTATTCCCTGGGATGGGACCCAGATGTCTGCTTCATATTGCCAGTCAATGAGCAAGTGCTTCTGCCAGACAGGTCGACAAAAACACTACATCATTTCCTTTCTGTCATCAATTCAATCAATTTAAAAAAAAAAAAAAAACCATTACTGATAAGCTATATACTATGTGCCTGGCACTGTTCTAAGTACTTGGGATGTATTGATGAATAACAAACAGAATAAATGAATAAGCTGTATAGTACATTATAAGGGACTAAGTGGAGAAAAAGAGCAGGAGAGAATTAGGAGTTATGAGTATTTTCATTTGCATACAAATGTGTGTGTGTGTATATATATAGTACATACATACGCATATATATGTATATATACATATATTAAGCAAATACTCTATTTTCTTCCCTCTCTTGCCCCCTATCAACAAACATAAGATGCATTAATACTAGTTTACATCTGAGTATTTAAGTGACAGAGCATCAAGGGGAAGAGTGAACATCACCCAAGGATTTTGTGTCCTCTTCTGTGGGAAGAGCTGGCATGTTTTTGGTTATATGCAGGATAAGTGGAGCATGTTAAGTGAAAGTATGGCTTTGTTACTGTCTTTATTGGGAGATTAAGTATGGTTTAAGTAAATGTGTATGACAAGCTGACAAGGCATGAACTGTAATTGTCAGTATTATGTGTCAACTTGGCTAGGCCATGGTACCCAGTTATTTGATCAAACACTAATCTAAGCATTCCAGTGAAGGAATTTTGTAGATGTGATAGCTACAATAAGCTGACTTCCAGGAAAGCAGAGTATACCCTATAATCTGGGCGGGCCCTGCCTAATCAGTTGAAAGGCCTTAAGAGCAGAACTGCAGGAGAAGAAATACCATCTGTGGACTTTGGCATCAGATCCGTCCAAGAGTTTTTCCCAGTTGGCCAAGCTGCCCTACAAATTTTAGACTTGCCTAGCCAGCCCCCACAATCACATAAACCAATTCCTTGCAATAAATCTCTTAACATACAAATATCCTAGTGGTTCTGTTTCTCTGGTAGAACCCTGATTCGGGTAGCCACCCAGAAAAAATGACATTTGAGCAAAGACTTGGAGTTGGTGAAGGAACTGCCCCGCAGATATCTGCGAGAAGAGCAGGCGTGGTGTGTGCAAGGAACGGCAAGCAGAGTGGCTAAGAGTCAGCAAGGCAGAGGACAGCCCCAAAGGAGGTTGTTTTATTAACCAAAAGACCCAACAAGGAAAGTGCAGGCTGTGAACAAAAGGTCTCCTTTATTATTCTTCCTATCTTATACTAAGCCCACATCATGACCAAAACCTATGCTTCCAAATGCCTCTCCTTCTCTAACATGACACAGGTGAATCCTCCCACTCCCACTATTGGCCAAAGCTTTGGGATGCCGCCAAGGAGATCTGTAGTTAACGCATCTGACACTCAGTGCACTTGTGCACAGCGCCCCTGTGAGCCACACCATGCTGGCAGTTTCTCTCTTAGGAGTCCGGGAGCCAGGAGTCAGGCCAGAAAGGGTCCTGGCATCTGAGCAAGGGTCAAGAGCTGAGTGGCCACCACCAGGCAGAGAGACAACATACACTGTCATCTCTGGCTAAAATGAAAGCTTGCTGTGTGCAGGGTATAATGCTCTTACCTGGTCCACCAGGCTGAGTGGAAAGAATGAGGGCCAGACACCATCAAAGGCAGATAGTAAGTGATTTGGATGCAGAACCACCAAAGACAGAGACCAGTAATTTGGGTGCGTTAAGTCCAGGCATCCCAGCTGCTCATTTGTCCCAGTAAAAGGGAGAATGCCACCTGTCACAGGTTTTCCTTACTACAAAGGTTACCAGAACAACAAGAATTTCAGGTACATGTATTAACCTGGAAAGATGTTCATGATTATAGAAAGGGAAGAAAAGGTAACACGACCGTATCAAATATACACATTGATTCTTAGATACATCTGAACTTCATAAATATTAACATGAAAAATGTATTTATTAGGCTTTAGGAAAGACAACATATGCAAAGAAAAGAGTTAAAGAATGTATACAAAAATTACAATAAAGCCATGTGGTTAGTGAGATTACAGGTTGTTGGTTTTTTTCTTTTTGCTTTCTGTACCTTTTTTTCCCCTCTAATAATATGTATTGCTTGAATAACAGAATTGTTTATGGTTTAGAAGTAAAAACCCCTTCATGTCTATAGCACTTCTAGCTCTTTCTCTACTCCCTCAAAAAAAGTGAACTGACACCTGTAACCTCAATACATTAGAACAGAGCTGTCTGCAGGCCCCTTTTACATATGGGAAAGTACAAAGCTCAAAGGAATTAGGTCACTTTCCCAAAGTCACTCATTATGGTGTGCAGCCCAGCCAACACATGAGTGTGAGGGTCCTGAAAGTCCATTCCAAACCACACACTTGCTTTGTGGCATTTTCTCAGCCCAGGGATCCCAGGGAAGTGTGGTTTAAGACGAGCTGGCCCCTTGCCCTTACCTCAGCCAGGCGGGAATGCTTGTGGACGTTCTCGCCTTTCTGCACGCTGGGAGCCAGCTGCTGCAGGACCCCCCTGCTGCTCGTCAGTGCTCTGGTCAGCCGAGCAAACTTCCCCCAGCCTGGAGCATGTAGAGGAGAGAAAGGACAGCTTCAACCATGTCCTGAAGGTCATGGACATTCACACCACAAGTTAGGCTGTCAGAAGCACATACACCCATTGTCCTCCTAGGCTCCCATGAATCATTCTGTATTCCTCCCAGCCCAGACTCGCTGCTCAGAAAAGCACCTGGACAAATTTGTGCCGCAATTTACTCTTCACCTTTCACATTATCCTAATCATAGCTTTGTGACAGGTTTTAGTACTGTTTTACAAATAGGAAAACTGAGGCACAGAGTGCTCAGATGACTACAGAGTCCAGAACCCAGATGTTTCCACTCTAGCTCAAGGCTTTTCTGCCAGATAATGCCAGGCAATTGAGATATTTCCCAGACTTTGGGCTCAAGCTACCCCCAACCCCCACGTAGTCTGATCTAGTAGAGACCAAGCAGGTTCCAAGTGTTATGTGGACAAGCCAGTTAAATGGCTATCCCATGCAATGCATTCTCCAAAGCCAGGGGAATGAGAAATGAATCTAATCCCTTGGCGGGGGGGGGGGGGGGGGGGGGGGGGGGGGGGGGGTGAAGCACAAGCATATTTTAGTCTGCTCTGGGATGGGGGAAGGACAGTTGCTGACAGGTTCCTCCAAATAACAAGAATCCCAAAGAGCCTAGTACTGAACTTGGAGCAAAAAAAATCTGGACACAAGTCCCATTTCTGCCTCCAGCTTTCTTTGTGATCACCAACCAGTCATTTAAATTGCTTAAGCCTTATCTATAAAGTGGAAATTAAAATACTCTAGCTGCCTAAAGGCAGGGTGCATTTGTCCGGTAAAACAAAGGGGCTAAGTTTAGTGTGCTCAGGTTAGTAGACTAAAACAGAGGCTGTCTGGAGGCCTCCTTGGCACTCTGGACCAGCTCCTCCAGGAAAAGTAAAATACTGATCTTTTTCCAATCCAGCCCCCTACACAACGCAGAATCTAAGACATATGAGTGATCTTTACTGCATTTAATTATCTCCAAAGACAACTGTCCATTCCAATACCCAGCAACCCAACTCATCTGCATCCAGGTTATGACCATGGCAATTGCCTCAAGAGATCCATGAAACCCTGTCAGTGTTCTCAAGACCAACCTTGGGGTTGAGGTGCTCCAAAGACCTAGACCTGGAGTAGATAGCAAGTAAACAGAGCACCCAACTCTTTTTACAGCTAAAAACAGGACTAGGTGATTTTTTTTGGTTTTTATCCCTTAGTGTTTAGCAGTATTCAACACCTTGCAGCAGACCTCAGTTCTGCCAAATTCTACCCTGGAGCACCTTTCCAAGATAGACTTCGAATCCAGAGGAATGAAGTTAAGCAGCAGAATGGCCCTTTTTTTTGCACCTTTAAGAATCATGATCTGGATAAATTTTCGTCAACATGGAAAGAATAGCAAATCAGTGCTTTATTATCTTATTCCAGAAGTTCTAGGTTTAATAAAAGACAGTGGCATTTTCATCCATCCTGATGCCATCAAGCAGAGAAATAGGACCGCTGGAGTCAGCTTGAAAAGAGACACATGGTAGTCAGGCGGTAGGGGTCCCATTAATGTTAACAGGAGGGGATGGTCCAGACTCTGCAGAGGTTTCACATCTCCCCCAAATGTACCATTTATGAAGATGCTCACTGGAATCTGCTTTGTGAGCTGTCAACCAGAATTTTTTTAAGTCTCTTTCAGAGTTAGGCTCTCTTTCAGCTCCAAACAAAACTGGAATTGAATTCTACAACGATTTTCAAGAACAGAAAGTATAATTTTCAATCAGGTAAAACATAGTTGGGCATGCAGACATCAACGAGGGCTCTGCAACACCCCCCCAACCTAACCCACAACCTACCCTTCCACTACCATCACTACTACCACCACCATGACCCATACTCTGGGACCAATGATAAGAAGGAGGTGGCAGGACAGATACCCCAGACCCTGCCTGGCAGGGAACTCAGGGTCCTGGTCTATCTAGCACAAGGGATGAAAAGAAAGATCCCTGGACCTCTAGGCATTTCCCCAGGCTCAGGCTAGCCCCGAAACCTTTCTAAGGATGTGGCTCTTAAAGGAGTTGGCTCTCGGCTACCTCAGTGGACAGCATGGGAAGATGAGTGGGTGTTGGATGGGGAAACGGACAGGCAGTGTGAAATTCTCCATCGCATCTCTATCAGGACGGCCAGGCTCTGCCTGTTCTGATGGAAGGAAATAAGTTCTCCCTCAAGTTCCACCCCATGTTCTTTCTGAACTACAGATACTTTCTAGTAGGAATCATTGCCTGGCCAGATGAAAAAACTTCATCCATTCATGTATTAATTCTATAAACATAATTGCTATATACCAGGCATAGTGCTAGGTACTAGAGATACTAAGATAAATAAGATACAGACTCTGGCTTCAAAGAGCATGTGCTCTAGTAGGGAAGACTGGCAAATAAATTTTAAAAGCCATGACATAAGCCATGACTTAGCTCATTAGCTAAGTTCTATAACAGAGATGAGTATAGGATGCTATGGTCAAGACTGTCCAGAGAAGGCATATCTATCTAATCCAGGCTTGGGAGGCTTCCCAGAAGGGGTAACACTAGGACAAATTTTGAAAGATGAGTAGGAGTTAAAAACACAAGAAGGAAAAGATAGACATTGCACACAGAAGGAACAGCACCTACAAAAGCGAAAATCATAAAATAGGGTAACATGTCAGTGAAGAGTAAGACATCCCAAATGCCATGACTGGTAGAGAGGAGGGGGGTGTAGACAGTGGCTTGAAGTGATGTTAAAGTGGTTGTCAGGGGCCAGATGGAGAAGAACTTTGGTGATAACAACTTAGATAGCAAACTGAGAAATCTGAACTTCATTCTGAAACCCATAGGGAACCAGGGAGGAGTTCAAATATAGTAGGGAGGAGGAAGCACTCTGATTTCACTTTAGAAAGACAGAATGGTGGGCGCCTGTGTGGCTCAGCCAGTTGAGCGTCTGACTTTGGTTCAGGTCATGATCTCACAGTTCGTAGGTTTGAGATCCACATTGAGGGTGGCACGGACAATGCAGAGCTTGCTTCAGATTCTCTCTCTCCCTCTCTGCCCCTATCCCACTTGCACTTTCTCTCTCTTAAGAATAAATAAATAAACATGAAGAAGAGGAAGAAGAAGGAGGAGGAGGAGGAGGAGGAGGAGGAGGAGGAGGAGGAGGAGGAGGAAGAGGAGGAGGAGGAGAAGGAGAAGGAGAAGGAGAAGGAGAAGGAGAAGGAGAAGAAAAAGAAGAAGGAGAAGAAAAAGAAGAAGGAGAAGAAAAAGAAGAAGGAGAAGGGGAAGAAGAAAAAAGACAAAAGACAGAATGGTAATGTGAATAGTAGATTTTAAAAAACAAGGTTGATAGGGGTGCCTGGGTGGCTCAGTCGATTAAGCATCTGACTTCAGCTCATGTCATGATCTCGCAGTTCATGAGTTTGAGCCCCATGTCAGGCTCTGTGCTAACAGCTCAGCGCCTAGAGCCTGTTTCAGATTCTCTCTCTCTCTCTCTCTCTCTCTCTCTCTCCCTCTCTCTCAAAAATAAATAAAAACATTTAAAAAAATAAAAAACAAGGTTGATAGATAAAAGACCAGTTAGGACCCCAGGCAAGAGACTCTGCGTGCCTGGACAATACTGTGGCAATCCAGGCAGCCTCTGGGTTCCCAATTTGGGTGACTAGGGTGAGAGCCATGCAATGAGATTAAAAACACATAAGAGGAGCAAATGGATTTTATGGAAGATACCTTGTATAATTTGGACCAAAGCCATCAGGAGAAACATTCCTGAAAACAACAGAGCTCCTGTTGTCCAAAAGGCCAAATGGGAGGAGACAACCCAATGCGAACCTAGCTCAAGACAATCTTCCTTGGGGGAAGTCCAATGGTCATTTTCCACGAGGAAACTAAGGGAACATTTCCAGGATCCTGCCCTATCACCAGCAGAACAGCTCACTCCTTCCTTTGTACACTCCCCTCTGCCTTAGGCAGACATATAGCTCTTCAGCACACACACTTACTGTGTGTCTTTAGGGTGAGAGGGGGTGGGCAGGAAGGGAAGAGGAAGCATGACGGGAGAAGAAGGATATAAGAAAGAGAACACAATATGTAATCCAGCAATCAGCTAAAAAGCACTTACTAGGTCTTTTCTCCATTCTTAGTAAGGGCAACTATTTTCCCCTTCCTTGACCACACAATAGCTACTGGTTTCAACTGGGGTAAGCCACCCACTAGGCTTCTTTAGCCCACAAAGCCCTGTGTTTCCCTAGGCCAGAAGAAGAGATGACTCTGGAGTGAGATGAAATTCCACCTCGTCCAAGGAGAAGTCCAGGGATACAAGAAAAGACAGACATATAGGCTCCTCCCTGGGAAATCATGCCAAGTCACTTTGAGTAGAAGTTGAAGAGGAGACGGCTGCAAGGTATCCTGACCTCGGTGGGGAGGCTGCGAGGCCAAGTTTGCCCTAATCTGCAGAGTCACAGATTCTCTTAGAGGAGCGGGTGCCATAACCCAACATACACAAGAGCACAGAAGACACTGAGGACCAAGATGGACAGTCAGTGTGGACACTGCCCAAGCACCCTCAAGTCTTCCTCCCCTGGTCTTTTCCCTATCACTATAGAAACAACCAAAAATCTAGGGTGGCTTCTTTGAGGAGCAGCCACTAAATCATCACCTTTCCATCATCCTAAGGGCAGAGGGATAAAATGTTAATACTGAAGGGGCCAAAGGCACCTGTGGCTGGTATCCACTGCCCGGTTTCTTTCCCAAGAGTGCCTCACGAATATCCCACAGGAAGACATACGGACAGATCAGCAGTTACAGCAGCTTGCCAGAGGCCTCACCCCTGAATATTCTCAGTCTTTGGCCTTTGAAAATCTCCTCTGGAGTTTTACATTCCTTTACTTTATCTGAATCTGGCTCAAGTTTAACTATGTAGCACTAAATTTGTGGGTCTCTGAAAATGAATTCGCTCCTTCAGTGTGAGACTATTTGGTGGAGTAAGAGACAAAACAAGAGGGGTAATCCATCCTCATCCTTTGGGGAGCAATGCAGAGAGCAAACCCTGAGCCTTACCATCGAACTCTTCTCTACCCACTTGCCCAAGCCTGCCAGCTGAGAAGCGAGAATAGGACAGAGAAAAATGTCCTGCAGCCCCACTACCAATTATCCATAATAACAGAAAAGTGAGAGATTCCATTCTCATTTCATCCAAGAATTCCCATCTACTCTGTCATTCTGACTTCAAATACATATACACACACCCCAGAGCTGCTACTAAACAGCAAACCTAGCTCGACTTGTATTTTCTGTCCAAAGGAAGGTCCTGCAGATACCTTTTGTCAGAGAGCAAAGGAAGTAGTCAAAAGATGGACAGAAAAGAGATAAGGAAGTCCAGGGGCCCAGATGATTCATAAAAAGGAGCTTGAGAACTGATACACTAAAGGAAAGGGGGTCTGGGGTGGCCCAATCACTCGCCAAAGGGGAGTTACGTTGTGTCAGATGCTAAAATAGTCCACTGAAGATTACCCTGTGTGTTTACCACTTTGTGGAGTGTTTCTGGGAAAATGTTAGGCACCAAGTGGCTTTCTCGTGTCACTACTGGATGCACTTATCCCACTCCCAAGCCCCAAAGTTAGAGAAAATAAAGTCACTTTAAAGACAATTTGAGTACAGTTGACTAAAAAGAAGACTAATCTGATGTTGGGAAACATCTTGTGCTGCTATGCCAAAGAGCAATTATCTGGGGATTTCTGGGGTTTGGGATAATCCACCCTTCCACTCCATCTCAAAAGTGAATTCTAAACAAGCCTGGGTCAGCAAGACTTCTGAGACTCTTATGGCTGACTGAGGTGCTGTACTGAAAACCCAGTTGGACCTGCCAGAACCTCTCAATGTGAGAGCACATCCAAGAAGAAATGTCAAGTCAGGAGAACAATCCAGCTACACAGCAACGTGTTTTCCTAGATTCGATCCTTGCAGCCAGAATTTCAGTTTATAGACTTACAACTAACAAGGCCTGGAGAACTGTCATGCTCTTCTATCGTAAACGGAATAATATAAAATTTGACCTTGTCCCAAGTGGACTACCAAATCAACGTCAGCCAGGGCCACAGTGACATAAAAGTGGGAGTGTCTAAACATACCCATCATGGCATTTAAAATGTACAGGCTTACGGAGACATTAAGGATGATCCACTAGCAGCGTTCCTGCAGGGAGCACTAAGGTGGGTGCGTGTGCACGTACCAAAACTCTCATCAGCGAGGAAATGCATCATTGAGGCAGGTTAAGTGAAGTAGAGCATTTTTTACTCCTGGAAAATAAACCTAGGTGAGCCTCACCGCGTCACTGTTTTTATCTCTTCTTTCACGTTTCATAAGAACCAAATGCAGACACCCAGGTGGCACATTCTCTGTTGGGTATGTCTTTCCTACTAAACAATACTTGCATGTCACCCAAAAATGTTCCAGTGGTGGTGAAACGCAAGTGTGCTGACTCAACCAAATCACGTTACTTTAAAGATTTAAGAGAAAACTTGCAAAAGCAAATGTCAAAATATCTGACTGCCTTTAAAACAGGATCTATGAGTTTATTCAGTTAAAAAAAGCCAATGGCGTTTCTGGAGGACAGAAGGGTGACCGTTAATCATAAGTGAGTCTATCACCGTGTAATCCCTGTTGCACTGAGGAATCTGCAAGTCAGAAACTAGGAATCAGGGAATCACAGATCTGCAGGAGAAAAAGGAGACTGCAGGAGGCTGAGGAACTGGCCGAGAAACTTGACATCTGCAGTCGTCTTAAAATCAAAAGGCAGGCTAAAATCGATTTACTGGGTTATCGTTATCAGTTTTAAAAAATAGGATGCACTGGTCTACACAGGACTGTGCTCTGAACTCTGTAAATGTGAGCATCCACATGTGCTAGAGGATTCAGCACCCACATAATGTTTTTTCTTTCCTCCTCTAAGGCACATTTTAACAATCACAATTTTGCCAGTTTTACTCTTGCCCGGGCCCTTCTAGCATCTCTCTGCTGCATCTTGGGAAACCGCAAGGAGCAGAGTTCTCAGAGAGAGCTGGAAAATCAGCCACAGAGCCAAGAAGCACTGCAACAAAGAAGAGCTGACGGCCTCCTGACTGTCTCGTGCGCATGCGAGAAGACAGATGGAAGAGAGGGCTGTGACACCCCCTAATCCCAAACCTCTGGGAATCACAAGCCATCTTTTGTACATCTGATTAGTGGAACCTCTTCAAGCATATACGTGTTCTAGAAATCCTGAGCCATTTCCTTCCTTGGCCCCCAGTATTATTCAAACAATACGTGCATGTGATATGGCTGAAGTGAGCACTAAAATCTGTGGTCACAAGCTGATCAAACGACCCATATGGAAAGGCTACTCAAGACCCTGGCCTCATTAATACCATGTTTCCAATGAATTCACCAGCCACAGACATAGCTCCATCAACCACAGAGGGAGAGATGTCAGTCAAATCTAACAAAGTTTATATACAAGTAAGATGAATGTGGCCATGGACTGCCTCATTTACTTGACTGAGACCTGTCCTGGGAACACCTAAAAAGACTCTGCTGATACCAAAGATGCCCACCTACCTTCTTCTGTCTAACCTTTACTGGAAAGGGTTAAGCTACAAAAGGTATAAAATTGATTCAAATGCTTTCCTAAACAAAGTTTTTTTTTTTCTCCTCCCCTTCTCCCGCTTAATACATTCCAGAATGATACAGTGCTTTACCCAACACAAATCTGAGTTTAAATCTTGATCTTTGTGCAGAGATTGCCTTGGCAACCTCAAATTCCCCGTAATGGGAGACACACCACGGGGGGGGGGGGAAGGCATAAATGTTTTTGTACAAATCAGAATTACAAACCTTTACATGAATCATCCTCAATGGGCTGTTTGAAAGCTGTTATGTCACTGAAAGTGCAAAGAAATAAAACCACTTTATCCTGTTCATTTCGAATTGGAGCAATTTTCACAAAGAACCACACAGGTGTCCCTGAAAGAGACATCAAAAGGTCGGTCAGTAATTTTCATTTTCACGTGAGGGGCTATGGAATAAAGACTTGGAAATGAATAGGTACACATATTAATTCATTTTTGAATGGTCTCATTCCTTTAGGTGCTGGGATATCATACCATTAATTCCTCTTCTTGCTGGAATAAAAAACTTTCATGGTGACTATTTGGCAGGGATTTTCTTTAGTTCAAATGATTTTGTAAGTGTAGATCTCTTAACCCTTGCAAAATGATTAGAAAATGGGTCAAGAACCTCCTGATCTTACGGAAGGAACTAAGGTACAGAAGCCTACATACTTGCCTTAGACCATGCAGGGGACAAGTAAACAGTAGGGACCAACAATGGGCATTGCCAACCATGGACAGCAGACCACGCAAACTCCAATTTCCATTGCTAAAAGGCCCTACTGTCAAAATCCAGTTTGGGAATCCATCAGTTTGACTCACATGCTCAATCAACCATGGGCCAAAAAAAAAGGTATATTTCTAAGTCTCTCTCCCAAAAATAAAGATCCAAAAGGTCCAATACAATGGGGCAGGTGACAACGCACTGAAGAAGGAGGAGAACCACCACGATGATTCTCCCAGCATAGGCTCCCTCAAAAAGGAGGTTTCTAGGTGGTTTAGGCTGTGATTATATTAGTGCTTTAGGAAGCTCAACAAATGTGTTTTAACTTCCAATCCTTATTCCTGAGTGAAAATGGGGGATAAATGAGGTCTTCCAAAGCACTGCCCTAATCTACACAAGGAGAAGGTGGGTGGACATATAGAGGTGGGTGGACTATAGAGGACATCACAGCAAGCCACACCAATCAACTCTCTGATGCAAAAATTAATGAGACACAAAGAAATGGTAGGTTCTTCCCTACCTAGTTCTCATACCCCAGGTCCTTAAACAGCATCTGGGAAATAACTTAATAACTATTGGCTGAATTTTGCATAACTGGGATAAAACTTTACATGCTATTTTATAACCATTTTGAAGTTAAAATACAATAAGTATTTCTCCATGTTAAGAATTAGAGAAGGCATGGTGTTCAGCATTCTACATATATTATTTTACTTTAAGAAGATAACAAGCAAACAACTCACTGAATCTTGGAGATGGAAATAAACCCCCAAGAGGTACCTGGGTCTCTGCTGGCAATCACAGCAAACTCTATCCTATGACATGGACAGAGAGACGTCTCTGATTGACATTAGCTTTACAAAACTGGCTATACCACTTATTCATATGGAAGTATAAATAACCATAAAATATACAAGCAGGCAGCAAATAGATCATATGGAAATATATTCTCTTTAAATCCTGATATTATCTGTGTAATCATCCATAGTTAATTTTAATCCTCTGTCCATTTTCCCTTTCCATAATTTTCGGCTGCCTGTTTCTGGATGCTTACAGAAGACAAATAGGTTATAAGGTCACCCTAAGAAAAATGTGTTTCAAAAGAAAAATCCACCATACAAAAATCACATACAGCATTCCAAAGTCAAGAAGAATATGGCCTTTGAAACCCCTACTGTTTTTGAAAGGTCTGTGTTACTATTCCTCCCAGTCCCCTGCTCAGAACCTGTAGGTTTTAAACCATTTTCAATTAAGCAACAGAAACCTCAGAATAAAGTGTCACATCAAGTGAACTTATACACCCACAGCTCTCCATTATATCCTAGCTGGTAAGACAAAAAGCAAACAAATCAAAAAACCATTTTCTTTCTGCTCTAAAAAAAACAAAAAACAACAACAACAACAAAAAAAAACTTAAGCAAGTTTTTTCAGATGGTAAACCAGAAAACAATGTGAATTTATCAAACCACTAAGGAATCAGATGAGAGCCCCCCCCCCCCGCTTTTGTGAGGTCTAACCCCAGAAGCCTCAATCTTGCTGGAATCCTTGGAACCACGGCCTTCCCAGCCACCACCTATGGGCCATCCACTGCACTGTGTCAGCTGGGCCTAATGCCTGTGAACTTTTCCAGTTGGAACTGTGCCATCTAATCTTTATATTCCATTTATGACTCTTGGGATTGATGACGTTAGCCCATATCAACCAGATCATGAGAGCCCCACTGTATTAGTCATGCTGGGAGGACTTTTTCACTTTGCTAGAGTTCAAGCTCATCTTGGACTCTCCCCATTTCTTTTTTTTTTTTAATTTTTTTTAACGTTTATTTATTTTTGAGACAGAGAGAGACAGAGCATGAACGGGGGAGGGTCAGAGAGAGAGAGACACAGAATCTGAAACAGGCTCCGGGCTCTGAGCTGTCAGCACAGAGCCCAACACGGGGCTCGAACTCACGGACCGCGAGATCATGACCTGAGCCAAAGTCGGCCGCTTAACCGACTGAGCCACCCAGGCGCCCCGGACTCTCCCCATTTCTACACGTAAAACTGTTTAAGGCTGTGTGCTTTTCTCCACCAAACCGTGCCCGATGTTTCCTCCAGAAATGTTCCCTGAGTAAACACATGCTATCCTGATCATTTCTTTTCAGTAAATAAATATGAATCTCATACCAAAACTTCCCATAGTCAGTATTCACTGCCTTAGAGTTCATCTCAAGCTGATCAGTTGGGCTTGTTGAGAGAGGAAACCTATTCCCCGATCCGGTGTTTCCTCGTGGAGAGACATCTTTCGAAGGAACTCTTGAGTCTTTTCCCTGGGTTGGTAATTTTGGGGTCAAGAACTGGATATGTTAGCTCAACCACTTCTCCACATCTGCGTTCTTAGAGATGAATCTGCATTCTGCTCTGTGTCCCCATTCTATAGATGGTAGGGGAGAAGTCAAAAAGGCAGGGGATGACTGGTAGAAGCCTGCGGTTCTCCAGTACTACCTGTGTTGGGTGGGTAAGTCCGTCTGATTCTAGAATTCACTTTTAGAAACTTTACTTGAACACAGACATCAACTACATTCTCTAGGATCAGCTTTACTGGACTTCAAAGTGATATTTTAACCTCCATTTGCCTGATTCCTGTATCTCTGTTGATTGGTTCTGATCACAGGCAGGGAAAGAAAGTGCTATGAGTTGGCCCCCTTCCAACTTTAACAATTGAGGACTCTTCCCTTAATTAGACCATAGTCCACTCTGGAGCAAGATATCTGAAATACTGCCGCTGTCTTATCAGCCTGCACCCCTATTTAAATGGCATCTAGTGCAATGCTTTCATAGGATCCCATTAGGTCATTACGTGGCTCAACTCCAGGAGGCACCATTCTGGAGTTGTGAAAACCAACAACCTTGGCAGGGTAGGAACTCTAAGAATGCCTGCTGAGTTTCAAAGAAATAAATCCTACTTCCAGTGTCTTCACAGTCATTCAGAACTTCCTCTCTCCCAAATTATCATTCCCTACAAAATCTAGGAAAGCAAGCAGAATGGGCTTAAATTTTTATTTCTGAAATTCTTTCAAAAGAGAACATGAGTCCCACCTAGGTGGCACAGAACAGTAATTCCAACCTTTTAATCATAAGAGCAAAGCATTTTTGACTAGTGAAACGTTACTCTAAGTCTCAATATATGAAACAGTTGCTTCAAGTGAACATAGGCTGTCCAGACCCTGGAGCCCCACTCAGTTTCTCTTCCATCCCTCTGGATGCCCCCAAGGATATTCAGGAGCTTCCTGGAGGCAGAGGCCAGGGATTTCTCCTAGAGCCCAGATTCTGGAGTAGGATTCTTTCCACCAAGATAAAGAGAAGCAATGCATGCACAAATATTCACACATACAGTCACAAAATCAGGGAGATGAGGTTAATCAGGAAAATTCTGCCTCTGCACCCAAGTGGCTACAGTGGAAAAATCGAGAAAAGCAAGTATTTGATGTCCTGTTTCTGTAAAAGGACAAAGGGTGAATAATAAATAAAGGAAGATCAATGCACAAATCTAGGAAAAACACAGCAAAGGCTGATGGCAAAGGCAGCTGCTGCTGGGACAGCAGGTCTTTCCTGGCTGAAAGTGCAAGTGGAAGGGCAGCCCTGGGGTAGGCCCCTCCTCCTGGTCACTCTGTGATTCTCATCCTTTACTAGCTCCCTTGGGTCATGGAGTAATGAACCTGACAACTTGACCTGGCTATAGTGTTTCTCAACCCCAGAAGTCAGATAACAAAACAGCAAGGCTCAGATGTACAAGGGACTTTTTGGCCTCCATCAGGCTTCCTCCTACCCTGGGCCTCCTCCCAGGTACTCTCTGTAACCAGGCAGCCAGGCCATATTCAACAGCAACAGAATTGACCAAGCCACTATCACTGGCTCATGGGAATGGCTGCATGAGCCATTCAGATAGATCCAGAAACTAGACCAGGGCATGGCGGCTGCCCCAGGAAACAGACCAATTGGTCTCAGGTCACCTTCACTGAGATAAATAACAAATACAGAGAGTATGAGAGAACACCAGGGGGAAGCAGTGGCTACTGGCCATTAGAACATCTGATTGGGATTCCCAAGCCCAGGGTTTGAGCCCTATCTCTTAGTTTATTGTACACTTTGGCCATGTCACCTTAACCTCTTAGAATTGGTTTCCTCATTTGCAAAGTAGCGATAATAGAATTACTTTAGATTCAGTAAAACTACACACATGTCTGATACGTTCCTCCCTTCCTTTTAAATTCTTTGCCGGTAAGATTGAAATGTTCAATCTCACCTCACAGAGGTGTTTGGATGACTCAAAAGAGAATGTATCTCAAGGTGTTTAATAAAACTCCAAAGCTGCCTCTACCTGTTCTGAGAAAGAGGGCCACTCTCAAACATGAGGGAAAAGCTAGAAAAATCAATGCTTAAGCCTCACCATAATTCAAATTTGATTGAAGAGCAAAACACAAAGCCTAAATAAATGGAGAGAGTTACATTGTTTGTAGATGAGAAGATTCAATTTTGTAAGATGTCAAACCTCCCTGTTTAATATATAAATTTAATGGAATTTCAATCAGAATCTCAGTTGTTCTTTTTTTGTTTGTTTTTCTCGGAGTTGATGAATTGAAATTCAATTCAAGTAGAAAAATAAAGCAGAAGAAGGGCCAAGAAATCTTTGAACTTTTTTGAAAGAAAAATAGTGACAAGGACCATCTACCACAGCTGACCCTTGAACAAAACAGGTTTGAGTTGCGCACATTGACTTATACCCCAATTTTTTTTCTGTAACTATATTGTCTGTAAATGTATTTTTTTGGTAAATGTATTTTCTCTTCATTATGATTTTTTGTAACATTTTCTTTTCTCTAGCTTACTTTAAAAATACAGTAAGACATATAACATTCAAAATATGTTTTAACCATTTATGTTATTGATAAGGCTTCCAGTCAATTATAGGCTATTAGTAGTTGTTTTTGGTGAGTCAAAAGTTACACCCAGGAGGTGCTCCTGGGTGCTCCAGGTGCTCCTGGGTGGCTCAGTCAGTTAAGCCTCCAACTCTTGATTTTGGCTCAGGTCATGATCTCATGGTTTGTAAGACTGAGCGCCTTGTCGGGCTCTGTGCTGATGCTGTGGAGCCTGCTTGGGATTCTCTCTTTCCCTGTCTCTCTCTGTCCCTCCCATGTGCGCTCTCTCTCTCTCTCTCTCTCTCTCTCTCTCTCTCTCTCTAAATGAATAAATAAGCTTTAAAAAAAAAGACCCAAGGAATTGACAAAATCTTTTTAAAAAAAAAAGTTATACTCACACTTGCGAGACAGTTTGGTACCCCTAACTCCACGTTGTTCAAAGATCAACTGCACAGGAACTAAGAGCCATGGGCACTGGCTTTAAAACAACAATATCATTCATTGAATTCATTGAGTGCTTACAGTGGAGCCCATTGTGGTTTATTTCTCATAGCCCCACCATGAGATGGATTGCGACTACATTATCCCCCAATTTTAAACATGGGGAACCCAAGTGGGAGAGCATTTTAATCAAGCTCACATAGCTAATAAGTTACAAAAGGACTCCTGGAAAAGGTGAGGAGAGAAACAAGCCCATAAATGTGTGAGAATCTAGCATAGAAGAAAAGGACACTTCAGGGTCCCTGGGTGGTTCAGTTGGTTAAGCATCCAACTCTTGATTTCAGCTCACGTCACAATCTCACAGTTCATGAGATCAAGCCCCACATGGGGCTCTGCGCTGACATCATGGAGACTGGGATTTTCTCTCTCCCTCTGTCTCTGCCCCTCCCTCGCATGCATATTCTCTCTCTCTCTCTAAATAAATAAATAAATAAACAAAAAAAGGAAAGGACATTTGAAATTAAAAGGGAAGAGCTGAATTCTTTAGTACATAGAACTGAGACAACTGAATAAGCAATGTGGAAAATAAATTGAGACTGCTACGTCACATAATACATAAAAATACATATTTAATGTTTAAATTTAAAATTTTTTAAATGTTTATTTTTTGAGAGATAGAGAAAGAGTGTGAGCAGGGGAGGAGCAGAGAGAGGGAGACACAGAATTCGAAGCAGGCTCCAGGCTCTGAGCTGAGCTGTCAGCACAGAGCCCAATGCAGGGCTCAAACTCACGGACCATGAGATCATGACCTGAGCCAAAGTTGGACGCTTAACCGACTGAGCCACCCAGGCGCCCTAATGTTTTAAATATTCTAACATAGCTATAAAGGTACCAGAAGAAAAAAGGAAGAATATTTTTATCATTTAGGTAAGGAAAAGAGCTTCCTAAACATATATAAAGCTCCATATAAAGCTTTATATATAAACATATATAAAGAACCATAAAGGAAAATAGTGACATAAATTCATTTTACTTATAAATGGTATAAAAAATATAATTAAAAAGAAAACATGTTTAAATAAGAAAAATATTTTTCAACATTGAATCAATATCCCTTACATATAAAGAGCTCCTAGCACTGAATAAATGAAAGACAATCCATTAGAAAAATGGGCAAAATATGATGGTTTTTCTATTAGATTTCTCCACAACTAGACTGTAACCTCCTTAAAGGCAGAGTCAGTTTCTTATACCTGGATCTCTTTGGCTCAAACCCATAGGCCTACAGTAGGTAATCAATAAGTATTTGGCTGGCAACTTCTCCCTGCTGGCTTGGCACAACCACAGTAAGAAGCCTTTTCCTCAGCTTCTCTAATGGAGAAGCTGATCTAGAAGTCTCAAACATGAGGCCACCTGCCACACCACAAATTGTGAGGTCAGTCACATGCTGTGGAGAGTTACCCAGAGTGTCCTGCTTTCACTCAGAGCTCATACTTCATGATATTCTTGTTTGAAAAATGGAAAAACTATGTGCCTAGCACAAGAGCGACCCCCCAAATATTTACTGAATGAGGTCATTAATGATTGTCATTGATGTAACAAAATTATCCAACATACTGTGAATGAGTGAAGTAACAATACAAAACACATAGCACTACTAAAATGACTGGGTTTGTTCGTCAGACTGGCCAACAGATAGAAAGAAATCTTTCAAGTAATCCATCCTTGAAGATATTTAATAGTATTCCACACATTCATTCCAAAGCACACCAGGAAGCCTTTTGCTAATTACTCCCAATTCCTAAAAAGTAGGACAAACATTAATGCTTATCAATAGAAGATTCTTTCTACAAGGCTGTCCTTGCAAATACTAGTAAAGAATGAGAGAGAGGGAAAAAAAGCAATTCATTACGAGTTTACTAAAAAAGCCAATAAGAAAATCACCAGAATTAAATAGAATATATGAGCAAAGAAACTGAACAATTAACAAAGAAATGATCATTTTAAATGGAAGATAAATAGGAAAAAATACTTCAGTCTCACTAGCATTAAAAATACTCATTAAACAAAAAAATTTAATTGTAGGCAATTTGATAAATTGAAAGTTATACTGCAGTGCTGGTGTAGTACAATGAGTCAGACTCAAAATCTGCAAGTGAACTTGGGAATGGGTTCAATTCTGAAACACTGTTTGGCAAAGTGTCTCAGGAACCTTAGTTCACATTCTCTGACAGTGTAATTCTTAACTTCTAGGAAATATTTCAGAATGTCAATAAATACCTTTACATGAAGATACCCACTTTGGCACTGTGTTTAATAAAGTTTAGAGCCTCATAAATATCCAACAATGGAAGAAGTATTAATGAAATTCTTTTCTAAATTATATTTATGGGGAATTTTAATGAGGATATTTTTATGATAAAAGATTGATATATGTATGACTTCAAGTTGTACACACGTCAGAGGCGCCTGGGTGGGTCAGTCAGTTCAGCTTCCGACTCTTGATTTCGGCTCCTGTCATGATCCCACAGCCCCCTGTTGTGCTCCACGCTGGATGTAGAGCCTGCTTGAGATTCTCTCTCTCCCTCTGCCCCTCCCCCAATTCATGCACGCTCTTGAAAGAAAGAAAGAAAGAGAAAGAACAAAGAAAGAAAGAGAGAGAGAGAGAGAGAGAGAGAGAGAGAGAGAGAGAGAGAGAAAGAAAGAAAGAAAGAGAAAGAAAGAATACACATCAAAATCTCAATTATGTATCATGTGCAAGAAAAACCTAAACACGCCAAAACCTTAATAGCATAGTAGTATTTCTCTGAGTCTTTGGGGCAATTGTTTTTCTTCATATCTTCATGTGTTTCTCATAGTAAAAATGATTCAATTTAAAAATCATAGAAACAAAATATAAATTCTTCTAGATGATGACATTTCACAGCTAAAAATCTCAACAGGGGTGACTTTTCTCCCGTGGGATTCTACACTGCTTTAAAATGCTGAGAGTTTCAGTCTATTGAACCAGACATTTTGTCTCCTCCCTCCTCTCCTCCCGCCCATTTCTGTTCAGTCTGCTCCTTGAGGGCATCACTGGTCAGTTCAGCCCCGCGCTGCTCCCACCGCGGCTCTGATACCCTCTCTCTGAATCAAATGCTTCTTTCACTCATCTGTTTCTTGGTAACTACCAAGCCCCTTCAAAGTCACTCAACAAACATTCACACAGCACCTCTTTTAACTGCGCTGCTACCTACTGGGCATGCTCTACCTCAGGTCAGAAGTAGAGTTCCTGACAGGAAACGCGGTGCTTCCCACTTCCTGGGCACCACCCAGGGCCAAGCAGACGGAGGGGAGAGCCAGTCAGTGGGTACCACTGATGAAGTCCCCACACTCAGTCCTCCCCAGTCCTGGAGGAGACATCCCTGGACCTCTCTCCTTCATAACTGACTCTTCCTCCCTCCCCCAGCAGGCCGCAACCATCTCATCAAGGGAGGGGGGAGTCATTCCTAAGTGGGTCCCTGACCTCCAGTTTCCTGTGCTCCATTCCATCTCCCCCACTCTACTGGAGTCATCTTTATAAAATGTAAATCTGCTTATATATTTAACGCCCCTCACCCCCACCCTCTTTCTCAACCAGTGTTCTTAAGGCGAATTCTAAACTCTATAATGTGCCTATGTTCCTGGTCCCTCCAAACCTCTCCAGCCTCAACGGTTACCCCTTTTCAGTGTATATGTTTATGTAATTACTCCATGAGTTTGCGGGGAGCATTTGCTGTGTATCAGGCACTGTGCTGGGTGCAGGGGATCCAGCCGTGCAGGAGACACACCCTGTAGGCATGGAGGTCAGTTTTCACTATAGCTGCCCTCTGTCCTGGCTGTGCAGCATGTGATACGTGCACAGCAGTACTGGCATCACCTAGGAGCAGAGGCTCAGACCCTTTCACAGGCCTACTGACCACAACTAGCACTGCAATGTGCAGGTGGTTTCTTATGCATGTCAAAGTCTGAGAAGCCCTGCTTCGGGTCTCTTGAAACTTCAGCGCTTGCTCTCACCACATGCCTTTCATCAGCCCTGGCTACTCTTTGCCCTTCCCTCTGCCTAACTCCCACCCTCCCTCAGTTTCTGCATGATTTCCTGTCTGCTAGGAAGACTTCCTTCCCTGCCCTCCTAAGTTAGGGTTCAGTGACCTCCTCCAAATGTTGTCACCATCAAAACACACACACACACACACACACACACACACACACACACACACTTTGGAAATAAGTATTTAAAAAAAGGAGGGGGGCACCTGGGTGGCTCAGTTCATTGAGCATCAGACTTTGGCTCAGGTCATGATCTCACAGTTCGTGGGTTTGAGCCCCACATCAGGCTCACTGCTGTCAGCCTGTCAGCACAGAGCCCACTTCAGATCCTCTCTCTCTCTCTCTCTCTCTCTCTCTCTCTCTCTCTATTCCTTCCCCACTTGCACTCACCCCAAGATAAATGAGTATTAAAAACAAACAAACAACAAAAAACCACTTAGGGCTTTGTACCATCTGTTGTACAGGCAGAGGCTGTGTCTGTCTTCATAACCACATCCCTAGCATAAAGCCTGTGTCTGACATAGAGTAGCAGGTCAATAAAAAAGCAGTTAAAAAAAAAGCACAGAATTCAGTGCAAATATAAAATTCCCAGGCTTAATAAATAATTTAAAGTTTCTAAATTCCTGAGGACAGGATGGGATTTGGAGTGGGGGGGCGGGGAGAGGGCTGGTGAACAGGTTCCTAGGAAGAAACCACTACTATCTGCATTTCATGCTGCATGTTTTACATACAGGCTTAGCCTTTTATGGAACTCCCCACTGGCCCTCTAGACATTTTTGTATAAATCAGAAAGAGAAGCTCCTCCCTCAGCACAGATGTAACGCTAGGCTAGGGTGCACGGAGGATTCGGCACACAAACCACAAGCTGGTTTCCAGTTGCCACCCCCTCCCCCCACGTAGGGCGTAGCCTGCACAACCATATATGGTGGCCCTGCCTTGTACCCACAGTTAGATAGTCCCAGTCTTGGAAGAATGGCCTTGGAACAAGTACTGGAAACCAGGTCCTGGCTCCACATGACCCTGAGTAAGGAATTTAACTTCTTATACAATGGATATCCATAACATCAGCCATGCCTACTGTATGGGGCTTAGAGAATCAACATTTTAAAATAGAGTGGAGTCATACCTTCTACAGAGTTTATTTTCTGAAGTCAAAGGGTAAGGTAAAAATTTCAAATGACCAAATTACTCTTGAAAATTCCTTACCACCACTCAGGAAGTAAAGTCCCATGCTAGGCTGACGTGCCCCGCTGGAGACGGGCACGCAGCTCTCAATAAGCCTACCACAACCTGAAAGGAGGGAAGAGATGCTCATTCCTTGGTAGAACAATAGTTGAACTAATTGGCACACATATGTGGGCCATGTCTACCTGAAGTATAGAGTCACCCTCAGTGCAATGAGATGCTCGCAATACAAGGCCTTCAGCCTGGGAGGCAGCTGAGGGAACAGCAAGCGTCCCCCCTCCCATTGCATACCCCCTCTGGAGTACTTACCCCCTGACGGGGCTAGCAAGTGAAATCACTGACTCCATTTAAATTAAGTTCCCCTTTCCCTCCTTTCTGTGCCAAACACATATAATTTGAACAAGTTAAATGCATAGTAATGAAGGTTGAAAACTCTGAAGCAAAATATAAATGCAAAGCATTATTTTTGTGATACACCTACCCAATTGGTATTCTGTGTCAAGGGGAAATCCACACTGTCCCATACGAAAGGCTCCCAGTGTGGAAAACCTTGAACTGACTCCATTAGCTCAAGGCACATGTGCAGAGGAGAAGGCCAGTGTGCTCCTGTAAGAGCTCGTGCTTTGGGTTGTGTTCCCCATCAGCACAGAGCCATTCACAGTCTTCACCTCGCTCCTCTCCTGCCTAATAGTGAGGTAGGAATAAGATCTACTGGCTGAAAGAGGGAGATGGAACAAGGAGCCACATTAACATCAAAGCTACAGGAACAACCCTCTTGGATTCATTGATGCCCTGAGGCAGTCTCTCAGATCAGCACCAGCACAGGCCACCAAACAAACAGTCCTCTCAGCTGGCTGGTCCAACACTTGCAGTACTGAAGAAAAGTCCCAGCACCTTCCAGATAAAAGCAACATGTGCCCTTTGCTTTCCAGAGCAAAATGCATCACTCTGAATGCCACCAAAATAAACACTTATCTTCATATGCTATCTGGGCCACGCGGGAAACATTGTATTGAACCTATGACCTACCATTCAATCCTACATAAAGAACAGAATGCTTTACAAACAAAATCGTTTTTTAAAAACAAAAGCAAAGTACTATTTAACATCTCTGCAGCTCTGCTATGACCACATGCCCCACGTTTCCATACTTCTAACATAGCTAATCCCCATTCAACAGGAAACCTCCTAAGAGAAAAGCAAGTTTTAAGCTGTGTATGGCTATTGATGTAAATTCTTCATTAATACACTTTGAGGAAGTATCGTAGCAAAAACAAATACATATTAACACCCCACTGTGAATATTAATACTGTCTCTGATGGAAAGCTGAGGTCATCAGGAGAAGAACTCTATTCAGAAACTGTATTTTTTTTAATGTTTTATTTATTTTTGAGAGAGAAGGAGAATGTGAGCAGAGCAAGGGCTGAGAGTGAGAGGGACAAGGATCCAAAGCAGGCTCTGTGCTGAGAGCAGAGAGCCCGACACAGGGCTTGAACTCACGAACTGTGAGATCACGACCTGAGCTGAAGTTGGGACACTCAACACCCTCAGCCTCCCCTATTCAGAAACTCTTTTTTTTTTTTAATTCCAATATAGTTAAACATACAATGTTATATTAGTTTCAGGCATACAACATAGTAACTCAACAATTCTCTATATTACTCAGTGCTCATCAAGATAAGTGTACTCTTAATCCCCTTCACCTAATAGGGCATCTGATGGTGTTACCTACTGTGCTAGGTACTACGGAAGACAAATACAAAGAGGATCTGGCCAGAGTCACTGTCCCACGTCTTCCTTTCCCCCAAGAAGGCTTAAAGTCTACAAATGCCTTGAGCCAACAGCTCACCATACAGGAAAAACACCAACTTGGCAGAAAAAGAGATCAAGAAGTCTTATTTGGTCGGTGACAAGTTCAAATGTTCCATAAGGATCAGGGTAACTCGGCAATCCAAACCTTTTATTCAAAACAGACACAACAGCCTCAGGTAACAACACTCAGCTGATGGAGGAAAAGAAAATGCAAGACAGTAACAAAGGAACAGGACCTCTTTTACTATCCCAAGTGCATAAATAAAGGTATGGTTCAGGATGGTCTTAATACTCACTGTTCTTCTTGTACATCAAAATTTCAAAGGAATTCATCTCATAGTTCTCAAATGTTTGTCGAACCTTTTCAATTGTGTCTTTATCAGTCAGCTCCCCATACATGAAACTGCAAATCAACCAAAAAGCTGAAGTTAGTTCCACAAATACTGACTATTGTACCATCATATGTTAAATATGTTTCCTATACCCAGCACTGTGATATGTGAAATGAACACACACACACACACACACACACACACACACACACACACAAATGCAAACATTCATTCAATCAAGAAAGCTTCACTAATTCAACTGTGACTGGCACTCTACCACTGCCCCCCAAAAATGAACAGTATTATAAGGAAGACACCCAGAAAAGTGTGGATCAGGAAACAGTATGACCAACACTTTTGGAATTACAGAATACAGGCACAGAGTGGTCAGTGAAGGCTTCCCAGGGTAGAGGCAAATGAAATCTAAAGAGCAGGTGGAAATTAATGAGAAGAGGAAGGGAAAAAACATTCCAGGCAAAAGACGAGCATATGCAAAGGCACAGAGGTTAAGAGTGAGGTTAATTCTGGAATCTGAATGTAGTTCAGTTCAGTGTGACTGGAATATACACAAGGTGGGGAGATTTCACAACAGATAACATAGAAATAAAAGCACAGACCAAATCACGAAGGAGCACATGGCATTACAAGCCATGTGAAGTCATTTAAACTTTATCTTGAAAGCAATGGGGTGGAGGGAGCAAACACTGGGAGGTTTGAAGCAAGACAGTTCCATAATCAGATTTGCATTTTAGAAATACAACTCAGCGAAACTTCCCAGGAAAGATGGCAGAATAAATGTGGGCCATATATTTTTCCTCTTCTAATTCCCAACAAAATAAACAAAAGAATGGGGAAAAAATCACAGAAATTCATCAGCCAAAGAATTGCACCAAAGGGTGCAATTTGATGCTCTAAACATTAAGGCAGAGCTGAGGAAAGAAACAGAAGATTCAGCCACTGTCTGGGAAGCTCTGTTTCCTACCGACCCCACCCCAGCCCACCCCCAAAAAAGCACCAGGTTTAAAAAATTGAAATGATAAAATCCTGTAACTCTTAGTACTGCTCACATTTGGAGAAAAGTAGACTAAGGCGGGGTGGGGGTGGTGGAGATAAGTAACATGGAAGAAAATTAGAGAAAACCTCTAGATAGTAGATATTCCTACCGACTAATACTGGTTCTCAGCAGAGGCCCGAAAACTGCCAGGACTGTCCATTTTCCTGGGCCCCACCATGAATATGGTCTGAAGACCCAGATTTGTCCCTCTAGGAATAAGACACACCCCAACTAGGTGGAGTAAACCATGGCACCGGGACACTAACAAAATGGGAGAGGACAAAAGCCATCTCTCAATGGGGCAGGAAAAGCCACTCCTGACCACCTCAGGCCTGCATGTGACCAGAAAAGAAGGACACCAACGCCCAGCCTCTGAATCTCGGGTAATGTGGAAGCAGTGGCTTGTGTTCCTAAACAATCCCATCTTCCAAAATTGTGCACGCGGAATGCAATCCAACTTCCTCTTGATGCCTTGAATCACAGAATCTTAGAATTTCAGAGCTACAAAGAACCTCAGAGGCAACCATCAACTCCAATGCTTCGCTTGGCCTCATACTGGAACAGCCTTGAGCTTACTGTAGGCTTCTGCTTGCCAGCACTCTATAAAAAAAAAATGTGCCCTAGCTGTTGACTTTATAAATTCTGTGTCACTTGTGTTATTATGTCCCTTCCCAGCCCACTGAGAGACATTATTATCTATGGTTCACCTTGTGCTTCTCTCATGCAGCACTCTGCTTTTCATCTATGAATCAGGAAAACAGACAACCGAGCTTGTTGAATTACCTTTAAAAAGATGGCTAGATCAAGACTAAATTCGCCCTGCCTGAGAACAAGAGGACTTTTCCTAGGAGGTAAAAACGGAGCTCTGGGACCATCTTATATAGCCAGTTGCCTTTTTTTTTTTTTTTTTTTTTTTTTTTTAATTTTTTTTTTCAACGTTTATTTATTTTTGGGACAGAGAGAGACAGAGCGTGAACGGGGGAGGGGCAGAGAGAGAGGGAGACACAGAATCGGAAGCAGGCTCCAGGCTCTGAGCCATCAGCCCAGAGCCTGACGCGGGGCTCGAACTCACGGACCGCGAGATCGTGACCTGGCTGAAGTCGGACGGTCAACCGACTGCGCCACCCAGGCGCCCCGCCAGTTGCCTTTTTTAGCTTTCTCTGAGTTAATTTGCTAGATAAGTGACCCCCATTTACGTGACATGATGGTATACATGCTGGCAGTTTCCTTCACAAGGTAAAATGAATCCCTGTAAAATGGAGACTTGAAATAAGTGAAGTGCCGTAATTACTCCCAGCTTCCATCAGTCTTATGTACTGTAATATAACGGTAGCCATAAGTTTCCTTTACCTGGACATTAGATTTCATATGCCTACAATGCAAGAAATAAGCAAAAGAGGTTCCTGAGCCATTAGGAATATAGTGAGCACAAAGGCATGTTTACTTTATTGTTAGGGAGGGGACACTTGCAGAGAATTAAATACGTTTCCTACAGTTGTGCATAAAAAAGTTGGCTAACTTAAGTGTCTGATTATAGCCAATAAGAAGCAAGAAAGGGAAGGAAACGTTGCTTCAGTCACACCAAAAAGTGAAGCTAACTCTCCCGATTTGTTTCTATTGTATATGTGTATATACCGATGTAGACGCAGATATGGATGTAGATGCTTATGAGGAGAACCACAAATATAACAGAATTTTATTGCGGTATTTAATAGTCATAATTTCCAAATCTTTGAGGGAAGAAGGGGAATCTTACATTTCCCATTCCCCAGACCCAAAACACCTAAAATATAAGAAAATGGTATTTTCAAAGCATTTAATACTTTTCACCAAACTAGTTACATGGCTGATTTAATACCATCAAAATGAAAACCAAAGACTATGCCTGTGTCAGACAGGTTTTGCCACCCCTCAGAGAGGAGTTGCTTTCTTGATCTGGCAGGTCTGGGAAAACGATTCCACTTAATGCAAACACCACTAAAGACAGAAGACTCCGAAGAAGGCAAGGAGTGAGAGAAGCCCAAGGCTGTGCTGAGCCAAGACCTTGCCAGGGCAGTGCAGGGGGGCGTCTGGCACGGCCAGGGACAGGCTCTACTCTGCGTGCTCTGCTGGCTCTGCTCTCCTCCACACCGTGAAGGTGCTTTAAAAGAGTGTTTCTAGCACCACAGCTCAAGGGTACAGCCTGGTTAGTAACCCGGTCAAATGCATAGGCTATGTGCACTGTTAGCATCATTTGCCTCTGTCTTTGAGGTTGTGACCGGAGATGTGACAGAATGATTCAGAAGGCAACAAAATCCTAGCTCTCTTCTCCTTTTCTGGTGAAAAGCCCTATGAACAAAGTCCTTGTTTCCAACATCATAGTGATTCTTCTCAAATAGTCATGTATTTTTTTTAAATTAATTTAATCATTGGGGTGTCTGGGTGGCTCAATCAGCTAAGTGGCTGACCCTTGGTTTCAGCCCAGGTCATGATCTCACAATTCGTGCTGACAGCACAGAGCTTGCTTGAGATTCTCTCAATCAATCTCTCTAAATAAATAAATAAATAAATAAATAAATAAATAAATAAATAAATCTTAAAAAATTAATTTACTCATCTAAAATTTTATTTCATTTTCATTTGATTTTATTTCATCATCTTTCAAATCATGTAACATCTCACAAACTTTTGAATTCCTGTTTTATAAAGAAAATGACTTTCCCGAGTTTTTCTAGCACCCCTCCCCCACATCTCAGTGACTTCAAGTCCCTTATTTTGTACAGACCATGCTTTAAGGCTTCTTGGATTTCCCAGCATGTTGCGTGAACTAGAGGTAATATTACCATAAACATTCCCGTATAAACATTAAATGAGAGAAAGGCAAATCCCACACCAAGTAAGCCATTTTTATTTTTCCAGAAAATACCAGGATAGACTGGTCAACAGAACAACCCCAAACATAAATACCTGCAGGTACTGCTTTTTTGCATCACTTCCGCCCTGTGATAGCCAGACAGCTTGCAAAATCCATCATTGCTGTACACGATAGGCCAGTCCACTATCTGGGCATTCCCCAACACAAAATTAGTATCTGTTAAGAAAAAAAAAGGAAGGAGAAAAGAAAAGAAAAGAAAAGAAAAGGGCATATGAGGCAAGACATTAGTTGAGATTCAATGAGGATATAAATAATGTCAACCAATCCAGGTATCTTTGCTTCCCTCTAAAACAGTCTCTTCAACAGGAAAATGGCCCTGTGCAGAATACAAAAGAACAGTCCTTTAGAGCTGAATATTTGGAATCCAAATGCTAAGGTTATTATACTCCAAGAAGAAGTTAGCCAAGGAAGCATACTTAACCAACCAACCGATGAATCTTGCAGAGATTCAGTGATTCCCAGGAGATACATTCAAGTTCTAACTAATCTCAATGAATGTACACTGGTACTATGGAGCAAGAGAGAACATAAAAGGAATTTCTTCTGGGCTCCATCTAGCATCTTAGCCTTATCAGTCTTTTGGCCAAAAGCTACACATTGGCCTTGTTGACCCTGAGTAGCATTTACCCATGCTAAGAGGAGACAGTCTTCTTAGGAGGCAGAGGAAGAGAGACAGAGGATTGCCTCAAGAAACACACCAGATAGCCCTCCTCTTGGTAAGGAAGTGACTAGACACCCCCCCCCCCCATACTAGAGCCTTGCAGAACCTGATCAAGAGGCTCGTGATGGCAAAAGGTTTCTTGCTGATTTTGAGATTTTTGTAGCAGCAGACGCCACGTGTCAGAGCTCTTTCACTGACCACCAGCCCACGTTCACTTCAGATGCAGGGATGAAGTCAGCAGGTATGGCTGCTCAGTGGGTTCTCATCACTTCCCACATTTCTGAAAATCAAAAGCCTTCAGTATTTTCTGTGCTCTATCAACTGTCCCTTTTTTTCTCTTCAAGACATTAAATTAAGCAAATAACATCCAGAATTTAAATATAATCATTTTTAGCTTGGCTCTCTCCTCTCCACAGAATACTTACCCCTTCCTCAAGAAAAGAAAGAACATGCACAAACCCTTCTTTATTGTAAACTGATGGGGGTTTGTTTGTGTATGTGTACTGGATAGAGTGAAACAGTAGTGACATATAATGTCTTCATTTAATTGGGAGGTTAATTTTATTCTAGTACAGCATTTATTATTTATTCACAACATGGGTAACCATCCTTCCTATCTATGTGGGGAGGAGTGGAGGAATGAAAGGGAGGAGAAATAACTAAATACAGTAATCTACTTTTGAGAATGTTTTCATCTATTTAAAAGGAACTATTAAATCTATTTAAAACACAACTTTCATGAAGTTAATCTATAAACCTGTTAAATTTATAAATAAGCTTTTATTGAAAATCTACAACCAGTCTTTCCCTCTGTCTCTCCCATATAGTCATGAATACTTGTTGAGTGCCCACTAGGTACCAACCCACCTTATAAGACCCTGGAGATATCCAGCCTGATGAGATATGGTCCATGCACTCCAGGAACTTATCAGGACAAGAAGATGTGCATAACCAACTGAAGAAAGCAGTAACAAACTGATTAACTCCAAGGTAGGCAAAGAATTGTGTCTCAGAGGGGTCATATATGAACTTGTTCTAGTCTGGAAAGATGAGTAAGACTCATTCAAACATTGTGAATGCCTAACATGTATGATACAAAAACAATATTTAGAGAAACGAAAATATGATGCCTGCCTTTGGTAAGGCTGTGGGAGGAAGGGAACATTCCAGGCTGAGAAGCAACATGAGCAAAGGTCTGACAACATGGAACACATAAAGACAGGTGTAGACAAACAAAGGTCAGTCAGGAAGATTGGAGAATGAGCCCAAATACCAGACTGGGATGGGTCTTGACTGTCAAAGATTTTCGACTTTGTTCTAGAGACAGAATAACTCTTTATATGTTGGTCTTTTCTTCCTGAATAATTCACATTTCTTGAAAAGAACAACTTAGCCTTTAAAAAAAGCACAACATTCACTAAATCACCCCTGAGTGTATATGAAGTCCAGTCAGTTTAACTATCTCTCTTGTTGAGTAAAATTGTCAGTAATTTCCTTCAAAGACTTAGAGCAGTTAAAGAAAACTGAGTGAGCTTTTTCATGGCTAGTGCCCCACTAAAGCTATGTGTTAAGAGGGAATAAGAGCCAGTTATAGATAATAATTGACTGCTTGTGTTTATTTTCTCTCCTCTCTAGGCACCATTAACATAAAATTAAATGAATTAAAAAGGTAAAAATCCACAAAAATTAGAGGAAAAGAAAACAGAAAAAAAAATGACTATGGAAGAAGCAGAAATAATACAGGAAACAAAAAGAACTTTAAAAAAAAAAAAAGATCCCCAATTAGCATCCTTAGAGAGATTCAAGAGATATTACATCCATAAAACAAGAACAGGATGACAAAGAAAAAAAAATAAGAGAACATGTAAGACCTCCTGTAAATTAAAAGTGAGTAATTAAAAATTCAATGTAAATGTTAGAAGATAAAGTCTTGCAGAGAGTAGCACAGAAAAACACAAGAAATATTTTTTAAAAAAATAAGACACCCTGATGAACAGGGATGCAAAATTCCTCAACAAGATATTAGCCAACCAGATCCAACAATACATTTAAAAAATTATTCACCACGACCAAGCAGGATTTATACCTGGGATGCAGGGCTGGTTCAATATCCACAAAACAATTAATGTGATTCATCACATCAATAAAAGAAACAACAAGAACCATATGATCCTCTCAATAGATGCAGAGAAAGCATTTGATAAAATACAGCATCCTTTCTTGATAAAAACCCTGAAGAAAGTAGGGATAAAAGGAGGATACCTCGAGATCATAAAAGCCATATATGAACAACCCAACACTAATATCATCCTCAATGGGGAAAAACTGAGAGCTTTCCCCCTAAGGTCAGGAACAAGACACGGATGTCCACTCTCACCACTGTTATTCAACATAGTATTGGAAGTCTTAGCCTCTGCAATCAGACAACACAAAGAAATAAAAGGCATTCAAATCAGCCAGGAGGAAGTCAAACCTTCACTCTTCGCAGATGACATGGAACTCTACAAGGAAAACCCAAAAGATTCCACCAAAAAACTGCTAGAACTGATCCATGAATTCAGCAAAGTTGCAGGATATAAAATCAACACACAGAAATCAGTTGCATTCCTATACACCAACAATGAAAGAGAAATCAAGGAATCGATCCCATTTACAGTTGCACAAAAAAAACCATAAAATACCTAGAAACAAATCTAACCAAAGAGGTGAAAAATCTATACACTGAAAACTATAGAAAGCTTATGAAAGAAATTGAAGAAGACACAAAAAAATGGAAAAAGATTCCATGCTCCTGGATAGGAAGAACAAATATTGTTAAAATGTCGATACTACCCAAAGCAATCTACATATTCAATGCAATCCCTATCAAAGTAACACCAGCATTCTTCACAGAGCTAGAACAAATGATCCTAAATGTGTATGGGACCAGAAAAGACCCCGAATAGCCAAAGCAATCTTGAAAAAGAAAACCAAAGCAGGAGGCATCACAATCCCAGACTTCAAGCTGTACTACAAAGCTGTAATCATCAAGACAGTATGGTACTGGCCCAAGAACAGACACTCAGATCAATGGAACAGTATAGAGAACCCAGAAATGGACCCATAAACGTATGGCCAACTAATCTTTGACAAAGCAGGAAAGGATATCCAATGGAATAAAGACAGTCTCTTCAGCAAGTGGTGCTGGGAAAACTGGACAGTGACATGCAGAATGAACCTGGACCACTTTCTTACACCATACACAAAAAGAAACTCAAAATGGAATGAAGACCTCAATGTAAGACAGGAAGCCATCAAAATCCTAGAGGAGAAAGCAGGCAAAAACCTTGTTGATCTTGGCCACAGCAACTTCTTACTCAACACGTCTCCAGAGGCAAGGGAAACAAAAGCAAAAATGAACTACTGGGACCTCATCAAAATAAAAAGCTTCTGCACAGTGAAAGAAACAATTAGCAAAACTAAAAGGCAACCAATGGAATGGGAGAAGATATTTGCAAAACACATATCAGATAAAGAGTTAGTATCCAAAATCTACAAAGAACTTATCAAACTCAACACCCAAAAAACAAATAATCCAGTGAAGAAATGGGCAAAAGACACAAATAGACACTTCTCCGAAGACATCCAGATGGCCAACCAACACATGAAAAAATGCTTAACATCACTCATCATCAGGGAAATACAAATCAAAACCACAGTGAGATACCACCTTACACCTGTCAGAATGGCCAACATGAACAACTCAGGCAACAACAGATGTTGACGAGGAATCGGAGAAAGAGGATCTCTTTTGCATTGTTGGTGGGAATGCAAACTGGTGCAGCCACTGTGGAAAACAGTATGGAGCTTTCTCAAAAAACTAAAAATAGAACTACCCTATGACCCAGCAATTGCACTACTAGGCATTTATCCACGAGATACAGGTATGCTGTTTCAAAGGGATACATGCACCCCCATGTTTATAGCAGCACTACCAACAATAGCCAAAGTATGGAAAGAGCCCAAATGTCCATCGATGGATGAATGGATAAAGAAGATGTGGTGTGTATATGTATTATTCCGCAATCAAAAAGAATGAAATCTTACCATTTGCAACTACGTGGCTGGAACTGGAAGGTATTATGCTAAGTGAAATTAGTCAGAGAAAGACAAAAATCCTATGACTTCACTCATATGAGGACTTTAAGAGACAAAACAGATGAACATAAGGGAAGGGAAACAAAAATAATATAAAAACAGGAAGGGGGACAAAACAGAAGAGACTCATAAATATGGAGAACAAACTGAGGGTTACTGGAGGGGGTGTGGGAGGGGGGATGGGCTAAATGGGTAAGGAGCATTAAGGAATTTACTGCTGAAATCATTGTTGCACTATATGCTAACTAATTTGGATGTAAATTTTAAAAAATAAAAAAGAAATAAGACAGAGAGGACCAATCCAAGAGGAACAACTTGCCTCCTAACAGGAACAGCAGAAAGAACAACATGAGAAAAAGCCAGAGACATTTTTTTTTTAATTAAAACAACCAAATGTAGAATAAAGATATTCAGATGTGCAAAGAGCTAGGAAAGTTATTTCTCACATATTCTTCCTCAGGAAGTTACTTGGGGATGTGTATCAGCAAAGTGAAGGAGTAAGGAAAGAAGACAACATGTGAACTAGAAGGAAGAGTGGCTCCAAATATAGAAAGCAGGAAGGAAGCTAATAGAAAGATTTAGCACAGAATGGTTCAGAGAACAGAAGTTCCAGAAGAGAGTTATCTAGGGAAAGAGGAAGTCAGATTCTGATAACTTTCTTGATCACCTGAAACAACATAAAAAGTCAATATGGTTATTATAATTTGGGGAAGAGAGGCAGGAAAAATTAGAAGCATCAAAGAAAACAAAAGCTGTGCAAGAAAGGAAACCAAATCACACTATGTCATTATCGCTCTCACAACAGTGTAAACACCTTATTAATTTCCAATATTTAAAACCAACATATGGTCAAGGCATGAAATACTTAACTATAAGTATCTGAATATAACTGTATCAATTCCAACACTGTGAAAATGCAAATGATAAGTTGAGAGAGAGAAGTGAGAACAATCATGGGATGGTGTCTAGTGGTGACATAATAAAAAAGAAAGGTATATAGGAGCGCCTGGGTGGCTCTGTCAGTTAAGTGTCTAACTCTTGAATTTGGCTCAAATCATGATCCCAGGGTCATGGGATCCAACCCCAAGTTGGGCTCCATGCTAGGTATGGAGCCAGCTTGAGATTTTCTCTCTCTCTGCCCCTCCCCTGCTCATACTCATTTTCTCTCCTTCTGTCAAGAAAGAAAGAAAAGAAAAGAAAAGAAAAGAAAAGAAAAGAAAAGAAAGAAAGAAAGAAAGAAAGAAAGAAAGAAAGAAAGAAAGAAAGAAAGAGGAAGGAAGAGAAAGAAAGAGAGGGAGGAAGGAAGAAAGAGAGGGAGGAAGGAAGAAAGGAAGGAAGGAAGGAAGGAAGGAAGGAAGGAAGGAAGGAAGGAAGGAAGGAAGGAAGGAAGGAAGATTTTCCTTAAAGTTGCAAAGATAACCAATAAAGGAGTAAAATAATTGTATTAGGAGAAAAGGGTAGAAAGTAAATAAAGTGAGATAAAAACTCAGCTAAATTAACTGAAGTCAACAGCTAATAGCTAAAAGTGATAAATCTAGAAATAGCTGTAATGCATATTATTTAGAGACATGGCAGAAACTATAAGAAGAAACAGCTAAAATTAGAGTATGTGACTTCTGGTGAGCAGGATAGGCAAAGGGACAAGGCACGGGATGATTCTTTTTCTTCATAAGCTTCTTCAGTTTGATTTTTTTTCAACCAAGAACGTATATTACTTTGATAAAAATAAGTATATTCTTAATTTTTAATGAACTTAATCAGAAAAAATTAACTTATTGATTAATTTTTTTATTTGCTAAAAAATGAGAACAGGATACACTCAAGCTCCAGATATCACTGCAATTTCCCATAACTGCATTCTGGCCATCCTGAAATGTGCTCACCCTTCCTCAAGCATTTCCATTGTCCCTGGGGTGCAGATAACAGCCTTATCTGGGAAAAACCACATCTCCTAGTATCTTCTTGGACTTCAGAAAGGAAATAGAAAAATAGGAAGTAGTGTAGGAATAGAAACATCAACCTACTGATCATCCAGTCAGAGGATTTTTCAATCATAGATTTCAAAATTCCAAAATAGTTATCTCTCACTGTTAACCCAAGCAAGAAATTATAGTTGGCAGGGAGCAAGATTCCCTTGTCACTATGTGATAGAAGATTTAGGAATTCCCTCTTTACTGAAGGATGTGGCCTGAATGAAGGAAAGAATTCTAGTCCTAGTCACAAAGTCATTTGCCTCCAACAGGAGAGAAATTCTTCCCCTTTCCCCTGCCTCTCCCTTGCACACACGTATATCCTACTATGGTTGCTGGAAAGGGAGAATATTCTAGATTCCCTTCAATTCCTAAGCTACAAATAATTGACCTGCAAATTGACTTCCAAAATCCAATCTATTTATAAATTGTGGGCTACCTATACAAATAACATCACATGTATCATCAGAAACTAAGAGATTCCACACAGGCAATATTCCAGGTATTAATAATAATGTATACCATTTATTGTTATTTACTCTGTGCCAGGCTCTGTACTGAGACTTTATCATATATTAAGGTGGGGTTTTTTAACCATTGTAACAATCTTTGTGAGGTGGTATTACTTTACTAAAGGAAGTGTCATGGATTTCATCATTTTACTCATGAGTACACTGAGCGTCTGCAGACACAGTCAGTCATAGCAGGTTAGAGTTAGGATTTGAATCCAGGTCTATATGACTTCAAAATCCATGCTTTTAATCATCATATTACATCATCTCTCTCTTACTCCATTAAGTACTAAAATCAGACCATTTCTATGAAAATCTTTGTAACACATTAATGTTCCTTCCTATAAAAATACTAAGTATAATGAGACCTTTAATTGATGATTCAACAATGCCATTATTGTTATCATATATCATGATTCTATCTTGTGATCTACAATGATGTCCTCAGGAAATATTGATGTGGGTAGAAGCAATTGTTTTTCATCTAAATGTTTGGGTTCTTCTGTCTACTTTTCAATGTTTTGTCTCTTTCCTCACTTGCAAATTATCACTTCCCACTTCTTAAAACATAGTATGCTGACCTATTCTATAACAGCACTGCTTCCACACAGTGACAGAAGAGAAGGGACAGGAGAGGAGGGGACACTTTGTGCCTGGATCCCCATCTGACATCTGTGGAGAGGACACCACACTGGCAACTTAAAGGTGCTGCAGAGTAAACCTGGCTGTATTAGCCTCCTGAGCACCGCCTCAGCTCTTATGGAGTCTGGAAAGGATCCAGAAGCTTCCAACTATGCCACTAGTGCTGAAGTTGCATAAGCAGATGGTTATCACAGTGGAGTGAAGCCACCCAGTAGCCAAAGGCTGTGTGTCAAACTGCCCCACTTGGCGGTTCAGGCAAATATCAGAGATGAACTGCACAGTCAATGGGGGCCTAGATGGGATGAAGTTACATACACACACACACACATTTACACACATACACATAACACACACATATGCACACACATACACATATACACACACACACAAGGGAGTATGTGTTGGGTTGAGGCAGGGCATCAAGTTCTGTTGCCTCTACCCCACACACCATCATGGGGAAAAGCAATGGGAAGGGCAGAACTGGATTCTGAGCACAAGAGACTAAGTCACCTAAAAAAGAATAGTAAAGGGGCACCTGGGTGGCTCAGTCGATTAAGTGTCCGACTTCGGCTCAGGTCATGATTTCATGGTTTATGGCTTTGAGCCCCGCATTGGGCTCTATGCTGACAGCACGGAGCCTGGAGCCCACTTCGGATTCTGTGTCTCCCTCTCTCTCTGCCCCTCCCCCCTCTCCCTCTTTCTCTCTCAAAAATAATAAATAAACACCTTAAAAAAAGAATAGTTAAAATGGAAGAGCTGGAGATACTACTAACTGGGATATTCATAATCTCCCTTTGCTGTTGAGTGGAGCAGGAGCTTCTGAGGGAGATAAGATTTGCTAAATAAAATAAAGAAGTGGACCTAGGTGGGTCTGAGTCAATTTGCTACCATGCCTCCAGAAGTATGTCTGCAAAAGAGATAGGTTCAGAAAGCGGGAATCCCGTGAAAAAAAGTGCAATAAATTCTGGTGCAAGAACCCCATGACAGCACTTTTGCTTAACCAAGTCTTAATTCTTCCAGGCGGTTGGCTATGTTCCCGCTGGTGAAGAATGCCAAAGAAGAGGGCTCTAGTGAAGTGACATGGACTTTCTAGTCAAAGGGAGAGACATGCACTACATATCCAAACATAAATGACTCTGGGATTATTTACTATTTTCCTAGCTGAATATATGAAAATTTATTTCAAAGCCAAACAAAACTTAATTAGGTAAGTATCCCACTGCATGAACAAAACATCAAAAAACAGACTGCCGCAGAACTGGCCTGATCTGGATATAAGTGATTTGGAGATTGTAAACTGGAAAATGTTGGGATATCTGCCATTCTTCATCAGTGAAAAGGGCATCATCACCTTCAAGACTGCGTGTATTAACAGTCACTGGATCATTACTCCATAAGGTAGACACTGGTATTAATCCATTTTTATAGATATTGTACAAAGGCTTAGTAAATCGAAGAAACTTTCCCTAGGTCATATGTCTGGTAGAGCTGGGACTGTCTAACACTGTATCAGGGTTCTCCACAGAAACAGAACGAATAGGAGGTGTGTGTGTATGTGTATGTGTGTGCGTATTTATATATGTAAAGAAAGAGGGAAAGATTTATGATAAGGAATTGGCTCATGTGATTATAAAGGCTGACAAGTCCCAAGATCTGCAGTTGGCAAGCTGGAGACCCAAGAGACATAATGGTGTAGTTCCAGTTCAAGTCTAAATGCCTAAGAAACAAGAGAGATGATGGTGTAGGCCAAGGAAGAGCCAATGTTTCAGTTCAAACCCAAAGGCAGAGAGAAACTAATGTCTCAGCTTAAAAGTAGTCAGACAAAAGGGGAAAGTCAGCCTTTTGTTCTATTCAGGCCTTCACCTGATTAGATGAAACCCACTCACAGTAGGGAGAGCAATCTGCTTTATTCAGTCTACTGATAGAAAAGTTACACTCATCTAAAACCATCGCAGAAACACCCAGAAAAATATTTGACCAAATATCTTGACATACTCTAACCAAGTCAAGTTTACACACAAAAATTAACCATCACAAACACTAAAGCCAATACTCTTAACTGTATAATGCCCTGCAGTAATCTTTAACAGAAATCAGCAGAACCATAGCTCACAAATTCTGCAGCTCCCTCAAAGTCCTTGGTAGTACTCCAGGACTCTAGATTTGGCAGAATACAGTACCTCTATAAAGCTCTACTTTGATAAATAGCTTTTATGATAAATAGCTTTTATGATAAATAGCTTTTTATGATAAATAGCTATTTATCTTTCCATGCCTGGGGCTTCCACTGAGAGAAAGGAGTATCTACCCATCCCCAGAAACAAGTGTTAAAATGAATACTTTGACCTCCTTCTTCACCCCCCTCATTTATACCTGCCTAAGTAGATTGATCAAGCTATCAATAGGTATCTCAAGGGCAAGGGGAATCCACTCTGTGCATCTTGACCTCTCAGACTTGCCTGTGCCTTGTGTGGTAGGGGAAGCCAGGGCCTGAACTACTTCTCTCAGAACCCATTTGTGACAGCCCTCTGTTCTGTCATCTCCAGCTTCTTGGCCTAGGAGTAGGTCAGTGACTCATGGTCTAGAGGCCAAAGTCCAGGCTTGAGGAGGGAGACAGGTGGCAGCATGTTCCCTTGTCCAGTTTAATAGTTATAAACCTGATACCGTATTTTGACCTTCATGTGGCTCCTTCAGAGAGTCTTCACTTGGGTAAAAATCTGGAGGGATAAAGGTTAAAGGCTCTCCAACACATTGACGCAGATCAAGGCTCCAAGAGACCAAAGGTTATTCAGAGGTCATCTGCTTTCCTGCCTCCTGGCACTATCAAACCAATCACTGGTTACAGTCTTCATAAAATACCTACAAAGGAAGAGGCAATACAGTCCCTTCCAGAGCATTGCTGGTGCTTTATAAGCCTTTTCACCTTCTCTCTTCTTTTAGTACAGACCAGCCCCTTACATGTCTCAGGCTGATGGCTCTGACAACTGGTACGGTCAGTTGAGATTATACTGGTAGCCCCCAATAAACCATGCCTCCTCACATTCATGCCCTTATTTATTATTTAGTTCTCTCACCTTAAATCTGGGTGGGCCTGTGATTTGCTCTGACCAACAGACTGCAGTAGAATGGATGCTATGCCAATCCCAGGCCTACACATTTAAGGTCCAGAAGCATCTGCTTCTGCACTCTTGAGAGCCCTGAGCTGCCAGGTGAGCCCAGAGCTATACATCTGGAGACACCATATGGAGAATCTACAAGCACAGGGCACCAAGTAGGACAGAGGCCATGAGATTAAACAGAGAAGCACCAAGGAACCTCGTCAACAATTAAAACTAATGGGAGAATGGGGAAGGGGTGGGTAAAAGACACCCTATTAATCCACCCTTCCCCAGCAATCCCTAGGGTCTCCAGAGCACCGTCTGAAAGAACAACCATGGGGACAACCACAAGGTGGGTCCTAGTGGCAGCACTGTCCCTAATGAGCTGTGTGAATGTCACTTCAGCTCTAGGGATCTCAGTGGAGGCAAACTAGTTTTCTATGCTTCCGGCAGCAATAAAATCTGACTAAGTAACCAGATTCATAACAAAGAATAAATCAGATGAAGCCTCTACAACCTTCAATCACCCACCCTTGTGGAGTAATCAACCAGTCATTAACTTGAAATATCACTTCTCTAAATGCTGGACTCTGTAGAGTCTAGGCCACTTTAAAAATAACAGAAACAGAAGATGTGGTATATATATACAATGGAATACTGTTCTGTGATGAAAAAGAATGAATCTTGTCATTTGCAACAATGTGGATGGAACTAGTGTATTTATGCTAAGGGAAATAAGTCAGGCAGAGAGAGACAGATACCATATGATTTCACTCATATGTGGAATTTGAGAAATACAACAGATGAACATAGGGGAAAAGAAGCAAAAATAAGATAAAAATAGAGGGAGACAAGCCATAAGAGACTCTTAAATACAAAGAACAAACTGAGGGTTGCTGGAGGGAGGTGGGTGGGGGATGGGTTAAATGGGTGATGGGCATTAAGCGGGGGGGGGCCTTGTTGGGATGAGCACTAGGTGTCATATGTAAGAGATGAATCACTGGGTTCTACCCCTAAAGCCAAGACAACACTGTATGTTAACTAACTTGAGTTTAAATTTAAAAAATAACAGAAACACCTTCTAAACTTAACTAAGTGGAAAGTGATACATTTCAGGTGAACCATGTTGTACCAGGCTTTTTGCTCAGTGAATTACCTGGTTTTAGAGACATGATATGATGTGCCATTTTAATGTAAAAGTATACCATGTTGTCAAGGGAGGCTATAGTAGAAATAAATCACATGTTGGTGGGTCAGTTTATATATACAGAAAATGCCTAAATGTGTCTTTGTAATCTATAAAATCCGGGTAAGACATATGCTTTTGACTGTACGTGATAGCTTCTGCAGATAGAATGTGAAACTTCCAGCCAGCCAGTGGCTCATTCTGAAGCACACAGCCTGTTTCCAAATTCATATTCTCTGAACTGATCAAGTCCCTCCTACACTGTTCAGTAAAATGTGTAGGTTCAACTTGGCTGCCCTTGCCATGATTTATTCATTGGCTCTCATCTAAAGTTCCCTGTGTCTCCCGGTCTTTGATGCAAATTAGCCAGATTCTACTGCCTCCCTCTGATGCCTTTTTACCCCTAAAGGTCTTTAGCTGTAAGAGCAAATGCAATGAAATGTAAGGTTTCCCAAATTCAACCTTCCTCAGCCCACACAGTTTCCTCCAATTTGTAGAATAAAAACAAATACTCTTAAAATTTGAAAGACACCCCCTCCCACCCAGTGTAAAGTTTCTTCAGCCAATTGGGGCCATGAGCCAGACCACACTGTAGTAAGTAAGATGGGTCAAAATCACTCCAAACTTACCATTTGCCCATAAAGCATAACACAGAAATATTCTAAAGAGAAATTATTAGAAAATTACTTTTCATCATAATTACCACAAGTAACAAAGGAGAAACTAACTAAAGCAATGGCTTAGAAAGGTGACTCAGTCTGGGCAATCACACAGATAAAAGCTACATTCAGCAAGCAGTTCACACAAATGTATTGTTCCCTGAGAACCCTGGTTATTTGGAGGCCTGTGGTGTACATTTGACAATATGCTTCTAATAACTAGAGATATTTCTCTTAGAAGGGAACATATCTTCGTGATACTTTCACTGCTACAAGATTACTAAGGCTATCTATCAGTGCTCTTATAAAAAGCAAGTTTGAGTAAAACTATTTTTTCTTTCTTTTAAAACAATAGAAAAATGATTGAGATAAATGAGAACAAGATGTACGTAAGCACTAGACAAAGACAAGAAAATAATAATTTGATTTGCCTGAACCTAAATAAAATCCATACCAGAAATTAATTTTTTTTAATTTTTTAATGTTTACTTATTTTTCAGAGAGAGAGAGAGAGAGAGAGAGAGAGAGAGCATGAGCAGGGGAGGGGCAGAGAGAGAGGGAGACAGAATCCGAAGCAGGTTCCAGGCTCTGAGCTGTCAGCACAGAGCCGGACGTGGGGCTCGAACTCACAGACCGCGAGATCATGACCTGAGCTGAAGTCGGACACTCAACCGACTGAGCCATCCAGGCGCCCCCAGAAATTAATTTTTTAAAAAAGCAAAAAAAAAAAAAAAACCCACCCAGATCAAGATTTGGTAATATTTGGGAGAATGGAGAGGAGATAAGAAACGAGGAGTTAGGTCAGGATGATACACCTAAATAAAACATTTAAAATCTTAATCATGTTTAGGCTCTACTGTGTTTTTCAACAATAAAATTCCATGAAAAGGACCCTTCTAAATTATCAAGGGCCCAATCCTGGTACAATACAAACTGAACTCCCAAGAGATTCGATAGTTACTTGCTTTGCCTCTAATTTTAATATACTTCATAAATATGTTTTGATTATATCAGTAAGTTACAATGGAATGAGAGCTTTCCATTTCAAGAGCAAACTCAAACTCTGTTTAACTGGGTAGTTGCCCCTAAGTACGTGGTTTCAGAGGCATGACCTCCACCTACATTCAGCATCAAATTAAAGGATTTTAAAGCATTAAAAACAGATGAATCAGTTTTATAAGCAGTTTGGAAGGAAATAAAACTGTGTGAGAAATGTAAACTTTTTTTATGACTCAATGATAGTTTACTTAATAAACAAGAGGTCAGTGGTATGTTGAATTGCTGTGAACAAATATTTGTTGGTGTCATCAGTTGCTGACAAATGGTACAACAGATTAATCAAGTAGGTGTTTTATAGTCATAATCATTTCTTAATGCACATCTTTACATATTACAGTCACTTTGAACAAAACTCTTTGACCATCAGTAAATAACACACAATAAAAATTCATTCCCAGAACTTAAAAAAAAAAGTGACTCAAAGTAAGCAGTATAGAATATTAAGCAGTACTAGACAAAGATTTTTTAATTAGTTTTACATTCGTCTCCTGTGTTATTTTAAAACGTTCTTGGTAAATGGCTCAGTGAGGCTAAAGTATAGCACCATGGTGGATGGAAGGAATCTTAGAGCAGCCCAGTTTAGCACAACAAATATTTGAGTCCTAAGCATGGCAGGAGTGCAGGGGACACATCTGTCCATCTGAAAGTTCCACCCACCTTCCCTGTCTAGGTGTATCTGCCACAGCCCATACATCACAGAACTCCATACCCTTCCCACCACACACCCAGGTCCCAGTCACAGCAGACTAGACTGGGAGTATACAACTAGCCAAGCAACCCACAGTCAGCACTGGGCCAATAAGATTCTCAGAACAAAACCCAGACACTAAGGCCAAGAGATCTATAGAGTTGACCCCATGCAGCTGGTAAGTAAATGGAGAAAGGAGGTCTTGAGAGAGAAACAACGCACTCAGATACACAGAAGAGCATCTACTGAGGCATGTGACAGGAGAACTGGAAAGAGACAGACAAAGGCAGAAATGGATAGATGGAGGCAGAGACTACAGACAAAGAGAGACAGCAAACAAAAGGAAAGAGATGACAGCCAGGTGGTGATGAGGACAGATGGCAGAGAGCAATATGGACAGACAGGAATATAGACAAAGGGCCAAGAGCAACAGAGACAGAAGACAGAGACCATCCATGGCAGGCAGCAGTAGGCAGAGATAGGTGGGAAGACAGATGGAGAGAGGAGAGACAGACAGAATGGAAGTGGGGGGAGGGGGGTGGAGGAGGGCCAACAGAGAATACAACAGCATGAGCCAGAACTGGAGAATGGGCACCCAAGAGCAAGAGACCTGTAGCAATCCAGGGGTGCCTGGGTGGCTCAACTGGTTAAGTGTCTGACTTTTGATTTCAGCTCAGGTCATGATCTCATGGTTTATGAGTTCAAGCCCTGCATCAGGCTCCATGCTCACAGCATGGAACATGCTTGGGAGTCTTTCTCTCTGCATCTCTCTCTTCCTCTCTCTTAAAATAAATAAACTTAAAAAAAAAAAACAGAGGGGCGCCTGGGTGGCTCAGTCGGTTAAGCATCCGACTTCAACTCAGGTCACGATCTTGCGGTCTGTGGGTTCGAGCCCCGCGTCGGGCTCTGGGCTGATGGCTCAGAGCCTGGAGCCTGCTTCCGGTTCTGTGTCTCCCTCTCTCTCTGCCCCTCCCCCGTTCATGCTCTGTCTCTCTCTGTCTCAAAAATAAATAAACGTTAAAAAAAATTAAAAAAAAAAAAACAAAAAAAAACAGAGAGAGACCTGTAGCAATACATAGTGAGAAGAGAATGTAAGGCTGTTGAAAGAACATACAGGAGAGACAGAGGAGACTGAGACCAAGAGCCAGAAGAAGATAGAGAAAGAGAAGAAAACCAGAAAATTCAAAGAGAGGGCATAACTAGAGACAATTAGAAGGTAGGGATTGGAAGTTGGGGGAGAGAAGGATAGTTAATTTGTATACTGGGATCCACAAAATGGTGGCCACCCCAGCGGCCTGGCCCATGTCACAAATCTAAACCTAAGGCAGCCCACACTGGGAACTGCCTATCAAGGACACCTAACACACACCAATTCCAGTCCTCCAACTCAGCTTCAGCTAGCCTACCTTACCCAGAAAACAGAACCTGCTAGTCTCATAAGGAAATTTCTGACCACCTAACCAACAGTAATGCCATGTTCCTGCGTTGTCTAACACTGCATAAAACCCGCTTTTGTCCCAAATCCCTCTGTAAAAGCCTCTGTTGCCTGTGAGGAACTGTACTCCCCCAATCCATGGATTGTTTTCCCTTGAATAAAGGACATCAAACTCATTACTAAATTGTTTGAGTTTTGCCACTGTCAGGAACAACAGAGAAAAGTGGCACACTCCATGAAGTCAGGCCAGAGCACAATCCCTGGACAGGCTCGCCAGGTGGGAAAAGTATAAAGTGTAATTTTACCTGACAGAAGGAGAATGACTAGAATTGAGGGCCTCCTCTGTCTTCAGAAAGTATCAGTTATCACTTCAGAATGGCAGATTGATCCCACACATGTATTTCCTCGTTCTGGGATGATGGCTTAAAAATTAAAAGGAACATAACAACAATGAAGAGAAGGGAGTTAACAGCAGGCATGAGCTCCATTTCTGGAAGAGGAAAAGTAGATGGAGGGTAACTATGCAGAAGAGGAAACTACAACTTCAAAATTCCAGAGGGATCTGGCCAAGGAGGGGGCTACTAGGGCCAGCAGGTCCCTGGAGAGAATCAAGACACTGAAACACAAGCTCCTACCTAAGGCAGGAATAGCATGTGAGAGAAACTAGAAAACTAATTGAAAGACTATAGAGAAAAAGACCACTCACCCAGTGAACCCTCCTCCATCCACACACCCTAGCACCCAACCATTTACTTTGCAAGTAAAAACAAACAAACAAACAAACAAACAAACAAAAAACGCATGGGGTTATCTCACAATCACTGGTCCTCCAACTGCCACATACATGCATGGAGCCTCCTGGAGGGCTCAGTAAAACACAGTCACTGGGCCCGTTCCCCAGAGTTTCTGATGCACCAGGTTTGAGGTAGGGCCTGAGAATCTTCACCCTTAACAAATTCCTAGAGATTCCACTGTTAGAAATTAACTGAAGACAATTTACTTAGTCTCTTTAAACCTCAGTGTCTGCACCTGTAGAATAGGAATAACTGAAGTACCCACAGAACAAGGGTTATAGTGAGCATTAGAAGAGTCAATGCATGTAAAACCTTCACATACTGCCAGACACACGTGAGAAAGGCGATTTGTCTAAGGTCATGATTATAACCAGTAATTACAATGGGTGCTTATAACTAGTACTACTGCCTTCTGATGTCTCTGATAAACTCCCCCATTTACTTATGGTCTTTCCTGACTTCTGAGCTCATGAAAGTGAGAAAAGATAAAGGAAGGAATATAAAAGTAGCTCTTCAGCCAGTAGGGTGACCGACTTGTCGAGTTGAAAAACAAGGCTACACTGCCTTCAGCAGGCAGAACACAGGGTTTTTTTGTTAAGTTAAAAGAAATATCTGAGCTCACCCCCTCACCAAGTTCACGCCCATGATTAAATCTGGTCTGGACATAAACGTTGAGAAAGTACTTGATCCAGAGAACAAGTAACTGGTTCTATCAGTCAGTTGTGGCATGGAAATAATGGCACACTCAAATAGTTAGAGGAGTGTTTGATAACAAAGCTATTTACAAAGCCATATGGGTGAGGTATGGGCAGTAGCATGCTGGTGAGTCATGGCAAATTATTTATACCATTTGCCAATTTCTGAGGTGCAAATACTCCCAGCATGGTATATTTAAAGCTACCAACGTGAAGTCCCAGAACCTAGAATAGATGCCCATAATCAGATCTTGAAAGGTAGTACCAGCCAGCTGTAGCTTGCCCCCAGAACACCACTAAGGAAAACTTCAGGGACAGCACAGTACCCCCCCCCCCAGGGTTAGTATTGCTTGGAAACTGTAAGACATTCAGCTCTACCCAAACCCAAAGAGAGCGAGCTGGATATGTAACCTTTAATCAAGGGAAAACAACGAGGCTATGATCTAGGGATGGAGGGAGAATGCTGTAGAGAGGAAACTGGGAGAATAAACACCACAGAATAAATAAATTCTCCCTCCCATCTCCTGGCGGTATGCCCCACAAGCTGAAGCGAGCCAGGAGCCAGAAGGCAAGTGAGCCTACTGACAAAATCCTTACAGGTTGGCCTCACAGACAGAGAGCAGGTTGGAGAAGAAAAGAGAATGGCCCTAGGGAGGCAAGCAGAAGACAGGCAGTACACAGACTCACAAAGAGGCTCAAAACACAACCTTCATGATAGCAGTGTAGAACTCCAACCAATTCCACACCAATAATGCTGAGAAGACACAAAAGAAAACAAAACTTAAAAATCTAGTGAGATAAAATAAATACGATCTTACCACTCAAATCAAATTAACTCCATTTTCTTTGCCATGGTTGTGAAGTCCTACTTTAAAATAGAAACCAAACCTAAGCAGGAGCTAAATATCAGTAAAGTTTGCCAGTACAGTATCATCTTTGAGATACTGACCCCAGCACTCAAATGTCAGGGCAGGGCGCCTATATGCTGCTGCTTTCAGAAAAGAAGGAAAGAAGGAGAGGCCGTTCTTTACAAAAGCACCCAATGTCATGACAGGACCTTTAAATTTGTTTTAATGTTTATTCATTTTTTGAGAGAAAGAGACAGAACGAGCAGGGGAGGGGCAGAGAGAGAGGGAGACACAGAATCCGAAGCAGCTCCAGGCTCCAAGCTGTCAGCACAGAGCCTGACGCTGGGCTCGAACTCACGGACCGTGAGATCATGACCTGAGCCAAGGTCGGACACTCAACCAACTAAGCCACCCAGGCAGGACCTTTAAAAAGACATGAGGGGCGCCTGGGTGGCTCAGTCGGTTAAGCGGCCGACTTCGGCTCAGGTCATGATCTCATGGTCCATGAGTTCGAGCCCCGCGTCGGGCTCTGTGCTGACAGCTCAGAGCCTGGAGCCTGTTTCAGATTCTGTGTCTCCCTCTCTCTGACCCTCCCCTGTTCATGCTCTGTCTCTCCCTGTCTCAAAAATAAATAAAACGTTAAAAAAATTTTTAAAAAGATATGAAAAATGATGGTTTGGGAGCACTCTTGGTTAAAAATTACATTAATAATTATAGAATTGATTCCGTTAATTTCAGAACATCAGTTTTATGCAACATAGGACTAATCAGAAGATTGTCATTTTAACTATGCAAAATGAACAATCTTAGGATGAGTAAGCAAACGATTACTGGCATAACTGTCTAACACGCAATCGGAAGAATTTCTGGTAGTTTGTCATTAACAGCAGTGCATGACTGTTAGAGTAGAGACCCTGAGAACCGAGGAGATGCTGAAGTTGGTCAGGTCGCAGTGTGTTCAGCAAGACTACACATGCACAGAGAACAACCAGAGCATCAAACAAATTCCAGCATCTAAGACGTGCTATGTGAAAATTAATAATGGGAAACCCTACTAAAATGGAATGCAGAGGCCAGAAAAGGGAGCTCCCACGCCGAACCACTCAACACCAAGAACTGTCCATTATAGACCCCCAAAGAAGAATCCTCAACAGGAAAGAATCAACAGCTACAGGCCCCAACAGGAAAAGATGCACACTGAATCTCCTAGAAGAATCAACCACCTCAGCAACTCATCCAATGAGAAACCATCATCACCCTGAATTCCTGCCTTTCTCTAATGGATGTTTGTTCAAAACAACCCCTCCCAACTTCCTCCTTCTTCTCCATAAAATAACGTTCCATTCCTTTGTTGGACTAGCCTATGGTTTCTGCCACAGCCTGCTTGTCCCAAATCATTCTCTGCGATTTCTGAATAAAACCAATTTGCTGATAAAATCACTGTTTTATTTTTAAAGCCAACAGCTGAAAACTCACAATGGGTGAACAACCCAAGACAGCATGCCAAAGAAGTCAGAGCAATGAAATATCCCAAGAAATGAGATTTTTTTTTTTTTAGGAAAGCTTCCACCCACCAAAACGAAGCTTCACACATTCTGCAATCTTCTTTAAATTGACTTAAGGCATCTGGTCATCCCACAACCAATCTCACACACAAAAAATAAATGGCTATAAAAATCTAAGAATAATTTTGGGGTAAGGCATTTATAATGGAAAAATGCACAGTGTGTGTTCAGTCGACACAACATCTCTTAAATCTTCTGAAGTTCACGTGCATATTGGTCTTTATCATAAATCCCTCAATGAGACCCAATATAAGAAAAGTCTCACTCATTTTGGTATGCTCAGACTCCCGCACAGTATTGGGCACAAAGGAGGTCCACCACGTTTGTGAGTCTAAACCCATAAGCTAGCCTTTGCTTTTCCTTTTAGTTTATCTGTGATTTTTCATTCCTCCTTCATCTATGCCCTTCCATCATTTTCCATCATTTTCCATCTTCCATTAAAATAAACATAAATCATTCACTTCCTATTTCCCTCTCACTTCCAGCTCTACTTCTTACATAATCTCTGTCCCCAGGGTTTAGTGCTTCTCTATTTAAGAAAAATGAGTCTGCTAAACACACACATCCACACGCGCGTGTGCATGGGTGCACCCTTGCCTGTACCCTTTCTTGCACACAATTCTAATTGTTCCAGTCTTTCATGTCATTTACCATCATGCGTGAGGGAGTTCAGACTGTGAGAACATTTCAACACACAGTAGATACTGATGACTCCCAAAGGACAAGAGCAAGTTTTGTTTTCACTTCAAACTTGTTCATGTGCTTGCTATTAACATAACTCTAAATGACCCTGCTTTGCTAGTTACTAGGTTGTTTGGGCAAAGTCAGTATTGAAGAGAAAAAGGAGAAAATACCAAATTTTGGCAAGAACAAGGAGTGACGAGAATTCTCCGCTGCTGGTGGGACTGTAAATTGATACAAACCCTTCGGGAAATTGCTCGACAGCATCTACCACAGTTAACCATACACACCCCAACTGTGCATGCATGAGAACTATGTTGCCCGCATGTCCAAAAAGACATGTATGAGAATACCTGCAGCAGCACCAATAACAAAATCCTGGAAACAACTCAGTTGTTGCTGGAGGAGGCCATTGAGACAACATGACCACTAGGCTGACCTGCAAACTGGACCCAGGTAACTGAAGGCCCCACACCCTCTCCCCTGCCCTTGGGGTATACATTCTGCTCATTGCTCCCACAGTGGGAGCCACTCCAAGCATGTAGCCTTGAGAGACGAAGGGTTTGATACCATGTGGACTGAATACACGACTGACCCCAATTAAGGCCTCCATATAAACTTTTAAGATTCTGGTGGTGGGTGGGGAATCTACCTGTCTTTCAGCTGCCCAAGACAAGCCTCCTAAGTAAGTTCCTTTGCTTACTAAACCTGCCACCTACCCGTCTGGAGTGGCCTGCCTCTTTCTTTGGTACGTCTTTGCTTTCCAGTGTGTGAACCAACACATGTCCATTAACGGCAGAGTGGATAAGTAAAACGTACAGTAGGTCATACCATAAAGTATTATGTCACCGTGAAAATGAACCAACGGTACATGTAACCATACAGGTTAATCCCCAACTGACAAAAGAATACATGCGGTAGGGCCCCAGGCATATAAAGCTCAAAAACAGACAAAAAGCAACTGCGGTGTTCAGAAATATAAAACAAGGTGGTCAAATTAGGAGGAAAAGCAAGAAAGTGATCACCATAAAGTCAAGAGATGGCTCTCTTTGGAGAATAAGGGAGTTGGGATCAGGAGGGGTCCCACGGGCCCCCGGGGGCTTCTGGAGAGCTGGCAAGACTCTATTTCTTGACGTAGATGGGGACAGCACAGTATTCACTTTATACAAATGTGCTGAGTTATACAAAATTATCTTATGTGCCTTCCTACTGTGGTATTATACAATGAAAAAGGTTTTTTAAAAAAAGGAGAAGAATCAAGACAGGAAAACTGTTATCAAATTACCACCAAAAAAAAATTTTTTTTTTTTTGGTTTTCTGGTGGAAAAAGGAACGAAATAGGTCAGTTTTGTTCCATGGGGCAGATCTCAAATGAGTGGTGGCTATAAGAGGACAGAATTGGGTGAGACCTGGCACAAAAACAGACACATAGACCAATGGAATAGAATAGAAACCCCAGAACTAGACCCACAAATGTATGGCCAACTCATCTTTGACAAAGCAGGAAAGAACATCCAATGGAAAAAAGACAGCCTCTTTAACAAATGGTGCTGGGAGAACTGGACAGCAACATGCAGAAGGTTGAAACTAGACCACTTTCTCACACCATTCACAAAAATAAACTCAAAATGGATAAAGGACCTAAATGTGAGACAGGAAACCATCAAAACCTTAGAGGAGAAAGCAGGAAAAGACCTCTCTGACCTCAGCCGTAGCAATCTCTTACTCGACACATCCCCAAAGGCAAGGGAATTAAAAGCAAAAGTGAATTACTGGGACCTTATGAAGATAAAAAGCTTCTGCACAGCAAAGGAAACAACCAACAAAACTAAAAGGCAACCAACGGAATGGGAAAAGATATTTGCAAATGACATATCGGACAAAGGGCTAGTATCCAAAATCTATAAAGAGCTCACCAAACTCCACACCCGAAAAACAAATAACCCAGTGAAGAAATGGGCAGAAAACATGAATAGACACTTCTCTAAAGAAGACATCCAGATGGCCAACAGGCACATGAAAAGATGTTCAGCGTCACTCCTTATCAGGGAAATACAAATCAAAACCACACTCAGGTATCACCTCACGCCAGTCAGAGTGGCCAAAATGAACAAATCAGGAGACTATAGATGCTGGAGAGAATGTGGAGAAACGGGAACCCTCTTGCACTGTTGGTGGGAATGCAAATTGGTGCAGCCGCTCTGGAAAGCAGTGTGGAGGTTCCTCAGAAAATTAAAAATAGACCTACCCTATGACCCAGCAATAGCACTGCTAGGAATTTATCCAAGGGATACAGGAGTACTGATGCATAGGGCCACTTGTACCCCAATGTTCATAGCAGCACTCTCAACAATAGCCAAATTATGGAAAGAGCCTAAATGTCCATCAACTGATGAATGGATAAGAAATTGTGGTTTATATACACAATGGAATATTACGTGGCAATGAGAAAAAATGAAATATGGCCTTTTGTAGCAACGTGGATGGAACTGGAGAGTGTGATGCTAAGTGAAATAAGCCATACAGAGAAAGACAGATACCATATGGTTTCACTCTTATGTGGATCCTGAGAAACTTAACAGGAACCCATGGGGGAGGGGAAGGAAAAAAAAAAAAGAGGTTAGAGTGGGAGAGAGCCAAAGCATAAGAGACTGTTAAAAACTGAGAACAAACTGAGGGTTGATGGGGGGTGGGAGGGAGGGGAGGGTGGGTGATGGGTATTGAGGAGGGCACCTTTTGGGATGAGCACTGGGTGTTGTATGGAAACCAATTTGTCAATAAATTTCATATATAAAAAAAAATAAAACACCATATTAATAGGAAAAAAAAAAAAGAATTGGGTGAGACCAAAGAATAACAACAAGAAAAGAAAGAAGAGGAGAAGGAAAGAGAAAGGAAGGGAAGGGAAAGACAGGGGAGGGAAGGGAAAGACAGGGGAGGGAAGGGAAAGACAGGGGAGGGAAGGGAAAGACAGGGGAGGGAAGGGAAAGGAAGAGAAGGGAAGAGAAGGGAAGAGAAGGCAAAACAAGACAAGAGAAACTAGTACTCAATTACAGTTACTTAAAACAGAACATTCCTGACAAAGTGAGTGTCCCATCACTGAGGGTATTCAAGCACCGGCTGGATAACAACAGAGAGGGATGTTCTGGAGTCTACTCAAACACTGGAAAAAACAGTACTTCAAAAACTAAGATTCTGTGATTCTGGTGTACCTCTTTCTCACCAGGTACAGGTGTGGCCACTTAAAGACACAAAAACAAACCACAGTCCAAATACCCTAAATGCATAAAGCAGACACTGCCTTTACAAAAGGGATTCCTTTGGATAAAGAACTAAAATCTTTTTTAAATGTTTGCTTAGAAGCCATTAACAAGCAAAACTAAAGGGAAGGCAAAGATTTGAGAAACTTCAAGGCAATGTGGGAGAAACCACTGCCAAAGGAAGCCTGACCACAAATGCATCTATTCTTTTACAACAGATTATTAAAATAGAAGGACTTCATAGAAACCGTGGGGTTTGGAAGCTTTATTACCTTCTGTTAAAGCAGAAGCCTTCTCCCTGTTTCCGAGCTAGTATCAGTCACAAGGTTTAACTTTTTGACACTTTCAGAGCAAGACAGCTGAGCCTTGGCTGAAGGTTATCTTAGAGCACATTACAAGAGGAAACAAGCACTATTGGGCTGGTAATAATCCAGATGACCATCCATTCCCCCTTTCAGAGCAACAATGTATTTTAACCAGTTTTCTGTTTTGTAAATATTACCGTGGCTCAACACATCTATGAGGAGACACAACACTACCCGCGGCTTTCATCCTGTTTGTGTACTAATTATATCAACAACCTGAACCAACTTAACACTATACAAAAACACAGCTGATTTAGCAATCTGTAAATTATACATGTACATAAATCTGTACCAAAATGTGCTGCGTTTCACTCCTGCTAATGTGCACGGATTCTTACTGGCACCTACAATTGTTTGATATAGGTTTCTGAGCACTAAAACATATGTTCTGCCTAGAATGGGACCATTTAGGGTAATATTTTTGTAGCTTCCTGGCACTAAGGTCTGCCAGCCTTCCTAAGACAGATCTCCTATTTGCTTCAACAACCATTCTGACAGTAAGTGCCTGCAGATTTAAGCAACCATCAAAAAATATTCTGGAACAACACTTTCCAATCGTGAATATAAAGAAAATCAGGCTGGCTTTGCCTATGTGGTAAAAAAAAAATCAATAGAAGGATTTGAAATGATCACCAACATGACCACAAGCAAAATTGGGGAGGAATTGATTATTCCTGCTAACTACTTGTGACTATTCAAAAAACAGATAATTATCAAATCTCTCCTTCAAATGGTATTCGGAAAGTATCAGAGAAAGTTAAACTAGATTTTAGTCCCATCAAGACCAGTAAACACCTTAGAAATTGTCCTGTGGGGTTTTTTTTTCCTTAAACACAACATCAGGCCTAAATAAGAGCTGCAGCCAGAAAACAGTGTGGAACGGGGTCCAGAAGCTTAGACCAAGATTCACTAGAATGTAACTTTCTAAGGGTAAAGTTGTTTCCCACTTTATCCCCAGTGTTCAATAACTGTGCTCAACAAATCCTTTTTGAATGAACAAACCTGTCACAACCGCTGACTAGTCCCTGATGTGCCTCTGCCTTTTCTAACTCTGCCTTTTACTAGCTGTAAGTAAATTACCTAACCAAATGATTCTTAGCTCTTGACACTGAAAATGGAGGCACTGCACCTCCCCCATTGGCATATGAGGTGATATTTTCTGAAAAGTTATTTAACACTTTATAACTACAGCAGGTGCAGGAATAAGTGCCTGTTACCCTGCCTGTGACTTTAGCTGAACCCCTGAGAAAGGTGAAAATACTGCCTTCCTTAAAACAGAATCAGCTTCTCTTTTGCCTTGTTATTCTGTTTGGATGTAGTAGTGCGGCTATTAGCCAAAATGGATGTTGTCCTGGGTGTTATAGCATTTTATTTAATCTCCACTGGGAAATTAAGCTTCTCTAAGAGAAAATAACGGTAATACAAGGAAGGTCTTTGCATAGTGTAACATAGGAGCGTGACACAGGGGTCAAGGGTCTCATCAGCTGTGCCCTTAAATATTTGAGGAGATGTGTTCCCTTCAGTGTCTTCATCTATACCAAGAGGGGAAAGAAGAGGCAGAGGACATAGCATCTAATCCTACAGGTTATCATATTCCAGATACCAGATATTCAAATGCCCCAAGACAAAGCCAGTTCTATTATCCACAAGCATATAATGAGAGTCGGGGGGTTTTTTGTTTTGTTTTTGTTTTTTAAGGATAACAATAGTTCCATAGGCAAAGTCATATGGCTGGAGGAACAATGATGCTACAGAAAGGATGAATGATACCCTCCAAAGACCTGCGTCAGGGACTGTGTGCCTGCTCCTTTGAATAAGTCTCTTAATATTCCTAGGACTCCGTTTCGTGATCTGTAAAAGAGGAACAGTAATACTGCATAGGATTACTGGGAGAAAATGTTTAATAAAGATGGTCAAAAAGTATTGCTATTTAAAGGTAAAATGCTATTTAAATACTGTAATGTCCAAAAAAAAATGGCTGGTGGATTTTAGGAGGAGACAATCAATATTTTTAAATAGACTTTTTCCATCCCAGTAAAATAAAATAATGCATGTAGATATTGTGATATTTCCAAGAGTCCACATTTTTTTTTCTATTTGTGTTTAGAAATGTGATGAAAGGGATAACTAAAAGCTTAAATCTCACATTTCAAGACCAGAATATCTTCTTCTGAAATCATAGATAATTGTAAATGTTCACCTGACTTTCCTAAGGTGTTTTTGTCTGTGTGGTTGATGTTGGTTGGTTGGTGGGTTAACTGAAGTCAAATTTTTGGAATCAGTACTAAAATTAAAATGCCAATGCTAAAAATATTCCCAGCTACTTATTCTATTGACATTCTATATATGCTTAGAGATAAGTGGCTCTAAGAAAATCAACTAAACTAGGATATTCTGCCTTCTCAGTTCCAAGATTCAGTGTGTGTGTGTGTGTGTGTGTGTGTGTGTGTGTGTGTGTGTGGTATTAGTTCCACAATTCTTAAGGTCCTCCTACAAGCCCAAGGAACCTTATGACTGCTACATGTAAGATTCTGTTACCTCCCTCTCCACTCAAAAACAGAATATGGTACACATTAGACACAAGGTTTCCCCTAATTTAAAGGACACTGCATCTTCACCCCCCCAAAAAAATGGAATTGTCACTGCTATTTATGAGAAAGTTGGTGTCACTGGCAATGGGATCCCCAAATCTGCAAGACTATCTCCATGACTCCTCACAGGTCAATAACCATAGCAATCACAGCAAATTAACTCTTTTTTTTTTAAATATGAAACTTACTGTCAAATTGGTTTCCATACAACACCCAGTGCTCATCCCAACAGGTGCCCTCCTCAATGCCCATCACCCACCCTCCCTTCCCTCCCACCCCCCCATCAACCCTCAGTTTGTTCTCAGTTTTTAAGAATCTCTTATGGTTTGCCTCCTTCCCTCTCTTTTTTTTTTCTTCCTACCCCAGCTAATACGCCAGATCCCAGCAAATTAACTCTTAAATAGTGCTTTTATTTAAAACCCCACGAACACCTCCAGCTTTTTTTTTTTATGACAGAAGAGTTCATTGTGACTATTCATGTAATAACCAGCATCCCCTTGAAGTCCCAGGTAATAGCTGTGACCTTGTTCTAAATGCCACCTTAGTTAGTTTGAGTGAGGAAGACCTTGAAGGGAAAGGTGACTAACCACAGACTCTTCAATGCCCTTATTCTTACGAGGCACACAATAAATGACCATTTCTAAAATACTTAAATACACAATATGCTGTCCTAATTAATAAGGTTTTCATTGTGAGCTAAACTTAAATCACTTTTTAATAAAGAGCATTTCTTGGGAGCATAAGTCACCTTCCATGCTCTTCCCCTGAACCCCTAACTAAATCCAAATAGAAGCTCATGATTTTAATACAAGCTCCTCCTTAAGGCTCTGAAACTGTCATATTTCCACATTTTTAAAACCTATTTCCTAAGTCAACTCTTCATGTCGTCTGCCTCTGGAAGGAAAGGAGTCCCGGAGCCTGTAAAGAGCATCTCCAGACTTGGCCCCTTTCGTTTCAGCCCTTTGATGAACGGGTGCACCGCACCTTCCAGATGCCGAGCTATATGCTCTGCAAGTGCTTTAGCCAGGATGCTTTGCTGTGGCTCCTAAAGGAGACATCTGAAATGTATCCCTTTCCGTCCCTGCTCTTAGGACTCTCGCCGTCCAGCGCTTCATGCCACTGTCCATCTTAATGCCACGGAGGGAGAGAGAGAGCAGCGGGGAGCACCGGTTTACTGGGTAATGGATAGATTTACAGGCTTGGTGAGTTTGGGAATTTATAGGTGAGCAAAATTTGTAGGCATAAAACGCTGCTGGGGTTTGGAAGAGAGGAACTATGACAGGTTTGCCCCTGTGACTGCTTGGCCAGCTCTGCAACTATGTGCTCCGCTTGTCACCTAAGTCCAGGAAACTCTGCCCCTCGTGAGCCTTAACTTAACCTCGAAGAGGGTGGGTGGGTGGGTGAAGAGGTGGAACCGGGTGGCCTGCGGCACGTCCCTAAGTCCCCACGTCCCTACACCTCGGACTTTTCGGCTCCCGGATGGAAGGTGGAGGCAGCCGCCGTCCCCCATCCCTCGGGGGCCGGAACCCGAGTGGCCTTCTCTCCCGCTGGCTCTCCCCCGGGAGAGGCAGCGCCTCGGGTGCAGCCCCGGGAGAGCCTGGATAGCCTTCCCTGAGGGGTGGGCAGTACCCACGGGGAACGCGCTGCCGTTCCTGCCGCGTCCGGCTTCCCATCACTTTTCCCAGTACTTTACCCATCAGCTGTCACGCTCTCTGGAGAGGAGACAGAGAAGGCGCAAGAAAGGCCCCAAAGGCGTCCCCAACAGAGCTCTCCTCTTGGGATGGGGGCCCACAGCCCTCGCCCCACCCTGCCCACCTAGCCCAGCCTCCGGGAGGCAGCCCCGGGCGCCCGCGCCGCGGCTCCCAGCAGAGCTCCGGATTCTGCTGCATCTGCTGGCGCCGAGCGGCGGGAGGCGTCGGCAATCGAGGCACGGATAAAAAGCCTGGGTAACCGAAATCCGAATGCACCTCTTACCACTGGACCGCCGGACAATATTCTCCAGAAACGTGTTCTGCGGGGCCACCAGTCCTCTCCTGCCCCCGGCCATGGTCATCCTCCCGGCAGCTTGGGGTCCTGGGGGCGTCCGGCGAGGCTTCTCACGGCAGCAGGGAACTGGGCGCGGGGCCCGCGCGCGATCCCGGCTCGAAGCGCCCCATGCGCCCCGCGGGGACCCGGGCGGCCAGGGGCGGCGGCTCCCTCCGGCTGCCACCCTCGCGCCCTCTTCGCGCCTCCCTCCCTGCCGCCCGCCTCGCTGTGCACTCGCCCGGGGCTCGCCTCGCCGCAGCCGCTTCCGGGTGGGCGGAGGGAGCCGCGGCGCCTGGGCCGGGGCGCCCCCTACCGGGCGTTGCCCCCCCCCCCCCCCGCCGGCCTGCGGGAGAGCGAGCGGGGGGCTCCCGCAGCGGCGGGAAGTGGCGGGCAGTCGTGGGCCGAGGCTGGATTGACAGCGCCACCCTCTGGGCACCGCCGGGAAATGGGTTCGAGGTGCGCCTTGGGCTGGTGAAGAGGGGGGCGTTCTGAGCCGCCATCCTGGGTGGATTCACCTGCAACAAGATCACCACGAGCCTTGGGGGAACATGACGCTGTACCCGTCTGCCTTCGCTCTGTTTCAGACTGGAGCCTCTGGGAGCTCCCAGGCTCTTGGAACACTTTCCCGCCTCTCATTAGGGTCTGTTAGCCTTATTTGTGAAAGTTGCCAGTGTTTTACCAGTAGTTAAAGGAGTTGAATTGTAAGAGGTCAGACTTGCAGAGTGGCCAACTGATCCGGCTCCAGAAGAGCTATCTTGAGGTGTTTTTAAAGATAACCGAAGGCACTAACGCAGGTTCTGGTCGTTTGATAAATTTGCTGAGTGACTGACTGACCTGATTTCCACTCTTATCCAGCGATATTTTAACAAAAGACTGAGAAAATATATGTACTGTATATAACTTTTTTTTTTGTTTTTTGCTTTTTTTTTTTTTTTTTTTTTTTTTTTTTTTTTAGTTGACGCACGCCCTGTTAGTATCGGTGTGTAATGTTAGGAAACAGGAACAAACTGACAAACATTAAAACAGTGGGCTTGCCTCCGAGGGCATATGCTTGGGATAGGAGAGTGAGGTGGGCACCTTCCTGAACACCTGACATTAAGTAATAACCACAACCTGGGCTTGAAGGATGGTCTACACCACACGGAGTGAGGTGCTTGTCTCCACACCTGCCCCTGGTATGATGAATAATCACACACACCAAAGGTTTCTGAGCAGGAGCTCACGTTTGCTCACTCTCCTGTGCTCACTTATTTTGGGAGATTTCCACCTGCACATGACCCTTTTCCCCCCAGTGGGTGTGGCCAGAGACTGCCCCACAAAAGGAATGAATTGACAGCTTTCTAGTTAGTTCCAGGCTGGGTCAAGAGTTGAAACACAAGTTTAAGAGGGAAAAGCAGACCCCACAACCTCAATAGTCCGGGTTAACCATCCTGACACATCCTAATGTATTGCAGATACCCTGTCTCCATTTACTGGTCTCAAAGATACAAGAACTGATTCTTGCCCAGCAATGCCTCAGAGTAACTGGGAAGATCAAACATAATTATGCCAAGGGCAGCACTCTAAATTGTAAAGTGCTATACCAAGATGAGCCATCGTCATTCGAGTGACTAAGTAAACTGGGCCATTATGGACATCATCCTGTGTGGACACAAAGTAAACAGATGACAGCCGCTAGCCGAGTGACGTAAGGCTTGCATAGGCTTTGAAATCAAAGTAATGATACACTTCTTGCATAAGATAGCGTTCTACCCATCACATTAGTCACCCAACTTACAGCTGTGATTTCTTAAGTCCTAGCTCCGTCTAGTGGTTGTTCTATTACAAATGAGCTAACAAGCGGCGGTTGACAAGAACTTATCTGAAAGGTATTTGGTGCTGAGCTGTCTCAGTGGTATCTGCTCATTTCATTTGAATAAGGTTCTTAAGGTTATGTTATCTCCTGCACAAACATGCCCAAGGGGAGATTTTTCATGACAATATTAAAAACCTATCAAGCAGCCTCATAATCCTGCTTGTGCAAGGAAGATAAAGAAAAGAATGGGGGAAAACTGTCATAGAGAGTTAATAAAACTCAGATTTTAATGAGTTCTTATGTTCTGTGACTCCGATAAAAAGGAAACAGATGATATTCATTTGAGGTAAGAGATGTTAAAGGCTTCTACCTGATAAGAAAAAGGAACAAGGAGATCTCTTTCATTTTAATTTTAAATGTACCTACTATAGTGATTCTCATCTTGCACTACATTCAGGGCATTGGGGGAGTACCATTTTGAATACTATAAATTTTAGTGGCACACTTGAAGAGATTAAAGGGCCTAAAAGAACACTGAAAAGTCAGTAATCTTTAACCCACCATCACTACTCAGTGTGATGATGTCTCACAGTGTCTATGAAAGCCTGTCAAGCCGTTTCCCCATTCTCCTGCCCAACCCTCAACACTGTGAAAAGAAAGTCACGTTATTTGCCCTGTCCACATTCTCTTTGATGATTCACAGGCCAAGGTTGCAAGTGTTCAGTAAACATACCATCATTTGAGGGCCTGGTTTGACAGTACACTATGCCTCTTACCTCTTACTTGGCACCTTCTGTTCCCTATTCTACATTCAGTTCCAGGATCTACTCAGCTTAAAATTCAGTGTTTTATCACTGAAATGTAGGAATCTCAGTTGGAGCAAGCTTTAATCTTACAAATTTGTCAAAATTTGGTGACACATTTGTATAGGATTCACAATATACCAATGTGCTTTGGCAAAGCAGTTGAGAGTTCCTGTATTTTTACATAACAGACAAGGTACTTTTTATTTAAAGGGACAATTTTAAATAGCTGTGACCAGAATTCCAATTAAGCTTCCTGTCTCTCCCTCCAGAAAGTGGGCTACTACTGTCGAGAACTTCTACCAAGAAGGATACAGAGTCTAAAATGAAAACTTGTAAACGTTTACTCCAATGTCTGTCGCCTATCCTTCTTAGTTCTCTTCCTGTACTCTGCAGCATTTTGTTTACCCCTCAATCACAACATGGGTTTATATCTGTATCACACAACAGATGCAGACCTCCTTGAAACAGAGATGAACTCTTCCAATCTTTGTTCTGACAAAAGCAATTGAACCATGATGTAATTAGCGAGTCCACAAAGGGATTGATAGTGATGGAGGTATGCCACTACAGAGAGAGCATGGAGGTCTGTAGACTGGCTGGGAAGAGTCCAAGAGAAGACAGAAAAATCTCTATGCCCAACAACAAAAAAATCTATCAAATGCAGAGGAAAACAATGCCACACACCAGAGGGGGGAAATGGCATTATGCAAAGACAGAAATTACATTTTTTCCTTTTAGTAATACTTTCCGGTATAGGTGGCAGATTTCAGAAAGCCAAGAACCCCTCAAACTTGGGAGAGTCTCCTATGAATCTTGGAAGGCCTGGGCACCAGAATGGCCAAGCAGGGACACTGTCTCATTACCAAATAATTAGCATCATTAGGAGAAATTATACGCAGAGGTAACTCACTTGCTTTGCCACCATGAGAGAAATAACTAAAAGAGGGGGAATTTGCAGCAAGAGACATTTCAGCTGCTATAACCCAGTGACTGGTTATTGTTCATTATATTTAATTTCTGTTAAAAAAATTCTTTTCTAATAAACTTACAGGAAGAGAAGTGGGCGGGCCATATCCACTAGTAGGACCTGTTCTGTATTATAGATATCTCCCCCTAAGTGCTGGGAGAAGGCAGAGAATCTGCTGCAATCAGAATCATAGCCAATTAATCTATATGACTGGGGGAAAGGATACCCAGATGTGGGTGTTACATTCAACTGTGGCTAACTCAATAGGCATTTATAAATGTTTGTAGAATTGGGTTATGTCCTTCTAAATGCCCAAAGCTAATATCCTTCTTTCTCATTTCCTCTTATCATCAGAGAGCAGGATCTTTTACTGCACTCCCCCTCATGGAAAATAATTAAAAGCCATTTACAACAGTCTCATTTTATTATAACAAACATTTGCTCAGAGATTAGCATATACCAGATGCTGGGATAGATTCTAAGGATGGAAAGGTGGTTATGATTGGCACCTGCCCTCAAGAAGCTCAGAAAACACCTGGGGAGTGCTTTCTTTCTTTATATTTTCTCTTCTTTCAGCTACTTTCCTCTCTGTTGTACACACTAAATCTTGCTTTCTTTGCCAATGAACCATAGTTCAACTTGATCTCATCACTGAAGACTTTCCCATCTCCTCTTAACTGAAAGCTGGCTTTCCTCTAAGATCTTGAAATCCCACAGATCCCCCTTCTTTGGAGAAAAGTATTCATCTTCCCTGGTCTGTGTACCTAGAAACCAGAAGCTGTGGCGAGAATTCATCTAATTCCTTACTACAATATCCAAACCACTACTCTTCCACATTCATGTAAACTTTCTCCTTTGAAGGCCATGATCAATAGAAATAACACTCTACTCTTCTGTATTTCTTAAAATAGATTTAGGGGAATTTTTATTTAGTCTTGGAAAAGTTGAGGTGTTTGTGGGACAATGCAAAAAATATTGAGTAGGCAGGTGGATACCCACAGGTAAAGAGCCCAAGAGACACGTGTGTGTAGAGCCAGATACTGAAAATCAACAATTTATAGCCTTCAGAGGAGGCAGAAAAGGGCAAATTTGGAAGCAGGGACAACTGTGAGAAGCAGCTTTATAGAAGCCCAGAGGGAGAAAGTCTTAAGTGGGAGAAGTAAAGAATACCATCTTATGCTATTTGCTGTAAACACTGGAAAATGTCCGCTGGATCTAATGATTAGTGGGTCATTTGAGACCTTAGTAGATACATTTTCAATGGAATAGTGGGGAAGAAACCAAATTGCAATGGGTTTAAAGACTAAGTAGAAACTTACAATCAAGATGACAGATTGAGCTAAGGAGTAGTGAGTACTGCCTTTCTACACAAAACAAAGATATTCCGGGAAAAAAATGTTTTTAAACATATCTTTAACATATTTTCAATCTCAAAAGTAAAAAGGGGTAAATTTCAGATGTCAAGAATAGGAAGGAATCCATAGCAGTTAGTAGGAATCTAATGGCGGGGGGTGGGGGGCAGGACTTGTAACCCAAAGAAAAATGCACCTGTGGGGCTGCAGTTTTAGTATTTGTGTGAAGATATAAGCTGAGGACACAGTCTCTGTGGACAGTGGGGAAACTGGAACTGGATTTTTGATGGAGCCAGGAGCTTAGAAAATTAGGACCTACTGGCCCTACTTCTCAGCTTGCCCAGAACATAGGTGGAAACAGCTGATGTTCAGAAATCAGAACCCCTAGACAAAGCATTCACATATATGGGATGGAATTCTCCCAAGTGCCCTCACAGTGTAGCAACTCTGTGCCAAGAAATTTACATAGAAATCTCACATAGTCCCATAAGAAACCAATAGGAAACTGCTCCCATAGGAAAAACCTATACCAACCAGTACACCTTAAGGTCCAACTGATAAAACCTCCCCACAACAGTGAGCATACAGACATAATTACAAATTACACCAAACTGAATTTTCCAGAATTAAATTCTCAAACTGAAAAGGCAGCATAAAGGAAAACAAATCCAGACCTAGACATATTGCAGTAAAACTTCAGAACATAAAAGGAAAAGATAACGTCTTAAAAACTATCATAGGAAAAAATAGATTAGCTGCAAAGAAGTGAAAACATGATGCTGCCATTAGAGATCTCAACATGAACAAGAGAGTCAGAAACAATGGAATACATGATGAATTCCCATATATACACAACAAAATGGCTAAAATTAAAAAGACTGACAACACAATATGTTGACAAGAATGTGGAGCCATCAGAACTCTCCTACATTGTTGTGGGAATGTAAAATAATAAAAATCACTCTGGAAAATAGCCTTACAGTTTCTTTTTTAAATCATGCTGTATTATCTTTCATTAAACATAAAGACTTCCAATCACATCACCTAAAGACCATTTTACCCATTGCCCTGTTTGGCCACCAGTCTTTTGTCTCTCTCTTCAGCAATGGTGAGGCAGATACCCTTTCCACAGAGAAGAGAAATTCATGGTTTGTTGCTTTTGCCAATAACAAAATATTGGACAGCCAGGCGGCAAAGCTGCTGCCATTGGCATCTTTCACGTGAACTACATCAAAAGAACCAGGGTATCTCTCTCTGTTGGTGATCACACCAATTCTTCCTAGGTTAGCACCTCCAGTCACCATACAAAGATTACCAGTGTCAAACTTGATGAAATCAGTACTATTTACAGTTTCTAAATCAATCTGAATGCTGTCATTCACCTTGATGAGGGGATCAGGATAGTGGATGGTACGAGCGTCATGGGTCACCAGATGAAGGATTCCTTTTGTCCCCACAAAGATCTTTCTCACTTTGTACAACTTGTACTTGGCTTTCTTGAGTGTAATCTGATGAACAACAAAGCGACTCTTGGTGTCATAGATCAGATAGAAATTCTCCCCAGTCTGCAATCCCTATCAAAATAACATCAGAATTCTTCACAGAGCTAGAAAACAAACAATCCTAAAATTTGTATGGAACCAGAAAAGACCCCAAATAGCCAAAGCAATCCTGAAAAAGAAAACAAAGCTGGAGGCATCACAAAGCTGGAGGTATTACAAAGCTGTAATCATCAACACAGTATGCTACTGTCACAAAAACAGATACTCAGATCAATGGAACAGAATAGAGAACACAGAAATGGACCCACAAACGTATGGCCAACTAGTCTTTGAGAAAGCAGGAAAGAATATCCAATGGAATAAAGATAGTCTCTTTAGCAAATGGTGCTAGGAAAACAGGACAGCAACATGCAGGAAAATGAACCTGGACCACTTTCTTACACCATACACAAAAAGAAACTCAAAATGGATGAAAGACTAAACTTAAGACAGGAAGCCATCAAAATCCCAAAGAAGAAAGCAGGCAAAAATCTCTTTGACTTCAGCCACAGCAACTTCTTACTCAACACATTTCTGAAGGCAAGGGAAACAAAAGCAAAAATGAACTATTGGGACCTCATCAAAATAAAAAGCTTTTGCACAGCAAAGGAAACAATCAGCAAAACTAAAAGGCAACCAACAGAATGGGAGAAGATATTTGCAAATCACATATCAGATAAAGGGTTAGTGTCCAAAATCTATAAAGAACATATCAAACTCAACACCCAAAAAACAAATAATCCAGTGAAGAAATGGGCAAAAGACATGAATAGACACTTCTCCAAAGAAGACATCCAGATGGCCAACGAACACATGAAAAAATGCTCAACATCACTCATCATCAGGGAAATACAAATTAAAATAACAATGAGATACCACCTCACACCAGTCAGAATGGCTGAAATTAGCAACTCAGGAAACAACAGATGTTGGTGAGGATGTGGAGAAAGAGGATCTCTTTTGCACTGCTGGTGGGAATGCAAGCTGGTGCACCCACTCTGGAAAACATATGGAGGTTCCTCAAAAAAATAAAAATACAGCTACAACCCACCAATTGCACTACTAGGTATTTATCCAAGGGATACAGGTGTACTGTTTCAAAGGGGCACATACACCCCAATGTTTATAGAAGCGCTATCAACAATAGCCAGAGTATGGAAAAAGCCCAAATGTCCATCGACGGTTGAATGGATAAAAACGATGTGGTATATATACAATGAGGTATTACTCGGCAATCAAAAAGAATGAAATCTTGCCATTTGCACCTATGTGGAAGGAACTAGAGGATATTATGCTAAGTGAAGTTAGTCAGAGAAAGACAAATATCATATGACTTTACTCATATGAGGAATCTAAGATACAAAACAGATGACATAAGGAAATGGAAGCAAAAAATAATATAAAAACAAGGAGGGGGACAAAACATAAAAGACTCTTAAATACAGAGAACAAACTGAGGGTTGCTGGAGGGGTTGCAGGAGGGGGGTTGGGCTAAATTGGTAAGGGGCATTAAGGAAGACACTTGTTGGGATGAGCACTGGGTGTTATACATAGGGGATGGATCACTGGAATCTACTCCTGAAATCATTATTGCACTATTTGCTAACTAACTTGGATGTAAATTTTAAAAATTTTAAAAATCATAATAAAAAAAGAAAAAAGAAAGAAAGAAATTCTCCCCAATCTTGTCAATGCCAATGGCATCCATAACACCAGCAGGGTAGGTTATATCAGTTTGGACCTTGCCATCAATCTTAATAAAACGCTGCATACAGATCTTTACTTGATCTCCTGTTAGGGCATAGTTAAGTCTGTTCCTTAGGAAAATGATGAAAGGAAGACATTCTCTCAGCTTATGAGGATGAAGGGCACACACATGGGTCAGTTTATCCAGCATCCAATGCTTTGGATCTACTACATGCTTCAGATGTTTCTTGGGACCACAAGCCATGGCTGCTCTAGGCATGAAAAGAGGACCACCTAGCCTGAGTTTCTTACCAAACTAAACATTCGCCTACCCTCCAACCCAGGAATTCCACACATGTCAACAAAAAGATTTATTTATATCAGGTTCATTCATAATAATTAAAACCTAAAAACAGCATGTATCCCTCACCACCAAAATATATACTATGTATGCATACTCATGCAATAGAATAATATTCAGTAATAAAATGAAATGAACTACAGATAAATGGATGAATCTCAAAAACATTATGCTAAGTGAAAAAATTTTACACAAAAGAGAACATGGTTTATGATTTTACTCATACAAAACTCTGGAACAAGCAGATGAAATTATGGTGAAAAAGAAATCAGAACAGTGTTTGTCTCTCAAGGGGAATAGTGGGGATTGCCTGGGAAGGGGCATGATAGAACTTTCTGGAGTGATGTCACTATTCTGTATCTTGAAGAGAGTATAGGTTATACAAGTACATGTATTTGTCATACTCATAAAATGATACAGTTGAGTTTTATGCATAGTGTATATTTTATTTCAAAAAAGGAACTCTAAACACATACTGAACCCTAGTTAATCATATTCAGTCTAAGTGTTGAAAAATGAGGTATATGGATGTCTAGGACTTATTTTGAAGTGCATCAAAAAATAAGATGGATACTAGGGTGCCTGAGTGGCTCAGTCAGTTGAGCATCCAACTTCAGCTCAGCATGATCTCACAATTCATGGGTTCAAGCCCCACATCGGACTCTGTCCTGACAGCTCAGAGCCTGAAGCCTGCTTTGGATTCTGTGTCTCCCTCTCTCTGCCCCTCCACTGCTTGCTCTCTCTGTCTCTAGAAAATAAATAAACATTTTTTAAAAATTAAAAAAAAAAATAAGATGGAAAAATAAATAAATAGATGTAAGTTAAAACAAATACAGCACAATGTTAACAAATAAAGAATCTAGGGACACCTGGGTGGCTCAGTTGGTTGAGCATCTGACTTTGGCTCAGGTCATGATCTCATGGTTTGTGAGTTCGAGCCCCGAGTCGGGCTCCATGCTGACAGCTCAGAGCCTGAAGCCTGCTTCGGATTCCGTGTCTCCCTCTCTCTGCCCCTCCACCACTGGCACTCTGTCTCTCGCATTGTCTCAAAAATAAATAAACATTTAAAAAATTAAAAAAAAAGAATCTGAGTAGTTGGTATATAGTGTTCACTGTACAAGCCTTTCGGTATTTCTATATATTTGAATTATTTTCATATCCATCTGAACTATTAATGTTTAAAAAAGGATAGGGACACCAGGGTGGCTCATTGGTTAAGTGTCTGAGTCTTGATTTCAGCTCAGGTCATGATCTGATGGTTGTGGGATCAAGCCCCATATCAGGCTCCATGCTGGGAGTGGAATCTGCTTGGAATTCTCTCTCCCTCTGTCCCTGCCCCTCCCTCTCTCATGTGCATGCTCTCTCTCTCAAAAAAAAAAAAAAAAAAAAAAACAAACAAAAAAAAAAAACATTTTTTTAAATAAATAAATAAAAAGAGGATAAAACAAGGCATTTTCAGATATAGAAAGGATAAAACTGATAGACATTTGCTGAAAGAAATGATTAAGAATTTACTACAGCAGAAAAGAAAATGAGCTGAAGAGAGAGGTGGAGTACAAGATGCGATGGCAAACAGAGAAACTGGTAAAAACGTGTTAATAAACTTAAATAAATATTGACTCCTAAAAATAATGAGGACATTAACAGATAAATTGGAAGAGTGTTAACTGGGGCACCTGGGTGGCTCAGTCAACTAAGCATCTTACTTGGGCTCAGGTCATGATCTTGTGGTTTGTTAGTTCAAGCCCCACATTGGACTCTGCTGTCAGCACAAAGCCTGCTTCAGATCCACTGTCTCTCTCACTCTCTGTTCTTCCCCCACTCCCTGATATCTCTCTCTCTCAGTCTTTAGGTATTGGAACAAAAATGTTACTCTAATCCAATTCTAACATGACTTTTATGAAAACGTTCTTATATTTCCTTTAACAAACGATTATAGCATCTAATTAGTACTGTGATAACCCTGCTTAGTTACTTACTGCTGCATAGCAAATTACTTCACAATTTAGAAGCTTAAAACAGCCAATATTTATTATCTCACAGTTTACTTGGGTCAAGAATCCAGGGATCTTAGCCGGGTACCTTTGGTATAAGGCTTCTCATGAGACCAATCAAGCTTGTTGGCTGGGACTGAAGTCTCATCTGAAGGTTCAACTGGCAGAGGATTTGCCTCTAAGTCCCCTCACATGGTTTTGGGAAAGATTCAGTTCCTCACTGGCTGCTGGCCAGAAGCATCCTTTAGTCTTTGCCACGTGCTTCTCTAGGGAAGCTCGCAACATGGCAGACACTCAGAATGAGGAGTAAGAGAGCACAAGACTGGATACTCAAGATGGAAACCACAGTCTTTTTGTGACCTAATCTCAGAAGTTGCATCCCATCCCCATCATTTGTGCCATATTCTGTTTATTAAAAATTAAGCTCACACTCAAGGGGAGGGGATTGCACAAGAGTATAAATGCCCAGAGGCAGGGATCATTGTGAACTTTCTTAGAGGCCGCTTACCACATCTACTTTTGACCCTAAGCTTCTATCTTTCCCATTTGATTATTCGACCATTACCCACCACAAACATTCTTCTGTATCTTCTGTATCTTTAGGACATTCAGGCCATTGAACTCCCTATTAGTTAACACTACCACCACCACTACCATGCTGTTTACTTTCCATGTTAGTAGTTTAGATTACCTGGTCTATCCGTTTGGTAACTCTCTCACCAGCATCTTAAACTCTCCTGCCCCTCTACCCTCTGTCTTTTCATAAACCCAACCCTGGATGAATACATCATCTGTTCCCTCTGTGCCTGCATCTTGCTGGCTAAACCATGCTGCAGGAAATTGTGAAAAAGGCCAGATTCGCATTTCTATCTATACCTTAATGATTTCCTACCCTGCCGGAGCCCTCAGCACGACCTGGCAGTTACCCTGTATGACCTGAGTCAGCTTGCTTGCTATTCTTCACCATTTATAACCTTCCTCCTTCAACCAACACACCCTCATTCTCCCAATTTCAATGGTAAATGCCTCCACTTCTCAAAAGACAAAGTCTACCATAGGGGTTCCTTTAAATTTCTACCACAAAGACCTGTTTACAATTGCTGCCATTCTCTCATCTATTCCACCTTTTGAAATAGTGCTGAATCCCATCCCTGGCCACCTTCTCAGAAGCTTACCATTATTGATTATATCTTTTCTATCCTATATCTTCATCATCTTCTCTCTACTGAATCCTTCACATACGAATTTTCTTTTAATCCCTGATCCCACTTCCCACTCTATCAACTGCTATCCTAGATTTCTCCCCTTCTTCACTGCTGATCTTTAACAAATTGCCTAAACTCACTACTTCCATTTCCTCCAATCTTATTCTTTCCTCAGTCCAATCCATTTCTTTCCCCTCCCGACACTGCTGAAACAGTTCTCCCTAAGGTCACCAGTGACCTCCACATCACTAGAGCCAATGAATATTTTTCACTCTTTGTAGTACTCTATCTCTTTGTGGCATTTGGTGTTTTTGTTTGCTTGTTTGTTTTAAAAATATGGAAGCTTCATGAATTTGTGTGTCATCCTTGCATAGAGGCCATGCTAATCCTCTCTGTGTTGTTCCAACTTTACTAAAGTGCTGCCAAAGTGAGCACTCTGTGGCATTTGAAACACACTTTCCCTTGGTTTCTGTGATGCCACATTCCTGATTTTCCTCCTCTGTCTCTGTAGTGGCATTATTTATATTTATGGTGTCCTGGAATCTTCTAAACACATTTCCATATTGTGTTCACTTTCTTCATGATGAGTCCCAACTCCCAAGGCAAAGACCAGGGCCTGCCTTGCCAGCCTCCCTTGTAATCAAGTGTGAGCATGTGATGTTAAGTCCCACTACTTACTGCATCCACATGAGACTTGGAATTAGAAGAAAATGCTGGAAGGAAGGAAATAAGTCAAACTAATTTTGCTTGCATAGGTTATTGTGAGGATTAAAATTTGATAATATACATAGAGCAATTAGAATACGGCCTGGCACAGTGTCAGCACTATGTAAGTGTTAGTTATTACTATTCTGAAAGAAACAGTGGTAGCTCAAATAACCCAAAAACTATTCTAAAAGATTCCTATCATCACCATCTGTCAGCCAAAGATTTTCATCAACTATGAGACACATAAAACCAGCTAGGGACCTGCTACCATGGCTATATTGCTGGTGAAGATCACAGATAGATCAACAAGTAGAGAAGCAGACCAAGACGTTTAGCATGAAAGTTGGAAAGTTCAGTGTGATTTCAATCATGGTGTCAAATGCTGAATCAATATTTCTGGGGATGGCCAGCTACAAAAGGAATGGCTGAGCTTCACACATGGAATTTTTCCCCTCAGAAATTAAAAGAGGATGGAGTGGGTTAGGGGGAGATACTTTGGACTAGAGGGAAGAAATTAATTCAATGGAACAGAGACAAGGACTCCCCTCTCTCACATCCCCCTAACCCCACCAAGCTATAACTGTAAATTGTGTAAAACAAGAAGAGCCTTTTTTAATGAATTATTGCTTTGCGAGCAAATTAACTGAGTAACATAGAACAGTATGTATATAATTTTATATAATCTATATATCTGTAACATATAACACATTATCTGCTTCACTTAGGTGTGATGAGGAGTGAGCAAACTAATAATGTAAAGCAATGTGAACAATGTCTGGCACACCATTGTTTGTTTGTTTGTTTGTTTGTTTGTTTGTTTGTTTGTTTGTTTTCAGTCATGTCTTTATGCCCTGCCATTCCCTTTTACTGTTTAAAAATGGTTGGTGCAACTGAATTGCCTGCAGTTCAGGGGTTTGTGACCAGAAAGATGCTGCACAAGAAGAGAAAAAACAAAAGCCATGAACCCTAGTGGTTTACCTTTGAAGCTAAAATCTCCACTCCCCACTAATCTTTCTAGGAAGCTATAACAGAGGTTCCTTAAGAGAAACGGTGGGCAGAGGCCTTGAGGGTGCCCATTGTTGCATGACAACATACTTAAGGCTGGATCCGCCTACCACAGCTGGCTTTCCACCCACTACAGTGCCTACCCCAGGCAGAGCCTTCCTCTCCAGCTGACCCACCCCAGAGAGCCTCAATCCCTACAGCTTTGTGAGCAGCAGATTTTATAGCCTCAACCACACAAATGATTGTCCAACTGTACCCAGAGCAGCCAGGAGAACAGTGTAAGACTTTACTCTCTGTGCTTAAATTAACACTAGGCATGATTCAGAATTGAAAATCCAGTGGAAGAGTAACTCCCAATGGTGCTTGTAAGTCACGGGGGAATCATCGTGACACCGTTTGGATAGCTTTGGTTTGTTTGCATTATATATGACCTTGTTATCACGAGATTTCTCTCTTCACCAGCATGGGATCTACTTACCTCTGCTCTTCAAATGCCACTTTGTTTACTCATTGGCCATCCTTTTTTGAAAAATACCATCTCAACATCAATAGGCCCCTTATGTGGCCACCTAATAAGTTACTCAGTAAAGTATCTTTCAGTAAGAACTATATAGAATGAATTATCAGAAGCCTTAATATAATTTACCTCTATAAAGTATTGACTTGTCCAATACAATTCTAAGAGTACTCTTATGTATCATCCCAAGAAGGAAGAAAGTGAAGAAGAACATAAAGAACCCAGAGCACTACAGCTCTCCACATAGTTCACATTCAGGACATAAATGCAGAAATGACCAAAGATGAATGCCAAAGAGTTGTATCAAACTGTGAGCCAAATGCCAGAGACTAATTCCCTTAATTTTCTGAGAATTGTGAACACTGCTGCAGGCAGCCAAACCTTACTCTTAGAACAAGTGAAAGAATATATAAAGCAGAGGACCACCATTTGTAGAATACGTATGCATAAAAAATGTAAAAAATGACAGAAAATATGGAATTCCTCAAGGTCCCTTTTGTTCTTACGCTCTTTGTTAAGGACAATATTTGAACTGCACTCAACCTTCCAACATCATAAAGAAGAAAGTGAAATCTAAGATACGGAAAAAATACATTAAGAAACCCTATAGCTAGTTCAAGTAGTTCAAGCCTCCAAACCCAGCTGAGTGAAACATTAGAGTAACCAGAAGCGCAAGCACACAAACAATGGTTTCCTGATTCTTTCCTAAGGAGAAAGAAATAAACTATTTTAAAGACTTTTTTTAAATGTTTATTTATTTTTGAGGGAGAGACAGATACAGAGAGAGACAGAGACAGAGAGACAAAGCATGGGTGGGAGAGGAGCAGAGAGGGAGACACAGAATCTCAAGCGGGCTCCAGGCTCTGAGCTGTCAGCACAGAGTCAGCTGTGGGGCTCGAACTCACAAGCTGTAAGATATGACCTAAGCCAAAGTCGTACACTGAACCGACAGAGCCACCCAGGGGCCCCAAGAAATAAATTATTTTAAAAACCACTGTCTACGGGGCGCCTGGGTGGCTCAGTTGGTTAAGCATCTGACTTTGGCTCAGGTCACAATCTCATGGTTCGTGGGTTCGAGCCCCGCGTCAGGCTCTGTGTTGACAGCTCAGAGCCTGGAGCCTGTTTCGGATTCTGTGTCTCCCTCTCTCTCTGCCCATCCCCCAGTCGTGCTCTGTCTCCCTCTGTCTCAAAAATAAATAAACATTAAAAAAATTTTTTTTTAAATAAAAACCACTGTCTAGCAAGCTAACGATCCAGATCCTGAGCAAACTATAGATAGGTTATTAAATACATGGGTTGAGAGTATGTAGAAAGGAATGAGTTGACCACAAGGAACCAGAGACAGGTAAACCAAATGGGGAAAGAGAGGAGCAGAAAATAGTAGAGGGAGAGAAAGAGACTATAAAGAAAAATTGTGAATTCCTTGGAAATGGACCAAAAGGATTACAGGATGTCTTTAATGAAAACCAAGTCTTTTTTAGCATATCCTCCAAAGATATCCAGTTCTACGGGGGTCTTCATGCCTTTCATGACCTTTGAGCTACTTACAACTCTGTAATTTGTAGACAACTTACAGAAGTGCAAATTAATTTTGTCCAGAGATGTAGAAATGAATTTTTTTCTGATGGAGCATCAGTTGATTTTCCCCCACCAATGTGAATAAAACAGTTTAGTGTTTATGAAGCAAATTCTTCTCAATATTCCTAATGGCCTGTATGGCCCATATAAGTTTCTGCTCTCTGGACTCTCCTTTGAACCTGTTGTAGCATCTTACTAACTCCTATATTAATTAATGAGCTGAATAAAATCTTTAATTTTTTTCAAATTTTATCTTGTACAAGAGGCATGACTTTCCCTTTAAAAAATATATTTCCTTTTATGGGAGGATGGAAGGGAGTTCCAGGCAGAAGCAGTGACAACTTTTTAAAATATGGAAATGAGGAAAAACATAATGTGTTGACAGCAGAAATATAGCACTTGCACTAAGTGGGGAGATGAGGATGGAAAGGTGAGCAAAGATTAGGTCAATGGAAGTGAAAAATGTATTATCTTAATAGTTGGCACCAGAATTTTTCTTAGGGAGGTTACTATAATTTTTTTAGCCAATACTTGGACTGCTGCTTATGACAGACCAAAGAGTGTGAATGTCAGCGGGCACCATGGTAAATATTTTAGAAAGTGGCTACAGTGATCTTCCTAAAGCAAAGAAAAAAATATGTTTTAACTTCTAAAAAGGGAGGGTAAGAGAAGAATCAGGGATATGATGTGTAGTTGGAGACCATGTAGGGTAAAAGGCCAGTAATGTTGGAGTAGCTAAAAGGCATTTCAAAAAAGGAATGGCTAATGTTCAATTTGAAGTCATTTGCATTGATGTAGTATAAATCTTTCCAAAATTAGCTTTGTGTCAGCTAATTTTATGGTCAAATTCTAGGGAGCTCCTTAAATGTGTATAGAACTTAAAAACAAGCAGAATTACATATTTGAGTTGCTGTGGAGGCACTACCCACTAAAACCTGAGCCCAGCAGTAGGACTATTCATGCAAAAGATGCAGACACAGAAATCTTGGAGAGAAATACTAGACTTTCCTAGGATTGAGGTGACTTTATTTAGGTGTCAGTGGGTAATAGATCTACAGCTGACATATGGGTTACATAAACCAAAAATAAAGAGTTTCTACTTGGCCTTGGAGATGATAGAGTCACTGAGGTGACTGGCATGGCAAGAGAGCTGTGTCTAGAGGTTAGGGAATGACGTGAAAAAAGGCAGTCAAGTGCTCAGTTGGGGTTGGGAAGGCAATCCGAGTTGCAAATTACAGAGCATTTTCGAATGGGGACAAGTATTTTACATGGGGGCATTAAAAATAAACTAATTAACCCAGGTCAGAGAGCAGAACTGTGATTGACAAAGGGATGGAGAGAAAGGCCAGGCAGCTGTTCAGATCACCAAGTCATTGTTTCATACTTCTAGTTTCTAGCAGAGAGGGAAAGTCTCAAATTACCTTCCCACATATTGTCAGCATTTAAGAAATCATGTTAGTATTAGTGCAGGGGAAAATCAGAAATGATATGTGAGCTGCTTCCTAGGGAATATTGGCATTTTCCAGAAATGGTTATGAAAGGACCATCTTTCTTATCAACCACAAACACTTTTTGAAGATCCGCTTACACTAAGACCCAGTCGATCTGGAGCTAGTGCAGAACTGAAGAGCAAAGGAGAAGAAATATATATAATCTCTTCTATTGGAGTTAGGTCAGCTTTGTGGTTGAAAATATGAGCTTTGAAGTCAAGTAGAACCAATTTGAGACCCAGCTCTACCCCATACTGGCTGTATGATCTTAGGCAAGTTATTTAACTTCTCTGTGCCTCTGTTTTCATCTATAAATGAGGATTAATAACAGTAACTTTCTTAAGAGTAGAAGGATTCAACAACACCAACAATAACAAAAGCTAAACGCTTAATATTTGCCACACTGTATAAAGCACTGAGTTTGTAGGAACAGGCACTCCTATTCTCCTATTCTATAGTTTAATCTTCTTGGATGGTTCTTTCCCAATCTGGATAATTTCCTTATACATATGTGCCAATCCAGTACTTTGCTAAATACTCAAGGAGGCCTTCTTCAGGCACTAGCCACATTTCTTGTGCTCAATAGACCCATGTGGTTAACAGCTAATGTTTTGAGCAGTACAGATATGGAACATTTCTATCATCACAGAAAGTTCTATTGGAAAGTGTTACTCTAGGGCCCAGACTTGTCTAACTTCAAGCCTATGCTTAGCTTGTCAGTGTGTTAAAATTTATTGTGCATTTAGATCAGCTTGGGATCTTGTCAATCTTCATTTCCAATCTGATGTCAGGTGATCATAATGCTATGGGTTAACAGACAACATTTGAGTAACACTGCAAACGATTAGATATAAGCTTCCATAATTATTAAGTTGGTATGTGTTTCTTTTGCAGGAAAAACATACTGAAACAAAAAAAATCACCTGACAGAAAAGATCACTGTAACATTTTGTAACCTTTCTTACTTGCTATACTTTGAGTGCCTAACTTGCAACTCTAACTTTATACACAAGTTAATTTCCTAACCAGTGCAGGATTGTTCCTTCCAAGGGCCTTCCTGCCCCCTACTTGCCAACACCCCCCAGAAAGCTCAAGGAGTGAATGTGCTTTGCCATCAGGGGTCCCAGAACTTTTCCAATGTAGAATTGGGAGAATGGGTCAGGAGAGTAAGAACAGAGTATAGGGTATGGGGAGAGGAAAGATCTCAGTAGAGACATGAAGGAATTACCCCTTCTAAGAATCAGTTGGTGTGGGGAGCATTACAGGCTAGGGAAATAGAAGGACAAGAGGTGGTGCAGCTTAATACAAAAGTGTGAGAGATGTGGGTAGAGATGTGTTAACAAGGTGATTATGTCAGACCTCGTTGGCCCAGTTAAAGGTTTACTCTATCAAAAAGCAACAGAAAGCCACAAAGGATTTTAAAGATAGGAGTCATAGGATTAGAAATGCATTTTATGGAAAGATCATTTCAGATGCAATGAAGAGGATATATTAAATGGCCTAAGCCTGGAGGCAGTGAGACCAGGTGGTGATGGTAATGAAAAATTAGAGAAGTTAGGGGATATTCATACCTTTATAGGAAGTAGAGTGAGAGCAGTTCGATCAGGCAGAAAGACATTTCATGTTGGCTATTGAAAAGTCACTTGACTACCTGGGATCTTAATTTTCTCATTAAAAAAATTTTTTTAACGTTTATTTATTTTTGAGAGACAGATCATGAGCAGGAGAGGGGCAGAGAGAGAGGGAGACACAGAATCTGAAGCAGGCTCCAGGCTCCGAGCTGTCAGCACAGAGCCTGATGTGGGGCTTGAACCCACAAACCGTGAGATCATGACCTGAGCCAAAGTCAGACGCTTAAACGACTTAGCCACCCAGGCACCCTGTAATTTTCTCATTTTAGAGAATGGCATCATACCTAACCCTGCAGAGTACTCCCTCCCTTATCATAAAAATACAAAGCCTATTATGAGCAACATACTCAAGGTAAAGTAAACTTCTGGTATTCCAGAAAATTTTAAATTGTTTAAGATGTATACATTTCATTTTTGTGAAGTGCCTCTCTTCTAGGGAATAAAAGTATTTTATTAACACTGTCTCATAAGCCTTTTGGTTCCCTGTGAAGCTGGACTAATCAACACAATAGATTGACTCAATAAAAGGGTCAAACATTCACTGGCCTATTGATAAACTATCCAGAGAGGCAGGGTTCTCCCCTTTGAGAATTTTCCACACCATCAACATTGATAAGCCAAATGCATCCTCTAGGCCACCTTGAAAGGTTAAGATTCATGTTTGAGAACTCCAAGGATCCATAAATCAAGAGCACCAGTGAAAAACTATGATTTAGAGTTTACTTGTAAGAAGTACACATGTGTTTTCAGCATATTATTAGAATAATCACTGATAATATCATATTTTATACATACATTTCCCCTAGATTTTTTTAGTTTGAAATAGCTTTCATGCATTAATTTTCACGCACTAATATTATCATAATTATCATATCTAAAAATGCAAAGCAATAGATTATTTTTCTGTTGTTAAAACCGTGTCTTTGTCCTTTCTCCAGAAGATCTATACATAAACATTTCAATCTTTTAAGCACTCATAAAAAAGTGATTCTGTTTTGAGGATATTCAGTGTCTACATATTTTAATTAAATATCTGTAGAATTCATAGGAACATAAAACAATACCTATCTTTAATACACACACACATGCACAGGTACACACATACACACACATATATGTATACCATTCTAGAAAAAGTAATTAACTTTAGTGGAATATTTGTAATTCTGTCCTCTAAGAGATTAAAGGTTATTTGAAATCTAGAATTCATATCAGACTGTGAAGTTTGGTTATAGATAAACTCAATGAAGTTTGATAGACCAAAAGGATACATTTCAAATTCAAAGTCAACTGTAGGGCTAAGAACCTACAATCACTGGGATATCAAACAGCTGAAATTCATTGCAGTATAGCCCAAGTTGCATACTGGAAAAGAGGTGGGAGGTAGATATCACAGAGATTCTAATATGTACGCAATGGTATGCCGTTGTTGTTTTCATTTGCAATTCCCTAATGACATACGATGTTGAGTGTCTTTTTATAAGGTTATTTGCCATCTGCCAAGATCTTTTGCCCATTTAATGGGTTAAGAACCTCATTTTCAGATGAGGAAACTGAGGCACAGAGGGGTTCCACAAGTTGCCCAAGGTTACACAGCTGAGGCTGAACCCAGGCAGGAGGGATCAAAGCCCACAGTTGTAATCGCTATCCTGTAATACTTTCCGGATACAGGTTTGGAGCTAAAAAACCTGGGTGTCCAGCTGGCTGTGCGATTTACATGGTTTCTAACCGTGGGTAAATTATTTGATCTTTCCCAGCCTCAGTTTCTTCTTCTGTGATATGAGGAAGACAGTGTTGCTGTTAAGATTAAATGAAACAAAGTAGAGAAAGTGCTGAACTTGTTCTCAGAACATAGCAGCTGCCAATAAATGGTAGCTATTATTAGTCCAACACCACATGAAAGAGTGAGAGAGGCCTGCCTTAGCCACAAGAATTAGCACCTGCCTCAAAACTAAAATAGATCAGTCTGGGCTTTAAATTCTATAGAAACTCAGACATTTCTTCCTGAGGTTTTCATGATCCATTGTCAGCTGATATACCTTGTGCACACAAAGGAATAAAGGGGGCTCCAGTTTCTTAAAAGAAGAATAGAATTTTACTATATTCAATTTCCTTTTCCTGTTCATCTTGTCCTTTTGATGGCCCTCCAAAAGAAAAAAAAAGTCACAGTTGTGTTAACCTTGCAGCTAATGAAGCATGCCTGTAACCAGATGTGCCCTGCTTGCGTCCACTGAAACCAGAATGGTGGCAGAAAAGGCAGACATCCAAGCAATTGCACCCGATGTGCGTGAATGACTGTCAGAGAATGCAGGGATCCTCTGAAAACAGGAGTTATGAATGCTCGTAAGGCCATATTGCTCAGGGGTTGATTCTCAAACCTGTTTGATCCCCAGAATCTCCTGAGATGCTTTTTAAAAGAATAGATTCCTGGGGCGCCTGGGTGGCTCAGTCGGTTAAACGTCCGACTTCAGCTCAGGTCAAGATATCGCGGTCCGTGAGTTCGAGCCCCGCATCGGGCTCTGTGCTGACAGCTCAGAGCCTGGAGCCTGCTTCTGATTCTGTGTCTCCCTCTCTCTCTGCCCCTCCCCCGTTCATGCTCTGTCTCTCTCTGTCTCAAAAATAAATAAAACGTTAAAAAAAATTATAAAAAAAAATAAAAGAATAGATTCCTAAGTGCTCAGCTTAGACTTAACTGAATCAGAATCTCCTAGGGTTGGTGAGGAGAGAAAGTATTCTGATACATGTACCTTTAAAAGTTCTGAGAGGCTCTAGTGATCAGGGAACTGCTGATATAATGTCATTCCCATCTGATATCTGGGATCCTCCGTGTGTGTGTGTGTGTGTGTGTGTGTGTGTGTGTGTGTGTGAGAGAGAGAGAGAGAGAGAGAGAGAGAGAGAGAGAGAGAGAGAAAGGGAGAGAGAGAAGAAGAAGAAGAAGAAGAAGAAGAAGAAGAAGAAGAAGACGACGACGACGACAGAAACAGAGACAGAGAAATCAGGCAAGTGCTGTGGGAAAATGGAACATTATGGGATGTAAGACCTTTCCAATTGTACAATTTATTGTACTTTATCAATAAAAGTAGATGCAAACTGATTCAGAAGTAACTGAAATTGTTTCCTAATGAAAGTGATCAAAAACAAAGCCTACCAGTTCAAAAACGAAAAAGATGCTAAAAGGAACCTAATATTCAGTCCTCTCACTTTATTCTGATGTTGTAGCATCTTTAGAACATCTTTAGATAATGACTCTTAACTAATTTGAATAACTTTTCCCTATGAGAGCTAATGAAGTTGAATAATTTAACTAAATATTTGGAATCAAAATCTAAGTGCTTTCCCTTAGGTTTTTAGGTTTCCAGAACTTTAATGAGTTAATGAGAAATTTGCATTTAGTAAGGCAATAAATAAATTAATTATGCTTGGAAGAAATCCAGTTTCACGGGTTTAAACTATTATTAAAACTCTGCAAATACTTTGATTTTGATTTTTAAAGTTTTATCTTTTGACTTTTATTTATTCATTCAATAAACTTTTTTTAATGTTTATTTTTGAGAGAGAAAGCACGTGCACAAGCAAGGCACAGGGTGGGGGACAGAGAATCTTAATCAGGCTCTGTGCTGGCAGCAGAGAGCTGGATGTGGGGCTCAAACTCACAAACCATAAGATCATGACCTGAGCCGAAGTCAGATTCTTAACTGACTGAGCCATGCAGTCATCCATCAATAAACTTTTTTGAGAACTATTAATTACTATGGCACACCACTGATCTAGATGGTGTTACCAAGAAGAGGAGGTCCCCATATAGATAAACAGAGGTGGAAGGGTTGGGGAGTGGCTGGGCTAGGAGAGAAAAGAAACATTATAATGAGCACTTACTCAGTGCCACTCTCATTTATATATGGTATTCTTTGTAATACGATAATCCAACAACATAATTTGATCACTAAGAACTAAAACTAACACATTTCCTAAACCTATGTTAAGCAGTCCTACAACTAGACACACCTTCCTGTCCCTCTGAAAAGAAGCAAAAATGACCTGCTTGCCTCTGGAAAATAAGACTGTGAACCAACTAAAATAGGTTAATTCCAACATTAGTTGCATGCTTGTCTCATTAGGACCACCAATCCAGTATTATTATGTCACAGTTTCTCCCCCTCCTCAACTAGTTCTCCACATTACAAGGTATCCAACCTATCTAAATCCTATAAGTATCCTCCCCTGACTTCTCCTGAGATATTACTCTCTGTCAAGATGATGCTCCCCCTTTCTACAGCAAATCCAATACAAATAGATTTGTTTGATCAATAGGTTTTGTTTTGTTTTCTTTTGTTTTTCTGGTGGCCTTCTGGGGAGTCAACAGTCAATGTCACTCACTATTCTTTGATGAAGAAATTTGCCCAAACTCATCAGCTATTATGAACTACCTTCTTGAAGAGCCAAGTGTTAAATGCAGCTGTAGTCGACTGACTCTGAAATTCCTATTCTCTCCACTGGGGTCCACATTTAGGCATCTGTGCTAGACAAGGTAAAGCACACACAGGTGTTTACTGTACATTCTCAGATGCTCTCCAGCAAGCAACTTTGAAGGGGATGGCAGCATTAAAAGTGGCAATCCATAAATGCAAGGGAAATTCAAGTCCTTAAATCAAGTCCGGAGGTATCTACTGCCATCTGCTCGTCACAGTGACACAGCAGTAAAATGCATAAATAAATGACTCACAGACCATAAGGGAGTTAGTTGCCTAAATGAGTCCCACAAATAGATGCAAGCAAACAAGAACTGAAGTCTCACTACTGACTGATAACAATAATAAAAGCTTAAAATTTTACACATGATCCTTAAAAAAATTCTGGAAGCCCTCCTCTGTCAAGGCTCATAATCATATGCTCATAATCATAGAATTTTGGGGCCTAAGCACTGAATAGTTATTGAAAACATAAAATATCAAATAAAAATGCAACAGTATATCAGTTTCAAATGTATTGAAGATTCTGTGTTGACTTCAAAATGGACCAAGGTGAACAGGGGAGCTTTGCGGGACACAGAGGAGGTGGAGTTTGGTCAGTAGTTCTAGACAGTTTGATTAGTTCTACAAGGAGGTAAAGAGGCAAACATCCTAAAGGCAGAGTCACATGAAGGAAAACAATGAACCATTTGCCAGAAAATATAAAATATGTTCTAGATATGCTGGCTAAGGGCTCCCAGCTCAGCCAGTGGGGTTCTAGGCTGAGGTCAGGCCATGGTGGCTACCGACACTCTGCCATTAAGAAGGGTCCAGAGGGACACAGTCTGGGTAGGGGTGCAGGGGAGGGGGTTGGGGCTGGTATAAGAAATTTCCACAGCAGGGAAAGTTTCTGTCACTTTCCTGTAGGGAGTGACATACCATGACATTACCATCATTAACAGTGAAAAATGCAGATTGTACTGTTGATGAATGAGTTAATAACAGTGACAACAACAGCTAATACTTTCAGGTAGCATTATTTCATGCCAGGCAGTACATATACTAATTCATTTAAAGTTTACCCTGTGAGCACCTATGAAGTAGGCACTGTAATTATCCTTAAACATATGAGGAAATTGAGACATAGGAAGATTAAGTGACTTGTCTAGGTCTAACAGCTAGTAAATGGCAGAGCCAGGATGAACCAATCAATCAATCAATTAATTAACAATCCAACCATTTGTGATGTTCTGTCTTAGTAGGCAGAACACATGCTTTTTTCTGCTCTAATGATGTAAGAAATCTACTCTGTGCTCAGCAGTCTACTTCAGACCTCGGTACTGAGTACTCAGTATTCATATGGATGTAGGCTTCTCCCCTTGCTACATGAGATTTTGTGCTTATATATCACTTACAAGGCACAACATTTCTTGCGTTTTATCTCCCATTTCACTAGAACAATGGGGATGTCTTACATAAACTGTGCTCTTAAAGTGGCTTCAGGTTAGTTGGCCAAAACGGATTTGTGATTTTCTATTCATGTTCAGAATTATAATTTGTAAATTAAAAATTATAACTCGAAGGGATTATTTTCAATTTTTTATATTTAGCATATTTTTTTGTCTTGGAATAATCCCAAACTTACAGAAAAGTTAAGTGGAATTCAAAGACCTTTTCTTCTGAGGCATTTGAGAATAAATCGCCAGCCTGATGCCCCATCACCCTGTAAGTGCTTTAGTGTGTATTTCCTGCAAATAACATCCTCCCACACTCTGCAATGCAACCATCACAACCACAAAGTTAACACTGACACTACACTCCAGTTTAATCCGCAGACCCCAATTGTCCCATTACTGTCTTTTATAGATCTAGTTCACAATCACACGTTGCATTGAGATGTTCTGTTTCTAGTCTCCTTCAGACTAGAACAGTTCTGTCTTTCCTTGTCTTTCATGGCCCTGAGACATTTGAAAACGACAGGCCAGTTATTTTATAGAATGTCTCTCAATTTAGAGTTGTCTGATGTTTTCTCCCGGTTAAATTCAGGTTATGCATCTTTGGTGGGAATATTGCAGAAACAATGCTGAGATCACATTGCATTCCCAGGTGGTGCAGATTTTGATTTGTTCCTTTACAGAGAATGTCAGCTTTAACTATTTGATTTAGATGGTGTCTGCCAAGATTCTCCACTGCAAACTTACTCTTCTCTTTATAATTAATAAATATTTTACGTAGAGACACTTTAAAATAATGTGAATATTCCATTCTTCATCAAATCATCATTTATTTATATTAGCATGAACTTATGACTTCCTATTATATTCAATGAGTTACCATCTCTTAGATAATATCTTTTTTTTTTAACGTTTATTTATTTTTGAGACAGAGAGAGACAGAGCATGAACAGGGGAGGGGCAGAGAGAGAGGGAGACACAGAATCGGAAGCAGGCTCCAGGCTCTGAGCCATCAGCCCAGAGCCCGACGCGGGGCTCGAACTCACGGACCTCGAACTCATGGACCGTGAGATCGTGACCTGAGCTGAAGTCGGATGCCCAACCGACCGAGCCACCCAGGCGCCCCTAGATAATATCTTTTTGCTGCTCAAATTGATCAGTAAGATTTCCTTCAAGCTGGCTTCTTTGTGCTTTTGTTGTTGTATTTTTATTTTTTATTGAGGTATAATTAACATGTAGCATTATGTTAATTGTAGGTGTACAATACACTGATTTGATATTAATACACATTGTGAAATAATCACCACAATAAGTTTAGTTAACATCCAGCATCATACATAGTTACAAAAAAAAATTGTGTGTGTGATGAGAACTTTTTAAGATCTACTCTTAGCAACTTTCAAATTATTATTAATTATAGTCACCATGCTGTACATTACATCCCTATGACTTGTTTATTTTATAACCAGAAGTTGGTACCTTTTGTACTTTTTGACCTCCTTCACCCACTTCACCTATCCCCACCTCTCACCTCTGACAGTCACCAATCTCTTCTCTGTATCTGTGAGCTTGGTTTTTTATTTGATTTTGGAGTTTGGTATTTGTATTTCTCTGTCTGACTTATTTCCCTTAGCATAATGCCCTCAAGTCCAGTTATGTTGTCACAAATGGCAAAACTTCATTTTTTTACAACTGAATAAATTGTGTGTGTGTGTGTGTGTGTGTATACACACACACACACACACACACACACACACACACACACACGGGCACCTGGGTGGCTGGGTGCCTGGGCGGCTCAGTGGGTTAAGTGTCCTCCTTCAGCTCAGGTCATGATCTCACAGTTTGTGACTTCAAGCCCCAAGTCGGGCTCTGTGCTGACAGCTCAGAGCTTGGGGCCTGCTTCAGATTCTGTGTCTTCCTCTCTCTCTCTCTGCCCCTCCCTCGCTCACACTCTGCCTCTCTCTCAAAAATAAATAAACATCAAAAAAAATTTTTTTATATACACATTTTCTTTTTGTACAGTATTTTCAGTTTTATTTTAAAAATGCACATACAACAAAAATTGTCGTGAGCCATTTCTTGGGTCTACTTGCATTCAGCACTTGCATTTGAACAGCTTTCTCTGTTTTTACAATCCCAACAAATTCCTTCTATCATTTCAAGCACCTTCTTTGTCCTGCCAGGCCCTGCTTCTGGTAGTTTTTCCAATCTCTCAGGTGTATTTAATGGGTGTGTTTCCAAAGCTTGTTCCAAAAGTTTCTGTTCTGTTGTCCAAGGGGTGAAATCTGTTCGTGGACCTTCAAATTGTTCTGAAGGTGTTGCTTGGGACACCATTCCATGCTCTTTTTAAATTTTATCAAAATCCTTTTTGTTTATGTCATCTTTTTTTATGAGGATCAGGTTCTTGAAGACTCTGCTCTACCAATAACATCTTTGGCAGTTCTCTTGACTCCAGAAGAAGGTATGTTCATGTAATTAGCAATAACTTCCCATCCTCACTTTGTTCCATAGGAAAGAGGTTCAATTAAGTAGTAATTGCAAATCATCTTCTGCCTAATTTTTACTGCCATTTCCACTTTGTCAGTTGATTTGTCTGCATTCTTAGATGCTATCACATGAGAGCTTCAGATTCCTCTCTTTTCTAATGTGCTCATTTATTTCTTCTCTTTTTTACAGAGCAGATTTTGCTACTTCTTTCGTAGGTGATGTCGGTGTTTCAAACACAGTAAGCTTGCTAGTTCAAGTCAATCACAACCTTTTTCCACTTCTTCCATCACTCTAACCTGCTCTGCCTCATTGTCAGAAAAGTGATTCCAGGGGCACCTGGGTAGCTCAGTCAGTTGAGTGTCCAACTCTTGATTTTGGCTCAGGTCATGATCCCAGGGTCCTGGGATCGAGCCCCGAATCTGGCTCTGCACTGAGCATGGAACCTACTTAAGATTCTCTCTCTCTCTCTCTCTCTCTCTCTCTCTCTCTCTCTCTCTCTCTCTCTCTCCTTCTGCCCCTCTCCCCTGCTCATGCTCTCAAAAAAAAAAAAAAAGTGATTCCAGGTCTTATGTGTTTCAAAGTTTTTCCTTTCCTTTTTAATGGCTTTTTTCTGAATAGTTTTTCCTTCTTAGCCAATAATGCTTATTGTCTAACTTCCTCCTCCTCTTTCTCTTTCACTAACCAAGAAGCTTCTAGTTCGGCTTGTCTTTGTTTTTCTTTAGCTTCTCGCCCCTTCCATTGTGCTTCTGCTTTGGCTCTCTTTTCTGCTTCTTTCACAGTTTTTTCTTCTTCCTTAAACTTCTTAATCACTGGACCACAGCTATGTGCATTGTCAACTAATGTTCTTACTTTGTTCATTTCTCCTTTTTTTCTTTGTGCCCCGTTGCTCTCTACTGCTTTTCAATCCATCTCCTCTCATCACAACATTCTGCTTTTTCTTTTTCTTCTTCATCTAAATAAGAAAATTCTCTCAAAGAATCAAAATTATACCAGAAAGAACAAAATTCATCAATATCTTCAAATGATGAATTCATAACCCAAGGTTAGGGACATTTTTCTTTTTACTCAATCATCTGGAATTCCTTTGAAACACTGGGGGAAACACTTCAAAGAAAATGTCCTTTGCTTCACTTTTAGAAGGAATCGAGTTATCAAAAGTAGGATCTACATTGTTGAATGCTTGTCTTTCCACCAGATCAGATAACATTTCGTAAGCCTTAGTTATGCAAGTGAAGTAGTTGTTATCTCCTTCTTTATTGGTTCACCAGCTGCTTTCCATTTGTCTGGGTGATGTTTTAAAATCATCGCTTTATCTTCCAGTCTTTGGGATCAAGTGTTTTCAACAGGGAAACTCTTCTAACTGCAATTCTTCATCTTCTGATCCCTCTGATAACTCTTTCTTATCCTCCAGTTCCTGAAAAGAGGCAGAAGCATTTCTGTTCTCTTAACAAAAAGCTTCAAACCACCTGACAGGGTGTTGAAGCAGAGGTCAGACTGTGGGTGGAGCCCTGGCCATCTGCAGTGCCCAGCAGGAGCAGCAGGAGGGCACCAGGCTACAACACATTTTCTTTATCCATTCGTCCGTAGATGGACACTTAGGTTGCTTCTGTATCTTAATTACTGGAAATAATGCTGCCGTGAGCTTGGGGGTGAATATACCTTTTCAAGTTAGTGTTCTCATTTTCTTCAAATGCCCAGAAATGGAATTGCTGGATCATATGGTAGTTTTATTATTCTTAATTTTTTTGAAGAAACTTCATATTGTTTTCCATAGTGGCTGCACCAATTTACATTTCCACCAACTGTGTACAAGAGTTTCCTATTCTCCATACTCTCACTAACACTTATTTCCTGTCTCCTTGATAGTAGCCATTCTAACAGTTGTGAGGTGATATCTCATTGTGGTTTTGATTTGCACTTCCCTCATGGTTAATGATGTTGAGCAACAGGTATAGGTACATTATACACTGGCCATCTGTATGTCTTCTTTGGGAAAAATGTATATTCGGATCTCCTCTCCCCACCTTTTTTTAATCAAATTGGTTTTTTCTATTGATTTTTATGCATTCTTTATTTTGGGTATTAGCTGCTCGGTAGGTTTCCTTTTCATTTTGTTGATGGTTTCCTGTGCTGTGCATATATCCTTTTGATATGGGGCCTTCATTCTGAGAACGATTTACTCTCTGGCCCAATAGGATGTCCCAAAAGTTTTCACTGAGCCCTGGAATCAGTCATCTCTGGAAAACCCTGATACTTATTTAGTAGAAAATGATATTTAGAAACCTGGATGGAAAGTGAGCTCAGTGCTACTGAGGTGGAAAGGGGGTGCTACTGCAAGGCCATCGTGCATACACATGCACATCTATACCCATCTCTTTATTTATTTTATTAATTTAAAGTATTATATTTATTGAAATCATGAGTTCACACCAATACAGCCAATTCCAACCTAACACCACAGTGTTCATCCCAGTTTTCTCCCTTTCCACTACATAGTGAAAATCCTGACTCCCATTTTTCTTGATATCTTCATCTTTTTGATTGATCCCCCAGTTTGTAATCCATTTCCCATGATTGCTGCCAGGTGTTCCCTATATAGACGACGTCTTTATTCTGCTCAGGCTTTGAAACCTCATGGCCAGGCTGCACTCCACACGGGCACCCTTCCACCCAGCTTGGGCTCTGACACTCTGCTCTGGGTGCCCTACCATGTGAATGCCCTCCTTACCCAGCTTGGCTCTAACACCCCACCCTGCACTCCCCACAAAGTAGACTGCTTCCTCCTCCCACTGAGGCTCTGACCCCACACCAAACAGCCTGGCAAGATGCTCTTGACTGGTTCGGAGGGCTCTGCCTCCCCCCATCACACCACCCACCTCAAGATGACTCCCTTAGGGGCATCTGATTTAATATCTGAGCTTTTCAGAAAGGAGAAAAGAAGCCAACTGATACATTATCAAATGCTATTTTAAAATATGAGAATCATTCTAGAGGGAAAGAAATCACCAGAAACTTTCATTTAAAACTGCTTGAAGGCGTGCCTGGGTGGCTCAGTCAGCTAAACATCTGACTCTTGATTTTGGCACAGGTCAAGATCTCACAGTTACTGAGTTTGAGCCCTGCATCCAGCTCCAAGCCCCGTGTTGACAGTGCCGACCTGCTTGGAATTCTCTCTCTTTCCCTCTCTCTCTGCTGTGCTCACACACACTCTGTCTCTCAAAATAAATAAATAAACTTAAAAAAAATTGCTAGAAAAAGATTTTCATCAAATTAAAGCATTGCTTTTTAAAATGAATTCTAACCATGAAGAAAATGTTTATTTCCCATGAAGTTCTTATATCAACCAATAAACAAAAATATATTCATTATACAGTACTTTGTGAAACTTCCCCTAGCATATACATGGCCCAGCGCAAGAGGACAAATGTAGACTTACAAACCAGCAGAAAAAAAAAATACTTGAAAGTTCTAAGTTATATTAATAAACTTTCAAATAAAATAGGTTCTATCCTTGTACCTTGACAAATTACCTTTCATAACAAATATTTTTAAATGTATGAAATTATGTTGTTTTATATGATCAAAAGTCAGCTAAATATCAGAGATAACTGAATTTAATTATTACTGCATGTCTGGGGTGCTCTGTTGATGAGTCAGTAATAAGTGAGGAATAACAAAACAAAGACACACAAAATTCATTAATTACATTTATTCCATGAAATTTACTTTTCTAGTTTTCATCTTAGCAAAACCACTAATTATGTGGTCAGAATCAAGATTTTTCATATAATTTGTTTCTACTGTGAGTCATTCCAAATTAGATGGGCTTTCTTGAACCAGAGAAGTTCCTATGTAAGTTTTGTTGTTTGTTTATTTGTTTGCTTTTTACTGATTTGAATTTGGAGAAACTTTGCTGAAACAATAGCAACTAAAGTAAAATCTCTACAGCATTATTTAGATTCAAAAACAAATCATGAATTTTTGTATCATGCTCAAACACTGTAATAAAGCTACGTATGAAAAAGTATTGCAATTGCTAAATATTACAAGATATTTTAATTTCACTGTATATATTATCATTTAATAATTTTTATCATCTCTTAAATCAGCATCTATATCTGAGATTTTATATAAAGGATCAATTATAGAGGTGCCTGGGTGGCTTGGTCGGTTGAGTGTCCGACTTTGGCTCAGGTCATGATCTCATGGTTTGTAAGTTCAAGCCCCGTGTCGGGCTCTGTGCTGACAGCTCAGAGCCTGGAGCCTGCTTGGGATTCTTTGTCTCCCTCTCTCCCTCCCCTCCCCCACTCACACTCTGTCTCTCAAAAGTGAATAAATGTTTAAAAAAAATTAAGAATCAGTTATAACACATGTTATATCTAGACCTAGTACATATCAACTTAAGAGTAATATGAATCATTTAGTATTACACAATCCCCGATGTCGTGTTCAATGGTTGTAAGCGAGTAAGAAAATGGATGCTAGGCAGTATTGCAACATAACAACTCATTGTGTGAAAATGTATTCATATCATCTGAGACGAAGAAATTGGCAGGTTAGTTAATTAGTTTTCTCTCTTACCTGAGTGCTTCTACTACTCAAATCCTTCCCTCAGAAATGTTTGTTTCTAATGTTTGCAGTGGCACAAACTACAATCTTCAGCACGCAGACACAGTCACTTTTTATTTTGAGGACAGGAAAAAGGGATGGAGAGATGAATGGGTTTGTCTCAAGAGGGGTTGTTTAGGATTACAGGTCATGCTGTGCCACAGCTGAGCTCATCTCATGAGTGACACACAGTCCACACATTTATATTTGTGTGTGTGTGTGTGTGTGTGTGTGTGTGTGTGTGTGTGTGTGTGTGATAAATGGAGCCCTCTTAGGCATAGGACCCAAGCCAAAGGCCCCTTTGCTGGAGGCTAAGGACAGTAATGCTATGCTGCCTACAGGGTGTTAAGTTCTGTATAAAATAACAGATGAAGTCATAAGACAGGACCTAGTTTTTCATAAGTTTGAAATCTAAGTGGAGAGCTGCCAGGGGAGAGGGAGGAGTATTAGGATCCATAAAGTGAATAAACACAGTAAGACTGAAAGGTGCCCAAATGTCCAGAAATAGGAGGCACTTTGTACAGATTACACACTGAATCCCCATAAGTCCCAGACTGTCCCAGGGGCAGGGACTGTCTCAATGGCCATGGAACCATGCAGAGCACGTGGTACAAAATCAATGCACAATAAATGTTGAGGAGGAAAGAAAGGAGCATATGGCCTCTGAATTGATGAACTCAAGCTTCTGATGCTTTAAAAATAAGTTGTCCTCACCCCCAATCTGTCCCCCACTTCTTTCTTTCTCCCACCAGCCCTCTTAATTCTTCTGTACTCCCTCAAAGGCACATGCTTAGAAGTAAATCTTATCCAATGCATCTTATGCTCCAATGCATATTTGATATGGTCCCTCCCATTTGACTTTATTTTAATTAACATTTACCATGGAGTGTTGTACATTTAACAATTTATATGACCTTAGGGAATTTTTTTCCCCTATACATCCTATGTGATTTCATTTCTGTTGATGATGTTTCTGACAAGGAAGTGAGGCACGGTAATCATTAACATCGTTAGAGATTTTTTTTTTTACAACAAAGTAACATTCTTGAGATGATTTTCCAGACCCATTAAAAATGAGAAGTCTTGGGGCGCCTGGGTGGCGCAGTTGGTTAAGCGTCCGACTTCAGCCAGGTCACGATCTCGCGGTCCGTGAGTTCGAGCCCCGCGTCAGGCTCTGGGCTGATGGCTCAGAGCCTGGAGCCTGTTTCCGATTCTGTGTCTCCCTCTCTCTCTGCCCCTCCCCCGTTCATGCTCTGTCTCTCTCTGTCCCAAAAATAAATAAACGTTGAAAAAAAAAAAAAGAGAAGTCTTAAGCATGCCCAGTAACAAAAAGAAAAAAAATAACTAATGTGGAATGAACCCAAATTGTTCTTCATCTGTTGTGGAACAGAGCTATACATGTACAGTCACTCACAAAAGCACTCACAGCCATGCTCTAATTCACCCTCTTAAATGCCTGATATTTGATCCTATCTTGGTTAGTTCTGCTTGCTTTAATTATGATCAAAAGCTGGACCTTGAGAAATAATCCAGATATTTGTCAAGCACCCACAAAGTTCATGGTACCAGATGAGGTCCTCAGAACATAGTGTACAGAAGAGACAGGCCTATTCTTAAGGAGTTTATAATCTAAGAAGAAAGGAAATAAGAACATACAATTACAGTAACTACAAAATGAATAGGTCAAAAGACTGCATTTCCAAGTTAGAGAATGGGTTGAATCCAAGTTAGAGAACAGGATGAATAAATTCAAGTCTTACCTAAATGCTGGTTTGCACAAAAGCATACACAAAAGGAAAGAAAGAAGCCAACAGAGAACATGATACATTTGACTTAACTTCTTAAAATTAAGGTAACATTTACTTACAGTGAAATGCATACATCTTAAGTGTACAGTTCAATGGGTTTTAACAAATGTACATACTCCTGTAACAAAATAACGATTATGATACAGAGTATTTCCATCACCCCAGATAGTTCATTAATATCCATAGTCCCTCTTTCATTCCTCATTTTAGTAATTTGTGTTTTCTCTCCTTTTTTCTTGGTCAGCCAATTTTATTACTGCTTTCAAAAAACCAACTTTTATTTATTATTCCCCATTGTTTGGATATTTTCTGTCTTATTGATTTCTGCTCTTTATTTTTTCCTTGTACTTTTTCTAACTTTGTTTACCTCCTCTTTTTCCAGCTTCTTAAGGTAGAAACTGAGGTCATTGATTTGAGAATTTGCCATGATCTGACATAAGCATTTAAAAAAGATAAACAAAAAATTTCCCCATAACTTTTGAAGTATTTGTTATTATCATTCAGTTTGAAATATTTTCTACTTTCCTCTTTGCTGTTTCCTGACATATGGCTTATAGAGAAATGAGTTGTTTAATTTCCAAATATCTAGAGTTTCTTTAGGTACTTTATTTGTAATTAATTTCTAATTTAATTTCATGCTGTTCTGAGAATATACTCTATAAGATTTCAACCTTTTAAAATTTATAGAGAATTACTTTATGAGCCAGCATATGGTCTAACTTGGCAACCATTCCATATTCACTTTGAAAGAATTCATATTCTGCAGTCGCTGGGTGAAATATGCTATAAATTTCAATTAAGTCAAGTTGGTTGATCTATCTTCTATATTCCTATTGATTTTTGTCTATTTGTTTTATCCACTTGTTACATTAATTGCCGAGAGAGGGATGTTAAAAACTGTGCATTTGTCTATTTCTCCCTTTTGTTCTCTCAATTTTGCTTCATGTATTTTGAAGTTGTATTATTAAGTTTATAGATACTTAGGATTTTTATATTTTCTTGATGAATCAATCCTTTCATCATTACAAAATGTTCTTCTTTTGGGGCGCCTGGGTGACTCAGTCAGTTAAGTGTCCGACTTCAGCTCAGGTCATGATCTTGTAATTTGTGAGTTTGAGCCCTGCATCAGGCTCTGTGCTGATAGCTCAAAGCCTGGAGCCTGCTTTGGATTCTCTGTCTCCCACTCTCTCTGACCTGACCCTGCTCATGCTCTGTCTCTCTCTCTCTCTTTCTCTCAAAAATAAGTAAACATTAAAAAAAATGTTCCTCTTTATCTCTGGCAATGTTCCTTGAAGTCTACTTTGCAGTCTATTAATATAATCACAACTGCTTTCTTATGCTTATTGCCTGCATGATCTCCTTTTCCTCATTCTTGTACTTTGAACTTATCAGTTTATGTTGAAAGTGCATTCTTCTGTAGACACTTGTCTCTCTCTCTCTCTCTCTAATCCATTCTGACCATCTTATTCTTTTAATTGCAGTATTTAATCCATTTACAGTGAATATAATTATTGATATCTTTGGGACTGGGTTTACAATCTTGCTTTCAGTTTTCTATATGTCCTATCTATTATTTCTTTTCTCCCTCCTTTCTTTTTTCTTTGGGCTTAAGCAAATATTTTTAATATTACATTTCAATTCTTCTAATTTTTTTAGCAACACATCATTGCATTATTTTTAGTGGTTGCTCTAGGGATTACAATATATAATTTTGACTTACTACAATATGTAATTTTAACTTATTACAGCTTAATTAGGGTTAATATTGTACACATACAATAAAGGGAGTATACTGTATTACAATTCCATTTCTAGTCCTCCATATTTTTTGGCTTTTTTTGTGATATATTTCATTGTTGCATATGTTTTAAATCCCACTATGAAGTGTTACTATTTTTTAAATAATATGTTTTTAAAAGAAGTTAATCAGTCTAATGTTTATAATTGGAATCACAGAAGGAGAGAAGAGAGTAAATGGAGCAAAAATTACTTTTCCAAACTTTGTGAAAAACATGTACTTAGGCATATATTTATCCAAGAAGTTTAGTGAACCCCAGGTTGACAAAGACAAAGTACACATATGCTCTCCCGCACACACACACACACACACACACACACACACACACCCAAGCTGGAGAAAAAGAGATACATTACATGCAGAGGAATAATGATAAGAATGACAGCTAAATTCTCATTAGAAACAGTGGAAGCCAGAATTCAATGAACACCTCTTAAAGTGCAGAACAAAAACAAGAAAAAGCTTTTAGCACATAATTCTAAGTGCAGCAAAAATATCTTTCAAAAGTAAGGGTGAAGGTTTAGTTTCCCATATTTACAGGGTGATATATTCAAGCAGATCCTTGCACAGATACTGATTATGAAATCTGGACAAAATGTTTTTAAAAAACAACTATTTAAAGGCATTCAAAAGAAACCACGGAAAAGTTTCCACTTGAAAACCCATGACTGAAATATGTAAGAATTATGTTTGGGATGTTTTTGTCTTAAAATATTCTTCCAAACTCCATATATCCAGAAGCAGAAAACTAAAGCCTTACTCATTCAGTGTGACAGAGGGCAGAGTTCAAGGCTGAAAGAGCAGCTAGAAATTTAGAAATGTAATCCTAAAAGGGCAAAAGTGTCAAAACCTGAATATTAATCTGCCCATAAACTGACTACTAGTTTATGAATGCATGGGACATACCAATGATACCAATGGGACTATAACAGTTTTAATCCAGTCAAATTAACTGCTTATTAAAATAAAAAAAACAACAATCCTGGGCGCCTGGGTGGCTCAGTCAGATGAGTGTCCAACTCTTGGTTTTGGCTCAGGTCATGATCCCAGCATCATGGGACTGAGCCCCGCATCAGGCTCTATGCTGGATGTGGAACCTGCATAAGATTCTCTCTCTTTCTCTCTCTTTCTTTCTCTCTCTCTCTCTCTCTCTCTCTCTCTCTCTCTCTCTCTCTCTCAATCTCGGCGCCTGGGTGGCGCAGTCGGTTAAGCGTCCGACTTCAGCCAGGTCACGATCTCGCGGTCCGTGAGTTCGAGCCCCGCGTCAGGCTCTGGGCTGATGGCTCGGAGCCTGGAGCCTGTTTCCGATTCTGTGTCTCCCTCTTTCTCTGCCCCTCCCCCGTTCATGCTCTGTCTCTCTCTATCCCAAAAATAAATAAACATTGAAAAAAAAAAAACTTAAAAAAAAAAAGATTCTCTCTCTCTCTCTCTCTCTCTCTCTCTCTCTCCCCGCCCCTGTCCCCTGCTCATGCTCATTCCCTCTTTCTCTCTTTGAAATAAAATAGGGGCGCCTGGGTGGCTCAGTTGGTTAAGCATCTGACTTCGGCTCAGGTCATGATCTCACAGTCTGTGAGTTTGAGCCCCACATCCGGCTCTGTGCCAACAGCTCAGAGCCTGGAGCCTGCTTCAGATTCTGTGTCTCGCTCTCTCTCTCTGCCCCTCCCCTGCTCATACTCTATCTCTCTCTGTCTCAAAAATAAATAAAACATTAAAAAAATAATAATAAAATAAAATAAAATAAAAATAATTAATAATAATATTAGCAGAAAATATGAAGATAAGAATGTGATTTGCCTAAAGAAAAAAACCAACAATCCTTAGAAGAATATAAGAATATCCAGTGTTGATACAATATATTATCTATAATATTCAGTTTTAAATAAAAAATTACTAGCCTTACAAAAAAAATAACCCAAAAAACAGGAAAGCATGACACATTCAGGGAGAAAGGAAGTCAACATATAGTGATTCCAAGTGGGCCCAATATTATATATATGGAAGTCAAAGATTTCAAAGCAGCCATTATAAAGAATTAAAATGTGTTCAAAGAACTAAAGGAAACAGTGGTCTCAATTCTCATACAGATAAAGAATCTCAATAGACATGTGGAAATTATTTTTTAAAAAAGAACAAATACAAATTCTAGAGTGAAAAGTAGAATAATAGAAATGGAAATCATTACATATTTGTAATGTCAGACTCAACTTCATATTTGAAAACAGAATCAGTAAACTTTAAGGAGATCAAAAAAATTACTCAATATGAAGAACAATCAGAAAAAGATTGAAGCATTTTCAAAAACCTGTGGGACAATATAATGGAGTCTCAAAAGAGAAGAGAGTATGGGACAGAAAAATATTTGATGAGTGTTGGCTGAAAATTTCCCAAATTTAGTAGAAAATATTAATTTCCATATCCAATAAGCTCAACAAACCCCCAAATAGGATAAATACAATGAAAACCACAGCTAGTTAGCATGTCAGGGTCAAACTGCTAAAAACCAATAACACTATATGTTAGTTGTACTGGAATTTAAAAAATAAATAAGTTTGAAAACTGATGAAAACCAAAAATAAGGAAAAATCTTAAAACCATATTTTTTCTGGTGTTCTTATTGTCGGTAGTAGGAGAAGAAATTCAAGACCAACTACTCCAGTAATGGTTGGAAAGGAGAAGTCCTAAACATTTATTTTCAGTCTGGTTTTCCTAAGACCAGATGATTAACTTGTACCCATTCTACTTTATTTCTGTTATGCTCTACATGTGCCATTACTTATTGTTAGGATTACTCTGTACATCTTAAGACTACTACTCCTTTGAACTATCTCTATTAGTCAGCTCAGGCTGCTACAATGAAATACCATAGACTAGGTGGCTTAAACAACAGCCTATTATTTCTCACAGTTCTGGAGGTTGGGAAGTCCAAAATCAGGTGCTAGCAGATTCAGTTCCTGGTAAGAGCTCTCTTCCTGGCTTGTTGATGTCTGTCTTCTTGCTGTGTCCTCATTTGGCAGAGAGAAAGAGAACTCCAGTGTCTCTTCCTCTTCTTATAAATACACTAATCCCATCATGAGGGTCCTCTCTCACGACCTCATCTAAACCTAATTGCCTTCCAAAGACCACACCTACAAATACCACCATATTGGGTATCCTGGAGGAACACAAACATTCAATCCCTAAACACTATCATTGGTCCTCTTAAAACAGTCAAAACACTTAATTGCTCTGCTACTTTATTTTTTATGTTTATTTATTCTTTGAGAGAGAGAGAGAGAGTGCGAGCAGGGGAGGGGCAGAGAGAGAGACACACACGGAATCCGAAGCAGGCTCCAAGCTCTGAGCTGTCAGCACAGAGCCCTACACGGGGCTCAAACGCATGAACTGCGAGATCATGACCTGAGCAGAAGTCAGACACTCAACCGACTGAGCCACCCTGGCGCCCCTCTCTGCTACTTTTGATGAAGTTTTGGTTGAGCCTTTAGAATTAAAAAAATAAACTCCTTGGACTTCTCTTAAAACAAACTACTAAACTTCATCTGTTTCTCTGTTTATTTGAGAAACAAGATGCATTTGAAGACTTGAATTTAGGAAGGGTGGTGGGGGGAAGGCTCTCATCTAACCCAGGACTTTTAGACAGCTGTCAAACATTCCAGAATGGTTCTTTAACTGACCCTTTCTCTTCTTTCTTTTATCTCTTTCTGGGTCACTATCTTGGGAGTCAGAATAAGAATATGGTTTAACATATTGTTAAAACGATCCTGGAAGGAGAGGGAAAGCTTTCATCTAAAACATTCTGCTTCCCTCTGCGCCCTGCCTTCAAACCCTCGGATGATAGGCAGTTTTAACAGCGTTTAAGAATCATTGACATGGTACTTCCCAACCTTCTCTTCCCCTATTTAGAAGAAAAAATTCTTCTTTTATCAAGGGCCAAAGTTAACATTAAAAATGTTTTTAACCAGACTCATTCTTTCATTTCCAAGGCTGATTTAACAGTGGTAGCCTAAACTGACACTGGAACGAAATTGAAACGATCCTAAATCCAAAAACAAATTGTATCCATATAATAAATTTGAGTACTATGTTTTAGCTGTATTTCAAGTAAATTTCAAGGTTTTTGAAAGCACTTTACTACTTCAAATTGAACGGAATGTGTAGCTGTTTCATAAAACTATTGAATAAATTTGGTCCACAAAAATATTCTCCAAAACAACCTAAAGTAAAGTAATAGCCACTTGGTTAAGTTCTACTCTTTGAGAAGGGAAGGCAGCGTTTTTACCTTGAGCATTATATGGAATATCTTTAGGAGGTTTTTTTTTCTTAAGACATCACCACTTTTAATATAGTGATGAATGGCATCCTGTGAGGGAAGAATAATGGACGGAAAAATTGAGGGAAAGGGCCATGTTGGAACTCGTTAGGACTAGCCACAGAGTGATGGCATTCCCCCAGACCAGAGTCAGCACATTTTAACAGAACCAAATTTTAAATCTGAATTTTATCTTTTGTTTTAATTTATAATTCTAGTCACATTTTTATTTGTTCTGCATTTTCTTCTTGGCAATCCCAATTATTGACACAAGGGACAAATTGGTCAAATTTGTGGCTAGAAAGAATCAGGATGCTTGTACCTGACAGGAATTTGTGCCTACCTTTTACAGCCTGGAGTATAAGACTCTCTCCAAAACCAAGCAAGTGAGAAATTCAAGATGCAATGGGTAGAGATGGAATTTTCCAGCCCTTGAGATGGGCAAGAGAACAAGAAATACATATTCTTGTACGTTTAGTTTAGGTTTATTTATTTTTCTCAGCACATTTTACGCACATGAAATATGAGAGGAAATTTACTCTACTGTGTATCTCTGTAAATTCCAAATTCCTTTGGCTGTAATGCAGAGAAATTTTGAAAACAGGTCCAGATTGTTAATTGCCTGTCAATTTGATTTTGTTCTCCACATTGAGACAAATTTGACAAGCTTGTCAGAGAACCTTGTAGCTTCCTCGATTTTCCTCTACTTCCTCTCTCAAGGAAAGGACGTTTGCATATCCAAACATTCCAAATCTTTTCTACCTCCCCTAACCCCCCAAATTCTGGACATTAGTTTTTTTTGTTTGTTTGTTGTTCTGTTTTCTTAGCCAGAGTGCAGAGAATAGGCTTATCTCCTCTTCCAATGGGCCTCAGCTCAGCCCACTTGGGAATAAAGCAGTCTCAAAGCCTGGCTGTTAAGAAAGTGCAAAGCATAAAAGGAACCAAATCACGTTAAAAAAAATTAAACCTCAGGAAATTATTCTATACCCTCTCTAGGGCATGTACCTCTAGGCTCACTGAGCCAGTACCCGCATGTCTGAAGGAAAACTTGCATTTTGACGTTAGGGAAGGATGTTTCTAGTGATATGGAGGTCTGTCAACACTTTTAGAAAACCCTCTCCATGGAAGTCAGCCTAATCAAGAATTTCTCAGAACTATTAAATTTCACTTAAAAGTAAATCAGTTCCTCAGCAGGTATATAAATGAACCCCAGGAATCAGGTTCACGTATCTCACGGCTACTTATATCTGAGTCTACACAGTCAAGCCGCATGGCAAGTGTTCGCACCAGTGACATGGGAGCAATATAAAGAGCTAGTCTGCTCGGTCAGGACTTCTGAAAGCCTGTAGACAATCACATAATTGAATTCTTTTCATTTTCATCGTCTGTGTGGAAGAGGGGATGCTGGACAATGTCTACAACATCAGCTTTATCCAAGGGTTTCCGAATGTGAGTGATCATAAAAATTATCCGCGAGCTTTGTGAAAATACTTTCTAAGCCTCACCTCATAGACCTGAGTCAGCAGTAGGGCTTTGAAATTTATATAATTTGAAAAGCTCCCCGGTCAATTAGGGACCAGCTGGGTTTTTGAGAACCACTCCTTTATTTTCCTTATAGAGCAGAAAATAATTATTAAATTAAATTAGGATGATAATATACCAAATTACAACTGAATATCTACTTGACTGAACTCAGTGGTTTTGCATAATAACCAAAATTATGTTGGCAAAGTCAGAAAATTTCTACTTAAGTTATTTAAGGATTCATGGCTGTGTGCATGAAGCCAGCCTGACTCCAGAGGGCTTTCTCTACTTAGACTGCTCTTCTCTCTCCCTACCATCCCCTTCATTTGAGGAAATTACTTTATTTCCCAATAAAATACGTTTATTGTTATCGTTGATGATACAAAGCAGTATATGCATGGCAAAAAATTTAAACACATAAAGTAAAAAGAACAAAAAGTAAACATGATTTCCAACATTACCATGTTCAGATAATCCCCATTAATTTTGGATCTATCCTTTCATAAAACTCTTTGTGTACACATGGAAATACATAACTCTAAATAGATATTTATACAACTATTGTAGATTAGATTATTGGTCAGAAATATTAACTCTCTCTCCTGACTCCACTTCCATGAGTAGAGCATACTTCCCAGTCCCCTGACTTTGTCATTCCCTTTGGCCAATAAATGACAATGTACCAGTTTCAAGCCTAGGCCTGCTCATGCCTCTCATATCTCTTCTTGACCTCGTGAGATTCTGTTATTCCATAAGAAGAGTCTGCTCTAGCCCTCCCACTGATCCCACTTTGTGCAAAACCTTCTCTGCTGGTCCAGTTAAGCCACAGCTGGAGAAGATAAGTAAATGCTTATTGCTCTTTGTCAATGAGAGGTTGCAACTCTTTTTATACAACTATATATAGGCAATGAAAGAAAAAAATTTTTTTTTAATTTTAGAGAGAGACAGCATGCGAACGAGGGAGAGAGGCAGAGGGAGAATGAGAGAGAATCCAAAGCAGGCTCCATGCTCAGCGTGGACCCCCATGCGGGGCTTTATCTCACAACCCTGGCACTATGACCTGAGCCAAAATCAAGAGTTGGACACTCAAATGACTAAGCCACCCAGGTGGCCCTCTCCAAAATTTTCAAAATAATAAATTTTATAGTATTATCCATCCATGCATGAACACTGTATCTTTTTTATTTTGTTGTTGATTTTTATTTGCTTGTTTGCTTTCTACATCTCTGCCACTCTCCTTACCATCCCTCTCCTCCACCCCCCATGTATCCAATATTACCAATCTATATTGTATCTTTCTATACCTTTTTCCACTTTTATATAATTATACACAAATATATAAACATATACACAAAGGAGAATTGTCATTGTCTTAAAAAATAGGATAATATCACAACGGTGATATATCATGAAGGATAATAAGTACAAGCACATATATATTTCCTTATTAAATAAAAATAAAGTCATCAGGGTGGGCCCTAATCCAATATGACTTGTATCCATATAAGAAGAGAAAATTTGGATACAAATACACAGAGGGAAGACTATGGGAAGACATAGGTGGAAGACAGCCTTCCATAAGCCCAGATGAGAGGCCCAGAAAAAAAACAGCCCTCTGGTACTTTGTTCTGGCAGCCTTAGCAAACTAATACAGATGGATAGGAGAAATCCATTAAAATACAGAGGAAAAAGGGCACTTACACACTGCTGTAAGAAACGTGAATTCTAACAGGCTTTTTGGAAAGCAATTTAGCTATTAAAAATTTGTTTCCAGTTATTTTGCCACTACAACAATACAATTAAAACTATATACATGCATTTGTCCTCACTGAATAAGCCTTTATTTTTATGGACAAATTCACAAGAGTGGTAATGCTGGCCCCAGATCATAAAAAAGAAGCTTTTCTTGTGGGTTCCCCGGAGTCCTATTCTTCCTGCAATGACTCTATAAAATTGCTGCTCTCAAAATATTTCATGTGCTAAAACTTAAGCAGCATGTTAAGAATGGAAATCACTTCAGAAAATCAACAAAATAAAAGGTAGCACAACTCTGTAACAATGCAGTTTGTATTCATTTCCTATTGTTGCATAACAGATTACCATGAATTCAGTGGCTTAAAGCAACACATATTTATTATTTCACAGTTTCTATGGGTCAGGAGACTTAGGATGGCTTAGCTCAGTCCTCTGCAAGACAGAAGCAAGGTGTTAGCTGGGCTGCGTTCTCATGTGCAGGCTCAACTGGGGGAAGAACTGCTTTTAAATTGATTTGGGCTGTTGGTAGAATTCAGTTCTTTGTGGTTGTAAGACCAGCTTCTTACTGGCTGGAGGCTGGAGGCCACCTGTAGGACTTTGTCATGTAGGTTTCCCCAACAATATCATTTCCTTCATCAAGCTAGCAAATAGCCTGTAAAGTGAGTCTGCTAACAAGACAAAGTCTTATATAACATAATCACAGGAGTGGCATTCCATCACCTTTGTCATATTCTACTTGTTAAAAACAAGTCACAAGTCCTGTCTACATTCAAGGGCAGGGGATTACACAAAGATGCAAACACCAATTGACAGAAATCATGGGAGCCATCTTACAATCTGCCTGCCACTTGTCTGTAAGTGAAGACACACACTCCCTTTTCTTGGTACTCTACTAATCAGACTTATCTGAAGTCAGTGTGCCTGACTCCCCAAATCAAGTCAGTAAAGATATCTGGTATTACTTGCTCCTTTCCTGGATTTCTATGACTTGATGTTCTGTTCACTGGCTTTGTTATGACTAAATTCAAATCAGTGAACATTTGTTGAATATCTTCTAAGTAATCATCTTTTCAGAGGTTGTGAGAGGTCTGACCACTTCCATTTTTTGAGGCTATTATAGTGAAAATTTGAAAAAATTTCTAATAAGGGTTACAACATTTTTACATATTTTAAATGGTAATTTTAGAACTAAAAAATACAATATTTGAAATGAAAAATTCCCTAGATAGATTTAATACTGAAATAAAGTTGAGAGCAGAGTCAGTTGTTTTCAAGTTAGATCAATAGAAATCTGAAAAAACAGAAAATTTTTGAAAAAATTAACAGAACCTTAGGAATCTGAGGGATGAAATATCAAGATGGCTGACATACAGGCAATTGGAATCCCCAAAATAGAGGAGAGAGAGAATGGGGTAGAAAAAATATATGAGGAAATCATGGTAACAAAACATACCAAAGTTGATAAAATATATATATTTACAGATTCAAGAAGCTTAGCAAATCCCAATAAGAATAAATACAGGGGCATCTGGCTGGCTCAGTCAGGAGAGCATGCAACTCTTGTTCTCAGGATTGTGAGTTCAAGCCCCATGTTGGGCATGAAGACTACTTTAAAAAAAAATACAAAGAAAACAATGTCTGAACATATTATAGTCAAACTGGTAAGCAGTTTCTGACATGGGTCCAAATGACTCCAACCTCATGGTATTCATGGCCTGGTGTAATCCATTTCCTTGAGTGCGGCTGAACCTTTTGACTTGCTTTTGGTGAATAAAATAGAGAAAACTGATGGGATGTAACTGCCATGATTAGATGACAAAAGTTATGACTTTCCTCTTGGTAGTGTGCACACTCTCTCTCTCTCCCCACCCCAACCGCCACCCCCCCCCTTCCTCCATACTGCTTGCCTACTTTCACTAAACAGGCTACTATGCTGTGAGATGCTCTATGGAGGACCATGTAGCAAGGAACTGAGGGAAACCTCAGGCCAACAGCTCATGAGGTACTGAGACATCTGGCCAACAGCCCATAGGGAACTGAATGTTGGCAACAATCACACACATGAGCTATGTACACATTCTTCACAATCAAGCCTGAGAAAACTGTAGTTAGCCCATGAGAGACCTATATCAGAGAACCCACATTCTGAATGTCTGACCCACAGAAACAGTAAGATAATAAATGCGTATAGTTTTAGCTAAGTGTTAGAATAGTTTGTTACACAGCAACAGAGAAGCAAATACTGTTGGAACCAAAAATAAAGAGAAAATTGTGAAAGCAGCTCTAAGAAATATTACGTACAAAAGGGAAAATCATTCAATGACTTTGGACTTTTCATCAAAAGCTATGAGGGCCAGAAAACAGTGAACAATAATTTTTAAGTCCTTAAATAAAAAAAACTATTAATTCAGCATGCTGTATCTAGCAAATATATCCTATGAGAATGAAAGAAAACTAAAAAGTTAAAAAAAATTTTTTCATGTTTATTTATTTTTGAGAGAGAGACAGACAGACAGACAGACAGAGTGCGAGTGGAGGAGGGGCAGAAAGAGAGGGAGACACAGAATCCAAAGCAGGCTCCAGGCTCTGCACAGAGCCTGATGAGAGGCTCAAACTCGCGACCATGAGATCATGACCTAAGCTGAAGTCAGACACCCAACCAACTGAGCCACCCAGGTGCCCCATAAAAAAGTGTTTAAATAAAAGTAAACTAGGAGGTTTCATTACTACCAGAGTGCACTATAAGAAATGCTAAAGGGAATTCATCAGACTAAAGGGAAGTGACATAAAAGAAAAGCTCAGATCTTCAGGAATGAATTAGAGCCATCAATCAAGAATGGTAAATATTGAATAAATATATATGACTGCTCCTCCTATTTTATTTCAAATAAACATAATTGTTTAAAGAAAAATGATAAAATTAGTTTTGAAGATTATAATGAATGTAGATGTAATACATATGATAACTAGAGCATAAGGATGGCAGATAGAGGGTTAAATGGACAAATGAAGATTTACACATTATGAGACTTGAAACTTTAAATCCAAATATACTGAAAAGTTAATTATGTATATTGTAACTTCTGGAATAAATAACTCATCTCTCATTACATTAAATGTTAAGGGACTAAACATTCCAAAAAAGGGGACAACAAATACCAGAATAGATAAGCGGGGGGAAAAAGCAGGACTCAACTCAGAAACATATTTAAGATGATGCTTCTTAACTTTTATCCAGCATTTCTAGGTGCTTTTGGCAGAAAGGCTTTCAGGCCCATCATTTTTCTGAACAAGAAACCTTGATGTCCTCCTACACTGTGAGTTTACTAGAAAGGGGAAGTAGAATGGCAACAGCTTATATGCACCAAATAATTCTATTCCTGGTTGATAGACAGCCTTCAACAATAAAATAAGAGGAACTTTAGAGGAAAATTATGTCCTGGGCATCTAGACCAGTTGGTGACTTCCAAAAAGGGACATTTTGTGTGCTCTATGCATGTGATCTTTAGATTTAAAATCTTTTTCCTCCTGTTTCTCACTTGACAAAATTTTTGAACATCTTTCTGCCAAGCATTGTGCTATAAATTGGAAATACAGAAAGGAACAAAACAGACATAGTCCCCGTCCTTAAGAAGCAGCCTAATTGGGTTAATAAATAATTATTTAATAATCCTTATGAGAAGTGTTAAGTAAAAATTACCACAAGAGTTAGACTGCAGATTACTTCAGCAGAGATCCTAAGCCTCATCCATTGGGAACATTCAATTATCTTGGAGAACCAAAAAGAAAGCTTAATTTTGTAGTAATAAACTTCATTCCCCATGCTTTCATGAGTTTTCTGCATTGTGCTAAAATTTTTACTAGAAATTTCTGTGTTTTAGAAATCAGTAACTACATACCACCCTGTTCCTATCTGAACTGCCTTTTGCTACAGTATATTCCTTACCTGGGAGCCAGGAACTATGGGCTGATTGATATGAATGTTGGTCACTCTCTATACACTTTTAGTGTGCCATAAACCTACGGCATGTCTTATGGAAGAAATAAAATGGCACATATGCACCAGTCAGGGTCACGTTCAAAAAAGAAAAACCACATAAATTATTCTAACAGAGAGAATTTAATCTAAACAATTGTTAGTCATGTGTAAGGAATGGAAAAGGCAAACATGGAAGCTAAGGCATCACAAAGAAAGTAACCTCAGGAAGCAAGTACCAGTCTTAGGGCTGAGGGAAAACAGAAAAGGGAGACATTGGTATTATTAAAATGTAGAGGTTTGGAAGAAGAACCCCATGGAACTGGTACTTAATCCTTTGAGGAAGAACACTGGTCAGATGGTATTATTTCTCTGCATTTACATTTTCTCTGGTACTGGTATTATGGGAAAAACTGCACACAGAAACCAAACACTGCAACCGCTTGTCATTGTCAATGTAAAGAATCATTATTGTCAAAGCCTAACAGGAGGCAGCTGGCAAAGCAAAACTGTGGTTTTCAGAGTCCAGCAACACAAAGCAGAGAATAGAATAGTCAACTAGTTAGTAACTGTCATAATGTGACAGAGCCAATCAAAACTGTAGAACTAAAGATAGTGAGAATTTGAGAAGCTGAGAGTAGACTGACCAGCTTATTGAAGGGGAAAAATGGGCAGGATGAAGTTAGCCAACTTTACAGAGGGAGTAGCCTTTGTTTCCTGCTGTTTACCACTTGGGAACCAGGAGCAAGAGACTCTACGAATGAGTTAAAAATGCCTATAGGCCATCCGTTACTTATTCATATTAGAGTCTTTTTTTGTTAATTAAGATAATCTCAAATAGGCCATAATGCTTATCTCCCACCCCCAATTTCCCTAACAACATTATCTAAACTTTTTCCTCATAGACATCACTCTATTTAACTGGTACTTAGACTTCCAGGAACCTCAACTCTGGAACATCTGTGAGCCTAATAAAAAACTAAAGCAAATGCAGTAAAAGCCTGAAGCTAGTTTGAATAGATGTCATTAAAGTTATGCATTTTATCTCTATACAAACAGAGAATATTTAAATTAATACTACATTTAATACTTACCAGGTTTCCCTTGGCAACTGTGCAGGAATGGTTGAGAGAAAGGAAGAGGAAAAAAGTAACATCAATTTGGCAGATTCAAGAAGTTACCATGGAGAAGATAGATGAAACAAAAAGGAAGACAACATTATCACCACGAAAAAAACAGAATAAGAGCATGCAATGTGGAAGCACTCAGTATTACAAACCACAAAATTTCAGAAGCATCACTGAAGGAGAAGACAGCCAAACTGTGAATGAAGACAGTGCAGCAGCCTGGCAATATTCAGGGAAAAGAGTGGTTGAGTTCTACCTGCATCATCCCCCTGAGACATGTCAGAGAGTGAGAGAGTGCAGGCACGGGGAGAGGAGCAAAGAGAAAGAGAGGATCTTAAGCTGGCTCCATACTCAGCACAGAGCCTGACATGCGACTTGATCCCATAACCCTGGGATCATGACCTGAGCCAAAATTCAACTAACTGAGCCAGTCAGTCACCCCAAGGCCTGTCATTTTTATCACAGACTATAACAACCATGTGTCTATTTGCTTACCACTGCATGCTCAGTACCTAGAACAAGACAAGCATTCAGTCAATGAATCATGGATAACCATATTGATGCCACATCACAAAAAAGTGTTAAAAATTATGACAAATTTTTTCTAGTGGAAAATGAAATGCATCGATTGCATTTTGAAAAGTCACTACTGGGATAAGCCACTATCTGAGGGCAATAGAAAGTAGGACCATAAGGGTGCCTGGGTAACTCAGTCTGTTAAACATTTGACTTTGGCACAGGTCATGATTTCACCATTCATGAATTCGAGCTCCACACTGGGCTCTGTCTGACAGCTCAGAGCCTGGGGCCTGCTTCAGATTCTGTGTCTCCTGCTGTCTCTGTCCCTCTCCCACTCTAACTCTTTCTCTCTCTCTCTCTCTCTCTCAAAAATAAATAAACATTAAAAAAAATTTTTTTAAGAAAGTAGGACCAGAGAGAGTTATTTACTTCAAGAACAAAAATGCACTGATGCAGACTACTACCCTGATTCTCAATAAGCAAAAAGTGAGAATTTTGTTCAGCATTATTTACTTAAGGAAGAGTTGTATTTCTTCCTCTCAACTAATCTGTTTGGAAGCATTTGTTTTGTTGCTATTCAGACTCTTCTGTTGGGATAAATGTAGTAGAAAAATAGACACATAGTGGACATTTATATGAGTGTATCACAAGTGAAGAGAACACAGGAGATGCTTTAAGAAAATCTTTGAAAGTCATCTTCTATTTGGTGTAACCAGAGGATGCTAAAAACTTAAGAGTCTAATAAGTAGCAATTGGAAATGTTCTGCTTCTTTTAACCATAAAAGGCTGTATGGGATTTAGACTTTTAATTTTTCAACGTTTATTTATTTTGGGGACAGAGAGACACAGAGCATGAACGGGGGAGGGGCAGAGAGAGAGGGAGACACAGAATCGGAAACAGGCTCCAGGCTCCGAGCCATCAGCCCAGAGCCCGACGTGGGGCTCGAACTCACGGACCGTGAGATCGTGACCTGGCTGAAGTCGGACGCTTAACCGACTGCGCCACCCAGGCGCCCCTAGACTTTTAATTTTTAAGTATAGCATTAAGATTTTTAAGAGAAGCTCTTGTCAAATTAACACACATCAAGAACAACTATAAAGCTAGATAAAATACAGAAACAAAAAGTCAGTCATTTGAAGATACAGAAGACAGCCAAATAGCCAGACCAGGAAAGTCAAAATCCTAGAAGAGAGGGAAACAAATTGAAAAATATCAGACATTCTCCACAAATTTTTCCGCTCAGGAATTTGCCATTTTCTAACTAAGAGATAACGGCACAGCCTAATGCAGTGGCCAAGAGCTTTTAGCACTCTCATGAGGATAGGAAGACAAAAATTAAGATTCAAGAGAAGTATGACAGCCAGGATCACAGAAGAGAATCACAGAGAAATTAGTAGAACATTCCACAAGGATTTTGCCTCAAGAAAATTTCTGAATCCTAAGACTTTGAGGGAATTGTGTAAGGAAGAAGACCATTAACTGTAAAAAAAAAAAAAAAAAAAGCAAACAAACAAAAAACCACACACACACATGCACACACACCTCAAACTTGTTAAGGTGTCTAAAGGATACATAGAGATTTAGGCAGTCTTATGAAGCTAAACAGACAAAAATAGGAACTCAGAGTCTGAAATGGAAAAGGAATTCTGGACAGTATGTCAGTTTTCAAGTAGACATTTCTAAATAACTATACTCTAGGTTAAAGGCTACAACAGTGATATGTCATCCCTCACAAAACTTTAAACCCAGCTTCCAACCATCAAAAAGACTGATAAGAATCAATGTAATCTGTCTCTACTTAAATAAGGGCAAGAAGAAATTTTTAAAAATTTATTTCTCTTTGGAGGAAGATAACATCATCCAGTGCCTCTAAAAGTTTCATATACAATGTCCAGCATTAAATTAAAAAATTTACTGGACCAAATGATTAAAAAGCAAACTAAAAATAAACAGTAGAAATAGATACTCAGATCTATTCATTTTTTAAGTTATCATTTTAATAAGTTGAAATAAGTTGATTACATTAAGGAATCTACTCCTGAAATCATTGTTGCACTATATGCTAACTAACTTGGATGTAAATTTAAAAAAATAAATTGAGTAAAAAATTTTAAAAATAATAATAAAAAATAAAAAATAAAATAAGTTGATTAATATATTCAAGAATATCAAGGGAATGATGCCGAAATAGGTAAATACAGAGAATTTTATTAGAGAATTGAAGATATATAAAAATAAAAATAAAATACAATTTAAGAAGTAAAGTACTACATATATACATATATACACACACACACACACACACACACACACACGATTAGCAACAAATTAGACACAACAGAAGAGATGATCAGTGAACTAGAAGATAGGTCAGAAGAAATTATACAGATTAAAACAGGTAAAAAGAAAGGAAAATAAAGAAAATTATACAATGGACTTGTAAAACATGGTAAAACAATCAAAATATGCAGTTTCAATGGAGAAGAGAAAGAAAATGGGCAAAAACTGTATTTGAAGAGGCACTGTCTGAGAAATTTTCCAAAATTCTTGAAAGACAATAAGCAACCAATTCAAAAAGCTCGAAAAATCTCAAGTAGGACAAATATAAGGAAAATAATATCTATACATATCAGAATAAAACTGTTAAAATTAGAGAAGAAGGAAGAAAACTTAAAAGCAGAGGAAGAGGGAGAGAGGCATAATTTTAAAGGAGTAACAATAAAAACCAATGGCTGACTCCTCAAAAGAAAATATGGAAGACAGAAGACCATGGAATAAAGTTTTTAAATTTTAAGAGAGTGACACCAACCAAAAAAGTTATATCCAGTTAAAATGTCCTTCAAGGCAAACCATAAGAAACTCTTAAAAACTGAGAACAAACTAAGGGTTAATGGGGGGGGAGGGGGGGAGGGAGGGGAAAGTGGATGATGGGCATTGAGGAGGGCACCTGTTGGGATGAGCACGGGGTGTTGTATGGAAACCAATTTGACAATAAATTTCATATAAAAAATAAATAAATAAAATAAAAATAAAATGTCCTTCAAAAGTGAAGGTGAAATAAAGACATTTTCAGACACACAAAAACTCCTTAATAAATCCATGTTTATGATGTTTTCTTATTGTTTTCCTCCCTGTCCCATTTTACTTACTGTATTACTAGTTATTATAAAAGGATATAACTCAGAAATAGCCATATGGAAGAGATGCATAGAGCAGGGTTTATGGGAAGGGTACAGAGCTTCCATGATGTCTGGGTGCTCCACTTCCCCCCATTTTCACATGTTTGCCAACCCAGAAGTTTATCAACTCTTGCTGTTCAAGAGTTTTTATAGCACTTAATCTGTAGCTGCCCTTCATTTCCCCTTCCTGGAGGTCAGGGGGTGGGTCTGAAACTTCCAATACTCTAATCACTTGATCTTTCTGGTGACCAGCTCCATCTCAAGGCTATCTGGAGACCCCATGTTAAGTTGTCTCATTAGCATAAACTCAAGTGTGCTCAAAAGGATTTCTAATGCATGACAAAAGACTATCCTATCACTCAGGAATTTCCAAGGGTCTTAGGAACTCTGTGCCAGAAACTTGAGACAAAGACCATATACGTTTGTTACACCATACTAGCAATGAAGCTACCTCTTACCTATCAGATGAAGCTGTTACTTTAAACTGTGAAGACTGTGTCCATAGGGAGAGCAATGCACTTCATGCCTCTCTCACATACACGTTTCTCCAATTCCTTAACCAGAGCTGATATTTATATTCAGTTGGTACCACCAGTGAAGTTGTACTGGTTTCTTATAACTGGGATCTATTTTTATTAGTTTAGCATCTGCTCTGATTGATTGGTGTCTATGCCTGAATAATAACTAGAGTCAGATCATTGTCTATAAGTCTATGGTCAGGAAAACAGAAACCACTGCTTTTTGGGCAGGAAAGTATTTATAAAACTTTTGAAAGTGTGGAAGAGGGCAATGGACAGCGAAAGTCATCAGTTATATTTGGAAATCAGAAAGTTTCAGGAATTACATGAAACTGACACCAATCATCTCAACAGCCTGTTACACCAAAACATGGTGTTCAGTAGAAAGCCTAGAAACCACTGCAAAATCTCATACCTGATGTCGCTGAAGACCACATGCCTGCCTGCTAAGACTGACTGAGCCATAATGATTTCTACTGTCTTCCACCTTCCACAATCTAGCATGAATAACTCTTACTGTAAGAATCAAAACCCAAACCCTGATGACAAGGGAGTTTAGGAAATGCAGTTTCCAAACTTCTGGCCACTGTAGCATCATACAATGTCTGGCACCTCTAGAGATTCCCTGAGAGCTAATTGCAAACTTAAAACAAGAAGAGAAGGATTACGGTTTCTAATAATGTTAAGATTTTGCTATCTTATGTTGTACAGAAATACGGAGAGTAAGTGTTAAAATGAATTCTAAAGGCATTAGAGCAAGAAAGGAAGAGTATAATTTTAGATGCTCACTGAATTTACTGATATTGGTATTGAAATAGACAGGATAGACCAGGTTATGCTGAGGCAACAAACAACCTGAAAATCTCAGTAGTACTTTAAAAAACAAACATTACTTCTTCTTCACACTACATATCTACTATAGAGCACTAAGGGAAGTTTACTCATTAAAGACACTCAAGGACCCATACTGATGGAGACCATCTTGACGCATGATTCCATGTATGCAGAAACAGGAAAAAGATATTATGATGAATCACATGTAGTTCTCAAAACTTCTGCTGAAAGCATACATGTTACTTCAGTTCATAGTTCATTGGCAAAGCAAGTTGCATAGTGTGGGGTGAATACCAATATTATTTTGGATTTATCCTGTGCAAACTGCCCTCCAAACTCCTAAATTATGTCCCTCAACATATGTCCCTTGTCCATAATTATGTCCCTTGACAGTACTATTGAAAAGTTAAGTCAGTTACTGTCCTTGGTGCTAACTGGAAACACTACATTTGAACTGAACTACCTTACATCAGAAGAGATAGGATCCTGGATTGGCAGAGAGCAGGTAGATACACTTAATATCTGAAGTAGCATTGGGAAGGAAGAAGTTCCTGAGAGTCAGGGATATGACAGGATCTGTATAAGAGACTCCAAGTCTACTTTTCTAATCAGCTATATGCATTAGAAGCTCAGGCCTGTTGCATTCATCCAGGTACAGATGGATCCAAGAATTGTGGTCACCCATTTCCTTTCAAGGCAGTGACTTCATCCATTAGTGCATGTCAGTGTATTCATTTCCTAGGGCTACTGTAACAAATTACCATAAACTGGATGATTTAAAACAAGAGATATCTATTCTTTTACAGTACTGAAGGCCAGAAATCCAAAATTAAGATGCCAACGTTTCTAGGGGGGGAACCTTCCTTGCCTTTTCCAGCTTCTGGTGTCTTCCAACAGTCCTTGGCTTATAGACCCATTTTCCAATCCCTGTCTCTGTCTTCACATTGTCTCCATTGTGTCTCTGTGTGTCCAAATCTCTCTCACCTTTCTAATATAAAAATAGTAGTCATTATATTTAGAACCTACCCTCCAAAACCAGACAAAGACCCTACTAAAAAGGAGTACTACAGACCAATATCCCTGATGAACATGGATGCAAAAATTCTCAACAAGACACTAGCCAACCGGATCCAAAAATACATTAAAGAATTATTCTCCAAATCAAGTGGGACTTATTCCTGGGATGCAGGGCTGGTTCAATATCCACATATCAATCAATATGATACATCCCATTAATAAAACAAAGGGTAAGAACTACATGATCCTCTCAATAGATGCTGAAAAGCATTTGATAAAATACAGCAGCCTTTCTTGATAAAAACCCTCAAGAAAGTAGGGGTAGGGAAAGAAAGTAGGGTAGGGGTAGCCTCAGCAATCAGACAACACAAAGAAATAAAAGGCATTCAAATCAGCCAGGAGGAAGTCATACCTTCACTCTTCGCAGATGACATGGAACTCTACAAGGAAAACCCAAAAGATTCCACCAAAAACTGCTAGAACTGATCCATGAATTCAGCAAAGTTGCAGGATATAAAATCAACGCACAGAAATCAATTGCATTCCTATACACCAACAATGAAGTGACAGAAAGAGAAATCAAGGAATCGATCCCATTTACAGTTGCACAAAAAAACATAAAATACCTAGGAATAAATCTAACCAAGAGGTGAAAAATCTATACACTGAAAACTATAGAAAGCTTATGAAAGAAATTGAAGAAGACACAAAAAAATGGAAAAAGATTCCATGCTCCTGGATAGGAAGAACAAATATTGTTAAAATGTCGATACTACCCAAAGCAATCTACATATTCAATGCAATCCCTATCAAAGTAACATGAGCATTCTTCACAGAGCTGGAACAAATAATCCTAAAATGTTTATGGAACTAGAAAAGACCCCGAATAGCCAAAGCAATCTTGAAAAAGAAAACCAAGGCAGGAGGCATCACAATCCCAGACTTCAAGCTGTACTACAAAGCTGTAATCATCAAGACAGTATGGTACTGGCCCAAGAACAGACACTCAGATCAATGGAACAGAATAGAGAACCCAGAAATGGACCCACAAATGTATGGCCAACTAATCTTTGACAAAGCAGGAAAGGATATCCACAGGAATAAGAACAGTCTCCTCAGCAAGTAGTGCTGGGAAAACTGGGCAGTGACATGCAGAAGAATGAACCTGGACCACTTTCTTACACCGTACACAAAAACAAACTCAAAATAGAATGAAGACCTCAATGTAAGACATGAAGCCATCAAAATCCTAGAGGAGAAAGCAGGCAAAAACCCCTTTGACCTCAGCCACAGCAACTTCTTACTTGACATGTCTCTGGAGGCTAGAAAAACAAAAGCAAAAAAGAACTATTGGGACCTCATCAAAATAAAAAGTTTTCACACAGTGAAAGAAACAGCAAAACTAAAAAGCAACGGAATGGGAAAAGATCTTTGCAAATGACATATCAGATAAAGAGTTAGTATCCAAAATCTATAAAGAATTTATCAAAATCAACACCCAAAAAACAAATAATCCAGTAAAGAAATGGGCAAAAGACATGAATAGGCACTTTTCCAAAGACAACATCCAGATGGCTAATAGACACATGAAAAGTGCTCAACATCACTCATCATCAGGGAAATACAAATCAAAACCATGATGGAATACCATCTCATACCTGTCAGAATGGCTAAAATTAACAACTTAGGCAGCAACAGATGTTGGTGAGGATGCGGAGAAAGAGGAACACTTTTGCACTGTTGATGGGAATGCAACAGCCACTTTGGAAAACAGTATGGAGGTTCCTCAAAAAATTAAAAATAGAACTACCCTATGACCCAGCAATTGCATTACTAGGTATTTATCCAAGGGATACAGGTATGCTATTTCGAAGGGGCACATGCACCTCAATGTTTATAGCAGTACTATCAACAATAGCCAAAGTATGGAAAGAGCCCAAATGTCCATCAATGGATGAATGGATAAAGAAGAGGTGATACACACACACACACACACACACACACACACACACACACACTAATGGAATACTACTCAGCAATCAAAATGAATGAAATCTTGCCATCTGTAGCAACGTGGATGGAACTAGAGTCTATTATGCAAAGCAAAATCAGTCAGTCAGAGAAAGACAAATATGACCTCATACATATGTGGAATTTAAGATACAAGACAGATGAGCATAAGGGAAGGGAAGCAAAAATAATATAAAAACGGAGAGGGAGACAGACCATAAGAGACTCTTAAATACAGAGAACAAACTGAAGAGTGCTAGAGGAGTGTTGGGTGTGGGGGATGGCTAAATGGGTGAGGGGCATTAAGGAAGATGCTTGATGGGATGAGTACTGGGTGTTATATGTAAGTGATGAATCACTAAATTCTATTGTTGAAATCAGTAATTGTAAAGTTACTTGTCTGAAACTGCTGTCAAACCAACAAGACCACATTTATGTATCCATCGATTTCAGGACTGTTGGTAACCTGGGCATATTTTCCCCCAAATAACCTTGTCTCCTTGTGTCACAAGACCCAACTCACTTATGCTCACTTCAATGACAGTACCTTTTGTAAGAACACCCAAAAATGTATATAGTGAGGATGAGAGATTCTCTTTTATACCAACTATTGGCAGGCAAAAGGTGGCTTTCAATTCAGGATGTGTTACATGGACCTTTTTGAAAAGTAAGCCCACTGGCCTAATGAATTTTTCATATTTAGGTGGTTTTAGAGTAAAGCCATCTCCAACAAAGCCGACTTTAGTAACCATCCTCTTCCATGCTTTCTTCTTTCTCTTTCCTGTTCGAATAACTTTTAATACTTCTGTTTGTCCCTGGGCACGAACTTTGAGCAAAGGACTTCCCATTTTGCTGCTTTCTCTTTTCATTTTTGTTTAATCATGTTGGGAAGTACTTTAGCTTGGGACTGTCCCTCCCTGTCCAGTACATATTCAGGTACTGCTCCTTGTGGAGCCTTTTCATCATTCTTTTGCTTGGTGTTTCTCTTTTCATGCATCTTGATAGTCTTTTTCATTTGTATTTTCTCAGGATGGCGCTGTTTACGGTGGAACTTAGCTTTCAGACCAATCATCTTTTTTGCCTTCTTTGAATGTTGATGAGCCTCTCAACCTTCTTTCTTTCTCTTTTTCTCATGGTAATCTAAATGATAGCCACAGTGCTTCCGGTGTAACTCAACATGTTCATTTTGTGGCTTGGTGATAGCGGCAGAGCCCCCTGGTGCAGCTACAGGGCGCGAAGAAACTCTCAATTTTCTGGTCTTACAGACCCGCGAGCTCACTCCAAGCAACCCGCGATGGGAAAGAGACATTTCTAAAACAACCGACTTCAAAGAAAGCATGACACATCAGTTCCAAACCCAGGTTTTTTAGAGAGCTCTCAGGACTTCTTAAGTATTAGGGCTGGAACTGATGTAATTTTTCCATACAGGTCACACAGCCAGCTCAGAGTCAAGGCAAGGAGATATACAGAGCATAAATACTAGCATGTTCATTGGGGCCTATGAAAGCTTCGGCCTACTACACTTGCCTTCCTTTCCACAACTGTGACTGGAGGGATGGGTTAATGGGGTCAAGCTGTCAAAGAACTTTGAGGCTTTAGTGTTAGAGAGAGCCATCTAGGATGATGGAAGTCGTTATGAAGAGAAGACAGGAGCCAAAATCTTCAAGAGTGAGGGGAGTAACCTTAAGATGTGAAGATACAGCAATGAGGATAGTCAGATAGTATCAATTCCAGAGAAAGGAGTGTTACATAAGGATGGAAAAGTGAAGGTCTAGAACATGGATGGCACTAGCAGAATGTTGATTGCTACAGGCCTCTTTTTATGGAAATGTGAGAAGCAGCAGCCTCCATTCAAGTAATCTTTCCAAACTTATTATAAGCAGTATTACTTGTCTTTGCTGCAAAAGGAAGTAAAATACTTTTACAAGGTTTCAGAGAAAGCATTGATCAGAATCCCTCCAAGGACTTAAGAATGCTTCTTTAAGTAATTGTCACATAAGCATGGTAGTGTGGCCCTCAAAGTAGTTAGAGTCTGATTTAGGGAGAAAAACTTGGAAAAGACAACCTAAGTACACCAGTAATTGTACTTGGCTTCAGTAAATAGTACTTAAGAAAATAATTAAGTAACTCCAGGCAAATGATATATAAAACAAAACAAAACTCCATAAGGTAGTCGATTAACATACAAAAAGAAACATTTAATTTTTTTAATGTTTGTTTATTTTTGAGAGAGACAGAGACAGAGACAGAGCATGAGTGGGGAAGGAGCAGAGACAGGGAGAGACAGAATCTGAAGCGGACTGTAGGCTCTGAGCTGTCAGCACACAGCTGATGCGGGTCTCAAACTCACAAACTGCAAGATCATGACCTGAGCCAAAGGCAGACACTTAACCCACTGAGCCACCCAGTCGCCCCCAAAAAGAAACATTTAAAAAATTGGCTCCTTTCTCATACATACTCACAGTTTAATATAAAAAACCTTTTTATATTGTAAAAAATGAAAGGTAATATGAGGATCAAAATATGAACTTTTCCTATTAAACATCATTTAGACTTACCAAACCTTTACCAATTAAATGTACTCACCAAGAACTACATGCCTCTTGTCAGCCAAAAACAAAGAACAAAAACAGAAGAAGAAGAGGACACATTCTTCTCGGAGGCTGACTGAACCTCAAAAATAGTGCTGAGCAGGGTCAGGCTATGCATGCTAAGAAAATCAGAAAGAAAAAAGGCAACTTTTAAATACTTGCAAGAAGGAGGCGGTCCCATTTATGGGCTGATAAAATAAATGTCTTTCTCCATAGCTGGGTGTCAGAATAGCCGCGATTGGAAATCCCCACAGAGAAGGGTATCTCTAGGTGAGAGCCAGGTTTCAGTTAAGCCAAGACTTGAAGGTTGAGTTCCCAGTCATAGTTTGAGATTATTCAAGAGTGTTTAATCTGTGGACTAGAAGTTCCTAAACATGCAGTGAAATGATTTGGAAAGAGGTGGGAAGTAAAGTTTAAGACTAGGCCAAGGACAAGAAACTTAGGTGTTGATTAATGAAAACAGGGATGAGGGGCTCCTGGATAGCTCAGTTGTTTAGGCAACCGACTTCGGCTTGGGTCATGATCTCGCGGTTTGTGAGTTTTGAGCCCCGCGTTGGGCTTTGTGCTGACAGCTTGGAGCCTGGAGCCTGCTTCGGATTTTGTGTCTCCCTCTGTCTCTGCTCCTTCCCCACTCATGCTCTGTCTCTCTCTCTCTGCCCCTCCCCTGCTCACGCTCTGTGTCTGTCTCTCAATAATAAATAAACATTTTTTAAAAAATGAAAACAGGGATGAGCAACAAGGTGAGTTTAATCCTTACAGCCTCTCTGAGGATGACAGGCACCTGACAGGCACCTGGCTCACCATGCAGGCAGGCATCTCCCCAACCCCATCCAGGTCACCATGTAGCACCCTGAGCTTTGGGCACACCTCACTCAGCTTAAACTCCTGTTACTCCCCAGCAGCTCGCATTTCTGTTTATTAGGTGTCTATTCTCCCTGATGACCACAGTTCCTGATCTTCAGAAAAAGGTATTTTGGACATATAACCTATAGTTTTTATATTCTAGACTGCTTTTCTCTAAACGTTAATCATACATTTCTCATGGTGCTTAAAATGCCCTTATAAGAATTTCTCTGCAGATCCAGGATAATTGGCAAAGAAGTCACTGACGGTGGTAGACTATACATAACTTGGGTCTGGATGTTGTAGGAGTCCTTTGCAGAATTCCCTTTGCTATTTGAAATGTAAATTTATTCTATCTATAAAGGCAAATTCAATTTCAATACAAAAATAGAATTATTTTCTAGGTGCAAAACTTACTATCTCTTTGATGCCCCCTACTGTGGTATCCTGTTAACCACAGAAATATATCAAAACCTGGAAGCAATCAGCAAAGTTTTAGGTTTCTAGAAGAATGCCTTTCAAAACCTGGCTCATTCTTCTTAAAACAAAAAAAAATCTTTACTTAGTTCTCTGGGTTATAAAATGTGTGTGTTTTTTGTGAAAAACCCTGCAAGAGTTTCAATCAAAAGTCAGAAGCTTGTTAAACCTTTTTTTCTTGAGTCTTAGTGTACAGTACATTAAAATGCATAAGAACAGGCAACAGATGAAGCTTTGTTCTTGAACAACCCCCTGGATGTCTGCAGACTTGATACTTAAAATTACCTTAATTCAAGGTTGGAAAGACTTTCTTCTTGTTTCAAAGCCCTTCCATATCAGCCTCTTACCAACATGTCTTAAGATGATATGATGACAAATGCAATAGAAACCAAGGAGGGTGGGGGTAATTAGCATTTCAAAGCAATTTCTCTTTCTAAAGAGCCTAAAATTTTTAAATAAAATGTTATTTTAAGACAAACTATCAGGGTCTCAAAAATTCTTGACATTGACCAAGAAACTTATTCTCCAAAAATTTGGGGGAAAACTCAGAAAATGTTCTGACTTCATTTAAAACGTATTATTATTTTAGGGGTGCCTGGGTGGCTCAGTCAGTTGAACATCTGACTTCAGCTCAAGTCATGGTCTCGTGGGTTGGAGCCCTGCGTCCAGCTCTGCACTGACAGCTCAGAGCCTGGAGCCTGCTTCGGGTTCTGTGTCTCCCTCTATCTCTCTGCCCCTCCCTTGCCTACTCTCTCTCTCTTTCTGTATTATTATTATTATTATTATTATTATTATTATTATTATATTATGTATTATTATTTTATATGCCTCAGATCCACCAAGATTTTGAAATAAATTTAATCATATAACATTGATTATGGCCGTGCTATACTTCAGAAGAATTTATACAAATGTGGAATGTGGCTCAGTATCTTTGTTGCCACATAATATTAAGATTGTTCTCAATAATAACAATTTTGTGGTTTGTAATACTCCCTTGGCAGTTTTGCCTAGCTTCCCATAAAAAAAAATAAAATTTATTGTTGCCAAAAGTTTAGTAGTATCTTATATAGAAAAGGAATTTTGAAGTAACTTAGTAACTCCCAACTACAAATAAGCTACTTAGCAGTCAGTAGATAGTGGGTTTCTGAGAACTGGAAATATTTTTTTTCTGGTGAGTAGTAAAGCAGTCATTCAAATTTGGATATAAACGGGAAAATGTAGTTTTTCCAAACCTGAAACTTGTCATATTTTTCTTGGTGGTGAGAGGGAAGGACTAAATATTCTCTATCACTTAAAATAATTTTGAAGCTAATTTTTTTGGTGCTTTCAAAGAAACGCTACAGAGAAAGGTTGCATGATTGAGCTTAGTGCTACAATGAGGAAAATGCAAATCAGCAAAGAATACTCCACCTCACTAAAAGCTAGAAATCTAAGTCAGACCTAGGGCAGCATGACGCAGTCTGAGGAACTCTGTTCTGGCCTCATATAAGGACATGTTGGATGTAAAGGATCAGTGTGGGGCCCTATTTCTGCCTGCAGTTTAGTGGATTCTCAAGAATTTGTGTGGTTGGAATTGAAATCCTGTTTAGAAAGGTTAACAGATTTAGGATTGTTTCCTCTAGGGAAGAGAAGAAGCAATCTCATGTCTTTATAGTCTTAGATTCTTTTGTGTAGCATTTTACAGTTTAAATATTGCTTCCAAATGCATTATCTCATTTTGATCATGACTAAGGTATTCACCAAACAGGTTAGATAAAAACAAAATAAAAATGACTTTTTCTGTTTTTTTAAGGTTTTATTTTAATTCCAGTATAGTTAACACATAGTGTAATATTAGTTTCAGGTGTACAACACAGTGATTCAACATTTCCATACATCACCCAATACTCATTACAACACATGCACTCCTTAATCCCCATCACCTATTTTACCCATCCCCCACCCCCCGCAACTTCCCTTCTAGTAACCATGACTTTGTTCTCTACAGTTAGAGACTGCTTCTTGATTTCTCTCTCTCTCTCTCTCTCTCTCTCTCTCTCTCTCTCTCTCTCTCTCTCATTTTCCCCCCTTTGTGTTGTTTCTTAAATCCTACAGGTAAGTGAAATCATATGGTATTTGTCTTTTTCTGACTTATATCACTTAGCATTATACTTTCTAGCTCCACCCAAGTCATTGCAAATGGCAAGATTTTGTTCTTTTTTTTGGCTGAGGAATATTCCATTATATATATATCCATTATGTCCAATAAATATTCCATTATCTCTATCTATCTATCTATCTACCTATCACTTCTTCTTTATCCATTCATCTATCTATGGACACTTGAGCTGCTTCCATAATTTGGCTATTGTAAATAATGTTGCTAGAAATATAGAGGTGCCTATATCCTTTCAAATTACTGTTTTCCTATTCTTTGACTAAATACCCAGGAATGTGATTATTGAATCATAGGGTAGTTCTATTTTTAATTTTTTGAGGAAACTCTGTACAGTTTTCCATAGTGACTGTACCAGTTTGCATTCCCACCAACAGTGCAAGAAGGTTCCTTTTTCTCTGCATCCTCACAAACACTTGTTTCTTGTGTTTTAGATTTTAGCCATTTTGACAAGTGTGAGGTGATACGTCATTATAGTTTTGGTTTGCATTTCCCTGATGATGAATGAGGTTGAGCATCTTTTTGATGTTGAGATGCTTGCCATTTGTATGTTTTTGGAGAAATGTCTATTGGTGTCTTCTGTACATTTTTTAATTGGATTGTTTGTTTTGGGGGGTGTTGAGTTATAGAAGTTCTTTATATACTTTGGATACTAACCTTTTATTGGATATGTCATTTGGAAATATCTTCTCCTATTCAGTAGGTTGTCTTTTAGTTTTGTTGATTATTTCCTTTGCTGTGCAGAGGTTCCTATTTTGAGGTCATCCCAGTGGTTTATTTTTGCTTTTGTTTCCCTTGTCTTAGGAGACATATCTAGAAAAATGTTGCTATGGGCGATGCAAGAGAAATTGCTGCCTGTGTCCTTTTCTAGGATTTTTATAGTTTTAGGTCTTGCACTTAGGTCCTTAATCCATTTTGAGGTTTCTTGGTGTATAGTATAAGAAAGTGGTCCAGTTTCATTCTTTTGCATGTAGCTGTCCAGTTTTCCCAACACCATTTGTTGAAGAGACTGTCTTTTTTCCATTGCGTATTCTTGCCTCCTTTATTGAAGATTAATTGACCATATAGTCATGGGTTTATTTCTGGGTATTCTGTCTCATTATATTGATCTATGTGTCTATTTTTGTGCCAGTGCCATACTGTTTGTCTTACCACACCTTTGTAGCAAACTTGAAATCTGAAATTGTGATACATCCACCGTTGCTTTTTTTTTTTTTTCAAGATTGATTTAGCTATTCAGAGTCCTCTGTGGTTCCATACAAATTTTAGTATTGTTTGTTCTGATTCTGTGAAAAATGCTGTTGGTATTTTGATAGGGATTGCATTAAACGTGTAGATTGCTTTCGGTAGTATGAACATTTAACAAACTTTGTTCTTCCAATCCTTTCTTTCATCTTTTCAGTTAAGTTTATTCCTAGGTATTTTATTATTTTTGGTGCAGTTGTAAATAAGATTGTTTTCTTAATTTCTCTTTTCTGCTGCTTCATTTTAGGTGTATATAAATGCAACAGATTTCTACACATTGATTTTGTATCCTGTGACCTTACTAAATTCATGTATCAGTTCTAGTAGGTTTTTGTTAGAGTCTTTAGGATTTTCTATATATACTATCATGTCATCTGCAAATAGTGGAAGTTTTACATCTTCCTTACTAATTTGGATGCCTTTTATTCCTTTCTCTTGTCTGATTGCTGTGCCTAGGACTTCCAGTACCATGTTGAATAAAACTGGTGAGAGTGGACATTCTTGTCTCGTTCCCAGAGGAAACGATCTGTTTTTTACCATCGGATATGATGTTAGCTGTGGGTTTTTCATATATGGCCTTAGAGGTATGTTTCCTCTAAACACTACATTGTTGAAGGTTTTTATCATGAATGGATATTGTACTTTGTCAACTCCTTTTTCTGCATCTATTGAAATGATCATATGGTTTTTATCCTTTTCTTATTAATGTGATGTATCACTTTGATTTATTTGAGAATACTGAACCCCACTTACATCCCAGAGATAAGTCTCACTTGATCTTAGTGGACCTTTTTTTTTTAAAGTAGTCTCCACACCCAACATGTACCCCAATGCAGAACTTGAACTCATGACCCCTGAGATCAAGACCTGAAGCTAAAACCAAGAGTCAGACGCTCAACCGACTGAGCCACCCAGGCACCCCAGTGAATCATTTTTTAACGTATTTTTGAATTTGGTTTGTTAATATTTTGTTGAGGATTGTTGCAACTACAAATATTGGCTTGAAGTTCTCTTTTTTTTGTAATGTCTTTACCTGGTTTTGGTATCAGGATAATGCTGGCCTCATAGAATGAATTTGGAAGTTTTCCTTCCTCTTCTATTTTTTGGACTAGTTTGAGTAGAATAGGTATTAAGTCTTCTTTAAATGTTTAGTAGAATTCACTTGTGAAGCTGTCTGGCCCTGGACTTTTGTTTGTTGGAAGTTTTTTGATTACTGATTCAATATCATTACTGGTAATCAATCTGTTCAAATTTTCTAGTTTTTCCCGGTTGAGTTTTGGAAGGTTATGTTTCTAGGAATTTAACCATTTCTTCTAGGTTGCTCAATTTGTTGTCATATAGTTTTTCATAATATTCTGCTATAATCCTTTGTATTTCTGTGATGTCAGTTGTTATTTCTCCTCTTTCATTTCTTTTTCTTAATTTTATTTTTTATTTTTTAAATTTACATCCAAATGAGTTAGCATATAGTGAAACAATGATTTCAGGAGTAGATTCCTTAATGCCCCTTACCCATTTAGCCCATCCCCCCCCACAACCCCTCCAGTAACCCTCAGTTTGTTCTTCATATTTATGAGTCTCTTCTGTTTTGTCCCCCTCCCTGTTTTTTTTATTATTTTTGTTTTCCTTCCCTTATGTTCATCTGTTTTGTCTCTTAAAGTCCTCATATGAGTGAAGTCATATGATGTTTGTCTTTTTCTGACTAATTTCACTTAGCATAATACCCTCCAGTTCCATCCACGTAGTTGTAAATGGCAAGATTTCATTCTTTTTGATTGCCAAGTAATACTCCATTGTATGTATGTGTATATATATATATGTATATGTATGTATATATAAAGAAGATGTGGTATATATATATATATATATATATATATATATATATATATATATACCACATCTTCTTTATCCATTCATCCATCGATGGACATTTGGGCTCTTTCCATACTTGGGCTATTGTTGATAGTGCTGCTATAAACATGGGGGTGTCTGTGTCCCTTCGAAACAGTACACCTGTATCCCGTGGATAAATGCCTAGTAGTGCAATTGCTGGATCATAGGGTAGTTCTATTTTTAGTTTTTTGAGGAACCTCCATACTGTTTTCCAGAGTGGCTGCACCAGCTTGCATTCCCATCTCCTCTTTCATTTCTGATTTTGTTTCTTTGAATCCCCTCTCTCTCTCTCTTTTCATGATTCTGGCTAAAAGTTTATCAATTTTGTTGTTACTTTCAAAGAACCACCTCCTGGTTTTATTGATCTGTTTTATTGTTTTTTAGTTTCTTTTTGTTTGTTCATTTTGTTTTGTATTGCTTCTATATCATTTATTTCTGCTCTAATCTTTATTATTTCCTTCCTTTTACTGTATTTGGGTTTTTTGTTGTTGTTGTTGTTCATTTTTTAGATCCTTTAGGTATAAGGTTAGGTTGTTTGAGGTTTTTCTTACTTCCTGAGGAAGGCCTATATTGTTATAAACTTTCCTCTTATAACTGCTTTTGCTGCATCTCAAAGATTTTGGACCATTGTGTTTTCTTTATCATTTGTCTCCATGTATTTTTTTATTTCCTCTTTGATTTCTTGGTTGACTCATTCATTGTTTAGTAGCATGTTATTAAACCTCTATGTTTTGAGCTCTTCCTAGATTTTTTTCTTGTGGTTGATTTCTAGTTTCAGAACATTGTGGTCAGGAAAGATGCATGGTATGACTGATCTTTTTGAATTTGTTGAGATTTGTTGTGTGGCCTAATATGTGATCTGTTCTGGAGAAAGTTCAATGTGCACTTGAAAAGAATGTGTATTCTACTGTTTTAGGATGGAATGTTCTGAATATATTTGTTAGGTCCATCTGGTCCAATGTGTCATTCAAAGCCTCTAATTCCCTGTTGATCTTCTGTTTGCATGATCTGTCTATTGATGTAAGTGGGGTGCTATTATTGTATTATTATCAATTACTTCCTTTTTTAAAACCTTATTTATTTATCTTGAGAGAGAGAGAGAGAGTGCAGGGAAGGGGCAGAGAGAGAATCCCAAGCAGGTTCCATGCTGTCAGTGCAAAGCCCGACATAGGGCTCAAACTCATGAACTGTGAGATCATGACCTGAGCCAAAATCAAGAGTCTGACATTTAACTGACTGAGCCACCCTGGTACCCCCAATTATTTCCTTTATGTTTGTCATTAACTGCTTTAAATAGTTGGGTGCTTCTTTGTTGGGGGCAGAAATATTTACTATTGTTAAATCTTCTTGCTGGATTGTTCTCTTTATTATTAAATAGTATCCTTCTTCGCCTTTTGTTACCCTCTTGGTTTTGTACTTTGTCAAATACTTTTTCTGCATCTATTGAAATGATCATATGGTTTTTATCCATTTCTTATCGATGTATCACATTGATTTGAGAATGTTGAACCACACTACATCCCAGAGATAAATCCCATTTGATCTTGGTGAATCTTTTTTTTTTTTTATTTTGTCCAATATAAGTATTGCTACCCCAGCTTCTTTTAACATCCATTTGCATGATAAATGCTGATCCATTCCTTCACTTTCAATCTGCATGTGTCTGTAGGTCTGGAATGAATCCTTGTAGGCAGCATGGGGATGGGTCTTATTTTTTATCCATTCTATCACCCTATGTCTTTTGATTGGAGCATTTAGTCCATTTATATTCAGAGTGTTATTTACAGGTATGTATTTATTGCCATTTTGTTATTGTATTTATTGCCATTTTGTTATTGTTTTATAGTTGTTTTTGTAGTTTGTTCCTTTCTTCCCTCGCTCTTTTCTCTCATGATTAGTAGGCTTTCTTTAGTGATATACTGGGATCCCTTTGTCTTTATTTTTTGCATTTCTATTACTGGCTTTTGATTGGTGGTTACTATTCTGCATATAGTAGTCTATCTTAAGTCGATGGCTGCTTAAGTTTGAACCCATTTTTTACATTTCTCCTCCCCATATTTAAGTATACTGTGTCATACTTTACATCCTTTTATCCTGTGAGTCCTTTGACTGATTTTTCAGGTACACTTATCGTTACTACTTTTGTGTTTTCTACTTTCCTTATTCTTGATTATGGTCTTTCCTTTTCATTCAGAGTCCCCTTTGACATTTCTTGTAGGGCTAGGTCAGTGGTCATGAATTTCTTTAACTTTTGTTTGTCTGGGAAACTCTTTACCTCTCCATCTATTCCAAATGATAGCCTTCCTGGATAGAATATTCTGGGCTGTAGATTTTTTCCTTTCAGCCCTTTGAATATTTTCATACCATTCCCTTATGGCCTGCAATGTTTCTGCTGAAAAATCAGCTAACAGCCTTATGGAGTTTCCCTTGTATGTAACTGTTTTCTTCTCTCTTGGTGCTTTTAAAATTCTTTCCTGGAGCACTTGGGTGGTTCATTAGGTCAGGCATCTGACTCTTGATTTTGGCTCAGGTCATGTTCTCACAGTTCGTGGGATTGAACCCCACATTGGATCCTGCGCCAACAGTGAGGAGCCTGCTTGGGGTTCTCTCTCTCTCTCTCTCTCTCTCTCTCTGCCCCTCCCCTGCTCACATGTGTATGTGTGCTCTCTCCCTCTCTAAATAAATAAATAAACAAACAAACAAACAAATAAACTTACAAAAATAAAATTCTCTCCTTACTACTTTTTGTCATTTTAATTACTATGTGTCTTGGTGCGGACCTCCTTGGGGAGATTTTGTTGGGCGTCTCTGTGCCTCCTGGATCTGGATTTCTGTTTCTTTCCCCAGATTCAGGAGGTTTCCAGCTATTATTTCTTCAAATAAATTTTCTGCCCCTCTTTTCTCTTTCTTCTCCTTCTGGAGTCCCTGTAACGTGAATGTTATTACACTTGATGGTATCACTGAGTTCCCTAAGTCTATTCTCATTTTGCATAATTTTTTTCTCACCTGCTCAGCTTGATTACTTTCCATTACTCTGCCTAGGTCTCTGATTTGTATTTCTGCTTCCTCTAATGTACTATTTATTCCATCTAGTGTATTTTTAATTTCTTTGATTGTGTTCTTCATCTCTGGTTCTTTTTTAATCTCTTTGTTAAGGGTTTACAAATGTCCTCCACTCTTTTCTCAAGTCCAGTGAGTATCTTTATGATCATAATTTTAAATTCTCTATCAGACATATTACTTATTTCCATTTTGCTTAGATATCTTGCTGTGATTTTTGTCCGTTTCTTTCATTTGGGACTTATTCTTTGTCTCCACATTTCGTCTAACTCCCTGTGTCTTTTTCTCTATGTTAGGAAAGTCAGCTATGTCTCCTGCTCTTGAAAATAATAGCCTTATTAAGAAGAGGTTCTATAGTGTCCTGCAGTGCAATGTTCCCTGTTTACTGAAATCTGGCTCTTCAGGTGTGTCTCCTATGTGCATGTGCCCTGCTATTGTGGCTCAGCCACATTTTTCTTCAGTCCTGTTATCTGCAGTGGCTCTCTTTGCCTTTTGTGGTCAGTGTTTAGTTCCCTGTGGTGTTAGTGGGCCAGTCTGGAGCTGCCTTGGGTTTGAGTCAGACTAAGCATTTACCAGAGATGTGGCAGCACCAAACTGCAGGGTATTTTCCCAAAGCCCAAAGGCTTTCCTTATTGTGCGAGGCTTGCAGTCAGACCAGTTGTCAGCCTTCAGCACACCGCTGAGGCCTCTGACTGGTGTGTGTGGTTATCTTCCCCTCTCTCCAGGGCAGGAGTCATCTTGGAGTGGTGCTAGGCAGTGAGGGGCTGCTTGCACACTGCCAGGTGTGTGGCACCTCCCTTGATGGGCTCCAGCCAAGAACATATTGGAGGGAGCAGATCTGCAATATGCGGGAAGGGGGGGGGTGTTGGGCAGTGTAGCAGTCCAGCGGTATTAGCAAGGTTTGGGCCACTGGCCCTCTGTGGGAGTGGCCCTGCAGTTTCAGGACTGAGGCAGGCTTGGCTGGAGACAAGCCTTGACTGAAACACAGCACAAGGGGACAGAGAGGAATAGGGGACTGGTGTTAGCAAGTTAGGTAGTGTCAGCACTAGGGTGGTTCCTATAGGTGGCCATGTGTTTATGCTAGGGGATAAGGGAGGAAATTGGCCCCTGCCTGCTCCTTTATTCCTGGAGAGGTCTCCCAAGGATCTCTGCCCCTTTGGGACATGCTCTGAGATGAGTAAACTACTCTCCCTCCTGTACATCCCAGGCATTTTTCAAACTGCTGCTTCTATGCTGTATCTCCATGGACTATTTTTCATATTGTCTCTTTAAGGGTGGGGAGTCAGTTTCCTTTTGACTTTCCTGGCTCTCCCAGAGCTGAGCCTGTTGATTCTAAAATCCAGGTTTTAAGTCCTACTGGTTGTAAAAACTCACGAAATTTGGCCCCTCTGGTTTTCAAAGCCAAATGTTATGGGGATTCATTTTCCTGTGTGGGCCCCTCAGTGTAAGGGTATGTTTCTTTCCCCTTTCCATGTCCACAGTCTCCCTCCCTCCCAGCGACAGTGCTGCAGGTCCATTTAGCTTCCAATCTCCGCTCTTCCTACCCTCTCCGATATGGCCTCTTCTCTATATTTAGTTGTGGCATTTGTTCTGCCTTGTCTTCAGGTCATTTTCTGGGTTATTCACTGGTATATTATCTAGTTGTTATCTGTGGAACAAGATGAGCTTAGGGTCCTCCTACTCTGCCATCTTCTTTTTCATTGTTTTTGATTCTAGTAAATATTAAGATGTTTAAAGGCCAAGAAGAAGAGGCCAAATGGAAAGGGAGATACTAAAAATACAGAAAAAGTGAAGTAGAATAACCTAATGATTAAGATTCCAAGGCTTTGCACATACTGTTCCGCTCTTACCACAGACTCCCTTCCATTTACTCCATCTGGCCATCTACCACTTGTTCAGATCTCAATTCAGAAATCAAGTCCTACAAAAAATCTTACAGAATCCCCACTCTGTGTTTCCAAAGCGACTGAGGCTTATCCTACCGTATTTAATGGCCTTGTTGACTTGTTAGACTCCCTCACTAAAGACCAAGTCTAGTTAATCCTTGTAACCCCCAACCTTAGTCAGAGGACTTGGTGCACCCAGTAGTAGGTTCTCAAAGTTTGCTGAATACATACTTTAGACAGAGAGAGAGAGAGAGAGAGAGAGAGAGAGAGAGAGAGAGACATTTGGCCTTGCAGCCATAAAAACAGGATGGAAACTTGTTTTTCTTGAAGGGAAACACTTCAAACCATCATTTTAGTGGTTTCAACTAAGGTAGGTATACTTACAACTCAGTTATTATATCTGAAGGCTGAAAGAGAAAATATAAAAAGAACTAACTACTCTACAATATAAAATAACTAGTAGAGGGGTACCTGGGTGGCTCAGCTGATTGAGTGTTTGACTCTTGGTTTCAGCTCAGGTCATGATCCCAGGGTTGTGGGATCAAGCCCTGCTCCAGGCTCTGCACTGAGTGGAGACTGCTTGGGTTTCTCTCTCTCTCTCTCTCTCTCTCTCTCTCTCTCTCCCTCTGCCCCTTTCCCCTGCCTTTGCTCTCTCTCTCTCAAATAAAAAATAAGTAGGGGTGCCTGGGTAGCTTAGTTCATTGAGTGTCTGACTCTTGATTTCAGCTCAGGTCATGATCTCACAGTTTGTGGGATCAAGCCCTGTGTCAGGCTCTGCACTCACAACTTGGAGCTACTTGGGATTCTCTCTCTTCCTTGCTCTCTGCCCTGCTCACATGTATGCACATGCTATAAATAAATAAATAAATAAATAAATAAATAAATAAATAAATAAATAAATAAATAAAATGTTTAAAGTAACTAGTTGATTCCAATAGGGGGTGAGTTGTGGAAAGCAACCCATTTCAAATCAAATGTAACCAGAAAATATGTTCTTCTTCTTTATGGCTTTAGATTTACTGTCCCAGAGAATTAATGTTTGTTTTTGGACAATATATTGTTATTATTATTATTATTTTTATTTGAGAGAGAGAGAGTGTGTGTATGCATGAGTGAGTGAAAGTGGCAGAGGGAGAGAATTTTAAGTAGGTTCCACACTCAGTGCAAAGCCCAGTGTAGGGCTCAATCCCACAACCATGGGATCATGACCTGAGCCGAAATCAAGAGTTGGACATTGAACGGACTGAGCCATCCAGGTGCCCCGAGGGCAATATATTATTAATATAACATTTATTATTTCACAGTTCATGTGGGTCAGGAATCACAAAATGGCTTGGCTGAGTCCTCTGAGCCAGGGTCTCTCACAAGGCTGCAATCAAAATGTTGGATGGGGCTATACAGATCTTCCTTGACTTACAATGGGATCACATCCATATAAATCCATCATAAATTGAAAATGCCATTAAGTTGAACATGCATTTAATACAACCAACTTACCAAACATCATAGCTTAGCCTACCTTCATGCTCAGAACACTTACATTATACTACAGCTGGGCAACATCATCTAGCAGGAAGCTTATTTTATAATAGAGTGTTGAATATATCATGTAATTTATTGACTACTGTACTGAAAGTGAAAACCAGCCTGGTTGTTTGGGTACAGAATGGTTGTCCACCCTCATAATTGCCTGACTGACTGGGAGCTTCAGCTCACTGCCTCTGCCCAGTGTCATGAAAAAGACTGTACTGTATATTGCCAGCCCCAGAAAAGATTAAAATTCAAAATTTGAAGTATAGTTTCTACTGAATGCGTGTGTGTTGCTTCCATACCATTGTAAAGTGAAAAAATTATAAGTAAGTTGGGGGCTGCCTGCAGTCACCTCAAATATCAGCTGAAGGAAGAGTGTGTTTCCAAGCTCACCCATCTGGTCAATGGCAGGATTTAGCTTCTCCTGGGCTATTGCACTGAAGGCCTCAGTTCTTTGCAGACTGTTGGCCAGAGGCCTCTCTCAGTTCCTTGCCATGTAGGCTTTTCTATAGGGTATCTCACAACATGGCAGCTGGCTTCATCAGAATGAACAAGAGAGAAGAACCAGAGAGAATGTGTGAGCAAGATGGAAGTCACAGTCCTTTCTAACCTAATCTTGGAAGTGACATCTCATCACTTTTGCTGTATTCTATTTGTTAGAACCAAGTCACTGGATCCCACTGACACTCAAGAGGAGGGGATTGTACAAGGGAGTGAATATCAGGATCACAGATCACCAGGAGCCATTTTGTTTTATTTTATTTTTTTCCAATATATGAAATTTATTGTCAAATTGGTTTCCATACAACACCCAGTGCTCATCCCAAAAGGTGCCCTCCTCAATACCCATCACCCACCCTCCCCTCCCTCCCACCCCCCATCAACCCTCAGTTTGTTCTCAGTTTTTAAGAGTCTCTTATGCTTTGGCTCTCTCCCACTCTAACCTCTTTTTTTTTTTTCCCTTCCCCTCCCCCATGGGTTTCTGTTAAGTTTCTCAGGATCCACATAAGAGTGAAAACATATGGTATCTGTCTTTCTCTGTATGGCTTATTTCACTTAGCATCACACTCTCCAGTTCCATCCACATTGCTACAAAGGGCCATATTTCGTTCTTTCTCATTGCCCTGTAGTACTCCATTGTGTATATAAACCACAATTTCTTTATCCATTCATCAGTTGATGGACATTTAGGCTCTTTCCATAATTTGGCTATTGTTGAGAGTGCTGCTATAAACATTGGGGTACAAGTGCCCCTACGCATCAGTACTCCTGTATCCCTTGGGTAAATTCCTAGCAGTGCTATTGCTGGGTCATAGGGTAGGTCTATTTTTAATTTTCTGAGGAACCTCCACACTGTTTTCCAGAGTGGCTGCACCAATTTGCATTCCCACCAACAGTGCAAGAGGGTTCCTGTTTCTCCACATCCTCTCCAGCATCTATAGTCTCCTGATTTGTTCATTTTGGCCACTCTGACTGGCGTGAGGTGATATCTGAGTGTGGTTTTGATTTGTGTGTCCCTGATAAGGAGCGACGTTGAGCATCTTTTCATGTGCCTGTTGGCCATCCGGATGTCTTCTTTAGAGAAGTGTCTATTCATGTTTTCTGCCCATTTCTTCACTGGGTTATTTGTTTTTCGATTGTGGAGTTTGGTGAGCTCTTTATAGATTCTGGATACTAGCCCTTTGTCCGATATGTCATTTGCAAATATCTTTTCCCATTCCGTTGGTTGCCTTTTAGTTTTGTTGGTTGTTTCCTTTGCTGTGCAGAAGCTTTTTATCTTCATAAGGTCCCAGTAGTTCATTTTTGCTTTTAATTCCCTTGCCTTTGGGGATGTGTCGAGTAAGAGATTGCTATGGCTGAGGTCAGAGAGGTCTTTTCCTGCTTTCTCCTCCAGGGTTTTGATGGTTTCCTGTCTCACATTCAGGTCCTTTATCCATTTTGAGTTTATTTTTGTGAATGGTGTGAGAAAGTGGTCTAGTTTCAACCTTCTGCATGTTGCTGTCCAGTTCTCCCAGCACCATTTGTTAAAGAGACTGTCTTTTTTCCATTGGATGTTCTTTCCTGCTTTGTCAAAGATTAGTTGGCCATACATTTGTGGGTCTAGTTCTGGGGTTTCTATTCTATTCCATTGGTCTATGTGTCTGTTTTTGTGCCAATACCATGCTGTCTTGATGATTACAGCTTTGTAGTAGAGGCTAAAGTCTGGGATTGTGATGCCTCCTGCTTTGGTCTTCTTCTTCAAAATTACTTTGCCTAATTGGGGCCTTTTGTGGTTCCATATGAATTTTAGGATTGCTTGTTCTAGTTTCAAGAGTAATGCTGGTGCAATTTTGATTGCGATTGCATTGAATGTGTAGATAGCTTTGGATAGTATTGACATTTTGACAATATTTATTCTTCCAATCCATGAGCAGGGAATGTCTTTCCATTTCTTTATATCTTCTTCAATTACCTTCATAAGCTTTCTATAGTTTTCAGCATACAGATCTTTTATATCTTTGGTTAGATTTATTCTTAGGTATTTTATGCTTCTTGGTGCAATTGTGAATGGGATCAGTTTATTTGTCTTTCTGTTGCTTCATTGTTAGTGAATAAGAATGCAACTGATTTCTGTACATTGATTTTGTATCCTGCAACTTTGCTGAATTCGTGTATCAGTTCTAGCAGACTTTTGGTGGAGTCTATCGGATTTTCCATGTATAGTATCATGTCATCTGAAAATAGTGAAAGCTTGATCTCATCTTTGCCAATTTTGATGCCTTTGATTTCCTTTTGTTGTCTGCTTGCTGATGCTAGAACGTCCAACACTATGTTAAACAACAGCGGTGAGAGTGGGCATCCCTGTCGTGTTCCTGATCTCAGGGAAAAAGCCACCAGGAGCCATTTTAGATGGTGACTACCACCACAGTGTATTCATGTTTGTCTCTTCGTGTACAGCAGGAGAGCAACAGTTGTGCAATTTACACTGATAGTCACATCAAAGAAAGGACCCAACTCACAAGTTCCAACCTATTTTGGACCCACTAGGAGAGCCAGTGTGTCAAATCTCCCCACAGCTGTGCACCAAAGCAAAAAGAAAAAAGGGGGAAAAAGGATCTGTGTGATTTGACATCCCTCACCAGGCTCTGAAACTACAGGGCATCATTTCAGACTAAATAATGCAAATTTACAGAATAGTACAAATAGTACAAATGAGGCAAGAACTATGAATCCAGGGAGCCACCACCTTCTTGGTTTACCAAAAGGTTGATAAAACTTTCATAGGGAAGAATTAAAAAATGAGGCTGATAAGAAGAAAGGTACTATCTTACCCTAATTCACCAGGAAACAGAGCCTGAAACAAAGGCTTAAGTATAGATTCTTTATTGAGGAGTGTGAACCAGGAAGCAGGATCAAGGGATGTGGGGGAACAGGGAAGACAAAAAACCACCGCAAAGATGCATTATCAAGTTGGACACTACTATGGGTGATTTACTGTAGGATCCACTGGGGCTTCCAAGGAGTTGCCTGAGATACATCTCCAGGCTGTTAATTAGAGATAAAACAGGGGTAGTATTTGTCAGTTGGATCCCATACCCCACTGCTCAAAGATCCCCTCCCCAAAGCCATGAGTTGCGTGGCTCAGTACTCCTGAGTTGCATAAGCATGAGAACCACAATCAGTTTCTACACTGTTCTTCACTATGGAATCATCAGACAAAGCCCAGGTGGAGAGTGAGAAGCAAGCTCCATGGGCCTGATGTGAGATATTGCCAGGTTGCACCTAGAGGAAGCTGAAAGAATATGCAGAGAATTGGTTGCCACAGCAGGAGCTGGAATAAAAGATAAGTGAGGCCAAGACACTCTGAAATGGTTCACAAGAAGTTTCACAAGAGACAGAAACAAATCTGAAAGCTGCATAGTCAGTGTAGGTGACTCTAGTTATGGGAATCCCTTTCTGAAAAACCTAAGTTGTTCAACATCTTAGTTTGGGCTTCTTAAAAAGCAAACTCTTGGGTGCAAGGCTTTGGGTGTAGAAAGTTTATTTGTGAGGTGATTCTAAGAAGCACAGAAGAAGACTTGGGAAAAGTGAGACAGAAAAGGGAGAAAAGCCAGCAAGTGTGCTTTATTGAGTGGCGTTAATGAATGGGTTAGCAATGAGTGGTTTTCCATTGTTAATGAGTAGACAACTAGGACTCAATCCCACAGAGAATCTTCTGAGAAACCAGGTGGGACAGCACAGAATCATCCCTGTGGTGGTGAGGTAGCTGGGGCATTTATTCACCCACCCCAATCCCTATTGGTTGAAGATTGCCCCCAAAGGTGTAACTCCCCCTCCACACTTGTGTGTTGCATACCTGCTGTAGCGGAACAACCTCCCATGGGACTGAAGAGACCCTTCAAGCAAAGGAAAAAAGACATGGAGGCTTGAGGTAAGAAACTGTGTGTGTGGAAACCATACTCACAGTGAACTTAAGCCCAGGGGGATATGAGGCAGGATACTGACAGTGTTTGTTACAGATAGTTTTCCTTTGGATTCAGGGAGAAGCCCATTCAGTGCAGAGTTTTGGCCTTTTCTCTTCCACATTGCAAATCCACTTTTAAAATTGGCCCAATGCATCAGTAAAGAGATTCATGTGTATTTGCAGTCTAACTGATGATCCTGGATAAACTGGAGTGGTAGTCTTCCCCAGTCTCATGTCTTCTCTGAAGGATACCCTGTCCCAGATTTCCTCTCAGGGACCAGCAGTACAGAAAACAGTGACACACAGCTGACTAGGTACCTAGAAAAGAAACTGAGTAGGCAGCTTAAGGGCAATGTGAGTCCGAACTTCCCCATGATCTCTACACTGACCTTTGGAAGGGGAAGGAAGGTAGAGGCTTGGACTATAATTTGGTGGCTGAGTGTTAATAGCTTATGGTTGGGGGAGAGGGTTGAAGTCAGAAAAAAAGGTCATCTATTAAAGTGGAGAAGTGAGTAGTAGAGATGGAGAAATGAAAACAATGGAGACTATCTGAAATAGCCCTTGTTGAGAATGAGAAAAGGAGTGGACTTTAAACAACAGGATTGTTGGGAGGTATGGCAAGTCATATTGAACTCATGCCAGTCAGTCACCAGACTGGCATTTTGCCCAGTGGCTTAATTCTCTTGAGCCAGGCTCAAACCCAGGTACAGATTTATAAAAGTGGGTGTCACCTCAGTGTTTTCTCTTGTACTGGGTTACACCATTCAATATAATCTGCCCAACTGGTTATAGATTTTTGCATCTAGTTCACCTGTAAAGTGGAGAAGCATGGGGCTTTAAGTTCCAGGATTATGTTTTTGATCATTCTCCCTCCCCCCCCCCCCTTTCATATAGTTATGAATCCCTAAAAGCAACTGACTATAAATTACTCATCTATGTGTTCCAAATATCTCAAAATTATGATGGGTAAATGTTTATGAAATCATGATGGAATGAATTTTAAAGACTCTGGGTTTATCAGCTAGTGTCTACAACATCTCTGTTCTTTCAAACTAAGAAACTGTGAAAAAAAATAGAAAAAAACTAAGAACCAGGAAAGCCTTTTCTGGTTTATTAATAAAACAGGAAGAAAAAAGGGGCACCTGGGTGGCTCAGTCAGTTGACTGTCTGACTTCGGCTCAGGTCATGATCTCACTATTGTGAGTTTGAGCCCTGCATCGGGCTCTGTGCTGACAGCTGAGAGCCTGGAGCCTGCTTGGGATTCTGTGTCTCCCTCTCCCTCTGCCCCTCCCCTGCTCGCTATCTCTCTTTCTCTCTCAAAAATAAACATTTTTTAAAAAGGAAGAAAAAGAGAAGACTGAGTTAGTCTGAAAACCCAACAACTTAAGACCTTTCTTAAAACACAGCTTTCACTTTATAAGAGAAATTGTTAAAGATGTAAAAAATTTGGTTGGTAAAAGCAATGTATGCATATTTATATTCCATTCTATTTCACAAGGATTTTAAATAGCTTTATGTGTGTTTGTAAAAAAAATATACAATCATATAAGACAAATTTTGTATAAAATAGTATTATTCACAGTGAGGTATTAAACCCCAAAGAGTATTCAGTGGTGGATTGGGAGTTCACAAAACCACAGATAAATATGATATATCTTCCAGAAACAAGAGTGTTACAATGATTTTTCTTCCTGAAGGAGGGTGGGGAAGGAGTAACCTAAGAGGTAGATTGGGGTCGATTACTATTCTAGGAAAGCAAAGCATAAAAAGGCTGTGATGGTTAATTTTATGTGTCAACTTGAGTGGTCCATAGGGTGCCCAGATATTTGGTCAAATATTTTGAGTGTTCCTTTGAAGGTGTTTCTGGGTAAGATTAACATTTAAATCCTTAGACTGATTAAGCACGTTGCTCTCTCTAATGTGGGTGAGCCTTGTCCAGTCAGTTGAAAACATAATAAAACAAAAAGGCTGACCCTCCCCTGAGTAAGAGAAGCCTATGTCAGCTAACCACCAACCAATCCAGACACATGAGCAAACCCTGCCAAGAATTAGCCATGACACCCAGCTGAGTCTAGCATAGATCAGCTGACCCTAACCAATATACACCATTGAGCGAAAATAAATGCTTAGTGTTGTATGCCCCTGAGATTTTCTTGTTGTTATAATGCAGAAACAGCTGACTGGTACACATTTATGTCTGTCTCTATTGGGTTGACAATATAATCTGTATTGCACTGGGTTACAAAAGGTTTGAAAAGCCACTGGTCTAGTAAAGCACCCCATTTCTCCTTCATTCCTTGCTATTTAATAAGGCTTAAAGGAAGTTCCTATCAAGAAGTGGTTTCTTGCAGTAACAGAGAATGAAGGTAAACACAGAGAAAATAGAGCTGAGAGATGAGAAATGAGATGTGTACTTGAGTGTGTGTGTGTGTGTATGTGTGTGTGCATGTGTGTGTGTGTGTAGGTGTGAGAGAGAGACAGAGAGACTTAGTAGCAATAAGGGTCCATTGCAAGCCCTGAGAGCCACAAATTTGGCCCATGCTAAAGAGAATCACATTATTCTGATAACCAAAAGTAATGAAATCAGATCAAGATGTAGCTAAGACACCCTGTAACCAGAAGGAAAGGGGGACTAAACATAGTACAGTTGGTAAGTTACTTTTAACAAATCCTGTATATATCCAGTAAATTGAGTTTCTTTAGGGAACCTGTTTCTTTGTATTGTTACCTCTAGAAATATTGTATTCTAAGTAAAGGAAAATTGTATAGATTTGGGGTGCCATTTCCTTGGTCACTTTCTGAATAAGCTCTTTGATTTTATTTCTAATCTATACATATAACAATAATAATAATAATTAACATCTGAATATTTACTATGTGCCAGTTACTGGTGTGTGTGTGTGATTAATGTCTAAGTGCCAAATTTATAGATCATTCTATACATTACATTTAGATTACTATCTCCAGTCTATAAGAATATATATTAGAAGCCCCCTAATTTCATGAGCAGCATTTTTCTAAAACATTTTCAAGTCACTCTCTAGGGTTATTTCCACAAATGAATTTAATGTTAGTTTGTTTCCATTTCAGAGGTTGCCCTATCTAATCTTATCCCCAAATCTTAATTTTTTGTTAATGCTTATTTTATTTTTAAGAGAGAGAGACAGAGACAGAGCATGACCTGGGAAGGGCAGAGAGAGAGAGAGAGAGAGAGAGAGAGAGAGAGAGAGGGAGACACAGAATCCAAAGCAGGCTCCAGGTTCTGAGCTGTCAGCACAGAACCTAAAGCAGGGCCCAGATTTACAAACTATGAGATCATGACCTGAGCCTTAGTCAGATGCTTAACCAACTGAGCCACTCAGGTGCCCCTAATCTTATCCCCAAATCTTCAAAATAGCTCAGAATTTGGATCCTAGACTGATTTTAGTGAATATGTTCTTTAAATGCCTTTTTCAATTGAAAACAAATTTTGATTTGTGAATTCTATTTTTTGTAATATGTAAAACTTAGGGAAAGAAGTGTGTAAGGAAAGGATAATATGGATTAGGGGCAGAGTTAAGATATAAACTTTAAACTTGTCAGTGTCTAGTCTTTTCCTTTTTTTTTGATTTAACCAAATAAGTCTTTATAAAATCATATTTGTATGATCTAGAAATTTAGCAAAACTGTTTAAATCACCTTCCCACTTTTAAAAGTCAGGATATGTGTTCAAATATAATTGTCCCAGACACATAAATGTCTATATTATTTTAAAAGGCAGGGAGATTTCATAGTCTCCTTTCATAAACAATTCCAGAATTAAAAAAAAAAAAAAAAAAAAAAAACCTTCAGGAAAATGTCCTTTACTTCTAACTGCAGGATTCATTCACAAACAAATATTGAGAATCCACTATGCACAGGGACTGTACCCAATGCTGAGAATATAAATTAAGACACTATTTTTAAAAAAATTTTTAAATGTTTATTTATTTTTAAGAGACAGAGCATGAGCTGGGGAGGGACAGAGAAGGAGACACAGAATCCCAAGTAGGCTCCAGGCCCGGAGCTGTCAGCACAGAGCCCGACAAGAGGCTTGAACCCATGAAGCACAGGATCACGACTCAGCCGAAGTTGGCCTCTTAAGCCACCCAGACCCCCTGACACTATTTCTGTCCTTAAAGAGAAATTCTTTTTATCATAGGTGCAAATGCCCACAGCTAAGTCATATGCTAAGTAGGAAAGTTAGAATTCAAAAAGTTCTCAAAAGGTTCACATAAGCTAAAACAACCAGGTGAAATTAAATGACAATACATTTATATTCATTTGCTCAGGAGGGGACGGAGGGAAAAGGGGAAATAAACCTCCTGGAGTCTAAGAGAGACAAGCTAAACAATAATAAATGTAAAAGATACAGAGAACAGAGATGACTCCAGATTTAGTAACCATGTGCAGTTATTGCCAATAAAGCTTATTTCAGGATGGATTAATTTTAATGTGTCTTTTGTTGTCTTTTAGCGAGAGCGTCTAGCGGAGGAGGGGCAGAAGGAAAGGGAGAGAATCTCAAGCAGGCTCCACCCCCAGCACAGAGCCAACCAGAAGCTTGATCTCACAACCATGAAATCTTGAAGTGAGCAGAAATAAAATGTCGGATGCTTCACGGACTGAGCCACCTAGCACCCCTGAGATTAATTAATCTTAAAAAGGTGCAAAGGGGCCAACAATTTGCAATTGATTTTGCACCAATTCGACCTCACATGGGGGAGGGGGAGGGGAGTGTCTTACTTTAAGTACAAACCAGAGCATTTTAATAAGATAATAAAAAAGCTGTTGGATCTGAAAACAGTATCATTGAAGATTTCTCAGAGAATAATGCTGTTTAGTCTGAAAAAGAAGCTGAAGTGGGACATGACTGTTCTTTTCAAATATTTGAGACTAGTGTGACAGAGCTTGCTAGTTGCCTTTCAGTACCCATTTCCTCCTTTATCCTCAGCAATAGAACCTTGAGTTTTAGTGGAGCACTTTGACATTTCCTAGCCTCCTTTGAAATTAGTGGACCACGTGACATCGATATATCAGCATAAATTGCATGCGGTCCTTCTAGAAAATCTCCTTAAAGCTAAGGGGTATGCCCTTCTGCCTTTCTTCCTCCTTCCTGGAGTCTAACAGCCATCTTGGATCACAAGGGAAAAAATGATACTCTAGGAAAGGTGGAGGGCTGAGATAAAAGGAGCCTGGATCGCTGACACCTTCATTGAAGTTGTCATTTCAGCCCAGGACTGCCTACTTCTGGATATCTTTTTTATGAAAAGTAAATTTTCATTTTGTTTAAGACAGTTGTTTGGGGGTTTTCTAGATATAGTTAAACTTTGGGTAAAAAAAAAAAAGAAAAGAGAAATAAGAGGTTTTCTAAGATTCAAACATCTTAAAAAATGAAATAATCTACTTTGTGTTGCAGTTTACTGTCTCTGTATCTGTTTAAATGGAGTTTGTAGGAGCAGCTTCAGAAATGTAAGTATTCCTGGCGGTGAAGAAAAAAAAAAGGGCATTGCCAGACCTCTAAATGTCCTGTCAGCTCTTTAAGATTATATGATCCCACCCCCATCCCACCTTAGGAATCTATGGCTCTCAAAAAACAAAACAAAACAAAAACATAAAGCTCCTTCCTGTGGTAAATATGTAAATGTTTGGGCTCTCCCCACCATTGGGCCAATGCTGCACAGCATCATCTCACTCCTTTTTGGCGTTAAACTTATTCTGAGACAGGCACTTCTAAAGTAATAGTGAAAGAGTACAAAAACCAATAAACTTTTCAGCAAAGTTGGTGTCATAAAGAAAATCATTATAAGCCTTGATAATATGAATAAAATAGGACATCTATTGATGTCCTTCCTGTGTGCCTAGTTTAGTTGGTGAATTAAGGTGTAGTCCACAATTACTTCCCTGCTTAATTTTTTTTTTCTTTTTGTAAAATGAAGATAACATGTCTATCCTCTTTCCATCTTTCCTCTTCCGTTCTACTTTTCAACTTCTATTAGGTGGAACTTTACTTTTACATTATTTTAAAAATTATACTTATCTTTGTTTTGTCTATTGATTCTTTAAACATTTATTTCCTCAGAACAGTAATACATTTACATGGCAAAAGAGACCAACTGTGACTGGAATATACAAACAATAAAATCCCCCTTCCATCTCAGACTGTGACACCCCTTCCCCAACAGTAAAGTTTCTTTATATATACTTTCAGAAATATTCTCAGCATATAAAGGCAGATATATTTACTTGTGTGTTTATTAGAAAGGAGATACATACTGCTATGGTCTGGATGTTAGTTTTGTTCAATTCAGCAAACATTTATTAAGCATCTACTATGTACAGAGACCTAGATAACCTTTATTCTCTCTTTTCCTTAGCATAAAGTTCCAGCTGTGTATATCCATCTGGTAACAGGGAAGAAATAGCATTTGGTACTTCAACTTAAAAAAATTTTTTTAATGTTTATTCATTTTTGAGAGGCAGACAGAGACAGAATGTGAGAAGGGGAGGGGCAGAGAGGGAGGGTGACACAGAATCCCAAGCAGGCTCCAGGCTCTGAGCTGTCAGCCCAGAGCTCAATGTAGGGCTCAAACCCTGAGATCATGACCTGAGATAAAGTTGGACGCTCAACTGACTGAGCCACCCAGGCATCCCTGGTACTTCAACTTTTGAAATATTACATATATACATACTCTTGCCTATAACTCTATAGCTACTTGGCTTTAAGACGCTAAGTGTAGTTCCGTGTTTTTCTTTTCCATATGAGTACTTTTCTGGAGTAGGATCATATTACTTGTTCCCATTTCCTTAAAGGACCTCTTTACTTCTCAAACCACTGCAGTTTGGTTCTTCTGCTCATGATCCCAGTAAAACTGCTCTCCAAAATCATTCATGTTCTCTTACTTGTTGAAGCATTGTACACACTATTGCCTTATCTTAACTGACTTCTCTGCTGTCCTGGTGATCCTGTTTCTATTCAGATCTCTCTATACTTTTGCTTTCAGGAAGTTATACTCTCTGAGTTCTCTTATTTCTGTATTTATGCTTAGTCTCTTTTATGGATTTCTTTTCCTCTTTATAGCCCTTCAACATTGGTCCTCATTTGCTTTCATTCTCAGCTCTTTATACTTCTCATTTTACATCCTCTTCTTGTGAGATCTAGTTAGGTCTCATGACCTCAGTTAGCTACAACCAATTGGTAATAAAACACTTTCTGCACTCCTGATCTTAATTATATATCTAACTGCATGCTGGATATCTCCCCATTGAGAACCCAACATATCTGGAAATGAATTTATTTTCCTTGTCTGTCAAATTGATAAGCCTTCAGTATCCATCAACTCTGTTGTTGACACAATCCACCCAGACACTGAAGCCAAAATCCTGGCATCAGCTTAGACTCCTCCATCCCCTTTTTATTTCCATATTCAACCAATCCCCAAATTTTGCTAATTTTACTTCCTATTTTCATCAGTCCCCACTTCTTCTATTCATGCTATCACTGCCATAATTTGAAACCTCATAATTTCCTAATTCAACAGCCTAATTGATTTCTTTGCCACATTTAATTTTCACCTAGAATACCAACTGAACTAAATCACTCTCTTGCTTAGATCCCTCTGATACTTTTCCATTGTCTATAGATTGCTTAACCCTTTGAATACTATCAAGGGTTTTATGTGGTTCAGTCCTTGCCTCTCTAGGCTCATTCTGAGTTCACTCCATGCTCCAGGAATACAAAATTATTTGTAGTTTCCTGACATAATTCAAGATCCTTTACATTTCCTATACTAAGATTTTTTTAAAGCAATCTCCACACCCAAATGTGGGGCTCAAACTCACAACCCTGAGATTTAGTCATATGCTCTACCAACTGAGCCAGCTAGGCAATCCCCATACTATTTTCTGGAATCCTCAACATTTTCATGTCTTTTATGTCCTGCTTAGGAAATAATTTGACTCCCCAAAGTTATGAAGACAATAACCTATGGTATTTTCTAAAAGCACTATTGTTTCACCTTTTATTTTAGGTCCTTATTTAGGACCTTTTATTTTAGGCCCACAATCTATTGAGTTTTGTTTTTTTTATTTTAGTATGAGTAGGCATCAAAGTTTTTTTGTTTTCCACATAGTCAATTGACCTGGCAGCATTTATTAAAGCATCCATTGTTTTCTCCACATTAGTAGGGTCACCTTTGCATAAAATGTTCACAAGTTCTATTTAGTTCCATCCATCTACTTTCTAACACCTGGTAGCATAAATCCTCCAACTCTGTTCTTCCTCCAGATTGTCTTGGCTGCTCTTGATCTTCTGAATTTTCATAGAAGTTTCAACTTGTCAAATGACATACACACAATCTGCTGGGATTCTAATAAGGATCAGACTAAATCTATTGATCAGTTGGAGTGACTGACATTTTTATATTGAGTCTTGCAATCCATGAGCATACTGTATCTAACCAGTTACTTGGGCCTCCTCCAATTTCTCTCAATACTATAATTTTCAGTACATTAAAACCCTGGATTGAGAATAACTTGTTCTGTGAGTGTTCCACAAGGCAAACAAACATTTCTAATAAATTTTAACTTGATAAACAAGCGATGTCTTGCAATATGAGTAGTACGAGACACCAAATGTCACATGTTCACAACTGAGCCAATGGTTCTTTTCTCCCTCCCTCTCTCTGCGAGATTGTGGGTGACCATCTCCCATGCTTGGTCACATGAGACGTGGTGTTTAGCAGAAATCAGTGATTTTTCAGAATGTTGTTACAACTGGCACTAGTGAATTTTTTGTGACTCCAAAGCACCTATGGATAGTCCTTTGCTTTTCTATATAAGAGTAAGCTTAGGAATGCTTTTTTCTAGGTCAGTCTGCCTGCAGATATAGACCCTTTTCTCTGCTGCTTGTCAGTTACATTAAATACAGTATATGACAAGAGTTTATTAATACTGTACTGTAGTCAACATCCGTGCGAGTGTTTACAATGCCCACCCCCCTGCAGAAAAAGGTTCAAAAGAAAGGCAGTAAGGAAGGGATGATTACAGTGGAAGAAGGAAATCATTGAGAAATATGAATGAGGTATGTGAATGGCTGAAACTGTAAGATTTTATAAGAAGTCTATGTCTGCATCTCATCTGCAGAGGAGGAGAAAAAGGCAGAAGAATCCCTCACTTTAAATGAGATTAGGGAGATGTGTAAAATGTGTGAAACAGTGCAAAATTTTGTAGAAAAGCACCACCCGAATAAGGCTGTAGCAGTTAGTGATGGAACTGTTTAACAACAATGTGATGTCACATTTCCACGAAATCCTCCAAAGGAGTCAAAAGCAAGTGTCATTGGATAGGTTCTTCATTTTAGCTGCACAAAAAGAAGATTCCATTGAGCCAACAGACAGCAGTGATCTGTTAGTGACAGGGAAAGTCGTCCTACACGATAACCTTCCTCTCTCTTCTCCCTCACACCAGCCACGAAGATTTTCAAAGGTAAGTACAGGTTAATTTTATTTTCCTTTACATTTTGCATTTTCTTTATTTTGTATTATATTAGAGTATTATAATCATTTTAATATGAACATTTTTAAGTTGTGGATTTAATCATCTGAGTTTCCACTATTTCTCATGGGGAAATTCGCTGTTATATACAAGTGCTTTGGATTACAAGCATGTTTCTGGAATGAATTATGCTTGCAAACTAAGGTTTTACTGTATATAGTTCTTATATGTCTTTCATTAGGATTTATTCCTTGGTGTCATGGGTTAAATGGTGCCCCCAAAATATCAGGTCCTAATCTGTGGAACCTGTAAATGTTACCTTATTTAGAAGAAGGGTCTCTGCAGATGTGATCAAGTTAAGGCTCCTGATACAAGAAGATGATCCTGGATTATCCAGATGGGTCCTAATGCTATCAGTGTCTTTGTGTAATAGAAGAGGAAAATTCACGACACACGCAGAAGAGAAGGCAATGTGAAGATAGAGGCAGAGATTGGAGTGATGTGGCTTCAAACCAAGGAATGCCAGCAGAAATCAGAAACTGGAAAAGGCAGGGAACAGATTCTCCCTAAAGCCTCTGTAGGGAGTGAAGCCTTGCTGACACCTTGATTTCAGACTTCTGGTCTCCAGAAATATGACAGGAGTTTGTTTTAAGCCATTGAGTTTGTGGTAATTTGTTACAGCTGTCATAGGAAGCTAATACACTAGGTATTTGACATCTTTGATGCATTTGTATGTTAACCCCTTTTTTAAGATTTCATTTTCTAATTGCTTAGTGCTAGTATTTAAAAATATAATTGATTTATGGGGTGTCTGGGTGGCTCAGTCAGTTAAGCATCTGACTTCGGCTCAGGTCATGATCTCAGGGTTTGAGTTCAAGCCCTGTGTTGGGCTCTGTGCCAACAGCTCAGGGCCTGCAGCCTACTTCACGTTCTGTTCCTTCCTTTCTCTCTCAAAAATAAATTTAAAAAACATTAAAAATATATATATATATATAGTTGATTTATATACTATCCAGCAATTCACTAAATTCATTATTAATACTAAAGGTTTATAGATTATAACTTTATTTACAGACTATCAAGATTTCTCCAAATAACAGATTTATGTATTTCTTTCCTATCTTTATACATTTTTCCCTTGCCTTTTTACAATTGCTGGATGTCCAGTACAATAGTTCAGTATTTCCTCTTATATCTTTTGTTTTCTTAATGTCTGTTTTTGAGAGAGAAAGAGAGAGAGAGAGAGAGAGAGAGAGAGAGAGAGAGAAAGAGAGAGAAAAGACAGAGCGCAAGCAGGTGGGGGCAGAGAAAGAGGGACAGAGAATCCCAAGCAGGCTCCAAGCTGTCAGTGCAGAGCCCAACTCAGGGATTGGTCTCAGGAACTGTGAGATCATGACCTGAGCCAAAATTAAGAGTTGGATGCTCAACCAACTGAACCACCCAGCCGCCCCTCCTCTTACAATTTTTGGTTTTGGAAGTATGAGAATGTATCATCTATTCCAAATTTAAACTGCAATGAAAATAGTAAAAAAAAAAAAAAAAAAAAGAAAAAAAAAAGAAAAAAATTTTAAATAAAAAGCAGCCAAACAAAATAACTAACATTATTCTAGTTAACAAATCGAGAGGCCTTTTCTTAAACCCTTCTCATGATTCTGCATCATTGGGCCTTATTTATTAATGCTTTCTTAAAGCTTTTTTCTTCCTTGATAATACAGACATCCCCAAGATTTTCTTCTTAGGTTTTTCCTTTTTTTAAAATACTGTTCTTGTTAAGTGTTGGGAAATCATTTTAAGGCTTAATATTATTCTTCAGAACCAGGCCAGCTTCAGGTGCTTTCCTTTTCTTCAGGGGCAGAATAGAAAGAAAAGCCCCCATCCCTGAGGTTCTTTTCCTAAGAGTGGAATGCCCTTGTTCTGCCCTCTTTGCTTTACTCAAATAAAGTGTAGAATCTTCTTTAAGGGTTTTACTAATAATTAGAAATAAGTTACAAAAGTCCCCAAATTTTCACGTTTTTTCTTTTTAAATTTTTTTTAATGTTTATTCATTTTTGAGAGACAGAGAGAGACAGAGCATGAGCAGGGAAGGGGCAGAGAGAGGGAGACACAGAATCTGAAACAGGCTCCAGGCTCTGAGCTGTCAGCACAGAGGCCAACGTGGGGCTCGAACTCATGGACTATGAGATCATGACCTGAGCTGAAGTCGACGCTCAACCGACTGAGCCACCCAAGTGCCCCTCTTCACCATGTTTTAACACTTGACTGTATGCAGAAATTCCTTTCAGTGCAAAAGAGGTTGGAAGGTGTTGCAAAATTGGGGAGTTAGAAAACATGCTGGCCAAAAGGCCTCAGAGCAGTATTTATCTTTTGTGAATTCACTTAGTTTAGGGTCCGGCCTTTGCATTACTGGACCAGACATGCTGAATCATGTTCATTAGAAGCTTGTGTATAAAAATAAAAATACCAATGTATTCATTTACAGTGAAAAATGTAATTGTCATAGGAAATGGCTATTTATTTCATTTGGCCAAGCCGTTCTCTCATTGTAGAAAAACCATATGGAAATTAAAATAATATTCAGAACTGCACTTATTGAAAAAAGTAAAGGAATAATAGGTTTAGTTGTATGACTTAATAGAATCACATAAAACTTTGATAGACCAAACTACCTCCACTATCAGAACAAGATAGGTTTTGTACCTGCTCAGGAGACTTTCCCTTTAGACAGGGATCTTGCCAAATTATTTACTTCCCAGGCTTTTGTTTGTTTGTTTCTTGGCTAAATTCCTGATTGAGGCATTCCTGCTTTAGGTATGTTACTGCTTTCAGTGAAGTCTTGGGCTGGCCAGAGAGGCTTATTTCTGCTTTGATCCACTCCGCACTGACCTATAACAGAATTCATACAAGACAATCTTTAAGGATTTGGAGAAGACCTTACCTATGGATCCCAAATACTGCTTTGCATAGGTTTGCATGCTAGATGTTCACAGGAAGTCCTCAATTCTTACTGCTGAGCAAAAACAGTAAGTAAATGATAGAGAAGCAAATCATAAATCGCTCCCAATGCCAGACAGCGTGGCACATAGCAGACATCCTCAAATCTAGTAAACGAAATATGCAGTTCCCTATTCCTTCTGGCTAAGGCAATTCAGAAAAGCATTACAGAGCACGTCGTCTGCCAGGCTGGAAACCCTGCCAGAATGCAGCTCTTGCCTCACCTCTACTGGAGGACTCCGCCCTCCCTTACAGCTCTGCTCCAAGCCCTGACCACGGGTCAGCACGGACTGAGTAAGCACCAACTGGACAAGGCCTCGGTCCTAATTTTATTTCACCACTGACAGCACCCACTTCTAACTGAAAAAACAGCAAGATGAAAAATGGGTAAAAAATAAAAAGGTGAGAAGAGAAAACGGGGGAATGGTTAGAAAAAAAAAAACACCCCAAAACACCTTTTAGCAAATACAGCTGCACTGGTCAGCACTGGAAACTCATCTCGGCACCCTCACTCTCTCTAGGGAGTCAGGCCCCAGTTCCGGGATTCAGAAACAATAACACCAGCGTCCAGATAACCATGACCGCGTCTGCTACTCAGGCCCACTGGGCCTGGAACTCGCAGGGCGCCCCGCTACACAGTCCGACTCCAGGGCGGGCAAGGGCGCGACACCAGCTCGACGGCGGCGGAGAAGCCGCGAAACCGAGCAGCCGCACCGCCACAGTCTCTCAAAGGGCCCAGGCTCCCGCCGAGACCCGCCCGGCCGTCCGGACCCCCAAGCCCCTCGGAGAGAGGGGGGCCGCTCCTTTGACTCGGGCGCCTCGGGTCGCGGCCGCCGTTTCTCAGACTGGACGCGTTCCTTCCGCCCTAAGAGGGCAAAGAGTCCCACGCCCTCGCGTTTGCCTGCGCCCGCGCGCCAGAGCGCCCCCTAGGAAGGAAGCCCGAGAGGCGGCCGCGCCTCTGCGGCGATTTTATTAGCGCACGGTTGGGGTTGCCCGGGCAGTCGACGAGCCGGGCTTCCCCGCCCCTCCCCCTCTTCCCCTCCGCCCCTCCCCGCCCCGCGGCCGGAACCTCCCTGCGGGGCGGAGTGATACCGGCGGCGGCGTAGAGCGCGGCGCGGCCGACAGGGGCGCCCGGGACTGCGCGGGGCGGGAGGAGGGAGGAGGGGAGAGAGGCGGGGCCGGGGCGGGTTGTTGTGAGGCGACTGCGCTACTGCCGGACCGGGGCGGTTATGGCGGCTCCGTATTAACACCCTCCTCCTCCGCCTCCGCCTCCGCCGCCGCCGTCTCCTCCTTCTCCTCCTCCTCCTCCTCCTCCTCTCCCTCCCGCCCTCACTCGTAAGCCATCTCCCCCTTCACCCTGACGCCTACCCCTTCCCTTCACCTTTCCCCCTCCCCTCTTCTACCATGCCCGGCATGATGGAGAAAGGGCCCGAGTTACTGGGGAAGAACCGATCGGCCAACGGCAGCGCCAAGAGCCCGGCGGGCGGCGGCGGCGGCGGTGCCTCGTCCACCAACGGCGGGCTGCACTACTCGGAGCCCGAGAGCGGCTGCAGCAGCGACGACGAGCACGGTGGTAGCCTCGAACTCCTCCCCGCCAGCCCGCCTGCCCCTCTCCCTCCTCCCCTCCCCCAGCCCCCTCCCCTCGCCGCGCTCCCGCCCTCCCTCCCCTCGGAGCCCGGGCGCTGCGGTAGCCTCGAACTCCCGGTGCAGTGCAGCAGCACCCCCCACGACCCCCGTCCCTCCGCCCTCGACCAATCCTCCGCCCTCGCCCCCCCCCCCGCTCCCCGCCCCCATCCGCTGCCATCTCCCGGAGTGCCCGGAGTTAATATCTTCCCATCCACCCGCCTCTTCTTTCCTCCCTCCAGCAATTTTTATATTTTATTAAGTGTCTCTTCGTTTTTCTTCTTTTCTTTCTTTTCTTTTTCTTTCTCTCTCTCTCTTTTTTTTTTTTCTTTTTGGCATTGCTTTGCAGATGTTGGGATGAGAGTCGGAGCTGAATACCAAGCTCGGATCCCTGAATTTGATCCAGGTAGATATATTTGTTTTAAGCAAAATCCTTTCTCCCCTTTTCTGGGAATGGCTTAGGGTGGAAGGGCGGGCGAGGTAGGGGTCCGGGTGTGCGGTTGGGAGGGGATGCGGGGCTGGGATGGGCAGGCATCTGGCGGGGAGGCTGTCAGGCTTGGCAGGGCTGTGACACAGGGCGTGTGGGCAGATGTGTGCATTGCAAGGTTAACATGGTTCCTTTGGAGGCCACTTGCCCGCTGGTGGCATCGCCTTTCTGCCCCCATGAGCCTGGGGCGAGGTCGGAGAGAGCAGAGGGAGGCGGCCCTCGGCGGATTCGGGGGTCCGGGGCTGGGAAAGGAGCGGCTCCTGGGCCGAGGGCTGGAAGAGAGGGTGTGCGGGCTGCGTGTGGAAGAGCCATGCAAATGTCAATTGCCACACCGCCGGCCCCGGGGAGCGGAGGGCCGCGCTCCGCAAGGGCGGCGGATGCCGGGGGCTGCTGTCATCGGCCGAAGCCGAGGGCGAGCCCTGCCCGACCCGCGCGCACACGGGATTTTCTTTTCTTTTCTTTTCTTTTTTTCTTTTCTTTTTTTTTTTTTTTTTTTCTTTTTGGCTAGGTGGTGTAGCTTTGGTCGAGACAGCCCTGCGGAGTGTAGGAGCCGCGGAGAGAAAGGGATGGGGGAAGGGGGTGGGGAGAAGCCAGAGGCACACCTCGCCCTCGAGCCAGCCCTAGGAAGTCAGACCACAGGACAGTGGCTGCAGCTGCCAAGGAGACATTTTCTCCCGAGCAGCCAGGTTCCAGCGTCCTCTGCCAACCCAGCTTGCGGGCTCCCTGTCTACTTTTCTCCAAACAGGCTCTCTGGCGGTCACGGGATTTCAGTCTGGACGGGGATTGGGCGAGAGTTCCGCATATGGAGGCGCCCTTGCTGGAGCCTCCCGGAGTGGAGCGGGTTTCCTTCCCCCCACCCCAGACCCTCTTCAGTGCAGGCTTTGGACAGACTTTGAAGGAGCTCCCCCATTTTTTTGTTTTTTGTTTTTCTTTTTTTTTTCTTCCCTTCTCCCTTACAGTTGATCAGTTTTTTGCCCATTGCCCGCTTATAATAACATTGTGTCGAACTCTCGAGTTCTGTATTAGATATTAATTAATATGGCTTACTTGTATTTTGGGGAAGGGGTATAGCTTGTTTGCTTCATTATAGGGTGTAGATGGGTATTATCGTTCTTCCCCTGCCCATTACGGCAATGCGAGCTATTTACCAACCATTTGAAGAGTTTTAGATAGCAGCTCCTCCTGTCCCAGGGGAGAGGATAAAATAATGAGTGTTAAAAGGCTTGTCAAAGCAGTCTGTTTTTCAGTAGGTAAAAACAATGATACAAGAGCTCTCACTAGATCTGGGTTGCCTTCTAAATGACATAGCTGTTAATAGATTTTATTCAGAAGCTATCAAATGTGTGTGCTGGTGGGCTTAAATAATTTTAAATGTTTTGTGAAATTAATTTTGTTTATTGATGCAACTAGTAGGTGGATGACACTTTCACATTACTATGCTGCCTCAGGTATTGACATTTGGAAAAAGCATGCTTTGGCTTAAGATACATTGATTTCAGTTCCCAGCTGTTTAATTTTTGTGCTCTGAGCAAGCTTCCCTGTTCCTTAGTTTCCTAGCTGTAAAATGGAAATTAAAAAACTTCATGGAATTCTTATAAGGAATACATGACTGGGCATGTGGGAGTTACTCAGTAAAGGTTAAATTTCATAATTAGGAAGAATGATTCTGCATACACTTATACCTTTCTGATTTGGGGCTTTCGTTGGTACTCTGCTTTTTGGGGAAATGATAAACTTACTTACAAATTAGAACTCAACAGTCAGAACTGTTCATATGTTAATAAACATTTATCTTTTTGCTCCACTAGGTAGGTTTATATTTCATAGACAGCTGTACACAGGTAGATTAGGTGGTCTTGTGTGTAAAACCCAGGCTTCTTGCTGGAACCTATTTATACATGCCATGGCATAGACCACTGTAAAGGTTTTTCTTTTGTTTTTTGCTTTTTAGTCATATTTTCAATTTACTTAGGTTACAATTGATACTCCTTATTAGAATAAGGATATATGTCCTATTTTAAAACCTCATCTAGAAGTTTTCTCCTTAATCATCTGCAGAAGAATACTGAGCCCAAGGACACAACTAAAACCAGTTATCATTTAAACCTAGGTGGACTTTTCTATAGCCATCGTAAGCAAATCTTGTCAAACAAATGAAGATTATCAGTTGTTAGATACTTTTTACGAGGAAGTATTGAACCTCTACACCTTTCAACATAGTACCATTGTCTATTTTATTCTGAGTGTTGTACTGTTGTGTGAAGTTTCTACTTCGTATCAATTCAATGTAATTCGCTGAGAAATTAAAACATTTCATTGGAAAAAGGAAAAGAGATCTTCATTAATTAATGATAGAAATTGAGAAATGGTCATTTCCTGTCTCCTTTTCTCTTCTTCAGAGACATCATCTTTAGTCTTGTTAACCACTTCATAGAGTTTATTCACCAGTAACCATGCAAGCTATTTGGAAGAAAAATTCCTTAGCTACCAAGATTATTATGATCAGAATATAGGAAAATTAAAAGAGGATTCGTGTGTGTCTGGAGGATATTTTTATTGGGGGAGATGATAGTGATGGTAGAAATCAAACACAGAATGACTTACCAAAATGGGTATTTTAAAAAATATGAGAAGAAGTGTGATTTAAGTTGGAATTAGTGAATATAGGAGATTAGGAATAGTTTATGTTAATTAACAGATCATTGCTAAAAAGACCTTTATAAAAATTTACTAATTGGATTTGATTATTTTCTTAGGTGCCTTTTTTTTGTTTTTTTACATTTTTCGCTAGGTCTTCCCAACTTTATTTAGTGCCTCCTGACTATTCATCAATCAAGGAGGAGCAGTTTCCTGTGGTGATTATAGCCTCAAATCGTATTGTATGCCTCTTAGTTAATAGGGCCTAGTGACCTTGATGACCCATCTGATGTATCCAGACCTTTGTTTTCTCATGTGTCAATGGGAGATAATGTTAACTATATCATAAGATTAGGTGAAAATTAATGTCTATAAAGCAGCGGTCTACAGATGTTTTGCTTGTATATCCATAAAAGAATTTTCAAAAAAAAGATTTTCTTACATATTTTTGACATCTATCACTTGTTGCTGTGTTTAAATAGTTGAAAAACATGATCTCCAGTGTATTGAAAATATTAACACTTTGAAATAAAATTGTTATATCCTTATTTTAAGTGTATGAGATTAAATTTACTGCAGTAATATGATAATATCTATTTATAAAAAGTATGAAATGGGGCACCTGTGTGGCGCAGTCAGTTAATCTTCCGATTGACCTCAGCCCAGATCTAGATCTCTGTGTCATGAGTTCAAGCCCCGCATTAGGCTCTGCACTTGGTGAGGAGCCTACTTTAAAAAAAAAAAAAAAGAATGAATAGGCTCACAGTCTGAAAGTTTACATTTTTCCTTTTTATCTTTTACATCATTTCCGTGCATTTTCCCCACAGGATTTTATATTTTTTAGCTTGAAGTGCTTTATTGATCTCTACCACTGTAATATGTATTCTTGTGAACCTAAGGTTCTAAGTGTTAAGTCTCTTCTGATTTGAATGATTACAATTATTGTGTAATTGATTGAAATTGTAATAGCTATGATGCCTTGAGTAAAGGAGAGCCTTGCAAACACCCTTTGTTTGGCACTACGGAGGTTTAAGATTTTAGGCAGTGTACTCTTGTCAGATGTGGGAGGGGGTGAGAGCTGCTTTTTTAAGTGAGAAAAGGTATTTGTGAAGAGGGTCAGAGTAGAATGAGTATACAGCTTAGACTGCAGGTGAGTTCTTAGGCAGATTTTGTGGGAAAGGGAACATAGGGAAGTTAAAGGGAAAATTGATTCCCATAAAATCTATTTATGCTCATGTACTCCTTGGAAAGTCTTTGTTTATCCCAGTTTGAAGGTGGTGAATTAAATCTGTAAATTGCAGAATGTTAAAAAATATTTGGTATGGGGGCACCTGGGTGGCTCAGTCGGTTAAGTGTCCGACTTCGGCTCAGGTCATGATCTTGCGGTCCGTGAGTTCGAGCCCCGTGTCGGGCTCTGTGCGGACAGCTCAGAGACTGGATCCTGTTTCAGATTCTTTGTCTCCCTCTCTCTCTGCCCCTCCCCTGCTCATGCTCTGTCTGTCTCAGAAATAAACGTTAAAAAATTCTTAAAAATATATATTTGGTATGTCTTAATATTCTCAGTATTTAAATTATTATTTTAGAGAGAGAGAGAATGGGGAGGAGTGGCAAAGGGAGAGAGAGAATCTTTAAAAAAAATTTTTTTTAATGTTTATTTTTGAGGGAGACGGCATGAGCGGGGGAGGGGCAGACACAGAATCTGAAGCAGGCTCCGGGCTCCGAGCTGTCAGCGCAGAGCCTGATGCAGGGCTCAAACCCACAAGCCATGAGATCATGACCTGAGCTGAAGTTGGACACTTAACCAACTGAGCCACCCAGGCACCCCTAAAGAGAGAGAGAGAGAATCTTAAGCAGGCTCCATGCTTAGCATGAAGCCTGACGTGAGGCTCAATCCCACAATCCTGGGGTCATGACCTGAGCTGAAATCAAGAGTTGGATGCTCAATCAACTGAGCCACCCAGGCACCCCAGGATTTAAGTTCTTTATATAGACTATCCCAGGATTTCAGTCAAAATCCTTATTTTAAATGTCTTAAATCTGAGAAGAAATAGAAGATTTTTATTTTTGTACCTATTTTGAAATTTCCTATAGATGTCGAAATCCTGGCTTATCAGAATTATACCTTTGGCTTTTAGTTGTTGGTTTTTCCCAGTTGGTCTCATAAATGTACTTTATCAACTGCAGTTAAGGATATCTAAAACATTTCAAAAGGATTAAGTTTTTCAGTGTTTCATGCTTTTAAAAACCGTTTAATAATTTTGTTTTCAGAACTGTCCTGCTACTATATAGTTTTTTTACATGATGGTAGCTTGCTGTCTAGGTTTCTATTTGTTTTTTCATCTCTTTAGAAGATAGGATACTTCTAAGACTGGATTATTTTGTGGTGAGTCAAGTTTGATTCTCAGTATTATTTCTGAGTACCAGACAGTTTGGGGATATAATGTTAAATATTAGTACACATAAAAGAAAAATAACCATTGAGTTTATATCCTTTTAATATTTTTGTTCAACTTTTATAATGGAAAGGATAAAACTTTATGGGATGCAAAGCATCCTGAGGGGTACATTGTTTTTAATAATACAAGTTACTTTCTCCTCTTCTTTTGTAGGAGAGGAGTCAGGTCTGAGTTGCTAGTCACTTCAGCTATCCAATCTCATTTTCAAGGGGTTGGTGAGAGGAGGCATCAGCTGTTTGTGTTCATTTATGTTGTTATCTGATTGATACGGTGACTAGAAGCCGTTTCAGAGATAGAAGGGAACTCAAGAAAGAACTGTTTTCAATAAGCATATACTTATGCTTAGAAATGTCCTGGGTAAAGCTTACTAGATGCTGGGTACTTTGCATACATTAATTTGTAATTTTTTTTTAAGTTTATTTACTTTTGAGAGAGAGAGAGAGAGAGAGAACACTAGCAGTGGAGGGGCAGGGAAAGAGAAGGAGAGGTACAGAATCCAAAGTAAGCTCCAGGTTCTGGGCTGTCAGCACAGAGCCCAACATGGGGGCTTGAACCCACAAGCCTCACATCATGACCTGAGCCAAAGTCAGACGGTTAACTGACTTAGCCACTCAAGTGCCCCATAATTCATTAATGTTTAAATAATACTGTGAAGGGGCGCCTGGGTGGCGCAGTCGGTTAAGCGTCTGACTTCAGCCAGGTCACGATCTTGCGGTCCGTGAGTTCGAGCCCCACGTCGGGCTCTGGGCTGATGGCTCAGAGCCTGGAGTCTGTTTCCGATTCTGTGTCTCCCTCTCTCTCTGCCCCTCCCCCGTTCATGCTCTGTCTCTCTCTGTCCCAAAAATAAATAAATGTTGAAAAAAAAAATTTTTAAATAATACTGTGAAGTAGGTACTCTCATCATCGTGGCTTTTTTTTTTTTTTTTATGCTTTATTTATTGTTGAGAGAGAGAGAGAGAGTGCAGGGGGAGGGAGAGGCAGAGAGAGAAGGAGACACAGAATATGAAGCAGGCTCCAGGCTCTGCACTGTCAGCACAGAGCCTGATGTAGGGCTTGAACTCATACCACGGGATAATGATCTTAGCCAATGTCGGACACTTAACTCACTGAGTCACCCAGGCAACCCTCATTATCCATGTTTTAAAGAAGAGTTTAAACTGAGGCACAGACAGCATAGATAAATTTCCCCAAGATGATAAAGCTAGGAAGTGGCAGAGGTTGGATTCAAACTTGGAGTCTGGCTGTATAATGGTTACACTCTTAACCATTATGCTAAAATATCTCGTTTCCTATGAACATCAATCATCTCTTAAGCCTAGTTGACACATACATGATTGAAAATGGTGAAGTCTAGTTCAAGGGTTAGGAAAAGAACATTGTGAAATGCCTAATTAGGCATTCTCTACTACCAGACATGATTACTCTCCCTTATTAGCACCACCCCCCTACCCCCATATTAGAAGAGCTGTTAGTCCCCACAGTTTGGATGTCAGATCAGGCCCTTAATTACAGTGCTAAGAATTTTTTTGGAAACTTAACTGTTATTCTTCATAGGGAAAAATACAAAAAAAAAAGTTTATATCTGTGTAAGGAGAGACATTTCAGGAAGATATTTTAATTAAGATTTTCTTTAATGCAAGAATCAAATGCAAGGAAATATGTTTAAATATTAAGCATGATGTGCTCTTAAGACTTGAGACTTATGGAAACCTTTGTTGCATTCCTTATTCTATTAAGTAGGATTTAAATTATCTTATTGTCATAATCCATTGTGAAAAAAGATCAGTGCCATGTTAAAGATTTGAAATTTAGAATACTCACTAGAAATAGCAGTAGATAAAAGGTTTCTAACACTTAGATAGCATGTCTGTTTTATTTCCATCAAGTGGCTGCCTGTTTTGCTTTTGTGTTTGTATTTTATGTGGTTAGAAATTTAATTTAGATCTTACTTTTGAAGTTTTTTTTTTTTAAAAAAACCTGGAATTTGTTTTCATTGAATATGAATTTTTCATAATGTACTCCTAATTTGCATTTTTGTAAATTTTCAGCTTTTATTTTTGTCCTCTTTTATTAAAGATACTTCTGACAGGGATGCCTGGGTGGCTCAGTTGGGTAAGCATCCAACTTTGGCTCACGTCATGATCTCACAATTCGTGGGATTGAGCCCCGCGTCAGGCTCTGTGCTGACAGCTCGGAGCCTGGAACCTACTTTGGATTCTGTGTCTCCCTGTCTCTGTGCTCTTCCCCTGCTTGCACTCTGTGTGTGTGTGTCTCTCTCTCAAAAATGAATAAAGATTTTAAAAAAAACCTTTTTTTGAAGACCTTTGTGACAACTTGCAGTAGGTTTTGCTTTTCGATTCACTTGTAATTATGGTTTTTCTACTACTTTGGTAGTGTTCCCTCATTTCAGATTTCTCCATCCTTAATTTTTCCTTACAGTAAAACACATATATTTTTTCAACAATTTTAGCTTCATATATATCACATATATCATTTTCTAACTATAATTTGTTGATTATACATATACAGTAGTGATGTGTAATGATTCTCCAAAAATTAAAAACTACTGAACTATATTAAATTATTGTTGGATAGATAACTTCTCTAGTTTGAGATTGTAGTAGTAGTTCTTTACCCCTGGAAGTGAATGTTGTTTATTCCAAATATCTTATAACTTTATGAATGATTACAGTTGAACCTGAGAATTCTGTTAATGTTTTATGTGAACAATTTTGGAATTCTTGCCATTAGTGGTGGTAGCTATCAACACCTCATAAAAGTCAGTTATGACATATTCATACACAAGTCTTCAAGTGAGTAGGTGGCAACAATGCTTCATTTCTTGATGGTTTTAATTAACTTGAATGCACCTAGGAATTAGAAGCCAGAAAAAGACCACCAAGTAATTAAAAGACAGAACCCACGGGCGTGTACTTGGCATTGGGATAGCTTACATCCATTCTGTGCTTAATTTACATGCAGTTCCAATAGAGCTTGATTTTTCTGACTTTTTAGATTATAACAGATTAGAAATAAGAAACAGTAATGGCGTGCATCTACGTTAGAGGTAGACTCTCAGGTTACATTTCAACAGCATTATTAACTTTTACAGTTTTTTACTTTGTTTTCCTCTCACACAGAGTACATACTTTTATAAATATAAACTAATAAATGAAAATGCCGAAAAAAAATAGCTGGCAGATTCACAAGGAATAAGACTAAATAAAAACCTTAAAAAGCAGGCATAAGTATTTTTAAATTATGGTAATCTTGGCCCATTTAGATATGGGGCAAAACAGAAATAAGTTACCACCTGATGTATTCTCTAGTTTTTAACGTCAGAATTGGGGCACCTGGGTGGCTCAGTCAGTTGAGTGCCCGATTCTTGATTTCAGCTCAGGTCATAATCTTGTAGTTTGTGGGATCCAGCCCCCTGTTGGGCTGTCTGCTGACATTGTGGAGCCTGCTTGGGATACTCTCCCTCTCCCTCTGCCCCTTCCTCGCTCATGCTCTCTCTCAAAAATAAATAAACTTAAAAGAGTTTTTAATGACCCCTAAGTAATGTACAGAAGATCAAACCAGGTTTATTACCTGCCAAGAATTAGGGCTATATAATGTACTTAAAGTTTTTTTTTTTTTTTTTAATTTAAAGAGTGTAAACTTTATTAGGGGTAAATTTTAGTGTTTGTGAAATTTTCTTCAATTCCATAAATGAAATATTTAGTATATTTAATGTGAGCCTGTTTTCCTTCTCTGTTTCCCTGTACTTTCTTTGTCCTTTTGCAGGTACTATATAAAATAGAGATAAATAAAGCTTGCTTTGTTTATATTTATTTTGAATGTAAATAAAATCCATCATATTTAAAGTAATCAATTTTTTCCCCAGGTGCTACAAAATACACAGATAAAGACAATGGAGGAATGCTTGTATGGTCTCCGTATCACAGTATCCCAGATACCAAATGTAAGTTTTCTGAAATTGAATATTATGTCCATAGGGATCTATCAACCAATTCAAAATCCAACCTATATTTGTTTTGGGTTGCTTAGATTCTCGTAAGAAAACGGTTTGCTTTTGTTTTGTTTTGTGTTTTGATGGAGGTTGTTATATTAGAATGTTTTTCCTTTTGAAAGATAGTGGGTTGATCGTTCCAATTTGTGTCAGTCCCAGGAAGACTGAAAATACCTAGGATCTGATGGCATTGCTGCTTAAATCCTCAAGCAGGGGAGGGAGTTACTATGTAGACATCTGCACAGGCTTTTCCTCAGTATATGGAGCTGTAAAGAAATGCCTTCAAACTTCAAAGACCCCACTATCATTACCATTTTAAAGAGGAAAGGGGAAAGAACTGACTTCAGCAGCCATCAATCAGGTCATCTTTGAGCTCTCCATTTCTGGACGGAGACCTTCTGGATCATTGACCATGCACTTCTTGAATCATGGTGTGGCTTTAGACTTCAATGTGATGTAGCGGACCTGATCCTTTGCGGCACATCAGATATAGGAAACGTGCAGGTAACAAAACTAAGATACCCACCCCTCCATTCAGTTATCATTGAATTTGTTAAAACCCAAACAGAAACCACCACACAATTATTCTTGCAGCTATAAAATAAGCTTGTCTTTTAAAAATATTTGCTAAATCTTAAAGATGTCCCATGATGGTTTATTTAGTCCCATGAAAATTAATGATGTCTTATATATCATGTGCATAAGTCTAAGCATACTTATTGATGCAATAAGAGAACTAAAAATGGAAAATTGAGTATTATGTTGCATACCTGATAATTCCTATTTGAGAGCTTTGGAATACCAACAAAAAGGTCTAGCTGGTAATCTAGGAATTACATGCCCTTGAGGCATTCTTAACAGAAAACACAAAATTGTACATTTGGCCTGGGACTGTATACTGAGAACCCTGAAGGAGATTATCAGGTTTCTCTGGTTCAGTTCTCATTACAAGCAAAGGTTGTCATTCATAAACTGAGCATCAGGGTATCAATGGCTTTTGCTGTCTTAGCAGTGTTTTATACAATGGTGCATTTCTTAGCAAAGTGGAAAACAAAATTCAGAAAGCCACCATATCCTGATTGTGTGGTATCCATGTAGAATGTCCTAGACTGAACATCTAGTGCAGTGGTTTTCAGCCCTGGCTGTGCATTGGAGTCGTTTGGGGGAACTTTTAAAAAACAGTACTGATGTCTAGTCTCTATCTCAAACCAATTAAATCAGAATCTTTAGGGGTGGAGTCTGGACTTACTTTTTAAAAGCTTCCTCACTGATTCTATGCATAGCCCAGGTTGAAAACCACAAGTTAACTGGTATTGGTTAGCCTTCTGTTTATAGAACTGTAAGACATTTTTGTTAAAGTTAATCAGCATGTATTTAGACCTGTCTTGTGTTTTAATGCTACGTGAAGTTCTAAATGAAATATAATATTTGGGTTTTCTGCACCAATATTTGGATCCCTGCACTAGGGAACTATATAGTAGCATCCATAAAAAATAGTTGTTATTCTAACAACATTATTGTTATAATATCTTATTTATATATTAAGCTATATTATATTGACTACTAATAATAGCAAACTCATATAAAGTACCTAAAATTATGTCAGTTGTTATTCTAAGCACTTGATGTATATTAGCTCATTTAATCCTAGGAAGAAGATACTGTCTTAAAGTGAGGAAATTAAGGTACGAAAAGGTCAAGTTAATTGCCTAAAGTCAAAAAACTAGCAGCAAGGCTGAGAATCAAGCCCTGGTAAACTAGCTGTTCTGGGATCAGAATTCTTAACCTCTGCTTCTCCAAATATGCTAAAGGAGAATTTTATATATTAAAAAATATATAATATACTTAAAAAAGGATCAAACAGGAGTGACTATATGGATTTCACATAAAACCGAGTCCTGCTGAATGTGAAATGGCAGATGTCTCAGCAATGAGGCCTTGAAATACCTAGTACATAATCATTGAAGCTGTGCTTATCTAAGTAATTCTGGTGGCTTGATTACATATGGAAGTTGAATGAAAATGGAATATTTAGACACCTTCTATATGGCCTACAGGAAGAGCTGAAGAAAATTTAGGGATACTGAAACACACTTAAATGTGTTATTATGTATAGCTGGCAAAACCATAGATAAACTGTCCTTTGTACAGCGATCAGAAAGGGGAAGGTAAAGACTTGGGCCAACTCTTACTACGAGGTGGGGTCTGAAACAGCTAAGTCTCTTCAAATAAAGATTGCAACAGAAAATGAAGAAATTATCCAATATTTTACATGTATTAGGCTCTATAGACTACATACCAATTGGTCTTTTTTGTACACAAAAATACTTGTGTAATGTCATTGAATTTAGTACATATGTGCTGTATAATCATAGCTATAAATCATAGTAGGTAAAATTTTAAACCAAGTAAGCTTCTAATCCTGTTCCTAGAAGTAAAAGTCTGTTGTTTTTTGTTTTTTTTTTTTTGTAATGACTTCATGGAAAATGAATTCAGCTATTTTTTTTCACTTTGTTAAAAAATGTAGACCTGAGAAAATGAAGTAAATAATAATTATGTAATATTGTTTCATTGCAGTGGATGAATATATTGCAATTGCAAAAGAGAAACATGGCTACAACGTGGAACAGGTGTGTAGAGAAATGTTCTGATATTAAAGCTTGCCTCAATACTTGCTGAATCCAAAGAATATCTCCTGGTTGTTTCTGTCCTAAGAAAGTGTAGTTCAACCAATTTTGTAGATACCACAAAAGTCCTAGCAAAGTCTGACCTTTCAGAATAAAGGATTTTGCTTTTATAAACACTTTTGTCTCAAGGACTTGAACATTTTTCTTTCAGTGTTTCTGTTTGTTACTCTACTCTGAGTTCTAAAAGTATCTGAAAGCCTTTAGGATGACTCTGACAAATGTTTACCAAAAAATGGAATTGTTTGTTTATTTATTTATTTATTGAGTACAGGTAATTTTCTGTGATCTTTTAATCTAAAAATTTTTTTTTTCAATGTTTATTTATTTTTGGGACAGAGAGAGACAGAGCATGAACAGGGGAGGGGCAGAGAGAGAGGGAGACACAGAATCGGAAACAGGCTCCAGGCTCTGAGCCATCAGCCCAGAGCCCGACGCGGGGCTCGAACTCACGGACCGCGAGATCGTGACCTGGTTGAAGTCAGACGCTTAACCGACTGCACCACCCAGGCGCCCCTGTGATCTTTTAATCTAAAAGACCTACAAGTTAAACTTTTTATTGAAAGAAATGTTTAAGACTTTTAAATTTTGAATAAAATAATTCACAAAGAACATTTTTAAAAATCAGATAGCTTTAAAAGGACAGGGCTCCTGGGTACCTCAGTCGATTGAGCGTCTGACTGTTGGTTTTGGCTCAGTTCATGGTCTCACGATCTCACGAGATCTCATGATCTCATGGTCCACACTGACATTTCGAGGCCTGCTTGGGATTATCTCTCCCTCTCTCTCTGCCCCTTTCCTGCTCTCTCTGTCTCCCAAAATAAAGAAATAAACTTTAAAGAAAATTTAAAAAAATAAAAGATCTATATAGCAGATGGTTCATTATCTCTAATAATGAGGGAATGAAGAATATGAAAAATTAAAAATGAAATAAGAGATTTTTAAATCTCTTCAGCTAATTATTGGAATGACCTTTATCAGAATTAATAGTAAAACAAACAAATTATTGATAACCTGTATTATTTGAGAATTAACTTTATAGTCTAACATGGTTAAATACTAAGAAATCATTTCTGTGAAATCGAGATGTTTATCTAAATGTAGTTACCTTTTTTATGAATTTTGAAGCCTTTGATTATATATTTTGTTTTTAATTCTTGACTTTTTGTTTAATGTTTGAGGCATTAATCCTTGAAAATGTGACAGCACATATGTTAATTTTCTTATTCATTTTAAAGGAGTATTACCAAAGTACAAAAATTAATTTTAAAACTCATTATTTAAAAAGTTGCTATATCTCTTCTTAAAAAATGAAATGTGTTAGTACCTTATAGTAAAGGTAAAGGTCTGTGACTTTAATCATAGAAGGGAAAGTTGTGCAATAGTTAGAAATTACCCATTTCATGCTTTCTTATGATTTGGTAAACAAGTCATTGGAGTTATTAATATGCCTCATAAAAATTTTTTGTGTATATTATGATAATGAAGAACTTTAAGAAATATATATGGTAAATAATAAGGTTGCAATTGAGGTACTCCTTGGAACTATTGAGCCGGTGATATACTTTTAAAAGGTTAATACTTAAAACATGACTATGTTTTGACTGAACACTTCTAGTTTTGTGTTATGATTGATAGTTTCATTCCCGTATTTACTAGATATTTTTCCTTATAGCATGTTTTTCTCTACACATTGACAAATGAGTAAACGTGGGTCAGAGTCTTGATATGAGCCTACAAACCTGCCTTAGTAATTATAGTCACTCTCCTCAGCTCACTGTTTTTCCTAGATCATGCAGCAAATGTGGTATGTAAGAACATTCACTGTTCTGAGGCCCTGTTTTAAAAGAAATAAATAAATGAGGTCTGCTACCTGGGCATCCTTGATTAAAAGCCCCAAACTGTGAGTGTATTTTCAGTTGAAGTCTTAGGCTTAAGATTTTAACCTAATTTGTGTTTAACTCTCTTAAGTGTGATGGAACATAAGTCCATTAAAACCAAAGGGGAATGATTTCTCTTCAAAGGCACTTGGCATGTTGTTCTGGCATAAACATAACATTGAGAAGTCCCTTGCTGATCTCCCTAATTTCACTCCCTTTCCGGATGAGTGGACAGTGGAAGATAAAGTCCTGTTTGAACAAGCCTTTAGTTTTCATGGGAAAAGCTTTCACAGGATTCAGCAAATGGTATGGTAATTTTGGTTTTACTGTGTTTCATACCTGAAAGATATCTTATGCTATCATTAAACACTTTCTGATTATTAAATACAAAAAAGTTTTCAGTCTAATTTCCATTTTTAAAAATATTTGACATTTAAAATACCTATATACTTGCTTATGGTCCTATTTTCTACAGCCATTCTAAAGCATGACAGTTAATGTGCTATTTCGTTATAAGTCATGTTTTGTTTTGGCTTAAATGTATGTGTAATAGAGTTATTAAATGTGCTTGTTCTAGGGAAAAAATCATAATTTCAATTTTATTTTTAAATGTTTCATTTTTTAACATTAGGATTTTATTTTCTAATTTATATTCCTTTGGATATGAAAATTAATTTTTAAAGTTCTGTATTTCAATATTGCACAGGTGCTGTTGCCTTTTTTTAAGGAGAAAAACCCTTTATTTCTATTTTTTAAATTTCTAGTATGGTGTCAAAATAATATAAACCTGAGAAGTTGCTGCATTAATGGATGAATGGATGAAAAATTATATAATGTTTACAAATATATATAAGTGTGTTCCATTAACTGAAGAGAGCCTTTTTTATTGGGAGTGCGTATCCTTGTTTGCTAGGATGACAAATCAGTGCATGATCATTAGTCATTTTAATACCCAAAGACTTTATTTGGTAGCTAAAGTCTGTATTATTTATCATCTTAAAACCTGGATTTAAAACAAAATGATTAAAAGAATTCATTGTTAAGAATTGAATAGCTTTTCTTGAAAACATTATAAGTGACAGAAGCCAGATATAAAAGGTCACATATTGTATGATTCCATTTATATGAAAGGTCCAAAATAGGAAAATCCATAGAGACGGGAAGTAGATTACTAGTTGCCAGAGACTGGGATAAGAGAAGACCAAGGAGTAACAGCTAATGGGTATGGGGTTTCTTTTTGAAGTTATGGAAATGTCTGGAATTAAAGAGTGATGGTTGCATAACTTAGCAAATATACTAGAAACCACTGAATTGTATGGGGCACCTGGGTGGCGCAGTCGGTTAAGCGTCCGACTTCAGCCAGGTCACGATCTCGCGGTCCGTGAGTTCGAGCCCCACGTCAGGGTCTGGGCTGATGGCTCGGAGCCTGGAGCCTGTTTCCGATGCTGTGTCTCCCTCTCTCTCTGCCCCTACCCCGTTCATGCTCTGTTTCTCTCTGTCCCAAAAATAAATAAAAAAACGTTGGAAAAAAAATTTTTTAAAAAAAAAGAAACCACTGAATTGTAAACTTTAAATGGGTGAATTTCCTGGTATATTAATTATGTATCAATTTAAAAATTCCAATTTATAGAGGAGGGAAAAAGTAACTCTTTAAGGAAAATATGTATGAAATGCTAACATCATACTGAGGGACATCTAGGTGCATTGTTACCATGTTAGTTTGTGACATTCTTCTCTCCCCTCCCCCCCAGAGCAAATAGGAATAGTCATTCAGAAATGTCAGTGACACAGGTGTGACGGTTTCCTGTGACTGTAACAGCACTTTTTAGTTCTATAATTCATAAAGGTACCCATGAAAATATTTTTCATCTATCACTTTAAGTATCAAAGAATAATATCAGAAATATTATTCATTCTGTTAATCAGTTTATGAATTAAACTTGCTGATATTGACATGATTTTTTTTTCAAGCTTCCAGATAAAACAATTGCTAGCCTTGTAAAATATTACTATTCCTGGAAAAAAACTCGATCTAGGACAAGCTTGATGGATCGCCAGGCTCGTAAACTAGCCAATAGACATAATCAGGGTGACAGGTAGGTTGGATGCTTTTATATAGTTATATTGTTAGGGACATTGGATTGGATTGCTTACATTTCCCAAGGAAGAAAAATTATCACAACACATTGTAAATACTTTTTAACCTTACATTCATGTTTCTGCTCTGACAGGAAGAGTTGAGTGATCAGAAGTCTTAAGAGCAAGAACTTTCTGCAACTCTTTCACTGTTAGTCATAGCCAGCAAACTTGCAGCTGAGTTACATTGGAGCTGTGTTTAACTGTACTCATGATGGCTTTCTTTTAGTATTGCTGTATTCAATACATATTTTAGAATACATTAAGAAGTATATCCTCTAGAACATGGCTTGCCTGAGTACAGTAACCTGAGTAATTGAAATCCACATTATTTCACCACTTTCTGGTGATATAAAATCATTTTGCTTCCTGGTGTTTGTCTTTATCCTCCAACTGGAGAACTGAAATCATGAGTATTATATCAAATTAATATATGTGTTCTCTTTCCCAATGATACTCTTTCTAAATATTTTTCCTATTGGGTCTCTGCTTTTTAGGTAGAAATGTTTGCTAAAATGATTATATGTGCCCAAAAGGATCAATGTTTCCAAATACTACAGAAATTTAAATTATAGAAGCTCATCTTCCCAAAGACAGCTCATGTTTTGTTGGGAAATATTTAGTGAGATTATTGGCAAGGTGTATTGCAATTTGATAAGAGCCCTGGAATAGAATAAAAATGGAATTAAGTTTACTGATCTTTGTTTCTTCTCAGCGATGATGATGTGGAAGAAACACACCCAATGGATGGAAATGATAGTGATTATGATCCAAAAAAAGAAGCCAAGAAAGAGGTAATGATGATCATTAGAGTACTTATAGTTGTTCTACAAATCCATGCAAAAAGGAATGAATCGTATTTCATGTTAAGGAAAACATTTTTATATAATGGCATAAGAAGTAGTAAGTTTCAGTGTTAGAGGTTTTTGAAAAAAAAAAGTAATATCTAGAACTCCTAGTTAGCCAATAGTTTAAATAATTGTTGGCAGGGGGGGACACCTTGTGGCTCGGTCAGTTAAGTATGCCACTCTTGGTTTTGGCTCAGGTCATGATCTTGTGGTGGTGAAATCGATCCCTGCGTCAGGCTCTGTGCTGGCAGCAAGGAGCCTGCTTGGGATTCTCTCTCTCCTGCTCTCTGCCCCTCCTCTGTGCACACTCTCTTAAAATAAGTAAATTAAAAAAAAAAAAAAATTGCTGGGTTATCTCATCCACTTAGAAGTATAAAAGCCCTGCCACAATCCCTAGTCTTTAATCCAGAGAAAAGAAAACCACCCTCAGATGATATAAGTATAGTATAGTGTAAAATTACGCTTTCTGGTTTTGTTACACAGTTTTTCTTGAAAATACTTTTTTTGTTCCATGTTATAGCAAATTAGAAATTACAGATCTTTCTCAGTCTGTAATGGGGTTACATCCCAATAAACTCATTGTAAGTTGAAAATATTGAAGTCAAAAATGAAATTTAATATACCTGATCTAGCGAACAGTATCCCTTAGCCTAGCCTAACTTAAACATGCTCAGAACATACATTAGCCTACAGTTGGGCAAAATTATCTAGTACAGAGCCTATTTTATAATATAGTGTTGAATATTTCATGTAATTGAATACTGTACCAAAAGGACAAAATAGAATGGCTGTCAGTGAATCAGTTGTTTACCCTCGTGATTGCGTGGCTGGCTGGGAGCTGCAGCTCACTGCCACTGCCCGGCATCACGAGAGAGCATCATACTGCGTATTACTAGCTTGGGAAAAGGAGCATTCGAAGTCCAGTTTTTGTTGAATGCCTGTGGCTTTCACACCATCATAAAGTTGAAAAATTGTAACTGGAACCATCATAAATTGGGGACTGTCTGTAGTAGTGGTATACTGATAGCAGTGAAAATTAAAAGCGGCCTCAAAGGAAGAGATGGAAGAATCCCCAGCTAGAAAAGCACCCATATTCCTCAAAATGATAATAATGATGACTTAAAGTTACCAAGCAAAGGCTAAATTGTTATACACACTCATTTATAAAAGCAAGGAATTATGTAATTGTACAAAATAGACCCAATATTGAAGGGTAAAAGATTGTGTTATAGACAGCTGTGGAATGGTGAATATTGAAATTGGGAGACAGAATGTGACCTCATCCTGTTTAATGACTCCTATTCCTCTTAAGGAACTCACTGCCGTGGCCTGTCCTGGCCCTTGGCCATCATCTTAAATTCTCATCAGTGACAACTTAAGGATCCTACTCTTGCCTCAATTTAATATGTAACTAATTTTCTTACTACTGCAAAATGTTTTCAAATTACTTGATTCCTTAATTTTTTTCCAAGTCTGCCTTGTTTCCCTGAGCTATAGACCCAAGGATCAACTACTTAAATTGCTCTCTTCCTAGTATCTTTAAGTCCCCATGTCCCTATTTTGCATACCTTCCCTAACCCTGTAAACCCACACTGCTTCTTCAGTTGCTGTCCTTGGTCTGAGAGGCACAGCAGGAGAACATGGCACAATCATGTAAATTGTTGCTACTTAGAAAAAATAGCTTCAGGTCTCTGTGTAGTCCTTAATGCCTGTTTTTAAACTCTCAGCCTCCAGGTTTTCCATTGGTAAAATGAAAAAGAATTGTTCTGGGAATCAGAGAGGTAATATGTATAGAATCACTTAGAGTACCCAGGACATAATAAATCCTGAATAAAAGTTGCTGGTTTTCTGTATACATCATCTACCGCTTCTGCCCCGCCCAAAATCTCAGCAGAGAACTTCTCTACTCCACAGAGAAAATATCAAGCAGGAGCTCCCTTACATTCCAGCAAAGTTTTTGAAGTCAGGGACTGAGTTACATTGTGTATCTTGTATCTCCTAGCACGTTACACAGTACTCATTGTCCACTTTGTCAGTATTTGAGGTGATCAGACTTTCAAAAAATGTTACAGATCTGTCAGTATGAAATGATATCAGGAACATTTACTGAATGAAGTCTGCCTAAATGCCTGTCTCACACAGTAACAAAGGTCCCTTCCCTTGTGCTATATAATTCCATTGCTTGTTTGATCCTGTCTATCCTTTCATGTCACATCTAGAACTTTTTCCATTAGTTATCCCTCTCTATGCCATATTTTCAGCCTTTTCTTTTTTTTTTTTTTAATTTTTTTAATGTTTATTTTTGAGAGAGCATGAGTGGAGAAGAGGCAGAGAGAGAGGGAGACACAGAATCTGAAGCAGGCTCCAGGCTCTGAGCTGTCAACACAGAGCCCAATGTGGGGCTCGAACTCACGAGCTGTGAGATCATGACCTGAGCTGAACTCTGATGCTCAACCAACTGAGCCACCCAGATGCCCCTCAGCTTTTTCATTGCAGCTCAAAAGTATGTCCAGGTCTTCTGTTTAAAAGCATAACTATCTTGGGGTGCCTGGGTGACTCTGTTGGTTGGTTGGTTAAGAATCTGACTCTTGATTTCAGCTCAGGTCACAATTTTGAGGTCATGAGATCGAGCCCCACCACAACCGAGCCCCACATCAGACTCTATACTGAGTGTGGAGCCTGCTTTGGATTCATTCATTCATATTCTCTCTCTCTCTCTCTCTCTCTCTCTCTCTCTCTCTCTCTCCCCTGCTCTTCTCCCCTGCTTGTGTGCACTCACTCGCTCGCTCTCACTCAAGTAAAAAATAATAGAAAAGCATAAGTATCTCTCTACCAGTCTAGAAGAAACTCTCCTCCTTAGTAACTACTTCACTCTTGACTTTGCTTCAGTCAGGCTTCTATCTTTTCACGTCACTGAAACTATGGACAGAGGTCATCAGTGACCTAACTGCCATATCCAGTGATTGATTGTTCATTGTATTCTACTTGTGCTTTCTTTATCATTTCAAGTAACTCACCCCTCCCTTCTTCCTGAAAATCTGTTCTTTGATTTTTGTAACACGATTCCGCGATTCTTGTCTACTTTTTAAACTGTTGTGTCTCAATTTTGGTGACTTTTTTTCTTTTTCAGTTACTATTTTAAACTATACTATTCTATACTTTCTCAATTCTGTTTGTTTTGTCATTGTTTTTAATTTTTTTCTCTCAAGAATAAATTTTGTCCTTTTCTTTATGTTGTATGCCATTGCCTTATTTTCAGGTTTTCATCTCTTTGAATTACTGGAATGTTCTGTCTTCTCTCCTTGCTTCCAGACTCTTCCCACCACCCCTTCCAGTCTGTTCTTTAACCCTATTACTGAAGCAATCTTTTGAAAACCAAATTTACTGCTGGCAACCTTTTCATGGCTTTGTAGGATTAGGATAAAACACAAAGCTCTCTAGTGAGGCATTCCCTACCCCACCCCACATATTTCAAATTACTAGCAGTGTTTTAGATAAGTTTTTTAGTTCCCTGGCTTTTGTCCTGTGGTTATGTTGGTTCTCTCTTTTTCTGGAATTCTCTTTCTTCCCAAACCTGCCTAGCTGTGCTGATAGCTCAGAGCCTGGAACCTGTTTCAGATTCTGTGTCTCCCTCTCTCTCTGCCCCTCCCCCCCACATGCTCTGTCTCTCTCAAAAAATAAATAAACACTTAAAAAAACTTTTTTTAAGCATTCTTTTGGAACAGAGCTTCTCAGGTTTAGCAGGTTTTAATATTGCACCCATAAGGGGCATGTAGAAATTATGGAGGGGTTTTCGTTATTACGATGATTGTAGAGCACTGCCGGTATGTGGTGGGAAAGGCATGCCCACCAGCTCTCCTGCAATGCACAGCACAGATTTTTCCCACCAAAATGCCACCAGTGACTTGACGGAATAATACCCTAGCAGTATTTGGAATGGAATTATTCTAGGGTATAACCATGTTCAGCTTTACTGGGTAATGGCAAACCATTTTCCACATTTGATGTACAGTCAACCCTTGAACAACATGGGTTTTGAACTCTGTGGGTCCACTTACATGCAGATGTTTTCAATAAATCCAGTACTGTAAGGTTTATTTTCTTCATAACATTTTCTTTTTTCTAGCCAAGTTTATTTTAAGAATGCAGTGTATAATATATACAGCATACAAAACGTGTTAATTGTCAATAAGGCTCTGGTCAACAGTAGGCTATTAGTAGTAGTTAAGTTTTGGGGGAATTAAAGGTTACATACAGATTTTCGACTATAAGGAAGGTCAGTGCACCCATCCCCTACATTGTTCAAGTTCAGTTGTATTTCTTTTGGACCATAGGGTACTTATTAGCCACTTGCCAATATGTGACATAATCACTTATAAAATGTTACAGATATGGTAATATGAAATGGTGTTGTCTTCTCAATTTCATCAGATTACTAATGACGCTGAATATTTTTCTGTCTATTGTGTCTTTTTTAGAAAAAAATGCTATTTGTGTTTGTTTTTTATCTTCTTTTCTGTTGGGTTTTTGTCTTTTAAGACAGAATATAAAAGTTTTCTTTCATATTGAATTCTTTATGTATTTTGGATACTAATCCTTTAGTTAAGCATGTTGCAATATCTTTTAGCAGTTTGTGGTTTATCTTTTAACTCTCTTTACGTGTTTTGGTGAACACCTATTTTGTCAGAAGCGTATAAATATTCAAATTTCAATGTTCTTTTATATTCTTCAAATTTTAAAGTTTTGCTTTTTACACTTAAGTCCTTGATCTGTTAGTAATTTAGTTTTGTTCATGTTGTCAGGTAGAAATCCATTGTTATTTTTGTTTTCTAATATGGAAGTGAGTTTATCTCTTTTAATTGGTCTGCAGTGTCAGCTTTATCATACATGAGGTTTTGTATATACATGGCTATCTAGTCTGCTTGTCACTTAAATATCCCCTGTCCCACATTGTCTTAATTACTATATCTTTATAATAAGTCTTGTTAGCTGATAGGTTAAGTCCCACTGCTTGGTGTTCAGATCCTCTGTGTTCCTCTCTCTCTTTTTGCCTCTCCCCTGCTTTTGCGCACGATCTCAATCTCTCTCAAAACTAAATAAAACAAAAAGAGTAAGTTCTTTGACTTTTGCTCTTGAGGCTTAACAATTCCTAGAAAAGCCATATTAGATATTCCTTTGAATCTACATATAGAAGTGGAGATATACAAATAGGGAGAGATGAAACTTTTGTGTAATTTATTTGTAGATAAGTTTACATTTCCTACAAAGGTATTTATGTTATCTGAAAATAATAGTAATATTTCTTTTCAATTCTTACCTACCTTTTAATTTCTTCCCTTATTGAACTGGCTGGGTTCACCATTATTATGTTGAAAAGAACATTATGATAACAAATGTTTTTACCTTATTCCTAATTGTAGAGGGCATGGTTTTTATGTTTCAGCATCGACTAGAGTATAATTGAAGGTTTTCAACTTGCTCACATGACTGGTAGTTGATATGCTAGCTGTCAGCTGGCATTCCTCTCTAGCCTGATGGCCCGTGAGTGATCTGAGTGATCTGGCTTTTTACCATGGGCTGGTTTTCTCCAAAGCATTCATCCCAAAAGCACTAAGTGGAAACTATCCAGCCATTTCTGGCCTAGCCTTGGAAGTTATTCAGCATCACTTCTGTGGGTTATAAGTGAGTTACTGAAGTTGATCCAGAATCGAGGGGAGAGGATATAGATCCCCACTTCTCAGTGACTGGAATGTTGAGGATTTTGATGACATGTTTTGAAACCTCCAGGTTTAGAATATGGAATATTCAGAAATGTTTTTCCTTATGTGCTTGAGAAGAATATATACCCTTTTGGTTACAGGATTCTGTCTGTGTCTATTAATTGTAGCTTGTCCGTTCTGTGCTTGAAGTCTATGTTCTCTTACTGCTTGCTTCCTTGCTAGCATGGTTTTTGTTATCTGCTTACTGATCAATTAATTGAGAAGTGATGTTTTTGTGATATTTTATGTTTTGAAGCTATTATTAGGTGCATAGAAGTCTAGAATTATTTTATCTTGCTGTTGAATTGAACCTTTTATCAATATGTAATGACCCTTTCATCTCTTGTAATGTGTTCTGCTTTAAAGATTATTTTGCCTGGTATCTTTCATTTATTAAGTATTTACCTGGTGTATCTCTATTATTTTCTTTCAGCATTTCAACAGTGTTCTCTGTGAATCACTGATCTATGTGTATTTTTGTTCTTTCTTGTTCTTACCTTTTGACTTGTTTTTTCTAGTTTTGTTTCTCTTCATGGCTTGCTTTTTTTTTTTTTTTTGGCATTAAGACTGCAATTCCTGTTCCATTTTTTTAGTCTCTGCTAGTTTGGGATGTTTCTATATTTCTATTCTTATTGTGTACCCTGGAAAATTTTCCTGCATGTTTAACTTGGTGGAGGCTTTTTTGGTTTTTGTTTTTTGAAATAGGCTACACACCCATTGTGAAGCCCAATGCAGGGCTTGAACTCAAGACCCTGAGATCAAGACCTGGGCTGAGACCAAGAGTCAGACGCTTAACTGACTGAGCCACCCAGACACTCTCCTGCATATTTAACTTAAAATCTAAATTAATGACTTTCTGATTAATACAAGGCCCTTAGAATGTGTTGACTTTATTCACTACCCTCCTCATTTATATGCTATTTTTGTCTAATTTAAGTTGCATCTTGTTTTTTAAAATCTCATATAGTTGTTCTTTATTTACATTTATACACGTGTTTAAAATTTACTCATTATTCTTTCTTGAATTTTAGACATTTCTTCAAAAATCATTTCCCCTTGTCCTGAAGTATATGTATCTTCTACAAGTTAAATTTGTGAGAATCTGTTACTTATAAACACAGTTAGTTTTGGTATGTCTACAATGTCTATATCTCTCTTGTTCTTGAAACCCTGGTTGCTGGGATTAGACTCCTAGGTTGACAGTTAATTATTTGAATATAATATTCTACTGCTTCTCATTTCTATTGTTGCTGCAGAGAAGTCTGCTGTCAGGCTAATTATCATTCCTTTGGAGGTAATTTGTCTTTTTCTCTGTTTTTATGGTCTCTTCTTTGTCTTTTTTTTTTTTTTTTAAGTTTATTTTGAGAGAGAGAGAGAGAGAACACGGGCACGTGTGTGGTGTGGGAGACGGCAGAGAGAGAAATCCCAAGCAGGCTCCACACCACCAGGAGTACGGAGCCTGATGTGGGGCTCAAACTCACACTGTGAGATCATGACCTGAGCTGAAGTCGGATGCTTAACTGACTGAGCCACACAGGCACATGTCTACTTTGTCTTAACGGTGTTTCACTTTTTTTTTTTTTAATGTTTATTTTTGAGAGAGAGACAGAGTGTGAGCAGGGAGGGTCAGACAGAGAGAGGGAGACATAGATCCAAAGCAGGCTCCAGGCTCTGAGCTGTCAGCACAGAGCTTGACGCGGGGCTCGAACTTGTCAACCAGGTGATCATGACCTGAGCCAAAGTCAGACACTTAACCAACTGAGCCACCCAGGCACCCCAGTGGTGTTTCACTTTAATGTATCTGTGTGGAGCTGGGGTTTTTTGTTGTTGGTGTTTTTGTTGTGTTTTGTTTTGTTTTGTTTTGTTTTGTTTTGTTTTGTTTTTTGTAAACTTGTTTTGGATTCATTGTATTTCCTAAATCCTATGTCTTAAGTTCTGTAAAATTCTCACTGGTTGCCTCTTTGAATATTATGTCTTCCTCATTCTCCCTATTCTTTCCTTTGGGAATCATTTTAATGGACTTTAACATGTCTCTTAACCATCTCATTTTCCATCTTTTTGTCTTTCCATATTTCTGTACTGCATTATGGTCATTTTTACATGTGTGCAGTTGCTGCTGTTCTTCTGAGCTCTGTCTAATTTTCTGAGTTTCTAATCACGGAATTTCTAATCTTCTTTATACTATTTTTTTTAATTTCTAGATGTTCTATTCAGTTCTTTTGCATATCTGCTTAGTCAGTTCTGATAGACTCATAAAAGAATGTTCCATATTTTCAATTCTGTCATTTATTTCTTTACGCACATGTAACACGTTGTATTTTCTTTATCCAGTAATTCTAATATCTTCAATCTTTGCAGATCTAATTCTGTTGTTCTGCTGTCTGTCACTCATGGGACTTGTTTGCAGTTTGTGGTTGGGAGCTCATTTTCCTTGGAACATACTTGTGGAAAACTTTTGAGACGTGGGTTTAAAATTCATTCTTCTAAGGGGTACCTGGTTGGCTCAGTTGGTTAAGCATCCGACTCTTGGTTTCAGCTCAGGTCATGATCTCACGGATTTGTGAGTTCAAGCTCCACAGCACGGAGCCCACTTGGGATTCTCTTTCTCTCTCTCTCTGCCCTTCCCCCACATGCACATGGATGCTCTCCCTCTCTCAAAATAAATAAACTTTAAGAAAAAATAAATAAAATGCATTCTTCTAGAGACACTTTGCATTTGTTTTTGCTAAATGTCTGAAGGCCCTATCAACCTGAGGCCCTTTCTTTCTTTCTCTCTTTCTTTCTCTCTTTCTTTCTCTCTCTCTCTTTCTAATTTATTTATTTTTAAGAGAGAGAGAGTGTAAGGGAGGGGCAGAGAGAGAGGGAGACAGAGGATCCAAAGCAGGGTCTGCACCGAGAGCACATAGCCGGATCAGGGCTCAAACTCACAGTGAGGTCATTACCTGAGCTGAAGTCTGACCCTTAACCAACTGAGCCACATAGATGTCCCCCAGTGTGACACACCTGTTATCCATTGAAGCATGGGTGTTAGGCAAGTGCCAGCTCCTGCATACTCACTTATCCCCTTGGATTCCTTTTCTAAAGAATTGGAGCATTAGGGGCGCCTGGGTGGCGCAGTCGGTTAAGAGTCCTACTTCAGCCAGGTCGCGATCTCGCGGTCTGTGAGTTCGAGCCCCGCGTCGGGCTCTGGGCTGATGGCTCAGAGCCTGGAGCCTGTTTCCGATTCTGTGTCTCCCTCTCTCTCTGCCCCTCCCCCGTTCATGCTCTGTGTCTCTCTGTCCCAAAAATAAATAAACGTTGAAAAAAAAATTAAAAAAAAAAAAAAAAAGAATTGGAGCATTAAATCTGTTCAGTTGAAATTAGGTGCCATTCAACCTAATGGGCAGTTTCAAATGGATTCCTGTCTCAGAAGCACAGAATAACATTGTATTTTTATGTCACACTTTAAGAATATTGAAAGTAACAATGAAATCCTACTTAACATTTCATGGTCATTATTATTAGGACTGTCTTAACCTCTTCCAAAATACAAATTCACATCATATTTTATTCACAGATAAATAGATTTAGAGTTTAGAAATGTCAAGTTTAAAGTGTCCGACTTTGGCTCAGGTCATGATCTCACGGTTCTGAGTTCGAGTTCTGCGTTGGGCTCTGTGCTGACAGCTCAGAGCCCGGAGCCTACTTCAGATTCTGTGTCTCCTTCTCTCTCTCTGCCCCTCCCCCACTTCTGCTCACTCGCTCGCTCTCTCAAAAATAAACATTTAAAAAAATAAGAGGGGTGCCTGGGTGGCTCTGTCGGTTAAGCATCCGACTTCGGCTCAGGTCATGATCTCAGGGTTCATGGGTTCGAGCCCCGCGTCGAGCTCTGTGCTGATGGCTCAGAGCCTGGAGCCTACTTTGGATTCTGTGTCTCCCTCTCTCTCTGCTCCTTCCCCACTCATGCTCTGTCTCTCTCTCTCTCAAAAATAAAATAAACATTAAAAAAATTTTTTTAATAAAAAAATAAAAAGATAATTCTGTGTCCTTTTTAATCTTTAGGGGCCTACTTTTCTTTCAACAACTTTAAAGTGAGAATGAAATGTTATTGGCCACTTGTCATAATTCCTAACTTGCTTCTTTTTAATTTCTTAAAATACTTTTGCACTTAATAAGTTATAGCTTTTTTGGCCCTTTATTGCTGAGGGAAATGGTATTCTATTTTGAAGCAAACAAGAATAATAGTTTAGAGTCCAACTTATTTTTTCATTTGTTCATAGTCCTCTATAGGCCTCTGGGCTGGAAACCAAACATTTTATTGAGTAGATTGGGTCAGGGATGCATTATGTTGTATACTTTTTTCCCCCCGTTGGTAAGTGCTGCGTGTGTACTCATACGTGATGTAATGGGTTAGAAGTCTTTTTTAGGTGTACTTAGTGCAGCAGATACTTCTAGTAATAGACTGTTTTCAGGTTATTTGTGCGTGAAAATGAAATAACCTGTTACTCTACCTTTATCCTTCTAGGGCAATACTGAACAGCCTGTCCAAACCAGCAAGATTGGACTTGGAAGGAGAGAGTATCAGAGTTTACAACACCGCCATCACTCTCAGCGCTCCAAGTGCCGTCCACCTAAGGGCATGTATTTAACCCAGGAGGATGTGGTAGCAGTTTCCTGTAGTCCCAATGCAGCCAACACCATCCTGCGGCAACTGGACATGGAGCTGATCTCTTTAAAACGTCAGGTATTTCATAAAAATCATTTTTAATGATCCTATCCATTTTGTTTATCCCCTTTTGAAACCTCAGTGAACTTCAGCTCTTTGCACGTTTTCTCAGCTACCTGTTTCAGCTACCTGTTTCTCAGCTACATAAGTTTCAGTCTTTAAAATTTACTTTGTTTCCAAATTCAAAGATGCTTCTGTCTATTCTAGATTTGAATCCCAGCATCACTACCTGTTAGCTCTGTGATACTGGGAAATAATAGACTCTCTGAGCTTCAGTTTTATATCTATGAAATTGGGGGTAATAATCCTACTTCTCTTGCAAGTTGTTGGGAATTGTTTGAGATTTTACACGTAGGTTGTTGAGAAGCGTCTGGCACATTTTGAATGCTCAGTGAGTACTGGCTGCTCTCACCTCCTCATCATTATTACCAGTGGTAGCAACCGAGGTATTATAAATGTATTCTCATCATAATTAGGTTAATCATGGTTAAGAGTAAGGATATAGGATCAGTGAACCTAAATTTTAACCCCACCTACATCGTCTACTTCCTGTGTAACCTTAGGGGAGCTGTTTAACTCTTAACTCAGTTTCTTCATCTTGAAATGTGGATAACAATATGATGCTTGGGAAGAATTAAATAAGAAAATACATGATAATGCTTACAGCAGTGCCTCGCACATAGTATGTACTCAGTTAATGGTTGTCATTAGGTCTCTGGCCTTTCTCGGTCACCTTTTCCTCTTTTTATTTGTCTCTGTTGTTTTCCCTGTCTCTTAGATCTAGGTACTCTTCCAAGTCTGTACTTTCTTGGTCTGTATCAACCATACACTACATGCCAGTGACAGCTGAATCTACTTCTCAGGCTGTGACTTTTCTCCCAAGCTCTATATTGCTGTATTTCTAGCTACCTGCTAGGCATCTAATCTATCCCCTAAAGATTTCTTTTCTGTTTTCTGTCTTACTGAAACATGAGAATCATCTTTGATTTATCCCTTGCCATTATCACATCCCCCAGTACACACAAACCCAAGTGGTAACCAAGTTGTGTAAGTTTTATCTGAGAAATTTTCTTTAAATCAGTCCCCTCATTTTTAATCCCATCACTACTACCTTTGTTCAGGCCCTTACCACCTCTTATCCAACCCTAACTGTCTTGTTGATTGTCCTTACTATCCACTTCTCTGCAGCTCCATGTTATACATTGCTGTCAGTGTTATCTTCTTAAAATACTCGTATGATCAGAATCATTCATCTTAAAGCTCTTCGTTAATTTCTACTTGCCTTCACGTTACAGCACAGGCAGACAGGAATTTATGTTAAGAAATGTAAAATTAATCATGAGTTAGGAAATCACTGAAGGATTTTAAAGAGAAGTGTGACATGATCTTACTTACATTTTTCAACTATATCTCTTCGCATCTTTTAAGTAGTTGCCCTAGAGATTACAGTATGCCTCTTCAACCTACCATAATCGTCCTTGCTTAAGTATTACAATATGCTTCCTTGGAGTTAATATTATACCACTGTATATAAAATGTAAGAATCTTGCAGCAGTATAGTGTGGGAGCAAGATCGTTTTTCTGTATCCCAAACATTCAGATTTCTCTATCTTTTGACCCTTGTTATTTCCCCAAACTGCTCTTACATTCCTCTTCTCTTCTCCAACAGACTTCTTGAATAAATATCTACCATATTAGCTTCCTCTGCTTTCTTATCATCACATATTCTCTGACCCATCCCAATCTAATTTCTGCCCCATACACTGTCCTAATTCTACCTCTGCAAAAGCAATCTCAAGTTTGTTTATTAACAAGTTGCCAGATCTCATGCCCTCTTCTTGGTTCTTATTTCTCTTGAATCTGTTACTGCTCAATAATATTTGACACTGACAACCACTTCTTCCTTCTTAGACTTCCTTTCCTTTGACTGCTCTGACGCTGGACTCTCTAATATAGGTAGCATGTTTTTGACTGAATGCTTAGCCTTTAGTTGAACAGTGAATGTATGTAAGACTCCCATCTCCCAAACTACAACACCCCTTCTCCTTAGAGAACTTCTAAAACACTTTGTCTGTAATATTTTTAAAAATGGTCGGGGCGCCTGGGTGGCGCAGTCGGTTAAGCGTCCGACTTCAGCCAGGTCACGATCTCGCGGTCCCGTGAGTTCGAGCCCCGCGTCAGGCTCTGGGCTGATGGCTCAGAGCCTGGAGCCTGTTTCCGATTCTGTGTCTCCCTCTCTCTCTGCCCCTCCCCCATTCATGCTTTGTCTCTCTCTGTCCCAAAAATAAATAAACGTTGAAAAAAAAATTTTTTTAAATGGCTTGAGTGGTCTTAAAGCTGGGGTAGGAGTGGCTGCATCTTTCCAGAAGATGTGGTGGTTCTTGCCTGGGCTGCTTCCTGGAGCTTCTCTTGACTTTGCTTCACGCCCTGGGCACCCCGAGGTTCTGTTGCAACTGCTCTCACCGTTGCAGCCATGATCTCCTTACCGGACACCCAGAGAATTGGAGTGGGATTAACAGGATATGGAGTATTTTTCCTGTTCTTTGGAATGATTCTCTTATTTGACAAAGCACTACTGGCTATTGGAAATGTTTTATTTGTGACTAGCTTGGCTTTTGCAATTGGTTTACAATTGGTTTACAATTGCATTCAGAGTCTTCTTCCAAAAACATAACATGAAAGCTACAGGATTTTTCCTGGGTGGTATATTTGTTGTCCTTGTTGGTTGGCCCTTCGGTAGGCATGATCTTTGAAATTTATTGATTTTGTTTCTTGTTTTCAGGGGCTTCTTTCCTATGGTCACTGGCTTTATTAGAAGAGTGCCAGTCCCTGGGTTCCTCTTGAATTTACATGGAACTAGATCATTTGTTGATAAAGTTGGAGAAAGCAACAATATGGTAGAAAGACAAGTGAATTGGGGATTCATTTAAAATATTGTATTATTTATAAAGTCCTTTGAAGAATATTCAGCCCAAAATTAAATTACATGAAATAGCTTGTAATGTTTTTTACAGAAGTTTAAAACTTAGATCCCACCAAGTACCAATAGCAGTTAAAAAGCAATGAAAGCAGTCTTCTAATCAAGTGATCTAAGAAGTCAGCAAGGAAACTGAAGGAGTGAAATCTTTGTTACAATACATATTGAAACTCTTGAGGATGATTTTTATTGTTTTTCTGCAGTGTGGGAAATACAGCCATCATTGGAGAAATGTGGTTCTGTTTCTTTTCTTTTTCTTTTGAAGATGCAGGAGCACCCATAGGCATTTGCTTTTTGGAAATATCCACTGGAATGGCAAAAGTATTTCCAGTTGCGTTGTGTCTCTGAAAGTGTTAACACGAGTTAGATTGGATTATGTCATTTTAATGTATTAAAGCCAAGGAAAACCCAGTTTTGATGTATGAAAGTCGTTCAACTTTTTTTTTTGGTTAACATGGTTAAAATTTTTTAAAAGTGCTCAAAATTTTTTGTTTTTTTATTTTTTGTTTTATTTTTTTTAAGTTTATTTTTATTTAGTTTGAGAGAGAGAGAGAGAGGGAGAGAGGGAATCCCAAGCAGGCTCTGCACGGCCAGCACAGAGCCTGATGTGGACTTGAACCACGAACCATGAGTTCATGACCTGAGCCAAAATCAAGAGTCAGATGCTTAACTGACTGAGCTACCCAGGTGCCCAAGTGCTCAAAATTTTTTTAAATAATGAAGGGATAAAAGGTACTCAGTCACCTGTATTTATACTTTATCCTTGACACTACTACTTCACTTATAGCTTATATTTATTGATTTTTATGAAGGACCTTCTTTAAAGCTTTAAACTCCTTTCTTGGTTAGTCCTTTGATGTGTGACGTAGTAAAGGTTTGCACTCTTGGGTTTATAAATTCTACTACTTTTATATCCCAGACCCATCTCCTAGTGTCCAAACGGACTTCTCCCTTACCCACTCCAGTTACCTGTTCGTTTTGCATTCCCTGTCTCAGCACCACGTACACTCACTTATTCAGGCCAGTGACTGGAGTTACCCTTGATTCCTGAGTCTCCCCTGTCAGCTTTTTACAAGCACATCTTAATTTTGTTTCCAAGTTATTTATTTTATCCGTCTGTGTGCCACCACCATCACCCCTTCTTTCCTGCTGTGGTAATTGAAGTCCTCAGTATTTCTTCTCTGGCTTGTTAGATTAATTTTCGTCTTCACTCTATCCCCTTCTCCAAATTATAACTGGAATTATTGCTCTAAAAAGACAAATATGGTTACATTTACTCCCTTGCTTAAAAGTTCTTCAGAAAGTTTCCTTTAGTCTTTAGGCAAGATTCAAATTCTTTGTTCTGGCCCAGCCTAACTGCTTTCCTGTCTTTTCTACCTGCTGTTCTGCCTGGAAGGCATTTCCTGCTCCAACCTTATCTCCCTGCTTAATTCTTGTTAATCCTTTAAAACTAAATTTAGGTGTCATCCCCTATTTTCCCCACTACCCACACCCACTAACACATATACAAAACACTTACTCCTTTCTCTCTCTTCCTCCAAGTCTAGGTTGGGTGTTTTAGCATTTACTATACTTTTATATTTATCTCCCCACTAATCTATGAAATCTTTAAAGACTGAGACTTTTACATTTTATCTTTGTATGTCTAACATGGCTGACCACACTTGAATGATCTCTGAGGAAAAAATTTCCACAAATCACTTTATAAATATTGGCCAAACTAAAAAAAAGCAAACCAAGAAAAAATGTAACCAAATGAGCAAAAAAAAATCCTAACCCTTAATAATCTAGTAAATGTTAATAATATTTCTAGTAGAATAGTAGTTAAAAACTTGGCATCGTTCAAATTCATGTTCTGCCTCCTAGAGCTGTGGCCTAGGGAAAGTTTCTTGACTTCTCTGTGCCCTACCTTCCTCATCTCTAAAATGGTTACAGTAAAAGTAGAGTCAGTTCTGCTATAAAGCTTGTTTTGAAAACATGAATCTGTTCCAACACAACTGATAACACTAGGAAACAATTTGAGTACAATGTGCATTTTGCATTTGGTTATGTTTGACTTTTGTCAGTGAAAAACTGTACCTAGCTGAGTATATATCCACACAATTCAGATGTGTACTATCTCCCTCAGTTCACTGCATATTACGAACCACACACATCCACATGTGGTATTAAAACTTTGCATCTGATTTCAAATAACCTCCTTCTACCACTTCCCAGTAACTCACAAGCTGCAACTGTTTTGACACTACCTTCTATAAGCAACCTCAGGTCTTTTCCAAGGTGAAGTACCATCTTTATTGTAGCATTTGTGAATTTCTTTTTTATTTAGAATGTATAAAGCTATTATTTTTATGAGGTTCCTTTTTTTTTGTCATCGATGAGGTTTTTCAGTGTTGTGTCCCTAACTCTGTTTCCCCATAAGTCCTGTGGTTTTTTATTGTGCAGCTTTGCATAGTGGGCTGATTTTTGAGAATGCGTATGTCAGGTTATAGCAGAACTGATTATACTTACTTCACAAAATAGTTGAGAATTAAATGATTTATTACATGTGAAGCACCAACAGTGATACTTATAATTATTAAAATTATCATTCTTATTGGAATAATTATTCGATCAAAACATTATGGTAATGAGAAATAGTAATGGAATTTAATTCCTTTATATACCATTTTTCTTATGAGGTGATATTGTTAAAAGATACTCAGATACCATGATTTGTAGACTATTAGTTTTTTAGATATATATAAATAATTAGTTGATACATATATTAGTTGATGTGGGTATTAGTTGAATGGCCCCAAGTGTGATAAAGTATAAGTGTTTGTCCTCCTGAAATAAAATTTAAGCAGGTTTTGGTATATATCCTATATCCTTTTCATTTATTGAATATTCATACATTTACCTAAGTCTGTGATCTGATTCATACTTTGGGTTATTTTGTTGAAGGTTCAGAATGCTAAGCAAGTAAACAGTGCACTTAAACAGAAAATGGAAGGTGGAATTGAAGAATTCAAACCTCCTGAGGTATGTTATTGAAGAATATATGTGACTAAGTGTGGTGAAACCTTATTCTTTGAATTATCTATCCAGTATTTACTATTTTGGTCACATGCGTTGTTAATACTTTGAAGATGTCATAATGTGGGTAATTTGTCATGTCTCTATTTTGTCATTTAGATAGTTAGTCTTTTGAGACTTGCCTAGTGATTTAAGTGAATTCATTTCTTTCCTGCGCTTAGCAATTCATATCAAGCGAAGTAGGGAAAAACAGTTATACAAATAGGCCCAGTGCACTGAGAGTAGAAGGTAATTGAGAAGCAAGCCAGTACATCTCTGGGTCTATAGCAATATTTGCTCGAGGTGTGTGACTTGGTAATACAACAGGAAAAAGATTACAATAAAAGGAGCTCATTTAGCAATTTTAATTTTTTATTTTAAGGTATTTGTCTTTTGATTCAGATTTTGTGTTAGGATTTTAGTATGTGGACTTAATTAACATTCTTATACTCATACCCCTGAAAATGTGAAATCTAAAAACAAGATATAGATTAACCTTTTTCTCAAGCCTTTCTTGTATTTCGTCTGAAATCTAATATATTTTGGATATTTGTGACAATTGTAGGAGTATTTAAATGCCCGTAAAGTCCAATCAAATCTTTCTACAGAAGCTTCTATTTTAAATCTTTTCTCCATTCTCTCTTTTTAAGACTCCTATGCTATGCTTCATATCCTGGACTTGCCTTTCTATGTATGTAATAATCAAATAATCTTATTTGGTCCTAATGTGATGCCCCGTACCCCAACCCCCACGCCCCATCACAGGTTGCCTGAAATATCTACAAATGAAATATGTGTGAGGGACTGGTGGGGGGAGGGCAGAAGAACAGTGCTTCAGAGCTAATGCACCATATTCTGTCTCATTTGAATCTTTTAGAAAGGAAGAATCATTAGGAATAAAATTGTTTTTGTGTTTTTGTTTCAAAGGTCTCTTTCAAGAAGGTTAGATAATGGAAAAGAATAAGATATATATAGACTAATAAAATATCTCATTCCAAAACCACAGGTTATCCGGCAAACATTCTAGTGACATTTCTATTTATCTAGAAATAGTAATACAAAGAATACTACTTTATATTATTGTAACAAAAATTATTTTAAATTTTACACTGAAATTATTTTAATTTTATATTTATGCCTTTAAATGCATAAAAGCCAAAAACTTTAAATGCCTACAATTTCATAACTTAAAACTTAAATTTAAAACATACAGTAGATAGGGGTGCCTGGGTGGCTCAGTCAGTTGGATGTCTAACTGTTGATCTTGGCTCAGGTCATGATCTCATGGTTTCGTGGGTTCCAGCCCTGCTTGGGATTCTCTGTCTTCCTCTCTCTCTGCCCATCCCCTACTTGTGCACATGCTCATGCGCGCGCTCTCTCTCTCTGTCTCTCTGTCTCTGTTAATTAATAAATTAACTTAAAAAAATAGCAGATACTGAAAACATGGGAGTACCTTAAAGAACTTTGTCAATAAATTTGAAAATTTAAATAAAACTTAGAAATTCATAGGAAAATCTATCTCACCAAATTGTTTTAAAAAGAAAATGTGATAAAGGAACAATTAACATTTTTTTTCATAAGAAAACACCAGGCCCAGACAGTTTTACAGAAAACATCTACCAAATTTTCAAGGAAACTGATTCTGACCTCAGTATTTCCAGAAAATTGAAGGATAACCTCACTCATGAACATTATATAAAGTAAGACATGAAAATGCAATAGCACTTACAACTTTATGCCATCTCATTTGATGCTCGTATCAATCCCAAGAAGTAGATGAAGCAAATACTATTATTTTACACGATAAAACTGGGCCTCAGAGAGGTTAATTGGCTTGATCAAAGCCACACATCTAATAAATAGTCAAATTTTGGCTATATTTCAGAATCTTAGAGTTCAGTTGAAGTCCTAGATTAATATCATGCTCCCTCTTACTTTTGAAAGTTTTCATTTAATAGCAAAATTGTATATTGATTCTCACATTTAAATGCAGTTTTGGGGTTAGAAGTTATCAAACATTTATTACATCTTTTGGGGTTTTTTGGTAAAAATAATGATAAAATGAAACTACCAAAATCTTAACATTCTATTATCCATAGAGTGAAGTTTGAATATTACTTTGAGATTGATTTATTGAACTCAGATGACTTGAAAAAATATGTGTATTTTATTATCTAGGAAATACCCAGGATATATTTATATTTATCATATAATTTCTGTTGCTTTGCAGGGGAAAATAACCTGAATAGATACATTTCAAAATACTAGATTAACAGTCACAGTAAACACCTTGAAAAATTAATCTATCCCCTTTTCTTTAGGTTAGTTAATAGGATTTCTACCTAATACCTAACAAAAGAATTTCATTAACCATTGGAACAGTAGGCTACTAAATGATGTAACTGAACGGGAAGTAAACAGTTATTAAGATGCTTTACTTACTCATTTGGTTGTATTTGTTGTTTTCATTTAGGAAAATATTTGGTGAAGAAAGTCCATTCACTCCCATAAGTATTTGTTGATCACCTATTTCATGTAAGGCACTGTTTTAGGCACTGGAGGAAGTGCGTAAGGGAAAGAGGGGACACATTAAAATGAGGAAGAGATGGATTTTTTCATCTGCTTTAAAAAAAAAAAAACAAAAAACACCACCTTACCGTCTAGATGTTATCAGACGAAATGACTGAAGTTGTGTGATAGATTTACAAGTAAAATGCTACAGGAAAACAAGTGGTAATATTCATTCTTGCTAGGATAATCAGGAAAGACTTCCTAACGGGAGATGTTTTAGCTGAAGTTTGAAGGACGAATAGGAGTTTTACACATAAAGAAAGGGCAGATGGAGAGAATAGTATGAACACTGGCTTGGTGTTGAACAGTACATTCGAACTATGTATAAATCCAGTGGGGAAAAACCAGTCAACAGGTATTCCCTGAGCACTTAGGATGTGCTCATTGTAGTGCTGATTACTATTCAGAATCCAGTGGAAGTGTAAAACATAAAACAGTTTTTTCTCATGAAGCATGTTGTCTACTTAGGAAGGCAAAGTTGGATGCAGAGGATGAGTAAACATGGTGTATGAGAGAGATATTAACAAGATTGGGTTTCACAGGGACTTCTTTATGATAGAGAGCAGTGGGCAAGGGCAGGAGTATAAAAGTCTGAGAGCTAGGAAGAGAAGTTTGCCTTTTAAATTAAGTCAAATGGGAAGACCTATAAGTTCCTCCTATAGGAAGGATGTAATGGGAATTTTTAATTTTAGGAAGATTATCTTGGTAGTATTGCATAGGCTAAGTTGGAATCTTTATAGCTGCTAAAATACTAAGCACGTGAGTGATAAAGTAAATGATAAAAGGAGTTTTGGGTAGGGTCAGGTATTAATTGTAGGAGTGGCCAGCAAGTGATAAATCCAAAGAACGTTGCCAAATAGAAATTAATGTATCTATTTGAAACCGTGTAAGAGTGTTGGGAGGAGTGGTGACATGTGGGGTTATGCTTTGACTTGTTTTACTTGGAGGTAGGTGCGTGGGGACAAGGAGATTAATGAATCCAGGAAGGAAGAAACTTAAAAAAGTGCTTTTTGAAGCTAGAAATTTCCCCATCTGTGGATATTTTCATGCATAAGTGGGTGACCTCCTTTCATTACAGATATTGGATGGAGTTTTCAGCATTGGATGAAAGGTTTAACTTGGTGACCTTTCCTAATTCTTTCAAGTCAGAGATAGTATGAATCTGCTACTGACAAAAATGGGAAAGATGTCAAGACTGATTTAACAGGGAAAGGATGCAGTGAAGATTCTGAAGGATCTTCTAAGGATGTCATAGATTCTTCTAGAAGGCTCTTTAGGCCTTTTATTAGTTTAATGACATTATACATTGGATTATTTTAGTTTAGAGTAATGTGTTATTTTTAAAACAACAGCATTTCAGTTGGGGCTTTGCTGTAGAAGTATGTTCTCTGTGCTACTACCTAGCTAGCCACAATTACTACACAGTTTTAGATTGCTAGATACGTTCTAGTTGTCCTTTCCTTAAGTTAAATCTCTACCAAAGTTTCTTGAGTTTGAAAGAGAACAGGAAAATCAATAACTTAAAGGAATCCTGTATATTTAAAAAATTTTGACCCTGTTTCTCCTTGTCTTCCCTTTCTTCCACTGCTTCCCTTCTGTCATACACAGACTTCCTAATTCATGCAGTTTCAATCCCCCTCCCTACATTTTTCAACTGAAGCTGCTTCTTAAAGGCTAACACTGGTGCTAGTGACCGAATTCCACAGCTCTCACTCCTTTCCCTGGCCTTTTTCTGAGCCCTTGACATAGATGACAGCCTCTCTTTCTCCCTTTAACTTCTGAGAGGTGATGTTGTCTTTTATAACTATTATGTTCCCATCTCAGCTGTAATTTCCTTTCTGTACATAAATATAAGCATTCTCCCAAGTTTTTATCCTCATTCATTTCTCTTCTCTTTGGAGACAGCATACAAGCTCATCACTTCAATATATTAAAATTACATCATATGTACATGTAAATGACACAAACTCAACCACAGATACTCAGCCAAATGAAAAAGAATGTTTAATAATAGCAAGTAGAGTAATGCTGGCAGTCCTGCCTGGACTCCCTTTATCAAGCATCTCCCCCAGAGTGAGCAGTTAGGAGGTGGAACTGTGAATCCACTGTTTCTTGAGTCAGCTTCAGCTTCCATGTGCTTCCTGTGTGAGCAGTTTCCTTGACTTGAAATTCTAGTATTTATGTATGTATTCATGTTGTTCATTCGTTACTACCCTAAATTTCAACCAAAGGCTTCATCTAGGATTCACTGAAAAACTAATGGTCCGTTTCAGTGCTGGAGGAATACCTGGCCATGTGGACTTACTGAGAGATTGTGTGCCTGTCTCCATTACCACCTTTAAGAATATTTCAAGAGTAATTTGGAATTAAAAGTAAAAATCTTTCTTTAATTCATGGGCTGATTCTAGAACCTTCATCTAAGTAAGCTATGGCTCCATTGTTTTCCCTCAAACTTTTTTCCATACCCTTAAAAACTGTGTTTACATGGATGAACCTGTTTGAGCCTCAAGTGGATCCTGAGCTCCACCTGAATGTCCTGCTTAATGACCTCATTGTCAGTGAATCCCCAGTCACTGTCACCATCTTAGCCTTGCCTTCCCACACCTCCCCAGTCAGCAATTCAGAACTTCTTAGGTCCTTAACAGCACCACCCTTCTCCCAGTTTTGTGGGCTTAAAGTCTTATTCTGCTTAGAATCTTCTTTCTCTCCCCTTGTTCCCTCTCCCCCAAGAAACGATTGCTTATTAAATTTAGTGTGAACTCGTTAACCTTGATATTTACTGCCCTTCCATAAATGATCCTTACCATACTTTAGTTTAGTTAAATATCACCAACTTTCTAGGATTACTTATTAGTTCTTCCTAATTGTTGATCTGTTGTTGCCGATACATGATATGCCTTCTCCTCATCTTTGCCTTTCAGAAACGTATCCTGTTCTTAAACCCACCTCAATGTCCAGCCCTTCCAACTTTCCTTCTTTTTTGTTCTAGTCATTGTGACTTTTCGCTCTCAGCTTTAAATTCCCCATATACTCTGAACTTTTAATTTTATTAATAGCTATTTGTGTTTTTCCTGTGTCCTGATTTGCTTATAAGCTGAAAATAAGTTTTCATAGTGCGTGTTACTGCTCTTTTATTTTTTGTTCCCTTTTCATTAATGGTACCTTTTCTCCCAGTTTCTGCCTTTCAGGTTTAACAAACATCAGTTAATCAACTTCAACTTCAGTTGGCTCAGGCATTGTGCTAGAGGTTTTTAACATATGTTCTAAACGTAGCTTTACAAAAATTTTACATTTATCCTAAATTTAATCTTCAGAACACTTGTAATGTAGTATTACAGGAGATCTTCAGTATCCAATGTTCATTAATCTAAAGGATTCATGGATAAGCAAATTTGCCAAACAAGAGAATATTCACTGATGAACTAAGCACTTCTAAAATTAGGCTCTGCTCACCAGCTATCCCTCATTAACTCTGGCTGTTATCTTTCCCATCCATCACATCAGCATCCTTCTCTATTACTTCCTTGCTAATCTAATGCAAATACAGCACAAACCAAAATGAAATTATAAACCTTGCAAAAGATGCAAAACTTCATAAAGTCTATGAAAGTACAAGAGAATGGCTTTAATCACTTGCAAAATTGTTGACAGATGGGTATTTAGCAGAGTTAACAATTGAAAAAAGGTTGATGACTCATACGCATTTCAAAGAACAATTTGAGTAGCAAAGAATTAAGGGAGGCCCTTGAAAAAATTGTTGGAAGTTTTCAAAACAGAATTACCTATTATATGCTCATGTTACAAATTTCAAAGCTGGTGAATGTTGTGCCATTATACTATTATATGCCAAAAATAAAAAAATAAATAAAAGCATATGAGTGAAATCATTAACTATTTAAAAAATAATTTTCGTAAGTTTTAGTTTCATATTTCAGATTAAGTTGTAGTCAACCCTTTATTCTTTTTTACACCATTTATTCTGAAATACCTGGACCTTTTAAAAAGGTTCTAGAACAATTATCCTTGGGTACCAAGGACCTCGTTTATCTACCTTTCACAGCCCAGGTGGCATCAGATTGCCACCTCAAATATTAGCTCCTATTACATTCTTGTTAGCCCTCTTTTGGGGGAACATATGTTTAAAATTTTGAATTTTTCTTTTGTTGTCTCCTTTTGCTTTTCCATTCCTTCCTTCCTTCTTTCGTTTTTACGCTTTTAAACTTTGGTTCACTCTTATTACTGCTTCTTTATGCTATAGCCCCCTCTTTTTCTTGACCTTTTTGCTGTTCTTTTGTTTCATTGCCAGTATCCTAACCTTGAGGCTTATCCACTGTCTGTCTGGCCTTGCCTTGCTATCTCTTTTAATCTCATCACCTGGTATTCAGTGCTCTCTGGTTTAGGTTTGTCCCTCCTTTATTCAGTCTTTTTTTAAACTTTTTTCCTTTCTTCTCTAATAATTTTTTTCTAATTTAAATTTTTTCTTTTAGTCTTTCTTCTGAATGCTTGCTTTTTATACATCTTCCTCATGGTGAGAAAGTAGATGTACCCAGAACCTCTTTGTACTGTAGAAACTCTTATTGCTAAGACCTTGAGTGAGATAAGACCTAAACACTTGTTCTCAAAGAAAGCATTTCTTTCTGTTTTGCTATCCATCCATGTATTACAGCCTATCCATCCATGCATTACACCAGGACAATTTATCTGGTAGTTTCTTCTGCAAACCTCTGTAGGCTGGTGTACTTATTTCTGTCCCTCCTTCTTCTGCCAGAAGTCCTTGTACTAATCAGTGAGTATACACTAATGAAATTTGATTAGGTGTTTAATGTTGTAATTTTGTCATAATAAAAATCCTAAACTTGGATTTTTTTTTTAAACAAAAATATTGGGAGAAATGTGAGGAGGTCTTGGGGGAAAAATCTGTTCTTATAGTGCGTCACTCTCTGCTTCAGAAATTAAAAGAAATATTTTAGGAGTTAGGCCTCGTCTCTAGTTCTATATTCATTTGTAACACTGGTTTTGGTGGAGCAAGGTTAGGTTTATTCTAAATATGAAGAGAAAAAATTTTAAAGAGAGTCACAGATCTTCTCTAAAGATTAATTCTCTTAAATGTTTAAAACCAAGCTAAAATTAACATTTGCCATGGGTGGTAGGAACATTGTAGTTGGAAAATGGGTGACTAATAGATTTTCTCAGTTTTAATGCCTCTGACTAGAGTATAAATGTGAATGTTGTTCATGCTCCCAAATTGGTACATTTCACTTTCATTATCTTTTTGTGTGGGTAAAAGGTAACTCAGAATATATTTTTTTAATCCTTATAAAAACAGAATCTACGTAAATCAGAGTTTTAGTAATCTCATGTCTGTGATTTGGTGAAAAGTTAAAAAAAAATAAGCACTTTGGAAAAATGTCTGTCTTCATATCCTCATTAGGAAACTTCTCTTTAATTTTGTAGTCAAATCAGAAAATTAATGCCCGTTGGACCACAGAGGAGCAGCTTCTAGCAGTGCAAGGTATATTAAAGATAAGCAGTTATTGTTGTTAACTATTTAACCTGTCATGAAAGGTGACGACCATAGTTCTTCCCTTTCTTTAGAAATGGATCAAGAAAGAGCTCTTGTGTTTACCACAAAGTCCTGATAATCAGGAATTCTGTTTTGTTCTTGTGGATGTGACTTACTGAGCCTATATGCATTTTGGGTCCTGTACAGCGTGTAACACATTCTCAGCCTTAACCATGACGGTGATGACAAGCTCAAACAAGTCATATGGTTTCTCTGTGCCTTTACTTCTGTGTTCCTGCAGTTGGGTTCATTCTTTATATTAGTCATTGATAATTCATCATTAAGAGCATAAACTATTATGTTTCTGGTTTTTCTAATTACTCTGTATAATAGTGTTTCTCTTGATAAATGTCAGGTACTGAAAATATTAGTGATACACTTTCAACGTATTGTAACTTGAGATATGTGACACTGAATGATTAGAAACCCAATTTTAAAAAAATACATATATATGTAAAACAAAAGAGAGTTAAGAGATGCTTTTAAAAATATACATAAAGCATTTTAAATGCACTATTTATAAGAATGCTTTGTTGAATTATATGACAGAACACTTTTTGTATTATGAATGCCTGTCGGCAAATTGGAAGCATTTTAAACTTGGATTTTCCCATGTTTGAATTAAGGAAGGGCAAACTGTATATTTTTTATTCAGTGTTGTAGCTGTGTGTTGTTTTTTTGTTTTTTTTTTTTCTTTTCCCTTCAAGATAAACTGTCTGCAGGACTGATTGTGTAATTGTAAGTTTGGTCTATAATTTCGTTTTCCTGGCTGAGCCCTCTTTGTGTTGAACGCTAATAGCTGCTAGGTCAGTAGCTACTAGCAATTTTTTTTTTTTATCTAAGAAAGTTGGGCCCCCGTGAAACATATAAGTACTTTAAAAAATATTTCTAGGTATTCAAGCATAGAGAACATATTTAACTCAAAAATGATCTGCAGGTATCATTTGGATATGAGAATAATGTAATTAAAAACTGATTAATAGACAACTCTGCAGTTTGGATTAGAGTGAGTCAGAGTTACCTGGCCACTGTGATTAGAAACTGTCACAGGACGGTGCCAACACGGTGATGTCATCCTTCTCTTTGGCCTATACAGCACAAAATAGTCATTTCATAAACAGAATGCTTGATCCTACGGAGGCAGGGTACTGGACGTGCATTGAGCACATCTATAATTGTGGAACTAAGTTTCTGAATGAGTCAGAACAAAGCTTAATTAGTTTATAATGTTCAGTAGTAGCCAGTTTTAAATTAGAAACTATTTAAAATTCAGATTAAAAAATTAGCAGCCCATTTGGTAGGTTATGTGACTCTTGATCTCACCGTTATGAGTTCAAACCCCATGTTGGGCGTAGAGCTTACTTTAACAAAAAAAATTTTTTTCCCCAGAGGCTGCTTCATACTGATTTGGATCTGTGACTTAATAGCTCTAACATAGTTATTTGAGGAGGCATTGCTTTTATTGATGTAAAGCCTGTGTTCTCTGTCCGACCTTGTGTGTGTGTGTGTGTGTGCGCGTGTGTGTGTGTGCACGCGTGCGTGTGCGTGCGTGTGTGTGTATAAAACCTGGAGAATTTAACCCTGATTTCCAGTATTTCAGTTGCTTAAAGGTTAGTATATTAATCCTGTACTCTAGTATAAGAAAATTATCCCAGTAAAGGATTTTCTGAAGAGACTTACTTGGGAAAATCTGGGCTGATGTTTCCAAAGCATTCAGGATTTGATACTGTTCTGCAGCACTGTTTTTAAGTGGTAGAGACCATTGAGTCTTATGGCTGGGCTGGATGTGATGCAGAGCTGCATTCAAGGAGAGGGACAATGGCAAGGTTTACATTTATAGTTTAAGCTATATATTTATGTGGGCATTATCTCAGCTTATATATATTAAAAGAATAGTTATGAATATAATCAAACATTTCCCCTCTGCTGAGATATATTCAGTATTGTATTCTTATGCCCATTTAAAAAGTAATCCTTAAATAAATCATACTGATGTAGCAATTTGTACAGAAATATGCATGTCTTAGGATTTTGAAGGTACTCTCTTAATATGTTAATGTCATCGTTTTATTTATTTTAACTCTGTATGTGGAATTTTTGTTTCTCTTTGGGTTTGTTAAGGGTTTTTTTGTTTTTGTTTTTTTTCATTTTGGGTGGTTTTTGTTTCATAAAATAAAATAATATAGAGCTATTTGTGTCCAAAATAGTTATTTTAGGGAAAATTAAAAAGTGCCTTTTTTGCTAATGAGCCCACACATTTATAAAATTCTTAGAAGTATGTCTTATAAACAGTGCAATCACATAGTATTGTCACCTGAACCTGAGTCTCAGTGTAGGTAAGGTACATAACTGCAGTTTTTTTTTTTACTTTAGAGTTTGCTATTCAGAAGTACCTGTCTTAGCGGGCAGTTGTTTGGGGTTTTTTTCTCTTTAATCTTTATTTGTGATAAACCTTTAGATGATATTCTTATGACTGTTTCAGTTTCACAAAGTAAATCATTTATATTTTGATATTAATAGTTTATAAGCACTTTATTTTTAAGACATTCTGTGTGTATATTCTGATTGGATACTCATTTGTTAAATGCTTTTTTAAATCTCGCTCATAGTTGACTATTAGAGTGACTTGGAAAGAGAAATTTGTAAATTCTAGTGTCATTTAGTGAGATTTATAATTCTATTAAATCAACTTTTTTGTTGTAACTCTTTTAAAACCACATAAATATATTAAGATCATTTCCTAGGGCTTAAACATATATTTCCCACTTTTTTCTTTTTACCATATACTCATACTGTTGTTAACTAAATACTACCATTTAAATAATAAATATTTAAATAAATAATAAACTATTTTTCCTTTTTTCTCCCTTATTTGGAAGGGGGGAAGTCATGCTCAGACCAAACAAGAATATCTGTTTATACTTGTGTAATCTATCACTTTACTAAATGTTAATTTTAGTTCTAGCTATGTTAAAACTTGAGTAACATTCTTCAAGAGTCCACAGGTAGGATATTATAAACACCAACTAATTTAAACCTCTAAAAGTACTTGCTTAGAATGGTATTTCTACATTTTCTGTAATCTGTTCCAGCCTTATGTGTCTGTGTTTTCTTACTATAACAAATTAGTTAACAGTGAAATTAATTACAGTCTTCACAGTTTGTGTTAATGGAAATATCTCTGTTTATGGCTTGTGTCATCTACATATAAATATTTTTTCTAATCTATAGTGCTTTTAGAATTATCCTAAAATCAATCTTGATATTCATATGATAAACATTTCATAACAAGAATTAAGAAAGGAATTAGATTCTCGGTGTATTTTTTTTTTTCATGTAAAATGGAACAATTATTAGCTGTTTTCAAAAAAATAATACGTTTAAATGATAGTACAAACCATTGACTCTTTAAAGTGTGTAGAGGCAGAGAGAGCATGGTATTCAATATTTATTTTAGACCTTCTCTTAACTGTGTTAATCATTAGTGCTAAAAAATAATACATCCCCCACCTAAAATATTAGTGCTATTTTAAGGTAAACGACAAGAAATTTTTCCAGTTTTATCAAGATGTCAACTTCAATTTTTAGTTGTTTTTTTCCATATTGCCTGCCTTCTCTTCTAAAACAGGAAACGACAAAACTGTTCAAGTCAGTTATGCTTTTACACTTAAATGTTACCTTCTCTTCCTGTAGTTTGTATGTTTCATTTGTTTTTAGGAGAAATTAAGTAGCAAGTCTAGAAATTGTCTTTCTAGTTTTATCTCATACGTTTTTAAAAAGCTAGAATGGTTCCTAAAGGAGGGGAAAACAGATTCGGCACTTGATTAAAACATAGGGATTGTAACCCAGTACATGAATGATCAAAAGGAAATGGAAATAAGTGATTCATATTTTTCCATCTAAAAAACACCTGTTTGCTTTAGAGAGTTTCTTCTATCAAAAGGTATCATAAGAATGGAGACCCAAAAGTATCAGCCCTCTGATGCATGCACTTCAAATAATTGATTCAAAATCTCCAGCATTTTTGTGATAGAATTTAACTTATAACAGGGAAGATTGGAACACAAGACTCAGAAGAGAAAGGGTAGACATTAGAAAGAGAATATATGATTTTGACTTTTAGCCCTCACCTACATGGCACCATTCACTGTCCTACTGCTATTGATATCTTTTTTTTTTTTCACCTTAATATGAATTCTTGAAGAGATTTGCAGGAGATAGAAAGAAGTGCATGTTCCCAAATGGTTTGAGTTGAAAATTAATCTTTTTTTTGATAGGAAAGAGCTGTATCCCTGGAGTTTCTGGATGTCACTATGTTCTTATTTCAAAATGGATTTCCTGGTTATACTAAGTATATGCTCACTTTAAGAAATTTTGTTACAAGAAGCAGGAAACAATATCCTGCCTCCTCCAAATTTTACTGCCCAGAAGCAGCTTGCCACTGTAATGTTTTGATTTATTTTTTTGTAGTCCAAAATCAGATTTTAAAAAATAACTTTTTAAACGTACCAAATGCGGTCTCGGGATATCCCTTCTGTCTCAGGAAGAAAAAAAAAGTCTGTAATTTCATGTCCAAAGCTGGGAAACACCATGCTACAAATGCTTCTGAAGTTACAATCTTACTAGCCAAATTAAAAAATATATACGAATATGGTTTTTGGGGGGTGGAATGAAGAATACTGTTCGGAATATGTGGGCTTTTATAAAATGTAATATCAGTCATATTTTTATATTAATTCCCAAACAGAACTTTAAAAGTGTATGTTAAAGATTCTAAAGTATCATTTGCCAGCATAGGAAGCCAAGTTGTTCACTGTAACTTTCAAATGAACTTTCGAAATTTGACTGAAAATGCTTTTCTTTGTCTTCCTGGGAAATTTACAATTTACATCTTCCAGGATTTTCTAAAATTTCATTCTAGTAACCTTTAAAAACTGACTTTTTGCCCTAAAGGTGAGAAGTTTAATTTAAAGCCATGGTTCAGATGGACCTAATAAGCCTTTTTCATCTATAGAAAGAGAGAGATTTAATCATTGTGTTTAATTCCCTTGCTGATAAATCAATCAGATGGCCTTGCCTATTATAAATTATGAAAAAAGAATGGACCACCCTTCTTCAAGGTCCAAATCGGCACAACAGTAGCTCTGATGTCCTGTGTTGTTAAAGTTAGTTCCTCTGCTTTGACTGCCCCTGCTAGGTTTTCCTCCAGAAGGCTAGCTGGGGATTCTTCTCAAGGAGCTGCCCCATTAAGTCTTCAGTTGGTGTTTCACTAGAGTTTACCTAGTTAATCAGCTACGGTATAAACTTAAGAATTCCACCTTCTAACCAAAATAGGCTGTTGAGCCGGCATCATGGGGAGTGTAAAGGTGATAAAGAAGTTAGCTATATGTGACTCTTGTCTGGGGAAGAAAAATCAATTCTATTTCCTGAACATTTTCTGTGTACTTACATTTCATTGGACAGTACTTCCTAACCTTTCTCACATCATGGCATACAAAAAAAAAATACAAAATTTGTCACAACACACTGGGGAAAACAGATGAGACTGCTGTTGTCCAGAAGGGACTGCCAAAGAGCTCTGGCTGTTCCAGAACCTGCCCAGCTGTCCTGCAGGCTGAGGGTATTAATATCCCTGAAAGCCCACTTGTTCTCCGGACATGAGTGGGATCCTCAACCAGACTCCAGAGGTCTGATCTGAGCCTTAAAATTTTGCAAAGTAGTTTATATAAGACTGGCATCCATGAGTTAATAATAAACATACCTGGGTGACTCAGAACCTAGGTGACTTGGAAAAGGTCCTTGATATCCAAAGTATCTGGGAAAACTAAGGCTCCTATAGGAAGTAGTTTTGCTTTGAGGGGTCTGTAACTCTGGAAGTGCGACAATGTTGGTGACACGGTAAAGTCCATTGAGCAAGAGAAAATGGGAAATCAAAAAAGGGGACAGCTATAAAATGGAATCAGACATGGGGACAACTTACTGGTAGATTTTGGAATATATTTTGCTAAAGAAATAGGTGTTCTGAGCGTTATAATATCTTCATACTTGGACTCAGTTAATTTTAATGTGACTTCTTGCTAGAATACAGAAGAACTAATCTCAGATTTATTTGAAGTTTTCATTTCTAAACTCATGTATTCAGTAGATTTGGTCATTTCTAAAATGTAAACGATCCCTTGAAAATTAGTACATCGATAGAACACTGTGTCTGATTTCTAAAGAGTAGTTATTTTCAAGTGCAGCAATCTCAAATAATTTGTTATTTTCAAAGTATAAGTAATAGAGAAGTACTTGAATATATAGAAGTAATTTCTAATATTAAATAACCTTGGATTTCTATTGCCAAATAAGCCCTCAGTGGAACCTAGTCACCATTAGAATTTATACTCAACTACAGAGTTTAAACTGGACATTAGCTCATGGATTTAAAGAGAATTTATATTGCTAAATGCTGTAAAGAACGTCAAGTGTCATAATTTATTATCATGCATATGTCTTCGCCTTTGAGAACAGAGGAAATGAGCATAGTTTATAAACCCAGAACTCTATATTAAAAATCACTATAGCTTAATAATCTCAAACTTCTTGCCCAGAATGCCCTTTAAGATAAAGGAATGCACCATTGAGGAGTCAAGCCTAGCTAGTTGAATGTAAGCAGGAGATACTCATTCCCAAGTTCTCCATATAAAAGAAGGGCAGAAATTAAAAGCAAGAATTTTGTCATATCATGATGCTGCTTTAAGAAGATAATTGGGGAGATGATACCAATAGGTACCACTAAGAACGTGCCTAGCGTTTTTCCTGGGGTGTTAACATATCCTCATATTATTCTCTCATCTGTGATTGTGTACATGTTGAATTTATTTAAAGCCCCATGATTCTGGTTGCTTAGGTTAAATTACGGACTTTACTATCATAAGTATCATTTTTTCCTCCTTTCTCATGTCTAATTAATGAGTTACTGTTTCTGTATTTTAAACAGTAGTTATCAAATTGTAAAATCAAAATTTTTGACAGCTTTTATCTTTTGAGCTAAGTGCATCTCTTTCTAGAATGAGTCAGTGAACCTCCTTTTACAATTCCCTTAAGAGCAATTTATTACCCATCTGATTACAGAAAGTCATTTCAAATTCTGTAGTATAATTGACTATCTCAAGTTCATAAATCAAATGTAATCTTTTGTTATAGTAAAACTTCCATAGTGAAAAGTTAAGTTCTCAAATAACTAAATGTGCAGTCCTTCCTAAATTTACAGTAGTGACGATAAGCCCAACAAGCCCTCTCTGCAGTACCGCTGGGACTCCTCCACATGCACAGCCTTTGCAACTGTTAGAGGAGTTGAAATCCAGCTACCTCCAAAAAATAGCTTCCCTTGTTTTTGTCCGTCACACTGTGATGATTCTTTTTCGTGTGTGTTTAAATTCTTATTTCTATACGTTGGTACCCTGGTGAGATTAGGCAAGTAATCATAGTGAAGCCGATATTAAAACCAAATTATAACGCTTTTCTTAATGGGGGAACTCTAAGACTACTCACTCAGTCCATTGAGGGGATAGAAGAGATGGCTTATTCCCATCCAGTTTTGTTTACAAACGGTGTTGCTCAAATTTAGGTGACTGGCTACTAGGGAAATAAATGAATGTGGAATTGAGGATGGAACAAAGAATTCAATGCTTTACAATAAATGGACTGTATTTGAGAGTTCAAGAAAGGATTGGAGAAAATAACTGAGTATGTAAAAAATGGTAAGTTCCTGATTGTTCAGTTGAAGGCAAGTGGCTGGCTCGATGAAATGACGTAATTGATAGTTTTCATCTGTGACCGTGATATCTTAGTCTCTATCTCAGAATTGAGAAATGAGCAGAGTTTATGAGAAAGGATTTTCATTGCTGGTATCTTTTGTGTGTGCATGATGTGTAGTACACACAGCTCTCCTTATTGATCCTTCACAGGTGTATTATTTACTTTGCCTTCCAGGTGTCCGCAAATATGGTAAAGATTTTCAAGCTATTGCAGATGTAATTGGCAACAAGACTGTTGGCCAAGTGAAGAACTTCTTTGTAAACTACAGGCGTCGGTTTAACTTAGAGGAGGTATTGCAGGAGTGGGAAGCAGAACAAGGAACCCAGGCTTCTAATGGTGATGCTTCTGCTTTAGGGGAGGAGACAAAAAGTGCTTCTAATGTGCCATCAGGGAAGAGCACTGATGAAGAAGAGGAGGTGTGTTTGTGTATGGAATTTGAGCTCATATGAGTTGAGGAATCATTTTGTGTGGTGTTCTGTAAGGTTAATTTGTCAGAGGACTAGCTAAATGAGCATGAAAGGTTGACAATACACTTACTCAGTGGTGCCTCTCTCGTGACTCTTAAGTCCTAATGACATGCTAAGTTCTGATCCCAGAAGAATGGAGAGTGTATTGTTCTTTCATAGTCTTATTTTTATTTCCAGTGTTAAGCTGTTTACTAATAAAGATGCCTGTTTGGTAGCTTCGTTGCTTTTTCGGTTTTTGGTTTTTGTTTTGTTTTGTTTAAAATAAAAGAAGCTTGTGCTTCCAAAAAACACTGGTGTTACGTTTTTGTTTTGTTTTGATTTGTTTTGTTTTTCCTGTGACAGCCCAAACTATGTTGTATTAAGTTCATTAGGAACTATCATCTCATACATGTATTTTTGTTTCCTCACCTCTAGGCACAGACCCCACAGGCTCCTCGGACTCTGGGTCCATCACCTCCTGCCCCATCATCCACTCCAACACCAACAGCCCCCATTGCCACTCTGAACCAGCCTCCACCACTTCTTCGTCCAACACTGCCTGCTGCCCCTGCTCTTCACCGGCAGCCTCCTCCACTCCAGCAGCAGGCTCGGTTCATCCAGCCCCGGCCAACTTTAAATCAGCCTCCACCACCTCTCATTCGCCCTGCTAATTCTATGCCACCCCGTCTAAACCCAAGACCAGTGTTGTCCACGGTCGGTGGTCAACAGCCACCGTCACTTATCGGAATTCAGACAGATTCACAGTCCTCACTGCACTAGAGTTAAATTGGACAGAGCTACAGTAACTTTTCACCCTACCGTTATACCAGTGCTCATCAGACTGATGCAAAAGAGGACAGAATAATCCTTCCTAGATACTGAGGCTGCGAACTAGTTCTGTGGCAGTGGGCTAGCATAAGTGGATGTCTAAGAAATTTTTTAGTTCATGCAACTGAACTAAATGTTATACGATAAAAAGCCTACGGTTAGCCTCCTTTGTAGAGTATACGTTCAGTGACATGATCTCATTAAAAGGAAAAAAAGATTAAGTATTCTATATACCAAGGTTTTCTTGTTTTATTTTTACTGTATTTATTTTATTGAGATTCTTTATATTTCTGCCTCTTCATAGTCAAGGCTCTTAGTACAGGAATATTGACTTAGGAATTGTGAAAACTCCTTAAGTTTCTTAAGGATGTTTGACTTTTTTCTTTCTTCCTTAATTTAATTTTTAACAACATTTTCCTATGTTAGGAGTGCAAGAATAAATAGCCTGCATTTCAGATTTTGACATATGTTCATTTAATGCATATTTAAGAAACTATAGTGCATATCCCTTTTTTCAAAAAATCTTGCTTTTTTTTCCAAAGGAATTTTAATATATTCCTTTAAAAGAAAGCAATTTAATCAATTGCAAAGCAATTATATGAAACCACAAAGAATGTACTGAACCTACTAACCCTTTAACATACACTTCAGGGTCCTAGTACAAAGTCCTTGCTTAAAGGTCATTGACCCATCATCTATCAGTAATAAGAGGATCGGAATAATAATTGTACGTACAAATGAGGACTTAATTTGTTGAAGTACGGTGTCTTTAAGTTCCTTGAAGATGGAGTTAATTTTGACTTTTTTTTTTTTTTTTTTTTTTAATGTTTCTAAATGCTATCTGCTTTTAACTAGTTGCCTATATTCGGGGACGTTAGAAGAGAATTATATTTTGTCAGTAACGTGGAGATAGTGGTTATGGAAGCATTTATTTACAGTACCCTTTTTGTGTTTAGGTTCTGACTTAAAATTGCCCTCATACTTATTAATATGGTCTGCATTTAATATAAAGGATGTTTTCTTGATAAATCTCTATTGTACTATTTGGATACATTTGTGTATTCCTTGCAGCCGACCTGTGCTTGTGGGTTTGGTTTAGGGTTAAATCATCAACATTATTTCATAAAATAAATTTAAGAATTTGTTCTGTGTCATCTAAAGATGTATCAGTATATTGTCACAATTGTGCTGTTAACTTAAAATGCTGAGACCCCTTTTTATAAAGAAGCAAAAACATTTCAAGTCTTAATTGAACTCATAAATCATTAAGTACCTACAAAGAATATTTTGCAAGTAATAGTATTTCAACAATGTGTTACTAATATTTTTGATACAGTGATTTCATATTGGAATCATGACTTGTGCAAAGGGACAGATCACTTAGATTACTATCCTAGTGAAACATAAGGCTAAATGTTTGCACATTTACATTCTCATATTTAAAACTACTTGACAACATCTAAGGCCCTAATTTATGTTTTGAGAAGTCATATATTCCCAATATTGGAAAAATAATCCTTACCATTGGCTCTAAAGCCTTAAAAGAGCTGTAGATTTAAATTCCTTGTTTAGTTTCAATTTTGAAGTTTTAGATCACTCTTCTTCAGAAGGACCTTAAGTTCTGGCACAAACTTTTTCCAGGGTGTGTCTTTTCTTTCTCATTGGATCATCTTAAATAGTTCCTGCCCCTGGATTGTAACTAGATAAAAATCCTAGATTTAAAATCCTTAATATTCAAGAATTTATACTTATTTTTACTTTAAAAGCCACGAGGGGAGGGGGGGCAGTTATATATCTTAAAAGAAAATATCTAAAGCATTTTTCTAAAGATTGTCTTGCATATGTGCATATTATACAGCTCTTATTGTCTTGTCTCTCGTCAGTAGACCTTCAGTATACAGTGTGTGGGACATGTCAGTCACGTTGGTCAGCACCAGCATCTGTCCGGCTGTTAAGTATATTATGATTCATTTAAAAATCTGTTCTACCCCACCCGTGGGCCAAGATGCTGTATCTGAGGGATGTGCTGTGATTTTATTTACGTACACTAGAGCACACAGTAGAAAAATCTGAGCTTCATTAGTAATATGACACATGTATATAGTGAGATGTCTTATTGTGTGCTTTGCATATTTTGTAAATATTTTGCACGCCATTAATTTTCTTTTTTGTTTAAGCAGTGTTTGGCCTGGAAGAGTGATATGCTTGCTGCTTAATCAAAGGATTAAAGAGTTAAAGGTGTCTATGTCTTCTATTTTTATATAATTTCATGCTGTATGAGGAATTTAGGACCTCTTCACTGTGAAATTCTATTGATTTTTATAAAAAAGCAAAATCTAGAAATATTTTAATGACCATTTCATAATGTCAAGGTTATCATTTTTGAAAAATCTACACCCAAGTATTTTTTTTCATTACATAACTAAAAATAAATCACACTATTGATATGCCTGGTAATATTAATGAAAAAATATTTTTTATATATTCTTTAATTCCAGTGTAATATGGATGGAGGTAAAGGTAAGTTTTGGTCATAACTTTTCCTTAATAATTTTACAATTAAGTGAGTAAAGATGTAGAATAAAGATGAAAGAATATAAAATTCTGTATTAATATAGGCCAGCATTCTTTTCAGGAATAAATGTAGGGAATAAGCAAAAAGTAACAGTCATGATTTAAAAAAAAAAAATAATATTGCAAGTTTTTTGTTGAAGTACCAAGTTTAGTTGGTAAATATGTTATAGTATTTTAATGTTTCTTCCTGCTATCCAAGGAATATTACTCAGACATGTTAATAATGGCTGCTCACTTAACACTAGAGTATCAAGGTCTCCTCAAAGCTACTAATAATCCAACTTAGAACTCAGAGCAAGATCTATGTTTCTCTTTGTGTTTCTCCAAAATGATGAATACATCTGGACTAGGAAACATAAGAAAAAGAAATTAACGTCTGTTAGTTTTTTAACTTAGGCATTCATTATAGATATCCATAAGAAGATAACCCAATAAGTAAATGCAGAAAGAATCCAATAATCAAGTCTGAGAAACCACGTGATATAAAACGTAAGAAGCGACCTCATTTTCTCGCAGCATTACTGGGAGTACATAACTGCCTTCTCCTAGGACAAAATAGGTCACCCCTCCTAACTTCAATCCGTATCATAACTTTACCTCAGTGAAGGAATGTTCTGCAGCAATAAATTTTAGTAGCAATGGAGTTGGGAAGTAAATTACTGAATTGCTCCTGGATGTGTGTTTGTATCAAAAGGCCATGTGGCTTTATTTGCCCTTCCTTTACTTGCAAAAGTCTGGCACACCTAAGGGAGAATGATGAAGACCAGGAATTAGTGTTGGGTTGAGATGTTTTCCAGATTTAAAGTAGACCATTGTTTACTGATAAAGGGAATGGGTGTTTACAATGTGGTTAATTGAAACTTGAGAATCCTAAAGTTGGAATTTGGGTGAGCAGAGTCTCTAAGGAAAAGATGCTGGGAATGCGAACTGGAGAGATCTAGGAGCAGTCTTCACAATATAAATGGCAGAAAGGCTAACCTCCCAGGATGCTTTATATAATGTCTTTTTTCTCTGTTATATGGTCTAATCTTATTTAAATATATGGGGTGCAGTTACCAAAACTAAGGAGGTCCTGAATTAACACCACAACAAAAGTTACTTCTTGAAGTATCTACTTAGCTTACTGCCCAGAACAGCTTTCATGATTGGCAGGATTTGGCTTCAAGAGGCCTCTACTCCCGAGACCATTTTTTTTCACATGCTGTAGCTTTTCCAAGAGTTTTAAAACAATCGATCGTTGAAGGGCTTGTTGCTTGACTTACATTAAAAAAAAAAAAAAAAAAAAAATCCTCCCTCTACTGTGATGACTCTTTTCCAACTCTATTGAACAAGTTACTTCAGCTCTACAATCCTCAGTTTATTTTTCTTCCCTTCCAAAATCTTACTGAACTGACAGGAAATAACAAAAATCAAAATAACACTTAGCAGTGCTAGAAAGCCAGGGGAGGTACGACCAGCAGATGGAGACAGATTATGACAAAACCTCATAGAATTAAGGAACTTCCCAACTCCATGAAGGCAAAAGTACAGGAAAACATTCTCAGAAGTATCCCATAATAACCTCAGATTAGAGGCACAGATATGGAACAGCCCCCAAAGATTTCCTTCCTGGTATTCATGCCCTTGTGTGTGGGTTGGATGTAGTGACTTGCTTCTGACCAATAAGAAATGGCAAAGGTGATGATGTCACTTCTATGGTTAGACTAAAAGATTGTGATTTATGTCTTGTTAACAGATGATTGCATTCTCTGGTTGCATTGCCTCCTATGAGAGACTCTGAAGCAGAGAATTCAGCCAAGCTGTGCCCTAATTTCTTACAACAGAAACTGAATTCGTGTTGTTTGGAGCTGCTAGGTTTGGGGGCAATACTTGTTATGCAGCAATAGAAAACTAATGAAATAGATGACTGTCTCCCATCTTAACAAAAGAAAATTGGAATGACTAATGTCAAAGATTTCAAAGCAAAGAATATTATCAAGGATGGTCATTTAATAATGAAAAGGTGCCCATTCATCAGAGGATCCCTCTTAGAGCTGCAAGAAGAAATAAGCAAATCCTCATTAAAGTCCATGATTTCAATAACCATCTCTCATAAATTGACAACATGAAAACCAAAAATGAGTAAGAATATAGAAGACTTGAACAACACTATCAACATCTTTACCTTTAATTGAAATTCATAGGTCATTCTACCCAGCAACAGAATAAACATGAAATATTTCCAAGATAGACCATGCTCTGTGCCATGAACAAGTGTTAATAAGTGGACAAGGATTCAGATCATCCAGAGAATGTCCTCTAAGTACAATGGAATTATAAATAAGCAACAGAGGGGGCCTGGGTGGCTCAGTCCATTAAGCCTCTGACTCGGTTTCAGTTCAGGTCATGATCTCATGGTTTATGAGTTCAAGCCCCTCATCAGGCTCTGCGCTGACAGTGTGGAGCCTGCTTGGGATTCTCCCTCTCCATCTCTCTCTGCCCTTACCTCACTCACACTCTGTCTCTCTTTCTCAAAATAAATAAGTAAACTTTTAAAAACATTCTTTAAAAAAGCAACAAATCTCTGAAATTCCCAGATGTCTGGAAATTAAACACATTTCTAAATATGCTACGGGTCAAAAAATAAACTACAAGAGAAATTAGAAAATATCTTGAACCGAAAATAAGTAAAAACATAGTATCTAAAAATCTTTTGGATGCAACAAAGCTGTGCCTAGGAGAAAATTTATATCTTTAAGTATTTATTTTACATAGGAAGAAAGAATAAGTCATCTAAGCTTTCTTCTACCTTGAAAGCTCGGGGGAAAAAGCAGTAAACTCAACTGAAATAGAAAAGAGTAAATAGATGGTTGAAATAAATGAAATAATAATAGAGAAAAATCTCTGAAACCAGTAGTTCTCAAAAAGATCAACAAAATACATTAGATCAAGAATAAAAAGTGCACAAATTACCAAAATCTAAACTGGAAGAGGGGTCATCCTTGTATAACCTACAGAAACTAAAAGAACTAGTAAAGGGATATTATGACCACTTTATGCCAACAAATTTGGAAAGGTTAATGAAATGGACACATTCTTACCAGAACTGTCTCAGAAGATAAAGAAAATCTGAATTAAGTAAAGAAACTGAATTTGTAACTTAAAAATCTTCACACATAGAGAAGTCTTGTCCCAGATGGCTTTACTGATGAATTCTATAAAATCCTTAAAGACATAATATCAAACCCACACAAACTCAGAAAATACAGGGCTCATTCTATAAGAGCATTATGATTCTGATTCAAAGCCAAATGAAGATAAGAAAACTTCAGACTAATATCTCTAATGAACAGAGATGCAAAAATCCTTAGGAAAATATTAAATAAAATCACCAGTATCCTAAAAGAATTGCATGACATAACCCATTCCTGTGTATCCCAGGAATGCAAATCTCGTTTAACAGTCAGAAATCAATTAATGTAACGGGGTTTTCAACCTCAGTACTATTGACATTTGGGGCTAGATAATTCTTTGTTATGCACTGTAGGATGTATAGCAGAATCCTCAGCCTCTATCCAGCAGGTGTCGGTAGCACCAGCCCCCTCCACAGCTCGACAATCATAAATGTCTCCAGCCATTACCCAATGTCCCCCAGAGAGCAAAATCACCCTCTGCTGAGAATCACTGTAGTATATCATACTAATAAAGGGAAAAAAAACCATTGGATCATGTCAGTAGACACAAAAAGACATTTGACAAAACCCTACACCCATTCATGATAAGAACTTTCAGAAAACTAGTAATACAAGAGAACTTCCTCAACCTGATAAAGAGCACCCATCCACAAGAAGCCTATAGGTAACATCACACTTAACTGAAGGCTTTTCCTTGGATTGAAACCAAGGGAAGGATGTCTGTTCTCACCACTTCTACTCAACATTTTACTGGAGCTTCTAGCAATGCAAAAAGGTGAGAAAAATAAAGGCATACGGATTGGAAGAACAAAAATTTATTTTAAAAAATTGTCTATTTGTGGACGATGGCATGTAAAAAATAAATCTCCAAAAACCTACTAGAATAATAAATGAGTTTAAGAAGGTCATGGGATACAAGTTTGATATAAAATCAATTACATATATATTAGCAATGAATTATCTAAAAATAGAATTAAGAAAGCAACTTTGTTGACAATAGTATCAAAAAGTAAAATAGGAATAAATTTAATAAAGACGTGAAGACCTATTCATTGAAATCTATAAAATATTGCTGAGGCAAATTAAAGAAGACCTAAATAAATTGAGGGATACACCATGTTTATGGATTGGAAGTCTTAATATTGTTAAGATAGTAATTCTCCTCAAATTCATAGATTCAACCCAATCTCTATTGAAATCTTAGCAGGTTTGTTTTGTACAAATTGTCAGATTATTTCCAAAATTTACATGGTGATGTAAAGGCTCTAGACCAGGGGTCAGCAAACTTTTTCTATAAATGGCCAGACAGTAACTATTTTAGGCTTTGCAGTCCACACCTGTTGCATGCAACTACTCATCTCTACCCATGTAGTTCAAAACCAGCTATAGGAAATATATAAATCAGGGGTGCCTGGGTGGCTCAGTTGGTTAAGCATCTGACTTTGGCTCAGGTCATGATCTTGTGGTCTGTGGGTTCAAGCCCCATGTCAGGCTCTGTGCTGACAGCTCAGAGCCTGGAGCTTGCTTCGGATTCTGTGTTCCCGCCTCTCTCTGACCCTTCCCAGCTCAAGTTCTGTCTCTCTCTTAAAAATAAAAAAAATAAATAAATAAGAAAAAATTTTTAAAGAAAATATATAGATCAACAGACATGGCTATTTATCAACAAAACTTTATTTATACAAACAAATGCCAACCTGAAACTTAGATTAACCAAAACAATTTTGAAAAAGAAGAACAAAACTGGGGACTTACACTAACTGATTACTTGTTATAAAGCTGCAGTAATAGAGACACTGTGATATTGGTGTAAAGATGGACATATAGATCAATGGAACAGAATAGAGTCCAGAAGTACACTCACGCATATATGGTTAATTGATTTTCAGTGATGGTGCCAGAGTAATTCAATGGCCCCCAAAACAAAAAACCTTGATCCTTACTTCACACTGTGAACAAAAAAATTAACTTGAAATGGATCATAGGCCTAGATGTAAGAACTGAAACTATAAACTCCTGGAATAAAATACATTATCAAAAGAATGATCCATAAAAGAAAAAATTAATGATAAATTGGATTTCTTCAAAATTTAATAACATCTTTTCAAAAAGATACAACTAAGAGAATAAAAAGGCAGGGAGAAAATATTTATAAAACATGTATCTGATAAAAGATTTGTATCCAGAACGTATAATGAACTCTTAAGAACCCAATAAGAACTCTTACAACAATAAGAAGACAAGAACAACAAAAATCAATTCAAATGGGTGGAAAATTTGGATAGACATTTGGATAGAGAAGTTATGCAAATAACAAATGAGTCCATGGAAAGATGTCACACCATTAGTCATAAAGGAAATGCAAAGTAAAGCCACAATAAGGTACCTAGAATACCCACTAGAATGGCTAATATTAAAAAGATTGACAATATGTACTAACCATTGCCAGGTTTGCAGAGAAGCCGAAAATTTCTCATATGGCTGGTAGAAATGCAGTATGATGCGGTGATACAACCCCTTTGGAAAGCTGGCAATTTCTAACAGATTAAAGGTACACATACAGGGGCACATGGGTGGCTCAGTCGGTTAAGCATCCGACTTCGGCTCAGGTCATGATCTCACTGTTCGTGGGTTCAAGCCCTGCGTTGGGCTCTGTGCTGACAGCTCAGAGCCTGGAGCCTGCTTCAGATTCTGTGTCCCCCTCTCTCACTGTTCCTCCCCCACTCGTGCTCTGTCTCTCACTCTCTCAAAAATAAACATTAAAAAAAATTAAAAGAGAAATAAATAAAGGTATACATACAATACAACCCAGTAATTTTACTCCTCAGTATCTACCTAAAGAGAAATGAAAATGTATGTGCATACAAAAACTTGTGCTTAAATGTTCATGGCAGCGCTATTCATATCCCAATACCGAACATAATCCAAATGCCCATCAGATGGTGAAGAGATAAAGAAAATGTGGTGTATCCATACAATGGCATACTAAACAGCAACGAAAAGGGAGAAACTATTGGTACATGCAACAAACTAGATGAATCTCAAAACCATTATGCCAGTTGACACAAAATACTGTGTAGTTATTTAAATAAATTTTCCAGAAACTGCAAAATTATAGAAACAGAAAGCAGATCCCCTCTTGCCTGAGTCCAGGGCTGGGAGTAGGGATGGAACGCAAAAGGACACATAGGGTGATGGGTTGGTTCTAAAATTTTATGGTTGCATAACTGTATGCATTTACTAAAATTCATTGATTGGGTGGATTTTGTGGTATTGAAAGTATGACAGTAAATTTGTTTAAAAAGGGGGGGAAATGTAACCAAAGTGTGTGCAGTGGATGCAGCAGCCCCAGAATGGTGTATCGTAATGAGAGGCCCTTATTGTGACTGCTGAGGATCATATGGAACTTCTCAGGATAGAGAGGCAAGGTCATGGACTACAGAGGTGTTGTAAGAGTCAAAGGCATTTGAAATTTGTCAGTTTTCCCCATGTTAAACCCTTTCTGAGCATATGCCTTTCCTTCTTAATGCTTCTGTCCTGTTTGTAAAACAGAGGATGTGGATAACCAGGGTTACAAGAGCATTGTTTAAAATCTCTCCATATAGAGTAGGCGCCATTCTCCAAAAAAAAAAAAAAAAAAAAAAAAAAAAAGAGAGAGAGAAATATCAAATAATGAATGGTCTTCCTTGTTACCAACCTACTACAAGGTCTAACAAAACCAGATTGTGCCAATCAAACCCACAATCTTACTTCATGGTTCCTAAGGCTAAATAATAACCTTAATACACACACACACACACACACACACACACACACACACACACACATATATTTAATACTTTACAGTGACTATGCAGAGTTAACATGTTAAAATGTTTTTCCAAGCACTGATGGGAATTGCATGTGTGAATCTTATTAAAGGAACTGTCAAAATGGACCGAATCTACATTTGGCCAAGCAAACAGTGAAGACAGCAGGCCTAATTTTAAAACAATAAAAATCTAATTGTTGCAACAAAAGAGCTGACAATCACACAATCAAACCACGAACAGAGAAGGGGAGGGAGGAATGTGTATATTCAGAGAGTGATCCTCTGGAACAAATACAGACTATATGGAGATCTATATCCCACCGAAACCTGCATACTAATTTATAGCAGCTTTATTCATAACTGCCAATTAATTCTACTTCATAATGGGAAACAACCAAGATGATCTTCATTAGGTGAATGGATAAGTAAATTCTGGTACTACCAGATAATGGATATACCTCTGGAAAAACAGTATCTGGAAAACAAGTCTTTTGTTTTGTTTTTTTAAATTATATCCATCCTGGGAGAAGCTCCCTGTTCCCAGCACTTCCTGCCTCTCTTGTGGTGTTTGCTGGGCTCACTGAGGTAAAGGTTATTTGATGAAAGCAAAGGGACAACATATCACTGGGTCAAGAATTTAAATTCAGAAAACCCACAGATATTCATTCATTTATTGCCTCGATGCAGGACCTACTTAGCGAGCAAGTGAGCGTTCTATGTGCTCAGCACCCTGAGGTTTTGCTTTTTGCCTGAGAGTGGTTTGCTGCTATATCACACTTTCCGCGTGTGGTTCCATTATGGGCAAAGAATTTCCATTGTAACTTACAATGGAAGTTAAAGATGCAATCTAGGTCTCAAGAAGAATTTTTTTCCTTTTTTCTCATCTCACTGATCTCTAGGTGTTGGAAGGTATGACCTTTTACTCTGCTCTAACTGCTTGTATTGACCAGTCTTGTCACACAAGGGCAGCTTGAGGAAGGTAATACATCCATCTATTGTTCCAGTAGGTGGCGTCCTCCCCTCTCCATCAACACAATCTTTCCATTGACAACCAGGGCTACAATCACCTACCCTATTAATTTATCCAGCAAATTAAACAGCTGAAAGCCATGTCTTTCTGAAGTTTGGGGGTAAATTTAAAGTGTTTATATGAGATAGATAAAAAGTTTAGCTCTTTTATTCGGTGTAAAAAGTTGGTATATACCAATCTTGCCCTTATTTTTATTAGATGGATTTAGTTTGAAGACTGGATTCTGTTTGTAACATTGCAAATATTTTCAGAACATAAAATTGCTAACATTCATCTCCTTCTTAAAGTTGTTCTGTTTGAATTTACATGCAGTGTAGTGGTTATGAGCCCTAGAACGAGACTTCCAAAGTTAAAATCCCACCTTTCCCAAACTAAGAATTTTGCAATTGAGCAAATTATTCAAAACATGCGTTTTCTTATCTATAAAATAGGGCTGATGATTAAATGGGTTGATATCAACAAAGCACTGAGCACAGTACCTGGTGTATAATAAGACAATAAATGTTAGCTATAACCTGCAAGTATTTAATATTGGTTTTCTATGTACATTTACATTCTGTCCTTCTCCTCCATCTTCAAGATCCTTGAAGAAAGGGATCATATCTCTTCCATCAGACTGGTCTATTCCCAGGGTCTGTCTTCTCTATTCTCCCAGACACCCTGCCCAGGATTCTGTGATCAACATGGGGAGCTGGGAACATGACCTTTAGTTCTGACTAACAGTAACACCTATTGAAAATTCCTCTCTCTCAACTTCCTAGCCCTGAAGTCATGCAGCCCCCACTCCCCACAACTAAAGATTCTCTATCTGTCCCAGCATCTGATTTCATTGTATTTAAAACTCAGATATGATTCTAGGGACAAATTGCCTGCTTTATTCAGTTGATAGGGAAGAAGAGGGGGGAGAAACCATGGAATCATAGTCAATGACAGTACAAGGAGCCCAGTGCACACCTGCAAATGTTTCTAGCCAGTGAAAGGAGATATACCCTTACAAAACATATCAACAATGACTTGTAGATGCTGGTCAGGGTATGGGGGGGGGTGGTGGGTAATGAGTCAGGAAGTAGGCAACGATAAGAGAAGATGTATAAGGGAACAGGGAGAGACAGTAAGGTTCATGGAGTGCCTACTCTGTGTCAGGAATATAGGAATGCTATCTCATTTATTTCACACAGGATTGTGAGGTGGGTCTAGAGTCCCAAAGCAATGCCCACTGGAGTGGTTAATCTGGCTCACCAACCCAAAAGTTGGAATCTGGATTTCTGGCTCTTGTTGAAAAATGGAGACCACAGGAGGACAGGATGGCATGGAACCTGAGCCTGAGCCGGAGCCTGGCTGCTCCTCCAGATCCCACACAAGCTCTGTAGTGTACCAGTGTCCCTCCCCCTCCTCCATGACTGGAGGCCTTGGGCCTCCTTCCTGTCTCTTTCTGCCTGGCTCCCATGCATCTCTGGGTTGTGCATTTTACTAATTTTCCCCTTTTACTGATGAGTAATCAAAGCTCAGGGCAATCAAGTACTTGCCCACGGTTGCCTAACTGAAAGTGAGGAAGCTAGAATTGGACTTCTGATCTATTTCATTCCAAAATCTCGCTCTTCATGCTCCATCAACCTCCACAGAGATTTATATAGCCTACAAATACCATTCAGAACATACGCTCCTGGAGAGAAGTATTCTAAGAAAGAGGCCTGTATCTAGGAGTCAGGAGAGCTGGATTTAAGTTGTAACTACAGCCCTTGCTGAGTGTCCACCTTCGGGCACCTCACTTCAGGTCACTTCTCTGGACCTCAGCTCATAGGTAAAATGAGGAGGAACAGGCCTACTTCACAAGGTTGTTTTGAAGATCCAAAGAGATGTCTGGGGAGCCCTTGGTCCAAGGTCAACCTCAACGATTCTAAAGGATTGCTAGACACGCAGCAAGGAGGAGGGCGGACAAATTTGTGCTACTGCTGAGGAAGATGGGGAAGGACTGGTTCCAACCAGACCTGAGACCTTGAGCTAAGGGAGTCAAAGCAGGAAAGGACTGGCTCAGCTTGGTTGTCCCAGGTTGAAGGGTAAGATGGTACAGTTCAAAGGCACTTGAGGAAAATCTGAGATGCTTTTTATTTGTAGGTACTTGTGATTCCAGTGTGGTTAGGTTAGATTTCTAACTGCTCAGTAATTCTCCGCGTCCTACCCGACACCTTCCTGCGCGTCCGCCCTTCCCCTGGGGCCTGCGCCCCTCTCCAGGACTGCTCCGGGCCCCGCCCCAGGCCCCGCCCTTCCCGGGTCCCGGGCCCGCCCTCCTTCCTCCCCCGGTCTGGCTCAGCGAGCAGGGCTGGGGGGCTGAGAGCCTGGCCCCCGCCTCGTCGCCGGTCGCTGCCTGGAGTAGCCGCGAGCCTGCGGACCAGCGCCGGCTGAGCACCCCCGCGCCGAGCCACACGTGAGTCCCGGCAGGTCGCCTCCGGGGCGGTGGCCGCGCCGCGGTGATAAGCCCCGAGGCTGTAGAGCTGGAGTGAGGGGACCGAGGAGCGTTCTTCGGCTCGTCCCGTTTGCTTTGAAACCGAAAGCGCCACAGCGGCACGGGCCCCGCAACCACCTCCTGGCGCCTGGCGCTCGGCTGTGGGGGTCCCGGGCCTGGCCGCCCGCCGCGCTCGCGTCTAGCGCGTCCCGGACTAGCGCCGGGCGGCCGCGGGGTGGGGGTTAGGGGACCGGGGGAGCCCGCTGGGTTGGTGGCCGCTGCTGCGGGCGAGGGGGTGCAGTTGGGTGTTGAGGGTCAGAGCCAGGCTCCGCGGCTCCGAGCGGGTTTTCTTTGCAGCAGAAGGGTGTGTCGTGGACGGAGACCGGGGGTCTGGACTGGGGAGCTGCTGTAGAGCACGGCTGTGGCCTGGAGGGACCAGGTTCAGGTTGAGGGGTGATTTCCAGGCGTGCCCTGCACGCACGCACTGCAAACCCGAGGCTCTCCGTTCGCACCCTTCAGCGCCCCCTCCACTTCTGCAGGACTTCTCCAACCGGAGCCCTCTGGAATGAAACTTTAATATTGGAATGAATGGAAACCTCCACGAACTGTTCGATTGAGCGTGCTCATTTAGAAACACCACACAGCACACAACACAGCACACACACACACACACACACACACACACACACACACACACACACACCCAAAGCTGAGCTCGGAGGGGTCTTGGAAGATACCAAGGTTCAGGGAGGTGAGTTGCCCTGGGACACCCAGAGGATTGGTGGAATCTGGGTTTCCCGGAACAGATCGCTTCCCCCTTGCCGCTGCTCTGCAGGGTTTTGGCAGTTCTGAAGATTTTCTGTGAATACCGGGGCCTCACTCTTGTCGCTGACTCCACTGGGCTGCTCTGCCCGCTGCCGACTTTCTCGGCTGGTTCTGCCCCCTCCTGCAGAGTTTCCATATTTGGCTATTTCAGATTTACTTTCTCGAACTCAGTTATCGCCCCGTGGCTGGCAGGGCCGCTCTAGGCCAGCGGTGAGGTTGGGAAAAGGCTGCCCCTGCAGCCCCACCCTCCACAGCCCTGGGCCGTGACCCGTGTCCCTGAGGACAGGCATCTAGTAACCAATTTAATTCAGTAAATATTTATTGGGCACAGGTGCTGTGTGACTAAGGCCAGTGGAATATGGTTTCTTCCTCTAGAGACGTTCACGGTTTAAAAGGGCTCTGGAAGACAAAATGCAAAGAAATGGAGGTGCTTCTGGGAATAGAACAGTTACGTGTGTGAGAGAGAATTTTAGGCCGGGAAAGGCTGGGTAGGGCCTCTCAAACCCAGGGTGCTGCTGCTGGCTGTCTGCCCTTGTCACATGGCCGGTGAAAGGGAGTTAGTGCAGTTGATGGTCGGGTGAAAACTATTTGACCACTCCTCCCTGTGGTCTACTCTGATTTGCATAGTAAGGTCACTGCTGCAGGAAAGCTGGTTGTGAGATGGAAGCAGAAAATATCTAGCCCCTGTCGAGGCTTTCTTGTTTTCGTTACCATTCTGTTTTGAACTGTGTGGGATGGGTAGGCCCTCAGATCCTGGACACAGGCAGGAGAAAGTCACCTGTGTGAGCCCAGCTCTGGATGACCTGCGGGAGGGGCAATGATGGAGGAGGTGACTTTCTCAGGTCCTCTGAGCTGAGGTCCGTGGCCATGAGGGTAGGATGGGCAGCGTTTCCATCTGTCAGCAAGCATCACCTGAGCACCCATTGGCTATGGGTGGCAGGGCAGTGGAAAGAGTACGGAAAGGAGAGGGAGGCCCCGTCCACTGGAAGTACTAAGTCTGTAACTGGGATATTTCATTGGGGGCGATCTGCAGAGCGAGGGAGCTGGATGCCTCTGAGTCAGCCCCGCTAGGCTCGTCAGCCTTTAGACAATCAGACCTTCTGTGATTATCTCAGCTTCTCAGCAGAGGACCCTGAAGAAAAAATAATTCCATGTTTGTAAAGCTCTTTCCTTTTCAAAGCGTCTTCTCTTTACTGTTCTCATTTTGTTCTCCCTGATATTCTAGTGAGTCAGGCCAATGCAGGATTATTCTCCTCGTCTCCCGGATGGTGAGGGTGAAGTCCTGAGTGTAATAACCCTTTAGGTTCCACTGCTGGGCCGGGCCTGGGTCCCTAAGGTGCCTGGTTCCTCTGCTCCAGGCCCCCACCCTGGTTTCTCAGACAACTAAATCTACCCACCTCCTCCTCAGTCTGGACTCTGGTAACACATGTCTGGTGTGCTCCCAACCACACAGAGCAGAGTCCCCTGGAGGCTCTGCCTGGGGCGCCACATGGACAGACATCTGCTCTGTTAGCTCTACCCCAACTCAGTGAACTCGGGGCAAGACCTGTGTCTATTCTGGTTTGGGTCCTGGAATCTGACAGAGTAGGCCTAAACAAATGTCTGTGTCGAATTCATTTGAGATGTGTCTCCCTTGGGACTGATGGCTGGGGAACATGTGCTTGGTGGGGCTCTGGACAGAGAGGCTGAGCTGTCAGCAGGGCTTGCTTAGACCCCAGGAATCAGAACAGCCCTGTGCAGTTTGAAAATAGCCTTTCTGACCTGATTAACTTCTTATGGCCTCCCTGAGAGAAGGGAAAGGGAGGTTGCTGTTCCTTCCACTTCCCTGGTTGCAAGCTAGGGCACAGAAGTGACCGGAAAGATCTCACAGAATGTAGGGACCAGCCAGGACCCCAGCCCAAGTCTTCTGACTCTAATTCCTGTGCTCTTCTCCTGGTATTTTGGCTAGAGGAAGCCAGAATTCTGGGCAGGAGGAGCGTGAGGGAACCAGAAAGGCATTCATCAAAATCCACCTGACACCTTTGTCACTGATTGGGGGTCTTTAAGGGCTAATAGACCAAGGGAAGGGGGGAGCTGTGGCAGACCCAGTCTCTGAAGAGCTTTTTCTGTGCAGATGGTGGATTTTACTGGGACTACTCTGGGGCAGGAGTCATCACCCCAGCAGAGCGAGGTGGGCATCTGTGTGTGTGCTGAGGGTAGAGGGCACCAGGGCCCTCTGCTGAGGCCAGGGTTGGGCCCCACTGAGCTTGTTGCTTTGCCCAGAGGAAAGCTTTATTTGGAGGGTCAGACAGTAGTTGACCCACATGGCCCCTGGCAGGCCCTGTCTTGTGGGGAAGTGGACTGGAGGACCAGAGAGGAAATAAAAGTGAAAATACTCACCAGTCCTGACAGAAAAATTCAAAGTCAGCTTGAAGCGGCAGTGGGGAGTATATTCTGCGTCATGTTATCTGGAGGCAGGTGGTGACACATGATTAGATGGTGCCGTGGCCAGAACTGGGTACCTCTGCAGGTACCTGCAGGGTCTGTGGTCCCCGTGTTGAATGACAGAGCCCAGGGAGCGCCCCTTCCGGAGTGTGTGAACAGGGAAGGGGGACCCATTCACTTTCAGCAGCTGCCCATGCCTCATTGCTGGACATGCGCTCCACCAGCTTCTCTCCTCTCCAGTCCAGAACATCCCTGGGATTTCCCCCATGGTCTGTTTCCTCTCAGGGAAGAGGTACTCTCCTGACCCATGGGAGGGAGAGCACCTTCTCCACCTATGCCCCTGATGCAGCCCTCTTCTCCCTCTGACAGGCTCCATCCATCATTCCCTTACCACTGACCTCATCCTCTGCCCCACTAGCTCAGCCTCTGTTAAACAGGAACAGCCCATGTTTCTGCAACCCCTCTTCTCTCCCTTTCACTGAAAAGCTTCTGGAAAGAGCAGCCAGCACTTGCACTTATGTATTCCTCACTCCACGCTGTGCACCTGCCCTGCCGCTCAGATTGCCCGAAGGTTTCTGGGGCCTGGTAATCCTCAGTCGCCAGCCTGCTCTGCAGCTGTTGCCCATCTCCTTGGAGGGTGCCCCATTGTCCCCACCGACGTTCCCTTCATTGACCTTGAGCTTCTCATCCTCCTCCCTCCCTGCAAGTGCCCATATGAGGACCAGGCTGTGTCCTCAGGCTGGGCCTCTAACCCCCATGCTCCTCTCCCTAGAGCCCCCCTGTCCTCCCATGGCTCAAACCAACACTCTTCAGGAAAGGCTCTGTCTCTCACCCAGCTCTGTTCCTGGCCAGTTTGATTTGTGACACACAGAATCTTCGCCGTGATGTTTCTGGAGCCCCTCAGACATGCATCCCAAGCCGTGCCTTCCTCTGAGTTCTCCCTCACCTGTGCAGACATCACTGTTCTCCCACAGTCACCTCTGGCCTGTCTCCCCTGGCCGGTTCTGGTCCGAAGGGCGGCACCCTGAGTTCACGTCCATTCGACACATCCATTCGACCTCTTTCCTGTATTACCTTGATTGTGCATTCACTCACTTTCCTGCCTTTCCGTTTCCTCTCCTGCACTGCTGCAGAGGGGCCGCCTAAATGCGTAGTGGAAATAGTGTGGACTTCAGAAGCTGCGTTCAAATCTGAATTTATGACTTGCTGGTTGTAGTTGCATGATCTGGGCAAGTTGCCCAACTTCCATGAGGCTCTGTTTCCAATGGTAAATAGAGATAGTAATGTCACCCACTTGGGGTTGCTGGAAGGATTAAATGAGCCAATATATACACAGAGCCTAGTGTCTGGCGGGTACTCAGTAAAGCTGTTTTTCTTCTATGTGTTTGATAGCAATAGGGAGTTGTGGGGTCTCTGGGGAGGTGGAAAATGTGTGTGGAGCCTAAAGGCATTCACATTAAATTAAAAACAGACAAACAAAAGAACTGCCAAGTTCCGAGGGAGCCCATCATTTAAACTAGCCTGTTGCTGACACTTGGCAATCTAGACCGAGCAGAGCTCAGCAGCCAGGTAGGTGGGCTGGGATGGGACTGGACATGGTGGGGATAAGCTGGGACAAGCCCTTGGCAGGCAGAAGGCAGAGAGGAGAGCAGGAGGCATAAGATAATGGAGGCCCAGGCCCAGGGAGAGCGTTTCAGGGGCAGGATTCCAGCCTTTAGAATAATGTGTGGGCACAGCAGCCACCATCTTGGAGGGATAGTTGTGCTGGTAATAAGGTGACACAGGGACCCGGCAGAAGAAATACAATGGATTTGGGAAGCAAAATACAGGCACTGGCTTGATCACCAGGAGCAGAGAAGTCCTTTAATGGGATCCAACTATGCAAGCAGAGCAAAATGTGGAGTGAGGTTGACTGGGTACAGAACTGCCAGCCAGAGCCTTTTCCACACTCCCTTACTAAGGCGGGTGGCTGGGAACAGCCAGGCTGTGTTCTGAGCCTTCCATTTGCATTTGTAGAGGGCCCTTGAGGCCAGAGGATGGAGGCAAGTGGGTGGAGTGAAGCTAAACAGTCATGAAAGTCCCTCTTCTGCCTTCATGACATTAAGATTCTGAGGAAGAGGCTGGGCAGATACCTACGCTACAACCTAGCAAATTTACCCTGCTTCCCTGGGTTAAAGACAAATAATTTAACATAAAGTGAAGGCCTAAGTGCTCAGTAGTTGCAGAATAAAAGAAGTGATTCACCAGTTGGGTGGGGTTATTCCAGGAAGCCCTCCTGAGGAGTGAGGAGAAGTGGGCCAGAGAGATGGGAGGGGATATTGGACCCTGGGCAAAGGCATTTGAAAGGGATAAAGGAAGGAGTGAATAGTTGCCTTTAATGGATGGGAAGTAGATTATTCTGGAGCCCCCATATTGAAGTGGTTTATTTGAAAAGCCAATAATTTGGATTGTTACTTCAACTGCTCAGTGACACTTCTGGCAGACCTTTCTGAGAAATGTCCAATGCCATAGATATTAGCCGTGGACAGACAGACACTACCTTCTTTCATTCTTTTCTTGGTATTAATTCCATATGTGTGACTTCACTTGATTCACTTCATTGATGCTGGATCATTGGAGCAAATGTGACTTCTCTAGCATCCATTTCTTCCACCTTACAATCATAGTGCTTGATTCTCTCAATGTCAGCTCTGCTTAGGGTGTGTTAAACAGCTGTAAGGCCTTTTACACCTGACTTCCCTGTTCCTAACTTTCTTCACATCATTTCTTCTGCCTAGAGTGCCTCCTGTATTAATCTACTAATTCATGCCCCCTGCCTTTGAAGGAAAACCCAAATTCATCTCTTGTTAAGAAGGCTTCCCCAAGACCATGCCCAGCTTCAATGATTTTCTCTGAGAGCTCACAGGATTCAGCGTATACTTATACAGATATGATTCATTACAATGAAAGGATCCAAAGCAAAATTGGCAAAGGGAAAAGGCACATGGGGCAAAGTCCAGAAGAAGCCAGGCACAAGCTGCAAGAGTCCTCTCCACCACTGACGTCACATAGGGTCATGTTATTCCTCCAGCATTGAATAGTGACAACATGTGAAATGTTGCTACCAGAGAAGCTCATTAGAGACTTGGTGCCCAGGGTTTCTATTGAGGACTGGTCATGTAGGCACCCTCTGCCTAACGTATACCAACATTCCAGACTTCCAGAAGAAAAACAGGTGCTTAGGAATAACCACATTGTTTGCAAAACAGTTTGGGGACAGTGAGCCACCCTAATTAGTTAGGAGAATTGGCCCCAAATCCACCTTCTAAGATGTTAACCAAGGGCCATCCTTGGAAACAGAACTTCCCAAGGATGGCAGTCTCAGGCCTGCTATGTTACCTCTTTTCTGCACAGCTTGCCTGCATAATTCCACCCGATAGTGCCTAGCTATGCTTATGCTGTAGAGAAAATCACTCTAGATAGGAGCCAGGAGACCTAGGATCCAGCCCAGCATGGCCACCTACTGCTGGGTGACCCTTTGAAGCTCTCACTCCATTTTCTTCTTTCCTGTGGAAGAGGGGAATTGTAATTCTTCTTTGTAGACCTCAAGGGTGAGGCCTACACCCTTGATAGTGGGTTATTCTATCTATCCCTCTTGGTTGAGCACCTACTGTGTGTCAGGCACTGAGTGAGCACTGTGGGAGTACAGAGGGAAGTGTGGTGTAGTGGCTTCGAGAGGAGACCAGTCTGATATTAAACCCAGCACTTACCAGCTGTGTTACCTTGAACACGTTATATAATCCTGATCGGTAGAATGTGAATAGGAAAATAAAACTGGTGCCCACACCTCAATGGGTTGCTGTGCACAGTGGAACAACCCATGTAAAGCTTCTAGCCACAGTATCTGTCACGTTGTAGGCCCCCAAAATGGCAGCTATTAATTCACTCAGGTAGTTGAGCGCTTGCTGTGTGCCAGCAACTTGAAAAATATGTAGCCCCAGGCCTGCTTTCTGTTTGCTGGTTCAGGTTAATAGTGAACAGATAATGACATACAAAAATGAATTGCAGTCATAGTAAATGCTATGAAGGAGAAGTACAGCATGGTAAATAGCATGCAATTTGGAAGAGGGGACCTAGCGTGGCTGAGGAGGCATGTGAAGGCCTGGCTGAATATGTGATGCTTAAGCTGGGCCTCAGTGAGTTTCGCTCAGAAAGAGGTTAGGGGAAGGGGAGGACAGGATGTTTCCAGTGGAGACAGCAGCTTGAGCAAAGGGAGACCGGCCTTAGGGGTGAACGCTGTAAAGAGGGCAGTTTTGCCACTTGTATGAAGAATGGCAAACAGGGGCACCTGGGTGGCTCAGTTGGTTAAGCATCTGACTCTTGATTTCAGCTCAGGTTATGAGTTCATATTTTGTGACTTCAAGCCCCGGGTTGGGCTCTGTGCTGACTGTTAGGAGCCTGCTGGGGATTTGCTGTCTCCCTCTCTCTCTGCCCCTTCCCTGCTCGCTCTCTCTCTCTCTCTCTCTCTCTCTCAAAATAAATAAATAAAAACTTAAAAAAAAAAAAGAATGGCAAAAAGACCAGGGAGAATGGAGAATAAAAGGTAGGGGAGGAGGGGGGCTTCCAGATGACCCTAGAGATTGGACAGGACCATTGCAGCATGCATTAGGGCTTTGGAACGTTAAGAGGAATGGGAGGCTGTGAAAAGATCGTGTGAGTGACACAGCTTGGTGTTTTCAGAAGCTCAGTCAGGCGGTGTGTGGAAAATGCTCTGGAGGAGTGAGTGGGTGAGGGAGACCAGTTGTAGGAGGCTGTGCTGTGGCCCAAGTGAGAGGGATGGTGGCTTGAATCAAGGTGTTGGTCGCGGGGGTGGAGAGAAGGAGGCGGAGTGTACCTGTCAGGTACACTCAGGGGGCCTCTGTGACTGATGGGATGTGGGGGAGGAGAGAGAAGGCATCGCCCGGATGATGCCAGTTATCTGGCAACAGCAGGAAGATAAAAGAGTTGGGTATTTACCAAGAGGTAGCTCTGGGGAGAGCAACTTAGGAGAGGGGAAATCGGTTCAGTTTGAGATGCTTTGGCTTTCGGAAGCATCGGAAGAAGGCACTCAGCATGCAGCCTTCATGTGGGTCTAGATGCAGAGGAGGTCTGGGCTGGAGAGAGAGAGAGAGTTGGGAGTTGTTAGTTCATACATTGTCTCTGTTCTTGGACAGTGTGGTTTCAGGGAAGCTAAAGGGAGAGTGTGTGTATTTGGGGAAGGGCATGGAGGGGGCAACAATGTCTGATGTTGCTTAGAAGCCAGGTAAGATGAAGTCTGAAAACGGACCATTGGCGTTAGTGAGCCAGCAGTCACCGATTTGGGTGGCTTGGTGAGGGTGTGAGCCAGGCCCGAGCCGGCTGAGGACTGGACTGAAGAGAGGCCAGTGGAGACAGTCCCTCCGCTGTGTTGAGGGTGAGAGTGAGTGAAGAAGTTTGGCTGTGAGAGGAAGGAGAGCTCGAACTTTCGAGAAATGTGAGAGTGAGGATTTTTCGTGTTGCTTGATCTCTAGAGAGATCGTGGTTGTGTGAGAGTGATGGAAGGAGCCAGCTGAAAGAGAGAGGTTGGCGATGAGGAAGGGGGGTGGGTGACAGTGGATGTGAAGCTCCCTGAGGAGGCAGGGGTCCAGGACAGGTGGAGAAGTTGGCTTCATTCAGAGGTCACCTGTAACACGCTCTGAGAGGGAGAGGGCAGAGCAGGGGCCCCCGTGCAGGGAGACACATAGGTCTGGTGGCAGGAAGCGGAGGTCTTTCTGGTCTGAAGACTTCTATTTTCTGTGTGCAATAGGAAGTGAAGTTTCTGGGTGAGGCCTGGGGGGGGGGCGTGGTCACGGTTTGCAGAGAAGAGAAAGGTTTGAAATAGATAGTGAAAACAAGAGAGTGAGCTGAAAAGGAAAACCTGGCCTCCATCTCTGTTACCTGTTCACATGGTGAAGCCTCCAGAAAAGGACCCTGGCAAATGTGATTTCACCTGTCTAGCACCTTGTGAGGCACCTGGGTGAGGGCCCTATACATATTTCTTGAGTTGAATTGTTGGCCTTGTCTACCTTTAAAAATCCTCCTCAACATTTTCCCCTCCTTCCCAGGTACCTGGCTTCCCCCATGACATCTCACCAGGGACTGGTTCATGTTAGTAGGACTAAGGACCATGGCTCAGACTTGGCTCTTCCAGCCCTGTATGGCTAGACCCTCCCCTCCTGACACTGACTACCTCTCCCCAAGTCAGCCATCCTTTTTTTTTTTTTAATCTTTTAAAAGTTTATGTATTTGTTTTGAGAGAGACAGGCAGCGTGAGTAGGAGAGGGGGAGAGAGAGAATCCTAAGCAAGCTCCACACTGCCAGTAAAGAGCCCGATGTGGGGCTCGAACCCACGAACTGCGAGATCATGACCTGAGCCGAAACCGAGAGTCAGATGCTTAACTGACTAAGCCACCCAGGCTCCCCTCAAGTTTCCTCTGTCTAGCTGGAACTGGTGGGATTGTAGGACTAATAAACCGTTAAGATAGGAAGTTTTAGGTACCGGGAAGCAGCATAGGTAGGAGGGAAGCTTTCCTGCTTTTTGCAGAATACGGTAAGGCAGGCATTCAGTCTTTCTGTGAGTGTTTATGGTATGCCTGTCATGGGCACCCTTCTAAGTATTAGCACCTCAGTAAGCAAAGGAGACACCTCTGCCTCCTGGAGAGCTTGCGCTCTGCCTGGGGAAGCCGGGCAGTAAGGAAGTAAACCTCAACATGCCTGATGGTGGGGAGTGCTCTGGAAAAGAATGCATCAGGTGATGGGGCGTGTGGTCAGGGATGGTTGTGTTTGCAGTTGGGGAGATCAGTGGAGACCTCACTTGAGAGTGAGCGTTGGCGCAGATACCTGAAGTGCAGGAACAAGCCATTCAGGTGTCAGGGGGACAGACAGCAAGTTAAGGCGCTTGCACTAGTCAAGAAAAAGTGAGGCCATGGGACTAGAGTGTGTGAACAGGTGGAGAGTGCTAGAAAATAAGGACAGGCCAGATTGCATTGGACTCAACGGACACTGGCTTTAACCCTGAGTGACATGGGGGCCATTGGAGCCCAGAGGAGTGGCATGTCTAACTTCTGTTTTTAAAAGGATAGCTCTGGCTGCTGGGGTACGACTGGGCTGTACAGGGAAGGACAGGGGCAGGAGGCCAGCTAAGAGATTAATGCTGTTCCCCATAGGGAGATGACACTGGCTTAGACCAGGGCGGTTGTGCTGAAAGTAGGGAACAGGGTTTGATATGTTTGGAAGAAGAGCCGAGAGGATTTGTGTTGTGGGGTGCAGAGTAAGAAGAGTCAAGGGTGAGTGGCTCCCGAGTTTTGGTCCAAGCAATAGGGTGATTGTGACAGCATCTTACTGAGGTGGAGGAAGGCCATGGGAGGAGCAGGTTGGGTGGGGCGCCAGGTAAACAAACACAGAGGTATGGACTAGGCACTTGGAATGAGGAGAGGTCCAGATTGCAGGTAGACATCGGGGCACTGTTAGGGATGGCATCTAAGGGAGGAGCCAAGATGAGCTCACCAGAGAGAAGAGGTCCAGCACCAGCCTGGGCCCTCTGAGAGATGGGGACATGAGGAGTAGCCAGTGCAGAGGAGGAGGAGGAGTCTAGAAGCTGGCCCAATGGTCTAGTTCTGTGCATCTCACACGGTACTGGCTGTAGAATCTGGCTACTACTGAGAGATCCTGATTCTGAAATATGTTAACTAGGGTAGGCTAAAAGATTGTAACAAATAGGCTTCTGAAACAGAGGTCTGTTTCTCTGGGGTAAAGTATCCAAGTCAGCATCTTTGTCATGCTCCCGGGCACACTCTTAGAGCACATTGTTGGCGTACTTTGTATACAGGCATGGCCCCCACCTAGACTGAAAACCTCTTGGGGACAGGAACTGTCTGGTAACTGGGGGTCGACCCCCACTCCACCCTCTCCCGCAGTAGAATGAGGCACAGGCCTATGCCCACAGCAGGCACTGAATAAGTGCTGACTAGGAGTGAAGGATGGACATGCATGGATATTTAGTGCTTATTTACGTGGCAGGCACTGTGTGCTAGTAATTTACGTGGATCAACACCTTCAATCTTAACTCCAAGCCATAGAGGCAGCTACTATTCTCCCACTTTCTAGATGAGGAAAAGAGGACACAGGTAAGTGAATGGCAGAAGGAATTGAACCCAGCGGTCTGGGTCCAGAGCTGGTCTCTAGGCTGTCCTGCCTCTCCTCGAGAGCTCCATCTTGGTGTTGGTTGGGATGTGGTCCATTTCCCTCTAGCTATGACACAGAGCAAAGAGCACTGCACTTGGTGTCAGGAAGCCTAGGTTCACATTCCTGCACCACTATGTGCCTGCCGTGTGATTTGGGGCAATTCGATTGACAGCTTGGGGCCTCAGGAACTTCATCAGAAATGTGATGATATTGCCACAGGGTTAGTGTGAGGACCGGGTATGATGTGGTATGTAAAAATAGAAACTGCTGGGGCGCCTGGGTGGCTCAGTTGGTTGAGCTTCCGACTTCGGCTCAGGTCACGATCTTGCAGTCCGTGAGTTCAAGCCCTGCGTCGGGCTCCGTGCTGACAGCTTGGAGCCTGGAGCCTGCTTCGGCTTCTGTGTCTCCCTCTCTCTCTGCCCCTTCCTGCCACTTTCTCTCAAAAATTAACATTAAAAAAATAAAAAATTAAAAAAAAAGTAGAAACTGCTAAGTACCAGAGTGTGTGTAACTGGTGTTATTTTTATCATCTTGAAAAATCAAACTGTGGAACTCCTAAGATTGCCCAAAAAAAGTTGCCAGAGGGGTATAGACCACAGGAAACCCCACAGGCCTTGCTTCAACCAAAATAGTTCCTCTGTACAATTTTTATTTATTTATTTTTTATTTTAGAGAGCGAGAGTGCAAGTGGGGGAGTGGGGCAGAGGGAGAGAGGGAGAGAATCTTAAGCAGAGCCCATCATGGGGTTGTCTTCGACTCTGGGATATCACGACCTGAGCTGAAATTGAGAGTTTAACGCTTAACCAACTAGCCACCTAGGTGCCCCTGTATACTTTTTTATTTACTGATATTTCTGCATAAGATTTGGTTTGATGAGTTTCACTGTTTTTAAAAGGTTGTGACACTCTTGTCTAACTCATCTCTTAAACCCTGTCACAGTTGACTGGCTGGTTTTGTGGGGGAAAGCCATTCTTTCAAATTCTTTCTCTTTCTCTTGGGTCTCCTCCCTGGGCTCCTTTCCTTCTCTCCCTCTTCTGTGGTCCTGATCTCAAGAACCTGATGTCCATCCAGTGTTATACTAGGGACTACAGCGTTCTGTGACCAAGACTCTAGGGTGCCCACCCATGTGTGGGTGGGGCAACTGGGGTATACCTGGGGTAGCAGACCTCAGGAAGCTTTTCCCCTCAAGCTTGGGCGAGAGGGCCATCTCTGGTCCCATCTGCTTCCTCCCTGGGCCTGGGCCAGAGCTGGCCTCACTGCTGATCAGGAGAGATTATTCTGTCTGCCTCTCACAGAACATCAGCTCATGTCCCGGCCACAGCCTCACCCAACTCTCAGACAGTGGGCAGTGCATCACACATCTGTGGTCAGCTTTGGAGATGTGAACCTAGCACAGAGGCAGTTGTGCGCAAGCATGTGTGGGGGATGAGGCATGGCTAGAATGATGTTGGCCTTTGGTAGCTAAAAATCACTAAAAGGTCAAGCCAAGGTGGCTTGGCACGTCTGTTCTGTAGCCTGTCTAGGATGGTCTCAGGTCCCTCCCTTTTCCTCTGAGCACCCTTGGGCTAAGAAGGGTGAGGCCAGGTGAAGGTTTCTAAATTCCCAGCCTGATCTAAACTATTGTCTGTTGGCCATGTATCCAGACTGCCATGCGGCTCTGCTTGTCCAGCCCCTGGAATCGCGGTCTCCCTGTCTATGAGAAAATAGGATGGTTGGGAAGGGAGAGGGCGAGAGAGCTGTGAGGCTGAGCTGACACCCCAGCATGTGATGAAGTGGGGATCCCCACCCACATGTGGAAGTAAGTCCGGTTGGGATGAGGAGGCCTTTCCCATGAGGAGAGGTGGGAGTTTGGCAAGAATGAGGGACAGAGGCTGATCCAGTCTCAGGGGACTCCCATGTGGAGCCCTGCAGAAGTGTGGTCGGTGGGGGGGTCAGGGCCAAGGGATCGGGGGTTTCAAGGAGGAAGTACCAAATGCCACATAAAGGGCAGGACGGCCATGATTTAGGACAGACTAATCAGCAGCTCTGATTGTGTGATTACAGTTGAGGTCATGGAACGAACATAATATGCTTTTCCAAACTACCTACCCACTCCCCCAGTCCCCGCCCAACACTCAGATGATTCGGGGACCCCAGGTTGTTCAAGGGCAGGGTACAGATGAACTGGGAGAGCAGGCAAGGCTTCAGGGATGTGCCCATGGGACCCTAGGAGGGACACAGGTCTGCAGGCACTGCTGCAGCCAGGAATGGAAGGGAGGGGAGGGGGCTAAGTGGCCCATGCAGGTGCTGCTTGGTGGGAGTGGGGGTGGAGGGAATCCAGGCCCACCGTGCTGCATTTCTGCTTCCCCATCAGTGTCTGCATGCAGTAGGTCCTCAGCGAGGGAAAGATTTACACAAAGTGATTGAATGAATGAACATTTAGTGGGAGATAGTCCAGTGTAAGCATGAGTTCAGAATAACGCACTGGGTGAAGTGAGGAGGAAAATGTGTTTGGAGGAGGAAATAGAGAAGTGAGAAAAATGACAACAGAAAGGCAGCTCTGGGTGGAGAGAGAGCAGTTAGCTTAGTGAAGGGTCCTCGATGAGGGGGAGTAGCACCCTGTTTGGGGGAGGGCGTGGTATCTGAAGAAATCATGGAAATGGGTTCAACTTATGCATGTAAGTGAAGATGAATCAGCAAGGTGCTGTGCCCACCTGCAAGGGAGTAGTTGTGATTCAAGCCTTAATGGGAGTGCTGACTGTAGGTGAGGGGACAGTGGGGTGTGTGGGGGGGATGGGCTCTCCAGACTCAACTCTGTGATCAGAACTGTCATTTATCACCATCACTTCTGTGCCTAGACAAGGGGACCGGAGCGGGGTAGGAATATAGGGATACAGCAAAAGCAAAGTGCATTCACAGAAAAGCAGTGAGTGAGGGAACACACACAAGCATGAAAAAACGTGGGAAGGAAATGGGAATATTTAGGCAGGTTGCATGGGGGAGGGGAAGAGATGTTGGGGAGTGGTTGAGGTCATTGTCTCCCACCTGCAGGGTTGTCTTCAGGAAAGGGATGAGGTTCTTTCCCTCTGGTCCCAAACAACTCCTCATGTCCCTCCTTTTGCCCTCATTCTTCCCCATCTCCTTGAACAGAACCACCTCCCCCCAGGTATTGAGGTCCAAATCCTGGCATCAGCCTCCAGTCCTCCCTGCCTCCAAGCTTCATATGCAGTCATTTATTTGCTCCATTTCCCTGCCACCACCATAGTTCAGTTCTGTGTCATCTCTCCCTGATGGCTACAGTGTCCCCACATAGAGATCAGCCTCCTGACTGCTTTACCCCTGTCCCCAGCCTCAAAGTCTATTGTCCGTGCAGCATCTGGAATGGTCTTTTTAGGCTCCAAAGCAGACACTGCCATTGGCTCCTTGAAGTACTCATGCTGCTTCCCATTGCTGTGTTCTTAGAACATACCCGACTCCTTCCCGTGGGCGACCAGGCCCATGTGATCTGGCTCCGGCCCTATCTCCTGCTGCTCTTCCTCTTGTCCCTGACATTAGGCAACACTGGCCTCTCTGTTTCTTGAACATGGCAAGGCCTTTCCCAGAACCGATCGTTACCCTTGCTGTCCCGGCTGCCTGCAGAGTCCTTCCTGCTACTCCTCACATTTGCTCCTCCCCTTCCTCCCCTCGCTGGTCAGGTATCCCCTCCTCCGTGAGCCCTTCCTGTCCAAGTGGCTGCTCCTGTTTCTCTATCTCAACATCCTGTTTATTTTCTTCAAAGGACTCACCGTAGTTTGTTACTCCCTTGTCTCCTCCATTAGGTTGTAAGCCCCACAGGAGCAGGCTTGAACACTTTCTGTCTTGTTCCTCCCCAGCCCCCAGAGCCTGATACCATGCCCCACATGTCAGGCAGTCAGGTCATCCCCAGGGTAGGGGACCTTGATGGAGGGACTCTGGGAACAAATGCTTAATAATAATAATAGTCATCACAGCATTTCCTGTGTCCACCGTTATAAGCTCTTCATGCAGAGGGGGATCAGCAAAGTTTTTCTGTAAAGAACCAGATAGTAAATATTTTAGGCTTTGGGCCATGTGGTCTGTGGCACAACTGATCAATTCCACTGTGGTAGCAAACAAACAAACAAACAAACAAACAAACAAAAACCCCAGCCATGAACAATATGTAAACAAATGAGCATTGCTGTGTTCTGATAAAACTTTATTCACAAAAACAAGTGGTGGGCCAGCTGATCCTTAATGTAAAGTATTAACTTATTTAATCTTTAAAGATTCTACAAGGTAATTATCATTATCATTATCACTATTTTATAGATGAAGAAACTGCGAAGTGTAGAGACCAAGTAACTTGCCTGAAGTCATACAGCTATTCAGGGATAGAATCAAGATTTTTGCCTAGGCAGGTCGACTCCAGAGTCCATGGTGCTAGCCAACATACCACACTGCCTCTTGTCAGACTTTGGAGAAGCAGAGAGGAACCCCCAGCTCCTCCTTATCCCCTGAAGGCCTCCACTGCTTCCTGGCCATAGGACCTCTCCAAGTTTCCTCATTCAACAAATTGGGGATGCTAATGATGTATGTACATCTTAGGGCTGCTGTCAAGATTAAAACAAGACTATGCATGTAAATTAGCTGGCTCTGAGCCTAGACATAGACTCACTGCGTGTAATCCTGACCCAGATTCAATTCCAGCCCTTAGGTCCCATTCATATCTTTTCATATTGTCCCCTTGCCCTCTGTCTACCTCATTCAGATTTGTCCTAGGTTGTCTTCGTGGCCCTCCTTCTGACAGCCCCTTTCCAATAAGGCCTCACGTTAATCTTAGATGTCCCTTATTTAGCCAACACTGAGTGCTGTGTGCCAGGCATAGGGCTGGCTCTGAGTATCTGGGGATCAATGAAGACAGCTCTCCCTAGGAGCTCGCCCAGGAGCTGAACCCCGACAGCAGGGAGGGCTTTGAAAAAGTGGGAGCTGAGGCTAGGGGCAGAGAGATAGAGTCAAAGCTTCCTAAAGAAGAAACTTTCACGTGGCAAGAGCAGTAGTGTTTTCTCTATTTTTTTTCTCTTGGTCTAAGTTTCTGAGAGCAAATCTGAAAGGTCTGCTTCAGCATCATTTGGAGCCTGGTGGACTCTGGAGGGTTCTGAGGCTTCCCTGTGAGTGAGACTGATGTTCAGGGAGCAGCTGCCATGGGGTACCTTCAGATGGGTGCCCCAGGAAGGGCGCGGGGATGCCCTTCAGCCCTTGAACCCCCTTTTCTTCACCAGCGGTGCTTTGCTGCACTCCCGGGAAAACAAGGAACCAGGAGTTTCCTGACAACTTGGAGAGAAGTCATACTTCTCTTCACAGGAATTAAAATCTTACCCACATCCTTCATCCTGTATCCAAGAAAACCCTCTTCTGGGAAAGCATAAGGAAAAGAAAAGGAAAAGAAAATACACGCTGCTTCTGCTTCTGCTTCTGCAGTGCCAACGCCAGCCGTCACGTGGATCGGTGGTGGGTTTGGTGAGCTGTTGTCACAAATTATCTGGCTGTTGTGGTGTCACCTGGCCTCTGCATGGTCTCCCTCCCACATTATGCCTGATGGAAAATGGCCTCATTACTTCTGTATTTCTCCAAGGCCCTTCCTCTTTGTCTAGCCTGCATGGTGAAAGGTCAATGAAAATAAAACCAGTTTCTCCCAGAGGTCACAGTGCAGTTGCACTGTTGTTGTGTTAAGCCATGGAAACAGTGGAGAGGAAGAGAAGATCAGGGGTTGGAGCTGAGGCTGAGCAGTTTTCTTGAGGGGTTTCATCTTCCAAGGAAAGATCTTTCTGAGCCATTGAAGATGCAGGCTTTGGTAAGCACTTGAAATCCATCTCACTTCTCCCTCGTGCAATGAGGATAATGTACTAGATAAAATGCCTTTATTCTTCTTCCTCTTTGGTCTCCTCCTCCTCCTCCTCCTCCTCCTCTTCTTCTTTTTTCACTTTCCTGGTAGTAGCTGTTCTTCTTGGAAGAGCAGAATCTCAGAATTCAAAGGCCAGGTGACTGAGAGAGGGAGCTGCCTATCCTAACTGGTGGGCACCTGGCTGTCTGAGCCAGGGCACAGATTCCAGAGTCTCCTCGGGTTGCTGCGTCTTGGGATTTGACATTTTAACTTTTCCTCCTTACTAACCACATCTCTTCTCCTTTAATTTTAGCCCAGGACACTTTGTTGGCTCTCAGGTGGGTTTGGGGAATAACATCCTTGCACCTGCCCCCTCTTGCTGAATGTGAGCATCCATCAGGGAGCTGGCTCCTTATGCTGGTGAAGCCTGAACAGAGCTGAGAAATGGGCAGTTTGCCTTCTAGCAGCCCACCCTATGACTGGTAGGTCTCATTGGCCAGTGCAGTGTTACCCCTCCATTGCCCATGGCTCAAGGACCATCCTGAGGCTCCTGCCCAGCCTTTGTGCCCCCACCTTGTTACCTGGCCCTGTAAGTCCCACTTGTGAGAGAAGGCAGCCTCTCTTGACTCTGCAGATCTCAGGACCCTCCCTTACAAAGGAGCCTTGGGGAAGGCTGTAGGCCTCTCCCACAGTCCTCAAACCCTTCCCCATCACTGCTAGACACTTATCAACCCCCCTGGACCCCAGAAGTCATTAGCAGGAAGGATCTCAGACCTAGTAAGGTGTGGAGGGTCACATGAGGCTGAACAGGGGTTACTTTGGGGGAAGCAGCACCTGTTCAATCCCAAGGAGGGAGGAAACAAGGTCTGTGCTGTAGCCACAGGTATAAGTGGGAAGGGCAGACTTCAATACTGGCTCCAAGGAATTTTCCCATTGCTGTCTGTCAGGGATGTCTTCTCTCTCCAGATCTTATTTTCCTGACATAGATCTAAACCTATTATGTCAAATGCCATCACTAAAATGACAACTGAATTATTTGTGAAGTAAAAAAAAAAAAAATTTCATGCCCTGGGCAATTTAAAACCACTTATCGATATACCAAAAAGGAAATGTGGCCATTCCTAGGAATCACGTCATTTATTCTGGAAGAGATGTTAGTTGTCTTGTCTTCTGACTCACCTCTACTCTCTTAAGACTGTCCCTAAGGGACCTCAACCTGGATATACCCCCTACCCACATCCTTGCTTCTTTGCTTCTCTCCTTCATCCTCTCCCATTGGTGTCATCAGATGAACCTGGGAGTCATCCTCCACTGTCCTCTCCTTCGGCCCTTCCACGGAACCCATTTCTAACCCATTTCTCTGCATTTTATCTCAGAAATGCCTCACAAACATGGCTTCTCTTTGCCCCTGCTTTGGATCAGGCCATTGTCATCCTTCTTCATCTGTTAGATCAGCCTCTTCCCCTGAACTCCCTGTTTGGGCCTGTCCTGTATGTTCAGCATCCCTAAAAAGATCTAAACCTTGGGGTAAAATTTGGAATTCCTGACTGGCATTCATTAAGGGCTCTTCATGCCATGCTCCTCCTCTCTCTCCCTCTCTCTCCACACTTACATCTCACAGCGACTTTTTTAGGGGTTTCTGACAGGAATTTAGTTACACAGGAATCAACTTATACAGGTAAGCTGGGAAGCTGAACAGGAGACTCGGGGTGAGGGAACTTGGAGATGAGTCATGCGGGAGGCTGCCCACCCCCTCTAGAGCTTAGGAGCTGGAGACCACCCTCAGCCATGGAGGAGACCCAGTCACTGTTGAGATGCTACCCAACTCCAAGAGATGGGAGAGAAATACTCTGGCTTCTCCCTCCACATTTCAATGTCTTGACAGTCTCTCTTATTATCCGAATCTAGCCAGAAGCCAGGGAGCATTGGGGGCCAACCCTCACCCCACGTGGTGATGCAGACCAGGGCAGGGGAGCAGAGAGTGGACCTGAGAAACCAATAGGCAAATAACTGGCATGTTCCCTTAATTCCACTTCACCTACAGTTAATTATTAACCATTCCAGAACTTTTATGATAGCCTCTGAAAAATTCTTTTATCTTCCTTCATGTAGAAAATGTTTCCCCTCTTCTTCAAGACCAGGTGAGATGTTTTCTTCTCTGTGAAATCAGCACAGACACCCCAGAGAGCATTAGCTACCCCACACCTGGGCTCAAACAGTTCTTTTGTGGTACTTGCTACAAGGGTGTTATAATGCATCATTCTTGTGTCTGTTTGCCTCTGCTTGACTTGGAGACCCTCCAACAGCAGATGTAGTATCACAGATCTCTGCACTCTTGGGACCCAAACCAGGACATGTGCATGCTGAGTCCATGCAGGGATGTGTAAATGAGGTTGCTTTGCAGGGTGTCTTGCTCAAGGTTGCGTAGCTGGTGAGTGGCAGAGCAGGGATGGAGCCCAGGTCTCTGGGCCTGTGCCATTTTCACGCTGGAATTTCATCCGTAGTAACTAGTAACTCCCAAGAATCAGATCTTGAAAACTCTGGAGACATAGCTCCTGGCCTTATATCTTACAAAGTCTGAAATGATTTATAAAAACATTCTTTCATTCATCTAAACAAGATGTCTGGGGTCCTGTGGAAGTAGTGTGGACAGACAGACAGACCTACTTTTCTTTTTTAAAGAAAAGTAGACAAGGACCTACTTTTCTTTTTTAAACCTGAGACTGAATTCTGCTAGATGTGTGTCCTTTCTGTTGTAACTAAAACCTAAACTCCTGTTGCTTCAGAATGTTAGACTGCTCATTATGTGTTCCCCAAAAATGAATCAGAAGAAATTTCTAAGTAAAGAACTTAAATCCTGACATCTACAGCTTTGCCTTTGGAATATCTAGAAAATTCTCGAGAAAAAGATGCAGTAATTTATGAAGCTAAAAAATGAGGTTTATAAGGCTTATTGTATGTGATTTTCTGTTGTCTTTTTAGGTCTGAGTAAATAACTTTTCAGCAGGAGGCCCACACTGTGAGTTCCATCAATGGCAGGAAAAAGGCACTGTTGTTGTTGTTGTTGTTTTTAATATTTAAATTTTAGTTAGTTAACATATAGTGCAATATTGGTTTCAGGAGTAGAATTCAACAATTCATCACTTACGTACAACACCCAGTGCTCATCATAACAAGCCCTCTTTAATACCTATCACTCATCCCTCACCCACCTCCCTCCATCAGCCCTCGGTTTGTTCTCTGTTGTTAAGAGTCTCTTGTGGTTTGTTTCCCTTTCCATATGTTCATCTGTTTTGTTTCTCAAATTCCACATATGAGTGAAATCATATGGTATTTCTCTTCCTCTGACTTATTTTGCTTAGCATAATACATTCTAGCTCTATCCATGTCATTGCAAAAATTTCATTCTTTTTGATGGTTGAGTAATATTCCATCGTATACACACACACACACACACACACACACACACACACACACACACACATCTTCTTTATCCATTCATCAGTTGGTGAACATTTGGGCTCTTTCCACAGTTTGGCTATTGTGGTGCATGTACCCCTTTGAATCTGTGTTTTTGTATCCTTTGGGTAAATGCCTAATAGTGCCATTGCTGGATCATAGCGTAGTTCTATTTATAGTCTTTTGAGGAACCTCCAGTCTATTCTCCAGAGAGAGAACACCCCACCAACAGTTCAAGAGGGTTCCCCTTTTTGCACATCTTCACCAACACCTGTTGTTCTCATGTTGTTAATTTTAACCATTCTGACATGTGTGAGGTGGTATCTCATTGTGGTTGTGATTTGTATTTCCCTGATGATGACTGATGTTGAGCATCTTTTCATGTGTCTGTTAACCATCTGGATGTCTTCTTTGAAAAAGTGTCTATTCATGTCTTCTTCCCATTTGTTCACTGGGTTATTTGGTTTTTGGGTGTTGAGTTTGCTAAGTTCTTTATAGATTCTGGATACTAACCCTTTATCAGATATGTCATTTGCAAATATCTTCTCCCAAGGAAAAAGGCACTGTTTACTCCAATAAGGAGGTATACAAGCCCTGAAAGTGATTTTGATGACTTTTCTTTTCTTATTTGCGAGAACTGAACTCTTTCTACTATTCCTGTTACATAAGCTATTATACCCAAAGGGGAAAGATTTTAATAAAATGTAACTCTTATTTATTTCCACTAAATAGCTGCCTGGGAATGACAGAGTACTCACTGGAAATGTTCAATTAATTAGAGAAATATATTTGTTAGACAAAGAAACAGCAGCCCTCATAGTTCTATTATTGGGACTGTCTTGTGTCAGTGAACAAACACCTTGAATTGATTCCATTTTGGGGACTGGTCATGCGCCTGAAAAAGCTTCAGAGGCAGGAGACAGACCCCGTCCTGGGAGATACCACAGTTCAGTTTATATACAAGAATACTGTCCAAAAACATCTAGTGCCTATGGTGTAGCAAAACATAAGTGCTTATTTTTAAAAAAATATCTAATGAGATAAAAACTCAATTTCATAAGAACAAATACTGGGCAAGATAACAGATTAGAGAGTGCACAGGGTCAGTAGATGACCTCTGCGTGCTGACTACAGCTGAGCAAGACACAAAGGTGGGGAGAGGGAGCGTGGGGCATCGGGTCCTCAGGACTCTGCTGGTCAATCAGCAGGAGCAAGGAGATGGTCTGTGAGGTCACTGTGCTGGGCCGCCCAGCACAAAGACTGACAAGACATGGGCCCACCCAGCAGCCTGATAGAGCAAGGGCCCCGGGGGTGCTGGGGCAATTCTTAGCAGGAAAGCAGCTAATGGGCTCTTACTTAGTTCAGGTATGTTCGGGCACAGAAATTGGCAAATTGTACAAACTGGCCTCCCTGAGACCCTTTCCGGGGATCTGCATGAGCAAAACCATTTTCGTAATACTACTAAGATATCATTTACCATCTTTACTCTGCTTTCCTGAGCATACAGTGGTGTTTTGCAAAAGCTTCATGATGTGTGATTCTGTAATACACTGCACGTGGGAGAATTGGATATGAGAGCCCAGCTATCTTCTGTTAAGCCCAGAGATGCGTGGAAATGTAAAACAATGCCACTCTTCTCACTGTTTTTTTTGTTTTGAAAATGGCTATTTTTCATAAAAATGTTTTATGTTAACATATAATTGGCTCATTATCTTAAAGTGAATTAATAAAGAAGTAGACATTTTTAATATTTATTTATTTTTAAATTTATTTTTTTATTTTATTTTATTTCATTTTATTTTATTTTATGTTATGTTATGTTATGTTATTTTTTATTTTTTTATTTTAGAGAGAGAGAGAATCTTAAGCAAGCTCCATGCTTAGCACAAAGTCCGATGCAGGGTTTGATCCCAGGACCCTGGAATCATGACTTGAGCCAAAATGAAGAGTCAGATGCCAACCGGAACCCCCAAGAAATATATTTTTTTTAGTTTTCAGTTTTAAACTCAAAGTGGTAAATATCAACAGAGAGAACCCACATAAACAAAAACTTGGGGGTCCTCAATTTTTTAAGAGGCTTTATTTTTTAGAGTGGTTTTAGATTCACAGCAAAATTGAGCAGAAGGTACAGAGATTTCCTACAGATCCCCCAGCCCCACACATGCACAGCCTCCCCATTGTGCATGTATTCCCCACCAGAGAGGTGCATTTGTCACAGCTGATGAACCTACATTGTTTAGGGGAGGAAAAACAATTTTCCCTCTACTTTTCTGAGTTCTTAGCTGAGACCCCTGTGGTAAAAGACAGATTAGCAGGAGAAAAAACAAACAAGTTTATTAACATATATAACTCATGTATGCATGGGAGATACCCAGGGAAAAATGGATAGCTCTTTGAGGTGGCTTGGAATTCAGGATTCATTGTAAGAGGGAAAAGGGAGGGGGAAGAAGGCTTTTTAGTGGGGAGTGAGTGATTTTTAGGAAAAGATGAATGATCCCTTAGAAGAGTTGTGATAGTTTGTGACCAGGTTTGTCTGGGTATCACCTTCTAGTTTCTTCTCCTGTGATGAGTTACTCTTTCCTGGTTGATGAAACTTCTGGAGAGATGGTTTATAATAATTGAGTTTCTCTTGGAGGATTTGTCCTTAGTCAGATAAGGTGTTGTTTTAGGACAAATGTAGAATATGTATCTACCATTATGGTATCATACTGAGTGTTTTCACTGCCCTAAAAGTCCTGTGCTCCACTTATTCATCTCTCCCTGCCTCCATTCTCCCCCTGGCAAACACTGATCTTTTTACTGCCTCCATAATTTTGCCTTTTCCAGAGTGTTGTATAGTTGGAACCTTACAGTATGTAGGCTCTTCAGATCGGCTTCTTTCACTAAATAATATGTATTTGAGATTCCTCCACATCTTTTCATGGCTCAATAGCTCATTAAAAAAAAATTATGTTTATTTATTTTTGAGAGAGGGAGAGTGCGAGTGAGGGGAGGAACAGAGAGAGAGGGAGACAGAATCTGAGGCAGGCTCCAGGCTCTGAGCTGTCAGCACAGAGCCTGCCTGATGTGGGGCTCAAACTCACAAACCACGAGATCATGACCTGAGCCAAAGTCAGACGCTCAACCAACTGAGCCACTCAGGCACCGCTGTAGCTCATTTCTTGTTGGTGCTGAAGAATATTCTGTTGTCTGGGTGTATCACCATTTATCCATTTGCCTACTGTAGGATATCTAGATTGCTTTTTTTTTTTTTTTTAACGTTCTATTCACTTTTGAGACAGAGAGAGACAAAGCATGAACGGGGGAGGGTCAGAGAGAGGGAGACACAGAATCTGAAGCAGGCTCCGGGCTCTGAGCTGTCAGCACAGAGCCCGACGCGGGGCTTGAACTCACGGACTGCAAGATCATGACCTGAGCCGAAGTCGGCCGCTTAACCGACTGAGCCACCCAGGTGCCCCTCTAGATTGCTTTTAAGGTTTGGAAGTTAGGAATAAAGTCCCTATAAACATCCGTGTGCAGGGTTTTATGTGGGCATAAGTTTTCAGCTCCTGTGGGTGAATACCAAGGAGGGATTCCTGGATGGTAAGAGATGTTTAGCAAGAATCTGCCAAGCTGTCTTCCCAAGTGTTGCATCTCCACCAGCAGCGAGTGAGAGTTCCTGTTACTCCACATCCTTACCACTATTTGGGATCGACAGTGTTGGGGTTTGAGGCTGTTCTAGTAGTTGAGTAGTGGTATCTCATTGCTTTTCTTTTTTAATGTTTATTTATTTATTTTGAGGGAGAGGGAGAAAGAGAGGCGAGTGGGGGAGGGGCAGAGAGGGAGGGAGACAGAGAATCCCAAGCAGGCTCCATGCTGTCAGTGCAGAGCCTGATGCAAGGGTTCATCCCACAAACCACAGCATCATGACCCGAGCCGAAATCAAGAGTCACATGCTTAACCATGTTAGTAGACTGAGCCGTCCAGGCACCCCTCTCATTGTTGTTTTAATTTGCATTTTCCTGATGACATATGATGTGCAGCACCTTTTCATGTGCTTCTTTGTCTTCTTCCTGGGTGAGGTGCGTTTTGGAAAACAGTCCTTTATCAGATGTGTGTTTTGAAAATATTTTCTCCCAGTCTGTGGCTTGTCTTCTCGTCTTCTTGACAGTGTCTTTCACAGAGTAGGAAATTTTAATGAAATCCAGTTTATGAATTCTTTCTGTTATGGTTTGCATCTTTGGTGTTGTCTCTAAAAAGTCACGGCCATACCCAAGGTCATCTAGGTTTTCTCCCTTGTTGTCTTCTGGGAGTTTAAAAGTTTTGCATTTTACATTTAAGTCTGTGATCCATTTTTAGTTACTTTTTGTGAGGGCGTAAAGTCTGTTTCTGGATTCTTTTTTTGCACGTGGATGTCCAGTCGTCTGGCACCCCTTGTGAAAAAGCTGTCTTTGCCCCACTGTATTGCCTTTGCTTCTTTGTCAAAGATCAGTCGACTGTATTTATGTGTGTCTATTTTTGGGCTCTCTCTTCTGTTCCACTTATCTGTCCTTTCACAACTACTACACCATCCTGATTTTATAGCTTTAGAGTAAGTCTTGAAGTAGGGTTGTGTCAATCCTCCAGTTTTGTTCTACTCCTTCAATATTGTGTTGGCTATTCTGGGTCTTTGGGTCCTCAGTTTTTAAGAGTCTAAAGTGGGGGGGTGGGGCAGGAAGGGAGGGTCCTGAGACCAAAAAGTTTGAGAACTGCTATTGTAGAGAAAGATGGACACACAGATGAGTGTATTAAATTTTTTGTTAGGAAAGAGGATAGAATGTGGTGGAAGGGAACTCAGACTGAACTCAGACTACATCTTAACTGCCCTCTTTTGGGAGCTGAGCAAGCCCGTTGCTTTAGGGTACATCTCTGAGAGTCCAAATTTAGATGCTTTGTGACACAGACATGAGCCTGGTCTTAGAGAATCCTAGATGGGCGTGGGACATGAGTTGTTGTCTTCCCTTGGGACCAGAGAACTCAGGGCAGATTAGGGAGGTTTGGAGTTGGTTTTTCCATTTCTCTGAGAGAAAGGTGAGTCTTGGGGATTAGGGTTGTGCATGTAAATCAAGTACTATGCCTTTTCACCTTCATAATTAAGGCTTGTGAAATCTCAAGAGTAAGCCCTGTTAAAAGGGGAACAATCACATCTTGTGCTGTTTACCTACCACCCTTGAAGTTCTGCAGGAAACGTAGAGAGGAAAAGGCGGGGCTTTGGTCTCAAACCCCAGGATTAAAATAAAAAAATCCCCTGTTCTGCTGAGCGGGGCTCCTCCAAAGAGAAAGCTTTATTTGCTGAAAGAGGCCAGTTGCTTACTCCGCTCCATTCATGGCGGCCACACCCCATATCAGCCCGCTCCAGCCGAGGGAGAGACCCGCAGCTGACTCAAGCCGAGCTGGGGGTTGGACGGCACCCATCTCCCACCCGCACAGTCAGGCCACGCAGCTGCTCTCAGGCCCAGTTGACTTCATCAGCTGCAGGGAAATCTTGAGGGATCTCAAGAGCAAGCCAAAGCAAGCAAGCCTGAAGGCCAAGCCTTCCTGTTCCCTAGCCATGTGGAAGGCTGTCACCTCCAGGGACCACCCTCGATTGCCTCCCATCCTTTAGCCAACTGCCAGACACCCTGGAAGCACCACTCCCCGCACTGTGCCAAAAGTGACAGTATGCTTACTCCAGGGGAGGCAAGGCTTGCCTTGAGGGGAGGCAAGGCTGTTGTTAACCTGGGGACCACTGGTGGGTTCAGAGGGTCCTTAAAGGTCCCGAGACCAGGTATGTGTGCTCTTTTCTGGGGGGAAGGTCTAGAGTTTTCATCAGATTTCAAAAGTAGAGAAAATCCTTATAAAAAGTTAAAAGGATCACTGTGCTAGAGAGCAACACTAGTTATAACTGTCCTGCTGACGAGTTTCAAAGAGTCCTTCCAATGATAATAATTCAACAAAGAGTTGAGTTCTCCATGCCTGGCTCAGTGCTAAGGGCTGGAGACACAACAATGAGTAAGATCGGATGTGACCTATGTGTCATTGAAGGGCACAGATATAAATGAAATACACAAATGCATGTCTAATTCATTTACTTGTTTATTTATTAATTTATTATTTTAAAAAGTTTATTTATTTTGAGAAAGAGAGAGAGAGTGCAAGCAGGGGAGGGGCAGAGAGAGAGGGAGAGAGAGAGAGAATCCAAGCAGGCTCCACACTGTCAGCGCAGAGCCCCATGCGGGGCTTACAGCCACAAGCCATGAGATCATGACGTTAGCCAAAATCAAGAGTCAGACGCTTAACCAATTGAGCCACCCAGGTGACCTGCATGTCTAATTTAAAATCAAATGCGGTTCTGAATTTCAGAACTTGATTCTATGACAGATAGAACAGTGGATGTTTAGTTTTTGTTTTTGAATGTTTATTTCTGAAGAGGTAATATACTCATGTTCAAAAATTCAAAAGAATTATACAATGAAACACACTCACCCCTGGCCACCCACCTACCATTATTCCCTAGCCTCTCCCTGGAGGCCATGCATGTTTTATAGACTGATGAGTGGGTGTTCTGCTGTTAGATGGAGGGAGGGGAGAGGAGGGCGGAAAGGAGAAAACTTACCTGGGGATATGATGCTTGAAGTTTGAAGCATGAATGTGAAGGGAAAGGGTTAGGGGAAGCATTTAGACAGAGGCAATAGCTTATGCAAAGGCCCTGTAGCAGGAGACAGCTTGATGTATTAGAAAAATGAAAAGAGGGGCGCCTGGGTGGCTTGGTCGGTTAAGCGTCCGACTTCGGCTCGGGTCATGATCTCACGGTCTGTGAGTTCGAGCCCCGCCTCGGGCTCTGTGCTGACAGCTCAGAGCCTGGAGCCTGTTTCAGATTCTGTGTCTCCCTTTCTCTCTGCCCCTCCCCTGTTCATGCTCTGTCTCTCTCTGTCTCAAAAATAAATAAATGTTAAAAAAAAAAAAAAAAAGAAATTTAAGAAAAATGAAAAGAAAGCCTATATGGCTGGAGTGCAGAAAGCAAGGGGAGGAGAGGTCTGGGATGCTGCTGGGTGGGGAGCATGCAGTCTTGTAGCTCTCTTAGCATTGTGGACTTTCCCCTAAGATCCTGGGAAGCCACTGAATGATGAGAGGAGAGAACCTTCAATCATACTTGCATTTTGAAAATGCTATTCTGGCTATAGTATGGAGAATGGATTGGACGAGAGAGCAGTTAATGTGCTTATTTAGTGCAGGTGAGAAATGATGTGGCTACATATATTGCAAGAAATGTATTGGTATAAAAGGTTCCTGCTTCTGAAAAATGTTGACAAAGTATTTGTTTCAATTCTCTCAACTGAACGGAAGAAAATTCCATAATAAGGGTTTGCTTAGAACATAGTTATTTGGTCCGAGCATGTGGCCAAACTGACAGGATAATTTAACATCTGGAAAAGGTTGATGGACGAGGGGCTGAAGTCTCATAAAATCTTGCTACAAGTCTTTTGGTCCAGCCTCCCTCCTGACCCCCCCCCCCCCCCCCGGAGACATCTCCCCTGTGCAGAAGCCCTCCAGTGGCTGGAGATCGTCACTGTTGCTACAAAGTCATAACAGAATGACCATGTGGGTGACAGTGCACTAGTTAGGAAACCAACCACGACAACACCTGATGGCTGTAGTTGTTTTGGTATTTGCACACTTAACTTTCCTTCTCTCAACCCCCCTCCCCCAGAATGGCTTATTCTGAGGAGCAAGGAGGGGTCCCCTGTGGTTTCATCCGCCAGAATTCCGGCAACTCCATTTCCCTGGACTTTGAGCCCAACACGGAGTACCGGTTTGTGGAACAGCTGGAAGAACGTTACAAATGTGCCTTCTGCCACTCAGTGCTTCACAACCCGCACCAGACGGGGTGCGGGCACCGCTTCTGTCAGCACTGCATCCTGTCCCTGAGGTGAGTGGGCAGGGCCTGCAGCTCTGGCCAGACCAGGCGTGGCTGTTCCTGGGATGGAAGTGTCGAACGTGGCCACTCGGCTGTCATTGTGGTTTTTGGAATTGCTGTGGTTGGCCGCAGAACCGCGAACGCGAGGAGGGGCTCTCCCAGGGGCTCTCTCTGAGAGCCTGAGGAATAACCTTTTTTTTTGGCCTCTCATTTATTGATAGTCACCTTTTTTTCCCTTTAAAAAAAAATTCAATTCCTAGTAACTTCTTTTGAATCCATGTTTAATATCTAATATTGTACAGGTTGGAGAGTTCTATCTAGAATGTGGACATTTATAAAATCAATTTCAAAATTTGTAATTTTTCTATATTTAAGACGAGAGCACATAAATGGTACTGTAGGGCTTAGAGAGGAACTATATTTCTCCTGTATATTTGAGAAAATGTGAAGTCTTTTTCAAGAAAATCTAAGAAACATTATAATCCTACCCGTGAGGAAAGAGGGCCTCATTTACTCTTTCATGCAGTGATTTACTGGTAACTAGGGATTTCCAGATTGGATCGCCGTAGTAATTTATCTATGCTGGTAGCTCTGAAAGTAAGCCTCGGGATCCATATTTGTTTTATGTTCTGCTTAAATCAGCAAGAATAATAAGTCTGATGGTGTGAACAAATAATAAAAAATGAACGATAAGTCAAAAGATAAAAAAAAATCAAGCATACTTAACGTACAATGTTCTGTTAGTTTCAGGTGTACAATGTAATGATTCAACAATCCCCTACATTACTCAGGGCTCACGATAGTCACCTTTTCTTGACATTCAGACCACATGCGAGGCAAACCTTGATGCACAGTCTGTGTTGGGAAGGACCTGCATCTCACAGGGGTCTGTGTAGTTGTTGCTCCGACTTTTCCTTGCCTTAAGGCAGAGGTGGTGTCGCATCCAGAATGGACCTCTCTGCAATGGATGCTGTCCACTTAGGGCAGTGGGAAAACCTGGGTCATACCATTTTGAGGGAGAAGACCAGGGAAGCTATGGAAGCAGGCTTTGGGGTTTTTTTTAGGGCACTAAGTAGGTTGTTTCCTACCAAGCTTGGAAAGAGGGTTATTACAGCACATTCTCGTTTATTCATGGGTTTGTCTATTCAGCACCTGTGTGTTCCAGGCACCTTGCTAAACTAAGCTTCACTGTACAGAGAGGAAGAGCTGGAGGTCAGTGTGGAACAGGACCCACTCTCTGCCCTCCAGAACGCTCCAGTCTAGTGAAGAGACAGGTTGTGGCACAGTGTGATAAGCAAAAGACTGCCGTGGAGCACTGGCAGGGGACATTTAACTCTGTCTGGGGGACTGACTATTTGACCTGCATCTTGGAGAATGAATGGGAGTTTTTTGGCAGACTGGGAAGGTGCTGAAACTGCAGTGGGAGGTGGGGGAGAGACACAACCCTTCTTGGGGGAGGGAGCAGCAGGAGGGAAGATAGGGCCAGGTCTGTTCAGGGGAGCTGAAAGGGGTCAAGCATGGCTGGAGTGCTGGGGCTGCTCTTGGAAGAGCATTTGAGGTCAACTCTTAATTCCAGCTCTATTTTTATTTTTCTCTCCAGAGAATTAAATGCAGTCCCACTCTGCCCTGTAGATAAGGAGGTTATCAAATCTCAGGAGGTAAGAAAATCACCGCTTGGGTTTAGCAGCTCTCTGAGTGATGGAAAAACCAGTGTCCTGGGTTGAACTGGATATAGAGGTTGCAGCAGTAGAGCGGGAGAGGGGGGCCTTTCTTAGAGTCCACTTTCCTCTGGTGTGGGGTCAGGCCAAACCCTACTCCTACCACTGTTTCAGAGGCTTGTTTGGGTCTTTATTGATGCCTCTCCCCCTGCCCCCAACCAAATTTCTACTCTGCCCCCTCCTTACCCCCTTCCGACACCAGCTCCAGGTACATTAAGTTGCTTGGAGAAATTAAACATCCTGTTTCTTGGAATTCATTTTCTCCTCTAGTTAATTTCTAAAACTTCCTTTTATTATTATGTCTAACAATAGCTTTATTGAAGTATAATTCATATGCCATAAAATTTACCTTTAAAGTATATATGTTTCTTGGAAAATAATAACATAAAGTAAAGTGTACATGTTTCTTGGGTGTATACTTGGGAGTGGAATTGCTGGGTTGTATGGTAATTTTGTTTAGGGCCATAATGGTAACTTTATGTGTAACATTCTGAGGAGCTTCTTCAGACGATTTTTCAAAGCAACTGCACCATTTTACCTTCCTACCAGCAGACTGTGAGAGTTCTAATGTCTCTAGATCCTTGCTGAAAGTTGTTAATGGCCATCATTTTGATTAAGTCTTTCTAGTGGGTACCTTTGCTTTGCATTTCTCTAATGATTAATGATATTAAGCATCTTTTCATTTTTTGTCTATTTGTGTATCTTCTGGGAGAAATGCCTTCTCAATTTCTTTGCCCATTTTTTAGTGGATTATTGGTCTTTTATTGTCGAGTTCTAAGAGTTCGTTATATATTCTGGATACAAGGCTCCTATCGAATGTATGATTTGCAAATATTCTCCCATTCTGTGAGCTGTCTTTTCACTCTTGGTGGTATCCTTTGAAGCATGAAAGCTTTTCATTTTGATGAGGTCTTACTTGTCTTTTGTTTCTTTTGGTCACTTGTTCTTTTAGTTGCATCTAAGAAACCATTACCTAACCCCTGATCATGAAGATTTTCTCCCTTAAAACTTCCTTTTAAGGTGGCTCAGTCAGTTGAGCATCTGACTTTGGCTCAGGTCATGATCTCGCAGTCTGTGAGTTCGAGCCCCACATCGGGCTCTGTGCTGATAGCTCAGAGCCTGGAGCTGCTTCAGATTCTGTCTCCCTCTCTCTCTGCCCCTCCCCCACTTGTGCACGTGTGCGCTCTCTCTCTCTCTCTCTCTCTCTCTCTCTCTCTCCCTCCCTCTCCCTCTCAAAAATAAATAAACATTAAAAAATTAAAAAAAAAACTTCTTTTAAGCTCAGTTTTCTTCCTCTACAATTCTGTTACAGGACGTTCAAGCATCACCTCCTCCAGGAAGCTCCCTGAGCATGTCTAATGTACATGCTCCTTGTCTATGCTCTTATGTTGTGTTTTCCAAATGCCTAGTAGAGGACAGTGCTGTGCTTGTGTTTGCCTCACGCACTAGACCAGGGGTTGACATACTACAACATGAGATATGTTGAGGCAAATCCAGCCTTCCACCTGTTTTTGTCTGGCCCATGAGCTGAGAATGGTTTTCATATAAATCATTGAAAAAAATCCAAACAAGTGTACACAGGAACTCTGTGCTACTTTTGCACATCTCATGAGTGTGTAAACTATTTCAAAACAAAAAAATATTTCATTAAAAAATTTTTTTAATGTTTATCTATTTTTGAGAGAGAGAGAGAGACAGAGACAGAGACAGAGACAGAGACAGAGAGAGTGAGAGTTTGAGTGGGGGAGGAACAGAGAGAGGGAGACACAGAATCTGAAGCAGGCTCCAGGCTCAGACCTGTCAGCACAGAGCCCGACATGGGGCTCGAACTCACAAACCGTGAGATCATGACCTGAGCCAACGTCGGATGCTTAACCGACTGAGCCACCCAGAAACCCCAGCAAGAAATTTATTTTAAAAGTCAAAAGAAGAATAACGTTTTGTGACATGTGAAAATTATATGAAATTTACATTTCAGTGTCCATAAATAATGTTTTATTGGAACACAGCCAAGCTCATCCATTTAAGTATTGTATGCAGCAGAGTTGAATAGTTGCAAAAGAAAACATTGCATTGTGGCCTGCAAAGCTGAAAATACTGACTATCTGATCCTTTATGGAGAAAGTTTGCCAACCCCTGGTGTGTGCTGAAATAGCAAGTCCTCACAGCTTCAGTGACAGTACCTGATGACTAATACAAACTTTTATACTGTGACAGGAAGCTGAAAGCGTCACCCTCATCCACAGCCCACCTTCTGACCTTTGAGCATATGAGGTCAAGTGCACCATGAGATTCTCTTGCAGCCTACTGTGCTGAGCATTGAATTTCCTGGCCTGTATGTTCAGTGGCCTGTTGGAAATACGTATCTGAGAAAGCCTTTTCTTTTATGATGACGAATCTGATCTTTCCATTCCAACCACTGTCTGGAAGTTTCACCTGACTTTTTTTTTTTTTTAATGTTTATTTATTTTTGAGAGAGAGAGACAGAGTGTGAGCTGGGGAGGGGCAGAGAGGAGAGGGAGACACAGAATCTGAAGCAGGCTCCAGGCTCCCAGCTGTTAGCACAGAACCCAACATGGGGCTTGAACCCATGAACAGTGAGATCATAACCTGAGCCAAAGTTGGATGCTTAACTGACTGAGCCCCCCCAGGCACCCCTCCACCTGACTTTTGAGATGTATCTGAAGACCAAATTAATAATAGTTTCATTCACATTGCTCTGAAGCTTTGGAGTGTATGAGACCTGTTGTGTTTCTCTTTTAGGTGTTTAAAGACAATTGCTGCAAAAGAGAAGTCCTGAACTTATATGTGTATTGCAAAAATGCTCCTTCATGTAACGCCAAGATTATTCTGGGGCGATACCAGGTGGGTGTTACTCTTGAGCAATATTTGCTTTGGCTATCTTTCCAGTGGCATGTATTGAACACCTTTATATGACAGTTACTGGGCAAAGCATGATAGGGGGCTCATTGGGTTGCCCTCAGAGAATTCCTGTCTAGCAATACAGTTGGCTGCAGTGCAGCACTCCAAGAGCTAAGTGTGGGTGAAGAGGTCCATCTCATATGGAATGCACGGAGGGCATACTATATGTGCTGGACCTACACTGTGGGTTAGGGGTCATTGACCCAAAAGAGAAGCTGTGGGACATGCTGAGCAAAAGGACATGCCAGTTCTGGGGAACTGTAAAAGATTTGGGGTCCCCAGGGTGGGAGCCAGGGCAGTGTGCACAAAGACACGTTTGCAAGGGTCCCTGCCCCAAAGCATTGGCAGATGCTGGTGGGTGTTTCCAGCAGCTGTGGGTCCCAGCCCGTTGGTTTATGATCCAAGGCATATAACATAGAGCAGAGCAGAACTAGGATGTGATTTAAAGGGGAAGCGTTGGTGTGAGCTGCAGACACACGAGGTGTAGGGGTAGTGAAGGGGAGTTTCTCTCACATGGAACTGCCCTACCTGGTTCTTCCAGCCAGCTGGGGAAGCTCCATAAATGGGAAGCTGGAAATGTGGCTGTGCCACGGCAGGCCCGTATCAGGTTTGATCACACTGTGCAGGAATAAGAAGCAGGCATCTCTAGCTTCCAGAGAATTGCTTGGGGGCTGCTGAAATTTTGCTCTCCCACCCACATCTTTTGGAACACATTTCAGGTGATTCAGCCTTTTCTCCACCTTGCCTCCGAACCCCCCGGGCACTGAGCTTATAAATGAGTAAATGATTTCCTTGTTAACCCCAGGATTTCTTTGGAGGTTCACTGAACTTCTCCTGGGTTGATAGGCCCTGGAGCAAGGCCTCTTTTCCAGCTTTGTTGTCACTAAGGCTGAAAAGGAAATGAGGCTCAAATGGACCATCCATCCATCAGCTTTTGTGACCAGATCCACACTTTCTAGAGAAGAGTGGCTGGTGTCTTTTCACCTGTTTCTTTTGTATTTCCCCTCATTCCTGCCTCCCCCCACCACCACCCTGGCTTCCAAAGGTGAGGTGAAGGTTCTCAGGCAGGAGAATCCCGATGGATGTTCACTATTTTGGTGAGAGCGGAGGGGTAGCAGCAGTGAATTTTGGAGAAGATACGGATTTCAACGGTCACTGTTTGTTTCTTATTACTAAAGGTAAAGGAGAGTAGCTGTAATATTTATTTACCTCCTGTAGAAAAACTGGTTGGTTTTTCTCCTTTAGGAAGGGGGTCAGCAAAGTGTTTCTGTCAAAAGCCAGTCGGTAGATTTTTTAGGCTTTGCAGGCCATACAATCTGTGTATCAGCCACTCACCTCTTCCATTTCAGATGGAAAGCAGCCTCTGGCTGTATGTGAACAAATAAGTATGGCTGTTCTCCAGAAAAACTTTATTTACAAAAGCAAGTAACAGGCCAGATTTGGCCCACAGGCCGGAGCTTGCCAACAGTATTGTAAGGGGTCTTGCTGGGAATAACATCAATAGGGTTTTGATAACTTGTTAGCATCACAATAACTTGCAGTGATCCAAAGCGTTTATTAAGATATATCTCCTGCTGGGGGCGCCTGGATGGCTAAGTGTGTTAAGTGTCCAACTATGGCTCAGGTCATGATCTTACAGTTCCTGAGTTTGAGCCCCATGTCGGGGTCAGCTCAGATCCCGCTTCAGATCCTCTGTTTCGCTGTCTGTCTGCCCCTCCCCTCCTAGCTCCCTTTTCCTTTCTCACTCTCAAAAATAAATAAACATTCAAAAAGAAAAAAAAAAGATATACCACCTCCTTTTCAAAATTGATACCATAAAGAATACTGGAACGAACACTGTCCATGTTCTCGTTGTCTCGTATTCTGATTAAGAACATTTCCTGACTAACAAGCTTGACCGCTCCCAGCTTTTCTTGGGCCTGTGATTCTGGTTTTGGTTTTTTTTCCCCATCTGCTTTTTTTGACCACTCTGGAACAGCTCTCTCTCCCTCCCCTTTGTTCCTTTAATCCTTTTCCTTCCTTCATGTACTTAGGATATGCCCCACTCTTATTTGCTCTTTCCCTCCGTCCCAGCTTTTACCATCTGCCATGCAGAGATTAGTACTTGGTGCTGGCAGTGGGGATGGAGGGTGCACAAGAAGAAATTAAAAATGCCCTTACAGGACTGGTAAATTACTCAGCAAGCCTAAGGAAAGTGTTTAGGAACTACCCTGCAAATTCGGGCATGTTACTAGATAATCTGAAATAGACTCAGCTTGCTTCCTTCTTCAGCCATCTTCCCTGTCCTCCTAACTCCTACCAAACAAGGCTAGCCATCACAGCCTCCGTCTGGGCAGCCCCATCCGTGCCCTCTCCTCTGCAGCCCTGTCTGCCCAGCTGCCCCCAGTGTCCTCCCTCCCTCTCTAGGCTTCCAGCTGGCTCCCCTCCCGCCGCCCTGGTCAGCGGGGCCCACTGGCCTGTGTTATCTGTTGCAGGACCACCTCCAGCAATGCCCGTTTCAAGCCGTGCAGTGTTCTAATGAGAACTGTCAGAAGCCAGTCCTTCGGAAAGATCTGAAAGAACATTTGAGCGCATATTGCCAGTTTCGAGAGGAAAAATGCCTTTATTGCAAAAAAGATGTGGTAGTAATCAATCTACAGGTAAAGAAAGAAAGAGAAAGAAAGAGAGAGACAGAGGAAGAAAGAGAGAAAGAGAAAGGAAGGAAGAAAGGAAGAAAAGAAAGAAAGAAAGAAAGAAAGAAAGAAAGAAAGAAAGAAAGAAAGAAAGAAAGAAAGAAAAAGAAAAAAGAAAAGAGAAAGAAAGAAAGAAAGAAAGAAAGAAAGAAAGAAAGAAAGAAAGAAAGAAAGAAAGAAAGAAAGGGAAAGAAAGAAAGGGAAAGAAAGAAAGATTGTCTTTTATGGGACTAAATTCTACCTGAGTGGTCACAGTGAATTTATTTTTGTACAGAAATAGGTCCAAAGAATTATCTTAGAGTTCTGTAAAAAGCCAAAAACCTTGCTGGTAGGACACTACTCATTTATCATTGGTGAAAGCACTGTTTGAACACCTACTAAGTGTGATTGTGCAAGGAGCAGTGCTAGGTGCTGGGTCATGAGGAGGTGATGATATTGTGTCCTCAGGGTGCTTCAGTCCATCTGGAGTGGCAGGACGTAGGCAGAAAAAGAGAGTGTGCTGTACTTTTCACATGTACCAGAGGAGCCATACTGATGACTCACAAAGTTTGCCCTCAGTGAGTCCTGCGCCCTCTGACCTTTTGGAATAATTGGAAAATTGAATTAATTTACATGAAGAAAGCGGCCATCTTTATTTAGTCCTTTTTGGAACTAGGCTGTACCTTCCTGTAGAGGGCAAGCCACATAACACAGATCCCCAGAGACCTATGCATAAACCCTGTGAGGCCATAGTAGGGAACCCTGGGAGGCGCAGTTTGGCTCTGTTTCATCACACTTTCTCTGTTTCAGAATCATGAGGAAAACTTGTGTCCTGAGTACCCAGTATCTTGTCCTAACAAGTGTTTGCAGATGATTCCAAGATCTGAGGTAACTGTAAATGATTCTCTTAGATTTTACGTAAGGTAAAGTTTTAGTAACCAATGTGGTATGTGTTTGATAAAATCCCACAGGCAGAAGCCCAAGGTTTAAATAACCCCACGACAGCCGTATCTCTGTGTTCCCTTCCCTTTTCCCTGAGAATTCTTCTCGGTTTTTACCACAGCTCTCCTTCTGCCAGGCCTCAGCATGGCTTTTCCCGTTCTGTTCCCTCCCTTTTTCCCAAGCCACCCTTGGTCCCCTGCACGCTGCAGTTCTATCAGGCAGTTGGAGAATTAATTGGTGATGAATTTCTGTGGCGTGAGGCTGTCTGTTTCGTAGGTGGATGAACACCTCGCTGTGTGTCCTGAAGCTGAACAAGACTGTCCTTTTAAGCACTATGGCTGTACTGTAAAGGTATGGAATGCCGTTTTGTTTCTGCCCCTGCCTTCTACTGTATCATTTATTTGGCGGGCTTATTTCACTCTTTGATTCCATTCAGGATGCAGAAGGACATTCACTTTGGAGAACTTTTAGACTGGCCGTTTCAGTCAGGGTTCTCCAAAGAAACAGAACCAATGGGAGATACATACCTACATATACATATAGAGACTTATTTTAAGAAATTAGCTTATGTGACTGTGGGAACTGGTGAATCTGATTATTTGCAGAGCAGACCAACACTGTGGAAACTCAGGCTGGAGTTTCTATGTTGCAGTCTTAAGGAGAAGTGCTTCTTTTTTTTTTTTTTTAACGTTTATTTATTTTTGAGACAGAAAAAGAGAGAGACAGAGCATGAACGGGGGAGGGGCAGAGAGAGAAGGAGACACAGAATCAGAAGCAGGCTCTAGGCTCTGAGCCCAGAGCCCGACGCGGGGCTCGAACTCATGGACCGCGAGATCGTGACCTGAGCTGAAGTCGGACGCTTAACCGACTGAGCCACCCAGGCGCCCCGAGGAGAAGTGCTTCTTGAGGAAACCTTATTCTTTGCTCTTAAAAGGTGGCTGGATGAGGACTTCCCACATTACGTAGAGTAATCTGCTTTACTTAAAGTCAACTGATTTGTAAATGTTAATCTCAGCTACAAAAGTTCCTCACAGTAACATCTAGATTAGTTTTGACCAAACGACTGGGCACCGTAGCCTAGCCAAGCTGACACATAAAATTAACCATCATGGTAATTATTTCTAATTCAGACTCCACTGCCTCTACCAGATTTTGAGACTTTCTGGAGTCATCCTTCTGATGATTATAAATCTTGGTTTTATGGTACCCCTTCTATTACCACATATTTTGAGATGGAATTGATTTGAAATCATGTTTTAAAATGTATTGGGGCGCCTGGGTGGCTCAGTCAGTTAAGCGTCCGACTTCGGCTCAGGTCATGATCTCGCATTTCATGAGTTCGAGCCCCACATCGGGCTCTGTGCTGACAGCTCAGAGCCTGGAGCCTGCTTTGGATTCTGTGTCTCCCCCTCTGTCTGCCCCTCCCCTGCTTGTGCTATCTCTCAAAAAATGAATAAATGTTAAAAATATATATTTTTTAAATAAAAAAATAAAATGTATTTTATTACCTGTTAAACACCTTTAAAAATGTCATTTAATAAATTTATAAAATATACAAAGAAAAGAAAGTTTGCTTTCTACCTCATTTTAACAGATTCTTGATGGATCAAACTTTTAGGCATTAAGATATACCATGCACTGTATTGTTTCATACTTTGTGTACATCTAAAATTACTCCAAATTAAAAGTTTATTTTAGGGGCACCTGGGTGGCTCACTCGGTTGAGCACCTGACTCTTGGTTTTGACTCAGGTCATGGTCTCATGGTCTTGTGGGTTCAAGCCTTGCATGGAGCCTCGCACTGACAACACAGAGTCTGCTTGGGACTCTCTCTCTTTCTCTCTCTCTGCCCCTCCCCCACTCACTCTGTCTCTCAAAATAAGTAAACTTTAAAAAAAGTTTATTTTAAAAATCATAAAAAATACTAGAAGAAAAGGTGAGTGGATTTTTTTATTCTTGATATAAAAGTCTTTCTTAGATGACTAACACAAAACCAGGAGCTATAATTTTGATGTTTAACTACAAATATTTTAAACTTTTATATGATTTTTAAAAATACCATAAATAAAATCAAATGGGAAACCACAAACTGGAAGTAAATATTTACAACATATGACAAGACAAAAAAGGATATTTTCCTTAATATATTAAGAATCATTACAGTAGGCATAGGAATATATGAGTAGTTTCAGAAAAAAATTCAATTGACTAACAGATGTAAGAAAAGACACTCAATCTCACTCCTAAATGTATATTATAACAAGAAATATAACTTTCACCATCAAATTGACAAAGATTAAAACAACTTACAATATCCCAACTTTTTCTGAGGATAGTTTAGTTGTATCTATGAAAAGTGAGGGGCACTTGGCTACCTTAGTTGGTAGAGCATGTGACTCTTGATCTCAGGGTTGTGAGTTCAAGCCCCACGTTGGGCATAGAACTTACTTATTTTTTTTTCTTTTTTTCTTTTCTTTTCTTTTCTTTTCTTTTCTTTTCTTTTTTTCTTTTCTTTTATTTCCTTTCCTTTTCTTTTCTTTTCTTTTTTGAGAGAGAGAGAGAGGGTGCAAGTGAGCAAAAGGCAGAGAGAGAGAGAAGCAGGGCTCACCCAAAGCGGGGCATGAGCTCACCTGACGTGGGACTTGAACTCATGAACCATGAGATAATGACTTGAGTGGAAGTCAGATGCTTAACAACTGAGCCATCCAGGCACCCAGAGCTTAGTTTAAAAAAATAAAATACAGGAGCACCTAGGTGGCTCAGTCGGTAAAGCGTCCGACTTCCACTCAGGTTGTGATCTCATGGTTTGTGAGTTCGAGCCCCGTGTCGGGCTCTGTGCTGACAGCTCAGAGCCTGGAGCCTGCTTCAGATTCTGTGCCTCCCCCTCTCTCTGCCCCTCCCATGCTCATGCTCTGTCTCTGTCTCTCAATAATAAATAAATGTTAAAAAAATTTTTTTAATAAAAAAATAAAATACAATAAAATAAATTTTTTGTTAAAAAAAAAATAGTGAGCCCATACAGTGGCCTTGTAATTCTATTGCTAGGAATTTATCTCACAGAAATTCTTTCATAAGTATGCAATGATTACACGCATATACAAACCCTCACACGAAGCTGTTTATGTAGCAAAAGACAACAAAAAACTAAAAACCTCTAAGTCCATCACTAAAGTACTGGCTGTATAATTTTTATTATATATTATAATATATTATTTATATTTTGGAATACCATGCATCTGATAAAAAGAATGAGGTATGTATTTTTAAAAATTAAATATGGTTATGATCTCATTGAGTTAAAAATGTGTATATATCTTCACTGACTCTGGTGAGTGAGAGACTTAGCAAATTGGATGCGGTGCTGGAAAGAAGAGGCCTTTTGCTTTTCATTCCATATCTTGCTGTATTGGAAAGCACCCATTTCTCTTTTTTTTAATTTTATTAAAAAAATCTTTTTAATACGAAATTTATTGTCAAATTGGTTTCCATACAACACCCAGTACTCATCCCAACAGGTGCCCTCCTCAATGCCCATCACCTACTCTCCCCTCCCTCCCACCCCCCATCAACCCTCAGTTTGTTCTCAGTTTTTAAGAGTCTCATATTTTGGCTCCCTCCCTCTCTAACCCCCCCTTTTTTTTCCTTCCCCTCCCCCATGGTCTTCTGTTAAGTTTCTCAGGACCCACATAAGAATTAAAACATATGGTGTACGTCTTTCTCTGTATGACTTATTTCACTTCGCATAACACTCTCCAGTTCCATCCACATTGCTACAAAAGGCCATATTTCATTCTTTCTCATTGCCATGTAGTATTTTGTTTTAACGTTTATTCATTTTTGAGAGACAGAGAGAGACAGATCATGAGAAGGGAAAGGGAAGAGAGAGGGAGACACAGAATCTGAAACAGGCTCCAGGTTCTGAGCTGTCAGCACAGAGCCTGACACGGGGCTCAAACTCACGGACTGTGAGATCATGACCTGAGCTGAAGTCAAATGCCCAACTGATGAGCCACCCAGGTGCCCCTACATTTCTCTTATTTTAAGAACCTATTTTTAAAAATGCATATTGTGGGAACCATTAAAAAAAATCATTGGAGTCCACAGATTTTCACATATCAAACCAGTGACAGTCTTGGCTACAAAAAGGATAAGGTTTACCTTTTTAGTGCATGAAATATGGCATTGCTTTCCAGCTCTGAAAGGAATCTTCCTAATAGTTAGGCCTAAACTCCCAGTTGGGCTGTAGTCTAGACCTTCCAGGATGAAAAGGAAGAAAAGGAGGAGGAAAGGTATTCTCTGGAGAAGGGGCCAATCCTAAACTGAAGGAAAATTGTTGATAAATGTATGCTTTGGTCCACAGATCACCCAGAACATCTACCATTTGCTTTTACTAGTAATATAGGCAGTTTGCAATTCGGTATTTTAATCATCAGGGAAGAAGTAACCCTTTATTCTTATAAACCTGTTATTTGATTTTGAGGGCAACAAATTTGCCTGGGCTGAAATTACAATCAGGTTGCATGCCTGTGGCCTTTGATAGAAGACAGCATGAAAATGTGTGCTTGGTAGGAGAGAGAACTAACCTAGGCTTGAAACTGATCTGAAGCTAACCCGCCAAAGAGATAGGTTTTGTGTGGGAATAGTTGACAGAGGATAACTACACTTGACCCACGGTCACACATTCCCAGCACAAGGAAGGAAATCCGCATTGAAATTTTGACAGTGGCCCGATTCTCTGTTTCTGTAAGTTTAAAATTGTCTCATGGGCACTGTAGAATCCTGTGGCTGGGAAAGGGACCTGGAGGGGCTGATTCTTCTGCAACTCAGCTTCAGACAAGCAAGCAAAATTGTTAAGGTCTGCTTTAGCAGAATATCTCGTCACCACCTTCATGTTTGGAGCTTTTCAGCAGCCTGACTTCCTTTCCTCTTCACATTGAAGGATAAACGGGGGAACCTGCTGGAGCATGAGCATTCAGCCTTACGGGACCACATGCTTCTGGTTTTAGAAAAGAACTTCCAGTTAGAAGAACAGGTAAATATTCAAGAATTCAGATATAAGGGGAGGCATCACAACCACTGGGGCTGGTAATCGTTGGCTTTTTATAGTCTCCTCTGTTTGAGTACATGTCTACTGGAGGTAGATGGTTTTCTACTAAGTGGCCAGGCAGACCCATAGGATTATAGAATATTAGAACTGGAAGGTGCCTTTGAGATCTCTGGACCCAACCCTTTCATTCAGCAGATGAAATAACTAAGCTCAAAGAAATTTTGATGTGTTTGTAACTTGTAAGTGGTAGAATTTACTCTCAAACCCATGTCCCCTGATTCTTAGTCTAGAAATACCACACTGTCTCTGCAGCCTATCCACACGCCTTTTGGTTAATATCTGGCACCTAGTAGGTGACTAGCAGGTGCTTGATGTTTTTTAATTAGACCAATCTTACCATGAAGCAATAGTTAACTATCTGTTCTAGGCATTTTGGGTTTTATATATTTTGTAGTAAGTCTTAACTCCTGCCTATGAAAAGCTTTGCAGCCTGATAAATGCATACATACATATGTATTTCACTGAGTTGTGATTACCAAGTGAAATTATGTGTGCAAATGCCTGCCACAGTCCCTGGAATATTCATAATGGACTCCAAATGCTGATTCTATTGAGTAATTATTATAAAAGTTAATTATTTTGTTAGAACATCTCAGAGGATCAGACTTCTCAAGCCCATGTCAGGAAGAGAGGGAGCTGAATTCTATTATTGCCAATTAGTTTATGGTGTCTAATTCCATATTAAAGTAGGTATGTGAGTTCCAAGGTCAGACCCTGGAGAAAAGTGCGAAGACCACTCAGACCGTGACTTTGGTAGAGGGCACACTGCCTGATAACCATTCCTAAGTTCTTTCTGTACCACTTGCCTCATCCATCCATCCATCCATCCATCCATCCATGCACTCATTCAACAAACACCTGCTATACATCAGCTATGAGGTGCGTTGCTAGGGGCTCTGAGTCAAGAAACACACAGCTTCTGCCCTTGAAGGACTCACAACGCAAAAATGCAAATAGATAAGTTGCCGTGCCATAGGATATGCTGTTACTCAGTCCGGGGTACAGAGGCTGCAGCAGTTTGCTCTGTGGGATTTGGGGAAAGCTCTTCAAGGTAGCACATCCGAGCTTCATTTTGAAGGAAGAAAAGATTTGTCAACTTAAATGTTGTGGGGAAAGAACGTTCCAGAAAAGGAAAGCTTGTGCCAAGACCAGGAGTTATGAGAGAGGCTGATGGTTCAGGGAACTGGGGTTTTGGGGTGGTGAGGCTCCTGAACGTGAGCCAGAAAGAGCTGGAGACTGGTGTGCTGGGTGCAGATTGCAGTGGCCGTCCATGTAAGCTAAGAGGTTGCAGATACTGTACATTCAATTATTATTTTTTGTTCATTCATATCTGCTTTGTTTCAAGAAGGATTTAAGGGCCAAAGTTTGAACTAATGTTTGTCAGTAATAGGGGAGCTAATGGAGGTTTCGAGATAAGAAAATACAGGTTTCTCACACAATGGGAAACAGAGCAATCCTATGGAACCTTTCATAAGCCAATGTCGTGTAAAGCAAAGAAGCCACTACCATTTCATGAAAGCGAAGATCCTCTTTGATTTCTTTCGGTTAGTGAAACAGGCACTAACGCAGGTCTTTCATGAAAGCAAAGTGGCGTGAAGCAAAGTTTTGGATGGTGGGGGCAGGCGAAGACCACTGCTTGGCTGGCTAATTGTTTGGCTTTAAACAGTAAGATAGCTGGTGGTAGCACAGAAGATGGATAGAGGGAGAGGAGAGCATGAGGACAGGGGACCAGGCAGAAGGATGTTGTCACGAACTAGGCAATGTAGCAGTAGAGCCTGGCAATTGAACAGTGAGGGCTCTGGAGCCAGAATGCCTGGTTTTGAGACCTGGCCCCACACTTGCCGTATGAGTTTGGACAAGCTACTTAACTCCGCTCTTCCCCAATTTCCTCATTCATAAAATGGGGTTGTTGGAAGGGTTAAATGAGCTAATATATTTAAGCTCTTAGCACAGTGGCAATGTAATAAGCAGTTCAGTACTAGGTGAAGGCGAGATACTGGAAGTGATGGTGCTGGTGGCTCAGCCAAGGCTGTGTCTGGGGATGGGAAGGGCATTGAGAGACACTCCAAGGTCACAATGGCAAGCTGTAAGTTTAGAAGGCGGAGAACATGGAATTATTATCTGAGATGGACACTGCAGGACAAGTAGAGGTAAGGTGGAGGGAGAAGACACTTATCAGGGAGATATGTCAACCATGTAGGTGGAAATCAGCTCTCAGGATCTAAATGGAAGATTCTGGGGCCAGAGAGCAGATGGTTGTTGCAACCATTTGTTCATTTATAAAACACATATCCAATGCCCTCTGTGTGCCAGGCACTGTGCAAGGCTTTGGGGATGAAGAAATAAGGGAGATGTAGCCTCAATAGTTTAGTGGAGGAAAAGACCAAAACAACCCAAAAAAGCAATAAGAGTAATGAAGGTAAGTTAAATGCTAGAGTGTAGTCAGGGGGTCTTAGAACTTGAGAGATGACCTAGGTAGGTGATACTAGTGAAGAAGTGTTTCTGAGAGGAAGTGTCCTTGAGTAGAGGCTTAAAAAGTGGTAGTTTCTAGATGGAGGAGGAAGTGTGTGAGAGACCAGGACTCGATGGACAATAGAAGTGTGTAGGCTTGCAGCGCAGGGCACAGGTGGGATGGGAATAGGCAGGAGGCTGAGAAAGTAGCCAGGGGCAGATCATGTAGGACCCTGTAGGGTCTGTGAAAGAAGGCCACTAAGGATGGTTAAGGGAGGGGGGGGGAGTGACAAGATCGACTTGTCTCTGGTTACAGCATGAAGGATGAATTGGAGAAAAACAAGTGTAAAGAAAGGGAGAGCATCATTCGTTCATACTAAAAATATTTATCAAATACCTGCCGATGCCAGGCACCAGACCAGTTGCCAAGGTTACAGCAGACTGTGGGACATGCGTCCCAATTCCCATAGAGCTTCCCATCTGGCGGGAGTGCGAGGGATGGTGTAGGACCAGGTGGGAAGCTATTGTAGCAGCCCAGGTGAGAAATAAGGCTACAGTGAGTGTGAAACGAAATGAGATGAAATGAGAAGTAGATATAAGAATCGTTTGTTTTGTTGTGTGTCGGGAGTTTAAAGTTGGTAAGTATTGCTGATTGAATGGATGAGGCGATAGGAGGAGGGTTGTCTAGGCTCACACGAAAGCTTTTGGTTATTTCCCTGAAATAATTACAGATTCTAAGAGCATATCATGTTTTGCCTACCACTTGCTAAGCTAGCTGTCTGCTGGGCAGGTCACTTAAACTCTCTACCTCTGTTTCCTTATCTATAAAACGGAACTGATCATCATACCCAACTCATAGGGTTTTTTGAGAATTAAGAGAGCTAATGAATACAAGGGTATGACAGACATTCAGCAAATGTCAGCTATTACTATTGATACTGTGCAGATAGCATCTGCTGTGCTGTGATGATCAGTACTGTGTGGTTGTTTAATAAGTGCATACTGAATAAATGAAGAGAACTAGTTCAGTAAATTTTGTCAAGTGATGTCACTATCATTAGATGAACCATCATAGCTGGTTAAGCTATGAAAAAGACTGATGAGAAATCTGTGGATCTGGTTTTTTTGAAGCACCTACAAATATTATATAGAAATCTACCTGTAAATATTTTCCTAGAAATACATGTATTTTTCTTTTTTTAAATTTAATTTATTTATTTATTGAAATTTATTTAAATTCAAGTTAGTTAACATATAGTGTAGTAATGCTTTCAGGAGTAGAATTTAGTGACTCATTACTTACATGTATATTTATTTTTCTAGAAACACTTTCTTACCTACAATATTTTTCTAGACTTGTATTTAAATTATTTAAACTTGTATACATACACTTAAATGATCTCATTCCCATTTCTGTTATTAGATTTCTGATTTATATAAGAGCCTAGAACAGAAAGAAAGTAAAATCCAGCAGTTAGCAGAAACAGTAAAGAAATTCGAAAAGGAGTTCAAGCAGTTTGCACAGCTACTCGGCAAAAATGGAAGCTTCCTCTCAAACATCCAGGTGAGAAATGGCCTCTCTATTCATAGCCAAGATTTGACCTTCAATTGGCAGTCAGGGTTTTTCTTATAACTTCTTAAGTGGAGATAATTTCAAATGTAAAGAAAAGCTGTAAGAATAAGATAGTGCTTAAAAATACCCATGTATTCTTGGGGTGCCTGGGTGGCTCAGTCAGTTAAGTGTCAGACTTCGGCTCAGGTCATGATCTCATAGTTGGTGAGTTTGAGCCCCATATTGGGTTCTCTGCTGTCAGCATGGAGCCTGCTTTGGATCCTCTGCCCCTCCCCTGCTTGTGCACATGCTCTCTCTCTCTGTCTCTCTCTCAAAAAAAAAAAAAAAAAAAAAAAAATCTGTGCATTCTCCGCCCAAATTCACCCATTGTTAGTATTTTGTCCCATATCTCTCTACATCTCTGTTGCTGTATGTGTATGTACTTTCTGAAGCATTTGAGAGTAAGCTGTATATATTATGGCCCTGTACCTGTACACACTTCACTATGTATTTCATAAGAATAAAGATCTTCTTTTACATAACCCCAGTACATTTAACAATGTCAGTAAGTTAACTAATATAATTATGTAATTATAATATTATATTTATTTATGTTATATTTAATTATAATAATATAACTAAGGTATTAACAGAATTGACATAATACTTTATATAATTTATGGCAATTAGGGTTATAATTGATGTTGGGCCAATATTAGTTCCTTTATGTAAGATTCATTGAGTGTATCCATAGTCAACAAAGTGAAATATTAATTCCCTTGGGAATAAAATGCTTTATTTATTTAAAAAAATTTTTTAATGTTTATTTTTGAGAGAGCAACAGCATGAGCAGGGGAGGAGCAGAGAGAGAGGGAGACACAGAATCTGAAGCAGGCTCCAGGCTGTGAGCTGTCAGCACAGAACCTGATGCAAGGCTCAAACTCATGAGCTATGACATCATGACCTGAGCCAAAGTTGGACTCTTAACCCACTGGGCCACCCAGGTGCCCTGGGAATAAAATGCTTTAAACACTAAAATATATCAAAAATTACTTGCAAATCATGAATGTTAAGTAACCATAAACAAATTTCTAATGAATAGTATCTTTACTGTAGTTATAAAATTTATGGTAAAAAAAAATTTTAATGTTTATTTTTGAGAGAGAAGGACAGTATGAGTGGGGCAAGGGCAGAGAGAGAGAGAGAGAGAGAGAGAGAGAGAATCCCAAGCAGGCTCTGCACTGTCATCATGTCAGCCTGATGGGGGGAGGGGGGATGTGCTTTGATTTCACGAACCTCGAGATCATGACCTGAGCCGAAGTTGGACGCTCAGCCGACTAAGCCACTCGGGCGCCCCTGTGGTGAAAAGGATCTTAAGACCTGTGGTATGGGTAGCAGTTTTGAAATGTGGACTATCCCAGAAAAATGTAGGCCATGTAATTTCCCCATACTTTGTCAGCACACTGTGTGTGTGTGTGTGTGTGTGTGTGTGTGTGTGTGTGTGTAGAAAAAAAGGAAATCTTTTTTGTTATTATCTCAATTCTGACCTTTTTCTAACACAAAACCAGTCAGAGTTAAGGTCCTGAGGGCCAAGTGTGGAAGAGAAGTATGGGTCTAGTTTTATTTACTCTCTTCTACCCAGGCAGGGAATCTAAAGTTCAAGCCTTACCTCATTGCACTTCTGGACCACTTGTAGGGCTCAGGCCAGAACGGATGGGTCTATTTCCAGCTCATTCTCTGCCTTCTAACAGGGCAGGCGTGGATCAGAATAGCCTCTGAGAAGGAAGTGATTAAGGCAAGAGGAGAAACAACAGGAGAACAAAGATATAAAGATAGGTTAGAGCACCAAATGGATAGAAATTGAGGGAGGAGTATAAGTCAGATGAAGAGAAGTTCAAAAATTTGGAACAGGAGCTGTGACCGGAAGGAGGAGGAAGATACTAGGTAGTTCATCTCTCTGTGAACCTCACTGAATTTTCTCTTCCAGACTGTGCATTTTTCATTGCATTAATTGATTAATTAAATGTGAAATGTTTGGGTTGAAAAAATTCAATATCAATGAATTACTAAGATATTAACTTTTTTTTCTTTTTTACATTATGATCCATGTTGTACTGAAAGGCTCTTGCCAGTCTCATTGACAAGTCCGCTTGGCTAGAAGCTCAAGTGCGTCAGTTATTACAAGTGGCTAACCAGCAACAAAATAAATTTGATCTGAGGCCTTTGGTGGAAGCGATTGATACAGTGAAGCAGAAAATTACTCTGCTAGAAACCAATGATCAAAGACTAGGTATGGCACGTATTTTACTTCTCTTTGGATGACTCTGTTGTCTGCATATGTTTCTGGAACAAGCAAACACCTGGCCAGATGGAGAGTCGCAGCTGTCCAGGATAAACAATGGTCGAATCTGGTATTTGTGAAACAGAACAGCATGAGATTCTGGCCACTCGGGGGAAAATGATGGACGGCGATGAGCAGGGGCTGGAACAGGCAAAGGGTAGAAATGGGCCAGGAAATTCCAAACACAGGGAGTGGTGGTTTTTAAGAAGAGTGGAAAATAATGAAAAAACTAAGGGAGAGATGCGGTGGAAACATTGTTTGAAGTATAGGAAAATCTGAAAGGGCTTGGCTATTTAAAAGCATCCCAGTTATTAAATAATGGGCCTTACCATGCTAATGCACATGAGTCAAATGCTGTGTGTCTTCTATATGCTTTGGTGAGCTTCAGTTCAAGAGTGTGTATTTGGGTTTCCTTGGTGCTACTTTTGCCAAGACATGCGAGTCACTGAGTTAATTATTCATATAAATGATCCATTGGTGGACATTGAGTTCAGTTCATCTTTAGGATGTCAGAATTTTATTTTTCTCTTCAGATAACACAATTCCACTTTGGGCACATTCTAAAGACAACTTTAAGGCCTATGGAATCTTTTTTTGTCTTTCTTTCTTTGCAGTTGTTTTGGAAGGGGAGACTAACAAACATGATGCCCACATTAATATTCATAAAGCACAGCTGAATAAAAACGAAGAGAGATTTAAACTACTAGAAGGTGCCTGCTACAACGGAAAGCTCATCTGGAAGGTGACAGACTATAAGACGAAGAAGAGGGAGGCACTCGATGGGCACACGGTGTCCATCTTCAGCCAGCCCTTCTACACCAGCCGGTGCGGCTACCGGCTCTGTGCTAGAGCATACCTAAACGGGGATGGGTCCGGGAAGGGGACACACCTGTCGCTGTACTTCGTGGTGATGCGAGGGGAGTTTGACTCACTGTTGCAGTGGCCGTTCAGGCAGAGGGTGACCCTGATGCTTTTGGACCAGAGTGGCAAAAAGAACCACATTATGGAGACCTTCAAGGCTGACCCCAATAGCAGTAGCTTTAAAAGACCTGATGGAGAGATGAACATTGCGTCTGGCTGCCCCCGCTTCGTGGCTCATTCCACTTTGGAGAGCGCCAAGAACACCTACATTAAAGATGACACCGTGTTCCTGAAAGTGGCCGTGGATTTAACTGACCTAGAGGATCTCTAGTCCCTGTTTCTGGGGGTGATGAAGGACTTGTTGGGTCCAGAACCATGGAGGAGGACACCTGTGATTATCATATGGACTGACATTGAACTTAGTACACATTTGTATTTGGCTTCTTGCCACTTGGTGTTTGAAGGCAGTTTAAAACTTCTCAAGTGCTATCTTCTTTTTACGTTTTACTCTATCCCAGTTTGAAACTTAAAACCTTAGAATATTCTCTCATTATTTATATTTTTATATTTCTTGAAAGATGTTAAGTTTCTTGAAAGCGAGGTCTGGGGCATATCTGTTTTACTGGTGCTTAGCATAGCGTCTCATGGTAGGCACTATGTGAAATGTTACTGAGGACACAAAGGAAGAATTGAAAATGCTTTGGTATTTTATTATTTGGCCTGCTGATTCTAGACCTGACCATAAGCCTGCAAAAGCCATCTTCCAGGGTAGACTATTCCAGTTAAGTAGTTGGGTGATGTACTTTCAAAGACCATAAGCCCAGTTTGGACCAGACTTTATTTGGTCAAATACAAAATTTGTGGAAATTACTACACCTCTAAATATTTTCATTAAAAATTACCAGTAGTCACCAAGTACAGTTTTGCAAGGCTGTGTTAGAACTGGTGAATAGAGGAAGCATTTTCATTCTTCCTGTTGAAGTAAACAGAAAGTACTGCACTGTGTGTATGTGTGTGTGTGTGTGTGTGTGTGTGTGTGTGTGTGTGTGCAGAGAGAGAGAGAGGGAGAGATAGTTTATACATATATATGGAGATATAGTCATCCAACTAAAGCTCATATTTTATTAGGTACAACCATGTGAAAAAAAGCTGTTTTCATAGGTCAGAAAAGGTCAAGTATTAACAGTTTCATAAGGTTCAATTTAGTAGATATGTATGTACATGTATATGTATGTATACACCTAGTTTAAAAGTATGTTGGTAATAATAGTAAGTTACTGTGAGGATGGGTAGAATTTAGTACATGATGGAGAAAAATGTCATAAATGGATAAGAGGAATTTAAACCTAGGGAGAACACCATTATTATTCCTATGGTGTCAGAAGTATTCTCATCCCAAACTGATTGCTAAAAGCAGTATCTCCTATTCTTTTTGAAAGAACTTCTGAATTCATAAACTGATATGAAAATGGGCATTTATATAAACCTGTGACTTTTCTTGTTGAAGTTGTGAGTACTTTGTGAGGAACAGAAATGATTCTATTCTTACGCATCTGTCTGTGTGGGTCTATCTACGAGGGTGTGTATACCAGTCAAGTGAATCCCAGTTTTCCTGAGCCCTCCTTTGTTGTTATGCAACTCAGTGTTTCCTGACATTCAAGCCAACTCCCTTGAGTGTGTGGGGATAAAGTGCCCTGGGCTGAGGGCCACTTAATGCAGCTTACCCGAATGAGGACCGTGTACCTTATAGCTTTTGAGCAGTCGATCTGATAGAAGAAACATGATTTTTATACCAGTGGCTTCTGGAATAATTGAGACTTTCTTAATCTCTTCTCTGAAAAATTTCAAGATGCTAAAGACTCATCTTGCAGAAATCATCCCAAAGACTTAAAGAAATAAGTTCACAATGGAAACATACTAAAGAACAACACTGTAGCTGCTGGTGAACTCTGGCACAATTGATGGTCAACAGATTGACCTCACACACAGGAAGCATTTCTGTAGATCACACAGCCAGACCCAGTGGTTCTGTGTGTTTGTTTTCAATGTTCCTAATCCAGTCCAAGTCCTTGGGAGTAGAAGATCATATTGTTGTAATTAGTTTTAAGTGGGTATGAAAAACATTTTAAAGTGAATTTATCAAAATACTGGTTTTGTGTTCTAACTAGCTTCTCTACATAAAAAGCTTCAATCATGGCATGGTTTGCTTATGAGTTCAGAGTCCCTTCATCATTGAAACAGTGATCATGAAACAAGGTATTACAGAGTAAAAAGGACTCTTTCTCAAAAATAAGAGTTGTGATTTTTGTTTTATAGAAGTGGATCCATGTAAACTGTTTTTCCTCTTTTACTATCTGAGCAGTTATTTTTATTCTATGTCAGAAATATTTAAAGATTTTATTTTTTAAGTAATTTCTACACTCAATATAGGGCTCAAAATCACAATCCCAAGATCAAGAGTCCCATGCTCTACTGACCCAGCCAGCGGGGTGCCTCTATATCACAAATATTTAAATTTATTCTATTTTGGTTAGATTTCAATTCCTGATGAAGAGAAAAAAATAGGTGTAAGAGGGAAGTTAAGAAAGGCATGTACAGGATTAAGGTAGGGTGGGGAGGTACTCTACATATGAATGCATATTAACAGATCTGAACTCTGACCCCTGATATCCAAATTTGATTTTTCAGAGAAACAAGAGATAGTCACAGCCAGTTCCAATTCACAGTGCCAATCTTGAGCACAACTAAACAGAACAGAGAGCACAAAGCCTTTGTGTGGTGCTTTGGGCAATCGGTCCACACTGCCAACTACCTCTTTTCTCTTAGAAAGTGGTTGGAGACATGGGTCTTAATTGTACCTAAGAATTGTGGGCTGGAGATAAAGCCTTGATGGCATAGTAGGGGACCCAGGTGGTGCAGTCACCTGAGAACACCACATTTTAGGGGAGGAGGGAGAGGAGATGAAGAGAAGTACCAAGGGAGGTAGGAAGGCAAAGAATGTCAGCAGGGCCACCCTGCCAACAGTGGTCCCTCACAGTGTACCCCACAGCCAACTCTTAAGCTCACAGTCCGCCCCCTCCATGCCACTCCCTCCTCAGCCTTTGCCTTAAGCTGCAGGCTTAAATATCCAAGTACCTGCTGCACATCTGATCTTTCAAGTCCCACAGGTACCTTAAAGTACACTTCACCATAACTGAACTGGAGATCTTCCCACTCTCCCCGCCACTGCCCACCTGTGATGCTTCCTGTTTATTCTACCCCGGCTAATGACCTCATCATCCAAGCCAGAAGTTTGGACACTATTCTAGATTCCTCCCTCACCTTCCCCGTCCAGTCACCCACCCAGTACTGCCAATTTGACTTCCAAGTAATTTCTTGAAACTATTCCTACTACCTGTTTCTACTGCCCACTACTGTCCTGTTTGCAGGCCTACGTTTTTGGCTACACTTTTTTCTTTCACCTCTTCACATCTAACCTCACGCTGCCACCCAGTAATCTCTCTGAAATGAAAATCTGAGAATGACTCCTCGCAACACCCACTGTGGCCACATCACCCAAAGGCCAAAGCCAAGGCTCTGCATGCCTGCCTCTGCATGCCCCCCCCCCAACCCACCTCCTGACAGTCCTCCTACTTCATATTTAGCAATAGCACCCCAAGCCATTGGACATTTCTGTGTGCTGGTGCTGCACTTCTAACTGGAATACTCTTCACTATCCTTACCTCTTTCTGTTTAAGATTCTTTGGTTTCAACTCCAGGATGTCTTCCCAAACTAGTCTTCACTTACTGTACATCCCACTCACCACCTTCGACCCTTCGCTAGGCCGAGAGCTCCGGCTCTGTGCTATAGACTTCCTGGTCTATACTCCAATTGTTGGACTTTTCTTTTTTTCAAAAAATATTTATTATTTGAGAGAAAGAGAGAGAGAGAGAGAGCAGGAGAGGGGCAGAGAGAGCAGGAGAGAAAGAATTCCAAGCAGGCTCAATGCTGTCCAGTGCAGAGCCAGCCCCACACGGGGCTCGATCTCATGAACTGTGAGATCATGACCTGAGCCGAAATCAAGAGCTGGACGCTTAAAGCTGAACTGACTGAGCCACCCAGGCGCCCCTGGACTTCTCTCTTTTCTAGAAAACAAGTATTAATTGGCTATGTATTTGTCAGATTTTTGTGTTAGGCACAAATAGAACAGATCTTGTCCCTGTCTTCATAAAATTTATAATCTGGAGGTCAGTCACAAATGGTGAGCCAGAATGTTCAATGTGTAAATACTCTCAGCCTTCTCTGTCCGATAAGGACTTTGCCTCTCCACTTCTTCACCCTGTGCTCTGAGAAAAATGTATCTCACAGACCAGTGCTGCATGTTTGTGATGCAAGATGAGAGCAGGCAGAAAACATTTGAAGACAGAGCTCTAGGGGCAAAATCTATGAAGAAATGATAAACCAACGCACACAAGGACTGGAGGAAAGTGAAAGGAGAGAGAAAAGGGAATATGAACCTATGAGAACCTTTGGGAATTGTGACTGGAGCCCCCTTGATGTTTTTTTCTTCCAAGAGATCCACGTTGAAGACTGAAATACATTTTTAAATTATTTTTGGCTGCTTGAGTCATACGTATTCGAGTGAAACTCCACATGGAGACTAGACTCTGGCTCCAGGATTCATAAGGCATTTGAACAAATATACAATACAAGTTGTGATAAAAGCCTTGAAGACAATGACAGAGTACAGGGAAAGAATAATAGGACTGGGCTGGAGAGAGTATGTGCATACTTAGGGTTGTTGGGGAGTGCCTTTTGCTGAGGTAACATGCTATTTAGTGTTCACATGACATGTTTTCTGACTGTCCAGCCCCTTTGGACACGCTTATAATACCTGAGGAATTTAATGTGACAAGACTCGCCTCCTTGACCCCCTCTGCAGCACAGGCATATGTGACCTAGGCCCTACCAATCAGGCATGGTCTGGCAAAACTTAAACTTGAAAGATAAAGTTGGAAAGATTCAACTTTTTTGTTGCAAGAAACATTTGCAAGATGAAAAAGGAGGAGTGCCTGGGGGGGCTGGGTCAGTTAAGCCTCCGACTCTTGGTTTCAGCTCAGGTCATGATCTCATTATTCATGAGTTTGAGCCCCACGTCCAACTCTGCATTGGCAGCTTGGAGCCTGCTTGGCATTCTTTCTCTATTTCCGTCTCTTTTGGCCCCCAGCCCCCGCTAGGGCAGGTGCTCTCTCTCAAAACAAATAAATAAACACATTAGGGGAAAAAAAGGTGAAGAAAGAAATGTGCCACTCCGGCTACCCAGTGGTGAGGGTGATGAGTGTACCGAAGGGACTGGTTCCCTCATCCTTACTTTCAGAGCCTGTGTTCGTAGAAGTTGTGATTTTGGTGTCAGGTGGTGGTGGCAGCAGTGGATTTTCACTAGAGCCTCTAGCGTGTTTGGGTATCAGACCCAGCTGTGCTGCACCTGCATCTGGCTTCTGGTCTTCCTGGAGACTCGGGGGCTACGTAATATTAACAAAGTCCCAATCTTCGCCAGATTGGATTCTGTTGTCTGTAACTAAGAACCTGACTGAATCAAGCGGAGACCTGAAAGATGAGTCAGCCATGATGAGTCAGAGCAGGTGGGATGAAAATTCTGGGCAGAGGGCACTGAGGAAAAAGAGAGTTGGTTTAAGGAACTGAAAAGAGGCCTGTGTGGCAGGGGCCACCAGAAGGGAGGAGAGTTGGACTTGATGAAATTAGAAAGGGAGGCAGGGCCCAGAGTCTAATGTTAAAGTCATAGCGAGGAGACTGTGGTTTATGTAAAGTGTAATGAAAGTGGACATGATTTTGGCAGGGGAATACACGATTTGATTAATGTGTTCTAAAACTGCTCTGTATGGAACATAGATAAGAAGGGGACAAGAGAGGACATGGAAACAGTATTAAGGTTATGTCATAATGCACCTGTGTTTCTAGGTCTGTGTCTTTACTAGATCATGAACTCCTTGAAGCCAAAAAGCATACTAGTTCAAGTGCATAGAAGGTACTCATTATATTAAACTGAATAAACAGAAGACCATGGGGGAGGGGAAGGAAAAAAAAAAAGGTTAGAGAGGGAGGGAGACAAAACATAAGAGACTCTTAAAAACAGAACTGAGGGTTGATTGGGGGTGGGAGGGAGAGGAGGGTGGGTGATGGGTATTGAGGAGGGTGCCTGTTGGGATGAGCACTGGGTGTTGTATGGAAACTAATTTGACAATAAATTTCATATTAAAAATAAATAAATAAAATAAATAAACTGAATAGTATATATGCAATAATGCATTATTTTTATAACAAATCAGATATTATGTCCATTACATAAATGAGAAAAGTAGTGATTAGATCTATGCCCTGCATGCTAGGCATTGTCCTAAGAATTTTACATACTTATTATACATTAACACACTAATCCTCTCAATAATCTTATCAGGTATATGCTATTTTATCCCCATTTTACAGATGAGGCAATTGAAGCACAGAGAGGTTATGTAATAAGCTCTAGGTTACACAGCTAATAGATGGGAAAGCCAGGATTTGAATCTAGGCATTCTGGCCTCAAAGTCTCTACTCTTAACACTGTATAAGATTGCCTCATAAAAATGCTGATAAACTCCACATGACTATATAAAAGTACAAATTAAATTAAGCTAAAATACAGTAAAAGTAGCCACTAGATAAAAATTGAACATAAAATTTTCAAACTACTGAAGAAAAAAAAATCTGGAAAAAGGAACTTTATCAAACCAAAGACAGAAAAGCGAAGAAAACAACAGGAAGCACAACATATAGAAAAACAAGTTAGAATTAAATCTAAGCACATAAATATGAATGGTTTAAATTTTACTATTAAAAGAGGAAATATCTCCAATATGGGGGCATATGTATATGCTTTTTAAACATATATCTGTAACAAAACAGAGCTAACAACTCCATTGTTAGTTATGTATCAGGGATACTTTTGCACATGTGTACCAGGAGACACATACAATGAAGTTTACTACCAGCATTGTTTACAATAGCAAAACAAAACAAAAAAACCTGGGAAAAAACAAACAAGGGATGGCATGGATGTCAAGCAACAGAAACTCCTACACTGTTGGGGGCAGGGTAAACTGGCAAAAACACTAGAGAAGAATCTGGCATTAAAAATAAAGTTGGATTGTGCAAACCTTGCTGTTCCACTTCTAGACATACACTGGAAAATTCTTGTGATGTGCCTAATAAGATACGTTAAAGAATGTCCGTTAACTGTGTTGTAACAGCAAATGCCAGGAGTAATTAAATTACTAGCAACAGGAGAATGGATAAATTGCTTCCTAGTCATACAATGGAATGTATGTAAAGATCAGCAGTTAAGATGATAAAGTAAGAAGTACATGAAATGATATGGATAGCTTTCACAAACATAACTTTGAATGACAAAAGCAAGTTACACAATGGTAACATTAATATTAGGTTTAAAAACCTACAAAATAATACTACAGGTACTTATATAGCTATATATACATTATACACACACATGCACACACACATATATATGTATGTATGTATGTATAAAAGCTTTCATGGGAAGGAGTTCATTTTAGGGAAGAAGAGAGGGAGAAAGATTGCAGAAGTGTTCATAAGAGGCTATAACTGAATAACAGTAAATTGTGAAGAAAATATGGAAAAATGTTAAAATGTGATAAAGTGAAGTGGTTGGTATATAGGTGTTCATATTATTCTCTAATGTTATGTTTGTAATATTTCCTATTGAATATTTCATTTGTGTGTGTGTGTTTATTTTTGAGAGAGAGACAGGCAGAGTGCGAGTGGGGAGGGGCAGAGAGAGAGGGAGACACAGAATCTGAAGTAGGCTCTAGGCTTTGGGCTGTCAGCACAGAGCCCATTCGGGGCTCAAACTCAAGAACCACAAGATCATGACCTGAGCCAAAGTCAGATGCTTAACCGACTGAGCCACCCAGGTGCCCCTTTCCTATTAAATATTGTAAAGAAAATAAGCTTTCAACTCAAGATTCTACAAAAACAAAACACACAAAAAAAACAAAGAAATAAGAAATTAATAAAGGCACACATTAATGAAAGAGAAAAAACTTCTAGATAAAGGTTATCTATAAAAAATCAAAATCAATCAGTCAAAAACCAAAACGTGGTTCAAAAAATCTGACCAAGAAAAAGAAAAAAGACTTCAATTGAATATGTAAGAATGAATAAGAACAATGTGAAATCAAAAAATGCTAATCCCAGAGTGTAGAGAATGGGATGGAGTCACTCATGTCAAGCAGGAACCTATGTCAAGCAATGACACGAGCAGTTAAAGGTACTGCAGCTAACAGGTATCATGGTGACCACCACCAGCTGACACCCCAGAACTGGTAAGAGGCAGAAGCAGAGGTCTGCAGGGGCCCCAGACTGATTAAATTCCTTTATTATTCTTAAAAAATTTTTTTTAACTTATTCATTTTTGAGAGACAGAGAATGAGTGGAGGAGAGGCAGAGAGAGAGGAACACACGGAATCTGAAGCAGGCTCCAGGTTCTGAGCTGTCAGCACAGAGCCCAACATGGGGTTCGAACTCACGAACCATGAGATCATGACCTGAGCTGAAGTCAGACGCTTAACCAACTGAGCCACCCGGGCTCCCCTTAAATCCCTTTAAAAAGGGAGGAATTTTGCAGCAAAATGTCAGACTTTCCAGACACTGACCCCTCTATGTCTGACCATTTAAAAAAAGGCAGCCGCCATTGAAGATTGCCCAATTGATTTCCCAATAAAACTGAGAGCCCTCACTGCTTGAACATAAGCAGTAAGTGCTAAGAGCTGCTGACCCAGACCTGACCAAGACTCATCTCAACTGCGTGCCCCCAGACTGACTTCGTGTTTGGTTCTTCAACATCCTATCCTTTGTGTTATCTTGTTTATTGTGTAGCTTGTCTTACGTTCTGCTCTGTGTACCGGTAAGAAGCCAGGTTAATCACATGGTGAAATGTCATTGAGTTTGAAATTCTGAACCTGCATTATAATTGTTAACCTTGATTTATGACTGAATAAAGTGAACACTGTGGAAAGACACAACCCGGGTGTGTGCCTTCATAGCATGCTCATGACACAAGGATAGTTTAATGCCAAAAAAATTGAAAACGTAAATGAAATCGATACTTTTCTAGGAAAAAAATATTTATCTCTTAAAAAGGCACCACACCCAGGTGGCTTTGAAGATGAGTTCCTCAAACCTAAGGAATAGATCATTCACACACTAGGTCTATTCCAGGTCATATAAAAAGAAACTAATCTGGGTCGTTTTGAGACCTACCCTAAACTAATATCAAAACTAGACAAGGACAACTAAAGAAAACCATAAGCCAATTTCACTTATGAACCTAGATACAAAAGTCCTATATGATATACACAACAATTTCATCCAGCAATGTACTGGAAGAATACATACCAGGACTGTAAGGATGGCTCAACATTAGAAAATCTATTATTGTAGTTTCTATTACTGTAGGGTAATGGAGAAAAGCTATATGATCATCTGTAAGACTAATACTGAAAGTATTTGGTAATAAATACCCATTTCTGATTTTAGGAAGCAATAAAACGAATTGGTAAACCAGAAAAAGAACAAAGTGCAATTAATTTTTTAAAAAGGTAAGTGCCAGAAACCTTCAAAAACCCATCATGAACGAAAGGTAAGATGCAATCCAAGTAACTTTAAGATGCAATCCAAGTAACTTCGGAAAGAGGTAAGCAAGCCCTGAGGCTAGTAAACAGCGTTGTGCTGGATTCTTCAGAAAAGGCAAAATTGTTATTTACAGATGAAATCTTACCTACAAAATCCAAGAGGATTATTAGAAAATAAAGGTTCAGCGAAGTGACCACATAGATCCACACACCAAACCCCAAAGTATCCTAGGGTACAATAATAGTCCATTAGGAAGAGCAAATAAACCAAAGCAGCAACAAAAACTTCCAGGAAAAAAACCTAAAAAGAAATGTGCAAAACACCAAGGAAACTGGAAGACTTCAGCTGAATAACGAGGGAAGACTTGAATTAACGGAGAAATATCCACAGTGCTGGATGAGAAATCTCAATATTGTACTGGTATCAAATCTGGGCAAACTAATCTATGGAAAACCAAATCCCAGGAAACCTCTGCCATTTGGCAGCAATCCACTATAGAATTTGAAATGGAATCCCAAACAAATGCCGGAAAAAGGCTGCATTTGGCGACAATCTGCCTAACGGCTCCAGGTTCCCGACGTCGCGTGCGGAAACGCCCTCTGAAGAGCGTGACAGCCAGAGCAGAACCGCTCCCGCGCCCGCAGCCCCGGCTGAAGGACTCGCGGCCGGAAGTGGCCCGTGGCCACGCCCCTCCCTGCGTCGTGGGCGGGGCGCCTCCTGGGCTGTTTTCCCAGCGGGTTCCAGTCGTGCAACGACCGCGTGGTAGAATATCCGGCTCCGTGCCTTTTGCTTCGGTGTTTCCTAGGCATCGTCGTGCAGAGAGTGTCGAGCCCGCCCAAAATGGCCGTTTCCCCTACAGTTTCCTGTAAGTGACGGTCGCAGTCAGTCCAGTGACTGGAAAAGGGCCGCATTGGCGTTTTCTTCCCCTTCTCGCTTCCCCCACCCCCCTCAACGTCTCTCCCGACCTCTCGGCCACGCCCTGGGCTGCCCTCCTCCTCTTCCCAAATGAGGCCGCTTCCAAAGGTCCAGGTTTCCCTAAAAGATGAGACCTTTCTCCTAAGCTGCATTCATCTTAGCCGATCTCTGGTTTCTCGTATATATATTGTGGAGGGTGTGTTCTTGGTCTGACACTTCTCCCAGCTCTTCCTCTCGCTGCCACTGAGGGGTCCTGCGGGTACACACCGTGGAAACGCGACTCCTCGCCCTTCTTTGAATATACCTTACCTGTCTGCTACGGAATCTTCCCGCTTCCGACGGAACGGACCATCCCTCTCCGCACAGCGCCCTCCTTCCGTCCCCAAACCCTTCTTCTCATTAAATAATAGCAACAATTAATGAAGGAGTGCCTTAGGCGTTAAGACCCTGACCTAAGCACTTCACAGCCATTATTTTAATCACTGCAACAATCCTTAGGGAGATACAAATGAGTAAACCTAAGCACAGGAAAGTTCAATAATTTGTTCAAGGTGACATAGCATGGATGTGGTGGAGTTGAAATTCGAATCCATTGTGTAGCTCACTCAAAAGCAGGTGCTGTAATCCTTTCTCTTTAACAATACCTGGACATCCCCCTGTTAGTTGCTTCTGAGGAGTTGTTTCTGAATGCTGTCTTGAGCATCCCTGTTTGTGGAAATTTGGCCTCTGTCTAGGAACTGTCAGAGCTCTCCTCGCGCAGACTCTTGAGAGTTCACATTATATCAGAGGCTAAGATCTGAGCTTACTAATATTTTGTGTCCTCCAAATGTGCTTATTATGCTTCTTAAAAATGTATTCCTAACCCAGTACTCGCTAACCAGCCCTCTTCCTTTGCCTCAGTATGACTTTTTCATTATCACTGTTCTCAGCAAACATTTGAGCAGCTAGTTTATGTAAGACAGTAAAGATAATTGGAGTTATAAAGAACTCTGAGGTTTAGTTCCTGACCTCAAGGAGAAATATGAAATTTATTCATAAAAAAAGACCAACAAAATAGCACACCAGCACTCAGTTGCACAGAAAAGTTCTACAGGAGCCACTTTGGACAAATTTGTTAAGTGCTAGATTAGGTCCTCATCTGTAAAATGTTAAGGTTAGGCTAGATCATTAAAGCTATGTGACTCTTAAGTTCAGAGAAATGAGTGATTGCTACTGATGTGGGAACTGTTGGAGAGGCTGTATTGTTTTTTTTTTTTTTAATAGTGTATTCTTGAGACATTATAGAAACAAAGATTAGGTTGAAGGCTTTTCCTAGCACTTTTTTTTTTCTTTTTCATTTTGAACATCTGATAATGGTTGGAACCTTGCCTTGGAAATAAAGTTCGCATTCATATCACATTTTATACTCTAATTTTAGGAGATTCATGACCCATCCCTCCCTTCCAAAGCTTGCATGTTGAAGACCCCCCTGATTTAGGAGGATACAATGGACTGCAATTCAAAAGGCAAGACTAAACCAGACGTAGAGGATCCTTATCTTGTAGACAGAGTGGAACCATTGGAAGTTAAGAAATAAAGCCTGGCAGGAGTGTGAAGGGTGAATTAAAGTGGGAAAAGGCAGTGAGACTGGTTAGGCAGGCAGTGGAATAATTTAGGTAGATAGTTTAGGAGATATTACAGGGCTGTGCCAAGCAGTAATGGAAATGGAGGGAAACTGCAAGAAATACTGGCAAGGACAAATCAAAAGGATGTGGTACCTGACTGGATATAGAATTTAAAGACACGAAGGAGTCAATGATAACAAGGCTTGAGGCCTCTGCAGCCGTAGTTACATACCTTCTCTTTTTTTATCTGTTTTTGATCGTACTGTGTCATTCCTGATGTATACATGTTCAAAGAGAGTATCATTACTGACCCAGTGGATAGTAAGGGAATAATGTGAACAACTATATACTCACAAATTCAACAACTCAGATGAAATAGACCACTATCAAAGCTACCAAAATGTACCCAAGAAGAAACAGATAAGCTGAATAGTACTGTAACTATTAAAGAAATCAAATTTGTATGTAAAAGTCCAGATGGCTTCACTGGTGAATTTTACCAAACACTGAAAGACAAAATAATAGTTCTACACAAGCTCTTCCAGCAGATAGAAGAAGGAAGACTTCCCAACTCATTTTTATGAAATCAAAATTATCTGAGACTAAAATCAGATAAAACCAATATAGACAAAACCAAATCCATATTTCTCATGAACAAAGATGCAAGAATCCTCAAGAAATTTAGCAGATTGAATCCAACATGTTAGAAGAAAAATGCTTTGTGACCATGTGTCATTTATCCTAGGAATTCAAGTCTGGCTCAACATTCAGAAATCAGTATAATCTACCACATTAACAGACTAAACAGGAAAAACTACATGATCCTCTGAATAGATGCAAAAAAAAAAAACACTAAACAAAATTCAACATCATGATTTTTTAAAACTCAGCATCACAAACCCAAGAGGTTTCATCTGTGCTCCTAAAAATAAATAAATAAATAAATAAATAAACAAACAAACAAACAAACAAACAAATAAATAAATGAATAAATATTTGGTTCATCCAAGATGAGGTCAAATTCATGTCTGGAGCCCCAAAAAAGAATCCAACCCATCTAGAGGTCATTGGTTCTTTAATAGCTATGGTAATGACCATCATCTGAGGACTTCACAAGAGGACTCTCAGGCTGGGACTCCTTGAGCAGTTGAGATGTGCCTGGCCAGATCCTGGCTTTCCAAGCAAAACTGCTCTGGCAATTCAGCATCCCAACTCCTACTCCATCAAAGAGACCACATTGGTAAAATGGCAGAGAGATAATGAAGAGTGAGGAGGGGTGGTAGCATTTGACATGGTCTTAGTAGTCTCTTCAAGAGATGGTATTCACTACTTTTCTATGCATTTGTTTCTATCTTAAAAATTGTGCATTTTTACTTCAGCAAACAAATAGAATATAACCATAACATTTATAACGTATGTGGCTGTCTTCATATCTCAATGTTAAAAAAAAAAAAAACAGCAATCTAGGAATAGAAGGACTCTGATTAAAGGCATCCACAAAACCTAGAGTTACATCACACTTAATGGGGGAAAGACTGAATGTTCCCTCCTCTCAAGATTGGGAACCTGACAAGGATGTGCATTTTTCCTACTCATACCCAATATTTTGGTGAAGTCCTAGCAATTGCAGTAAGGAAGAAAAATAAAAGGCATTCTGATTGGAAAGGAAGAAATAAATTTATCTTGACTTTCAGATGACATAACTGTCTATGTAGTAAAGTTCAAAAATCTACATAAAGGTCCTAATGTTAAGAAATGAATTTAGTAGGGTGTCGGGTAAAAAGTGAAATAATTGTGTTTCTACACTAGCAATGAACAATTGGAAGGTGACCCACACCTCTCTCCCACAAATGAAATACTTAGGTATAAATCTAACAAAATATGTGCAGGATCTTTATGCCGAAAAGTACAAAATGCCAATGAAAGAAAGCAATGGACACCCATACAGTGTTCATGGATTAAAAGATTCAGTATAGTTAAGATGTCAATTCTTCCCAAATTGATCTATGCATTTAATACAACTGCAATAAAAATCCTATCAGGATTTTTGTATGTATAGATTAGTTGAATCTAAAAGTTATAAGGAAAGATAAAGGAACTAGAATAGCAAAAACAACTTTACAAGTGAAGAGCAAAATTGAAGAATCCACACAATCTAGTTGTATGGCATACTATGAAGCTATAGTAATCAAGACAATGTGGTATTGGTGAAAGGATAGACACATAGACCAATGGAATAGAATAGAGTCCAGAAATAGACCCACAAAAATTGGCCAACTCATTTTTGACAGAGGTGCAAATGCAATTTAATGAAGAAAGCACAGCCCTTTCTATACATGGTGCTGGAAAAACTGGATATCCACATGTGAAAAAATGAACCTTGACCTACATCTCACACCACATATAAATATTAAATCAAAGCTGGATCATAGACCTAAAAGTAAAAGTTAAAATATGAAACTCTTGAGGAAAACATAAGAGAAAAAAATTTTTGTGACTTTGGATTAGGCAAAGAGTTCTTAGATACAATACCGAAAGCACCATATTTAAAGGAGAAGACTGATTTGGGGTGCCTGGGTGGCTTAGTTGGTTAAGTGTCTGACTTCAGGTCATGATCTCACGGTCCATGGGTTCAAGCCCCGTGTTGGGCTCCATGCTGACAGCTCAGAGCTTAGAGCCTGCTTCAGGTTCTGTGTCTCCCTCTCTCTCTGCCCCTTCCTCACTCGTGCTCTCTCTCCATCTCTCAAAAAATGGATAAACTTTAAAAAATTTTTTTTAAAAGAAAAGATTGATAAATTGGACTTTACCAAAATTAAAATATTTTGCTACATGAAGGATACTACAAAGAAATGAAAAGAAAGAAATGAAAGGTATGAAAAAGAAAAAGAAGATGAAAGGTATGGCTAAATGTCACAAAAGACTTGTGTCCAAAATATTTAAAGAATTTTCAAAACCTAACAAGAAAACAACTCCATAAAAAATGGGCAAAGTTTGAACAGACACTTCACTAAAGATACACAGATGGCAAATAAGCACATGGAAAGATGTTCAGCATCATTAATCATTAGGGAAATGTAGATTAAAACCACAAGAGGGGCGCCTGGGTGGCGCAGTCGGTTAAGCGTCCGACTTCAGCCAGGTCACGATCTCGCGGTCCGTGAGTTCGAGCCCCGCGTCGGGCTCTGGGCTGACGGCTCAGAGCCTGGAGCCTGCTTCCGATTCTGTGTCTCCCTCTCTCTCTGCCCCTCCCCGGCTCGTGCTCCGTCTCTCTCTGTCCCAAAAATAAATAAACGTTGAAAAAAAAAATTAAAAAAAAAAACACAAGAAATATTACACATCTATTAAAATGGATAAAATCAGTAACAGGACTAAGTGCCAGCAAATATGTGGAGCAACCAGAACAATTGCTGCAGGAATGCAAACTAGTATAGCCACTTTGGAAAGCAGTTGTTCAGTTTCTTATAATGAAGTTAAACATGCATTTACCATATAATCCAACAATTCCACTTCTGTATGTTTGTCTCAGAGAAATGAAAGCATATGTTACCACAAAAATATGTACATAAATGTTTATAGCAGCATTTTTAGTAATTGTCCAAAATGTCCCAAAGCAAAGCTGGTTCGAGCCCCACATCAGATTCTGTGCTGACAGCTCAGAGCCTGGCTCCTGCTTTGGATTCTGTGTCTCCCTATTTCTCTGTTCCTGCCCCACTCGTGCTCTGTTTCTCTCTTTTCTCTCTCTCTCAAAAATAAATAAACATTAAAAAAAAAAAAAGGAAGAAACTATTGATACATGCAGCAACTCAAATGTGTTTATTAAGCAAAGGAAGCCAATCTCAAATGGTTACATACTGCATGATTCCATTTATTTGATATTCTGGAAAAGGCAAAACTAAAGGGACAGAGAGCACACCAGTGATCGCTAAGGTTTAAAGGTAGAAAGGGTCTGACTGCAAAGGAATAACATGAAGGAATTTTATGAGATACTGGAATTGTTCTGTATACTGTTAATGGTTGTTAAAAGAATTTATGCGTGTGTTAAAATGCATAGTACTGTGTGCACACACACTCATACTGTATGCAAATTTAAAAGTAGATTTTTTAAGTTAAAAAAAAAAGCACTGTAGTTTGTCCAGAATCTCTCTTAAAATCCTACCCTTGACTTCGACAATCCCTCCAGCCATAATGCCAATTTTTCTGCTTTCATAAAACTGTGTTTCATAAAATATAGTTTATATTTCTTGGCTCTGTTTCCTTGCTTGCCTTCATTCTTTCAAAACATAGTTTAAAACCTTCAGCAACATAATGCGTGCACATGATTAAAAGATCAAGGAGTGTGGACGGTTTATGATGAAAAACAATTGTCTCCATCCCATTTGCTTTCTTCTAATTTTAGATTCAAACCTTTGATAAACTGACTTGAAAAAAAAATAAGCAAATGCAAAGACTAAAAAAAGTTTATTATAATAAAAATTAAAAAATAAAGGATATATCAACAGATATATTGCTCTAAAAACTTAAAGAGAACATGAAAATATGGATGACTCTGCTTACATAGACCTATAAATCTGTCTACAACCCAGTGATACAAGAAACCCAAATTTATTTTTCTATAATTCTTCTCATTTTCTTTTCGAAGGCTTCACTCAACTGGAGAGGGATGAAACCTGCTGTCTGCCAATTTGGAGTTTGAGGGACGGGGATAGAGAGATGAGGAAGCAGGGCGTGGTTTTTGTGTTTCCACAGCATGGGTGGGGAGAAGATACTCAACTAGACTTCATTGTTATCTGTTCATTCAGGTACCTTTTGAGATGTCCGTTGTTCTGTCTGGTCCTGCCATTGATCCATGCCATTTGCTACTGAGATGTCTTCATTCCTGTCTGCCTGGTCCCATCAGGTATGGTGGCTCTCTCTCTGTTACTTCCATGTCACGCCATGCAGGGATACCAAATGCAAGGTGATTTAAAGCCTGGTCAGCACAATCCAATCTGTCCTCCTGCTCATTTTTTCTCTGGTATCATGTTACTATCCCACAGCTCAGAGTATAGCCTCCCTTTCCCCTGGCCTTAGATTCCTCGTATTTGCATGGATCCTTACTACTTCTCTGGTGTCCAATGAATCAGAGTACAGGGTTTATCTTTTTGAGGTCTGTCAACTTGTATACTCCTATCACTTCCCCACAATATCTATTTTCTTCTTCCTTAGTCTGAAAATTTCTTTCTAGTCTTGTTGCAGCTTGGGGTGGGGGTATGGGGAAGTGAGACTCAGTCCAATTCTCTCCAGTTATATTTCTCCCAAATATGGTATCTATATATGGAACCTTCTCTATTCTCCTAATGGCTTACAGTTTTAGAAACCAAATTCAGGAAGAATTATTTTTTTTCTGTTTACTACTCTGCTTTATCCCTTCCCTAAAACAATGAGCTCACAGCTGCCTAGCTGCCTACAAGGAGTAAGGAATAAGAGAAGGAATAAGAGGGAGGAGAGATAAGAAAAAGATGAGCCAAAAGGAGAAGAAAAGTTGACATTTCAAAATATTATCCAGTCACATAAAAACATGTTGAGATGACAAATTGGTAGAAAAATGTTCGCTAATATTTATCAAACATGTACTATGTACCAGATATTATTTTAAGAACTTTAGGTGTATCAACTAATCATCATAACAATAATTAAATAGGTGCCATTACTGGGGCGCCTGAGTGGCTCAGTCAGTTAACCGTCCGACTTTGGCTCAGGTCATGATCTCGCAGTTTGTGGGTTCGAGCCCTGCATCAGGCTCTGTGCTGACAGCTCAGAGCCTGGAGCCTGCTTCGGATTCTGTGTCTCCCTCTCTCTCTGCCCCTCCCCTGCCTTCTCTCTCTCTCTCTCTCTCTCTCTCTCTCTCTCTCTCTCTCTCTCTCTTTCTCTTTCTCAAAAATAAATTTAAAAAAATTTAAAAAAATAGGTGCCATTACTATTCTGATTTTACAAATAAGGAAGCTGAGATACCAGATGGATTGAGTAATTCAGCTAAGCTTTGTTCAGTAGTGTCCCAGCTTGTGTTCAAACCCAAGAAGTCTGGCTCTGTAGTCCACCTTCTTAACTACCATGCCATTGATTCTCAAATGACCTCTCCCAAGGGCTATTTGGAAATGCATGGGAGTATGGATCTAGCTTTCCTAATGACTGGGGAGTGTTACTAGCATTTAGTGGTTAGTGGCCCAAAATAATTGTCCTGTTATGTGAAGGATGATCCTGAAAAATAAAGAATTGACCCATCCAAAATGTAAATAGAACTCTCATTGAGAAACACTGCAGTATAGTACCTCTGAATTGCCAAGACTGACTCAGAGAGTTAACAAAACAAAACTTCTTCATGGGAGAAGTCATAAATGTTATCCAAAACACAAATTGATAGGCAGATTTTCCACTTAGTTCTTTTAAGATTTTCAGGGAATAGGTGAGTCCCATATTATATATGATAATCTCCTCCAGAATATGAAAGGATATAGAATACCTTTTAATTGATTTTATGAAGCTAATGAAACACATACAAATTAGATTTTGAGATATATTACTAGAGACAAAGAGGGACATTTCATTATGATAAAAGGGTCAATATATCAGGAATGTATACACACTATAGTGTGTTGAACAGTATCCCCTTCAAAACTCATGTCCACCCAGAACCTTAGAATGGGACCTTATTTGGAAATAGTCTTTCCAGGTGTATTTTGTTAAGATTAGATCACACTGGAATCAGGGGGATAGGAGGAACCTGAGTCCAGTGACTGGTGGTGGTGTAAGAAGAGAAGAAGGGTGTTGTAAGAAGATATGAACGAGGGGGATCATGTGACTATCAAGCCAGCAACTGGAGTCATGTGCCACAAGCCAAGGAACATCTGGGGGCAGGATAGGCTGGAAATGGAAAGGAAAGATTCTTTCCTCGAGCCTTTAGAGGAGAAAATATTTGCAAACCACACATCCAGTCCAATACGGTATTAATATTTAACATTTATAAAAGGAATTCATAAATTCAAACCAAAAAATAAAACCCCCCAAAAAACCAATTTAAAAATGGGCAGAGGACTTGAATAGTCATGTCTCCAAAGAAGACATGCAAACGGCCAACAGGTACATGAAAAGGTGTCCAGCAACACTCCTCACCAGGGAAATACAAACCAAAACCACAATGCAAGAGTGGGGTGCCTGGGTGGCTAAGTCGGCTGAACGTCTGACTTGATTTTGGCTCAGGTCATTATCCCAGGGTTATAGGATCAAGCCCCACAGGCTCTGCACTGGGTATGAAGCCTGCTTAAGATTCTCTCTCTGCCTCTCACTTTGTCCCTCCCCTGTTTGTTCTCTCTCTCTCTCTCTCTCTCTCTCTCTCTCTCTCTCTCTCTCCCTCTCAAAAAAAAAAAAATCCCTCTTTCTCTCCCTCTGTCCCTTTCCCCCCTCTCACGTGTGCTCTCTAAAATAAAAAATAAGAAAAATATTTTTAAAACACTAAATCACAATGAGATATCCCCTCCTACTTGTTAGGATGTCTGTTATCAAAAAGACAAGATAACAAATGCTGGCAAGGTTGTTGAGAAAAGGGAATCTTTGTATACTGTTGATGAGAATGTAAACTGGTACAGCCACTATGAAAAGCTGTATCGAAGTTCCTAACGAAATTACAAATAGAACTATCATATGATCTAGCAATCTCATTTCTGGGTATGTAAACAAAGGAAACAAGATCACTGTCTTGAAGACATACCTCTACTCCCAGGTTTTTTTGTTTTTTAAAGCTCATCTGTTTTGAGAGAGAGAGAGAGAGAGCATGCACGAGCAAGGGAGGATTAGGGAGAAAGGGAGAGAGAGAAATTCAAGAAGCCTCCACTGACAGCCAGTGGGAAGCCCGACACGGGGCTCAGTCCCACAGACTGTGAGATCATGACGTGAGCTAAAATCAAGAGGAACACTTAACTGACTCAGCCACCCAGGCGCCCCTGTTTGTTTGTTTCTGTTAAGTAGACTCCACACCCAGCACAGAGCCCAGTGCAGGGTTCGAACTCATAACCCCGAGGTCAAGACCTGAGCTGAGATCAAAAGTCAGACACTAGCCACCCAGGTGCCCCACTCCCATATTTATTGGAGCATTATTCACAATAGCCAAGATACAGGGTGTATCTTACCTTTTGTGACAATATGGGTGAAGCTGGAGGGCATTATGCTAAATGAAATAAGCCAGTCAGAGAAAGACATATACTGCATGGTATTACATATGTGTGGAATCTAAAAAATGAAACGTTGAACTCATAAAAACAGAGAAATAGTTGCCAGGGGCCAGGTGTTGGGGGGGGAGAGAGAGAGAGAGAGAGAGAGAGAGAGAGAGAGAGAGAGAGAGATTGGTAAAAGGATACAAACTTTTAGTTGCAGTAAGAATAATACCTAATCTATTACATAGTAACTGGAGTTGATGATACTGTGTCTATAATTAAGTTTGAACTTAAATGCTCTCACTTAAAAAAAAAAGAAAAAGTAAACCTGAGAGTTGATGGATGTGTTAATCAACTCTATGGCGGGAATCTTTTCACAATGTATACATGTATCTAATAATCACATTGTACCCTTTAAATATTTTACAGTTTTGTCCGTTTACCTCTGTACCAGAGAAAAAAATATTGGCACATGGCTAGATGGACAGGTCAATGAACTAACACCAGAAAAAAAATACAGACAGATTTGATATCTGATAAATGAGTCACCTCAAATCAGTAGGGAAAAGTTGGCTTATTTAAGAAATAGTGTTGATACAATTAGCTATCTGGAAAAAAAATTAAAGCCAGGTCCATACTTCAAACTTGTATTCAGGTAGATTCCAGATAGATCAAATAGCTAAGTGCAAAAAAAAAAAAAAAAAAAAAAAAGAAAGAAAAAAGAAAAAAAAGAGAAACCAAAAAGAGTCGAAAGAAACCACTAGGAGATTATTAAAATAATCAACTGGAGAGTAATGCAGGGTCATTGAGTGCAACAGTCAAGAAAGAATTCTTGAGACATTTACGGCACAACTTACTAAGTTTATTTAAACAGCATGGGGACATGACCTGTGGGCAGAAAGAGCTGCACTTGTGCTGTGTGAGGCTGGTGGTTACGTGCTCAGTAATCAGAGGGAAGGGCCCATGCAGGGAGTATCAGATTACAAAAGTTTCTTCAAATTTCTTTGAATTTCTACTTGTAAAACTACTTTTGCAAGATTCCTCTGGTGCTTATCATTCTTCAGTATTAACTATCGGTGAGATATACGGGCAGTCAGGAGACCCTTAAAGAACGGAGCAAGCAGCACATTTTTGATCCTTATTGAACCTATGCAGGCTTTAGGTCAGCCATCTGGGCTAAGGGTAAACATTTTTCTGCTTCTGTCCCTCATCAGAGAGGAAGGCCTTTGTGAGATGTGTATATCTCACAAAACCCAGAAGCCATGAAATAAACAATGATAAATTATATCAAATACACATGAAACACCTAGCAGTCATACTCCTAGATATATTCTCTGAGTAAATTCATGCACTTTTATCCCAGTATACCTTCATGTACAAGAATGTTTATGGCAGTTTTGGTCATAACAGTCAAAATATAGAAAGAACCCAAATATCAATCAACAATAGAATACATACATAAATTATAATACAGGTGTATAGTAAAGAATTTAACCTTGCCCAAAGAGAGGTCTAACCTTTGCCCTTGACTTCTGGGTGGTAATATCGAAACCCTTGGAATGTCTTGCCTGGTAGTGTCTTTGTTTGCTTGGGGGCCTTGGATCATGTGATTTAGCATGGGGCATAGGCTGATAGTCAGTTTCAGGTGGACCTCCAGAGGGGCTAGAGATTGAGACCAGCCATGTGGGTAGTCAGTCATGTCCATGTAACAGAGCACTAATAAAAACTCTGAGTACCAGGGCTTGGGTGAGCTTCTCTAGGTGGCAATACTCCATGCATATTGTCACACATCATGCTGGGAATCCCTAACTTTTCAATCCATGTCAGAAGTGAGCGTGCTCTTGGGGATCCTGGAATATCCTTACAATGGGATACATTGCAATCATAAAAAATATTAAGGAATCCTTTTCTTACTGATTAGGAATGGCCTTCCAGTTATTAAGTCACAGATTGGTGTATAAAATATGCTACTGTTTATGGAAATGGTGGTGGAGGAAAGAACAGTTATACCTATTGGCCTATAACTGGATACAAATGTTTCTGATACACGAGAAATTTGCAAAACTTGTTGCCTTTGAGAAAAATTAGGTGGATGGTTGATAGGTGTGGAAAGGAGACTTTTTAACCTTTTAAATTTTGAACCATGTGAACATAATCCTTACTCAAAAGTAAATAAATTTAAAGAAAGTCTATGTATCTCTATTTTATTGAAGCAAATGATTATTTTTGTCTTTTTAGGACAAAAGATGAATCATAAAAAAAGAAAAAAAAAAGAAGTAGAAATAAAAGGAGGAAACAACCACATGTTAAACCTTTCCGAGGCATTGTGCACATCATGTTTAAAGAGTTTATTTTGTGATTGGTTTGCATTTTCACTGGTTTGTCATGATTACAGTCACAGTGTCCAATTTGTTAAGGAAAAAACTATGTGTATAATTTTGCTTGTTGATTGCATGCAATGTAAATACACTTTAAAATTTAGATTCCTAGTGCCATCTCTTAAATATCTCTATCAAGATTAGTAGAGCAGACCCACATACTTCAAACCATCAAACAATGCCAGTTGGGTTATTTTTACCTCTGTGCCTTGAGAAAGATGGCATTCAGTAAACAGTTGTCTCCTTTCAAATTTTATTTTTAAAAATACGTGTTAACCTAGTTTCATATAATGATACTAAACTCAGTGTGATTGATACACAGAATTGCAAGTCCTTAGTAAAGGAATCTGTTGAAAGCAAAACGATGTCCAATGACTCTCAAAGTAAATATGATCAAAGCAACAAAGATGGTTTTCATCTTGTCTTCCATTTTCTGTGGAACAGTTCGGGCAGTAGCTGCTCTTCCCCATCAGGCCTTAAAATCACACTTTAAATCTCTATGTAAGAGCACATAGCAAACAGTACTGTACTTGTTGCCAGTGATAAAAGTTGAGCTCTCAAGGAGAAACCAGAATTTTGGTAAATCTGTATCCACTACTCATTTTCCCTCTTTGTCTTACATCATGAGGTTAACAGTTTATCCAAACTTAATGACTTTTCTGATGAGATTAGTAATGATGTTAATGAATATGTATTTTTTATATTGTATAACTAAGGGAGTTAATTTTTAGAAGATCTGCATAACTTAGTAGACCAATATTTCTCAGATAATCAATGCACGATGTTACAGAATCATGGACCAGTAAAAGCCATTTGAAGTACGAAGTTGACTAATGGATTTTAGAGGAACAGAGTATGAAAATCATTGCTATGATTTCATATTCCACATTGCAACTAACTGTTTTGGTCTCTGAACTGTGGATAATTTGTTTTTTTTTTTTTTTAATTGTGGTAAAATGTACATAATATAAAATTCACCATTTTCACCATTTAAAAAATTTTTTCAATGTATTTATTTTTGAGAAAGAGAGAGAGAGGGTGAGAGAGAGCGCATGAGCTGGGGAGGGGCAGAGAAAAAGGGAAACACAGATTCTGAAGCAGGCTCCAGGCTCCGCGCTGTCAGCACAGGGCCTGATGGGGGGCTCAAACTGCAGGATCATGACCTGGGCCAAAGTTGGACGCTCAACCAACTGAGCCACCCAGGCACCCCTTAACCATTTTTTAAAGTGTACAGTTGAGTGGCATTAGGTGTAACCACATTAGGTGGTTGTGCAACCACCACCCATTACATCTCCAGAATTTTTCATCATCCCCAACTGAAATTCTGTACCCATTATAATAGTACCCTAGTTCCCCCTCCCAGCAGGATTGAAAAAAAAAAACTAATAAAATACTTTTCCCTCTTCTAAGTGCATATCTGTGAGAGGGTGAATTTTCTTCAGATACTTCAGTTAAAACGTCTTATCACAATAGGTTGAATGCAGAAGCAGGTATAAGTAGTCATACGTATTCATTTCCCATTACTGTGTAAAAAATAACCACAATCATAGCAGCTGAAAACAACACCCATTTATATTAGTTTCTGTGAGTCAGGAGTCTGGGTTCAGATGGGCCCCTCAGGGTCTTTGTACAAGGTCTCGCAAGGCTAAAATTAAGACGTTGGCCAAGGGCGCAATTTCATCTGAGGCTCAGGGGTCCTTGTCCAAGTGCACTGCTTGTTGGCAGAATTCAGTGCCTTGGAGTTGTAGCGCCAGAGTCCCTGTTTTCTGGCCAGCTGTTGGCCAGGGACTGCTCTCGGCAACCAGAGGCCGCTCACAGGTCCTTGCCATGTGACAACATTGGTCTTTGCTTCCCACAACATTGTAACTACTTCTCCAAAGCCAGCAGGAAAATCTCACTCCAGTCTGCTATGATGGAGTCGTATATAACCTAATACAGTCACAGGAGTGACTCTATCATCACTTTCGCCACATTCTTTTGGCCAGAAGCAAGTTGTCGGTTCTCCCTCACTCCCTTGGCTCACTGGGGTCACCTTAGGGTGTGTTTACTCCAGGCATTACAGATGTTCAATAAACGTAAAAACAACATCACTCTTCTCACTAATATACTAATATGCAATAGTATATGCATATTATAGAATATGCATATTATATGCTATGTATATGCGTATATACTATGTATATACTCTGTGTATACTATATATACATATATATGTATGTATGTATGTATATTTGTGTGTGTGTATATATATATATATATATATATATAGGATTAAAAATATGTTAATGTGTAATGGGTTTCTAGTTGTTATTTTAAATGAAGTTAGTAAAGATTGAATTTATCAATTTTAATTTCTAATACAGTAAATATTGATAGATATAACCCTTATAAACAACAGTTCTTTGGGCTTCTTAATAAATTTTAAGAGTATGAAGTATCCTGAGACAAAAAACATAAGAACTGTTAATATAATAAATCCTAATGGCAATTCTACACAACAAACAGTTGGCATTTTCCAAATCCTTTCTGGGACTCATAGAAATACATTTAAAAAAATTTACAATTTGACAATAAATTTCATAATAAAAAATAAATAAATAAAAATAAAATTGGAATGACACAGAAAAAAATTTGACATTTTTATTTACTTTTGAGAGACAGAGTGTGAGTGGGGAGGGGAAGAGAGAGAGAGAGAGAGAGAGGGAGACACAGAATCTGAAGCAGGCTCCAGGCTCTGAGCTGTCAGCAGAGTCCAATGCGGGGCTCAAACCCACCAACTGTGAAATCATGACCTGAGCCGAAGTCAGATGCTCAACCGACTGAACCACCCAGGTGCCCCTAGAAATACATTTTACATTGTGACCTAGCATACATATACATATGCATATATGCATATTCACGGATACATAACCAAGGCAAAAGTTTCATGAAGTAATACTTATGTGAGGTACACACTGATATTTTCTACTCTATTGCTAAGAAAAGCAAATTCCTAGTCACAACTCAATACACTGATTTCATGAACCACTCAATAGGTCAGGACCTTAAGTCTGGAAATCCAGGTTTATCATAGAACCGCTTGAAAAACATTTAAAAATACATATTTTCAGGGCTAAGCAAGTACTGTTTCCACCCAAGTGAACAGGAAAGGGGAAGAAAAAGAGTGAATCTATGCTTTCCTTCCCCCTTGAAGCACTCTTAGGAGAATAGCCAGGGTTGATATTTTTCTGGGGATTATCTGATTCTGGCCATGGAAGGACTGAGTCATGAGAGTACACATCCTGGGTTATTCTGCATTAGACATTTAGTTATCCTAAGCAGAAATGTTTCCAAGCAAAGAGAAGGTGTTACTGAAATGCCCAGCACTGTGCTTGTGGCAACTGTGAGCGTGCTAGGCTGTTCCTAGAGGATAGGATTTTATTGGAAGAAAAGCAGTTTTCCAGGAATCCAGGTCGCTGTTGGAGAGGTGGGGAGGTCTTTACAGCGGATGAGAAGGGGGTTCAAATTCTGGTATAGCAGTTACTCTCTGTACAACTTCGGAAAACTCACACACTGCCTAAACTCTGTAGAGTGGGATAAAAATACCTGCCTCACCATGTTGTTTGTGTGGATAAAATGACCTAATTGTGCACTGTGCCGAGCACACATAGTAAGTGTCCCAAGATGGCAGGTTGTTTTCTTGCTGTTCTTGCCACGATGTGCTCTTTGGTGTTGGGCATGCTAGCAGTGGTGCTGCTGCCTCACCTACCTCCCAGAGGAAGTGTGGAGGTCAATGAAAAAATGGATCACAGGACAGAAATATCGTGTGCTGTTAGATGGGAAGGAGGTGCCCAGAATGGAGCCTGGGGACAGGGCCCTGAGGACACAGAGGGCAGGTGAGTGGGTAGAAAGCAAGAGCCCACGGGTAGAAAGCAAGGTGCCTCTTAGCATGGAGGGAGGGACTCAGAGTAATCCCCTTCTGGTTCCAGGAGCTTTATGTGCCTTAATCTCAGTTAATCCTCACAGCAACAGGGTCATGTAAAAACTATTACTCAAATGAGAAAACAGACTCGACAAGTTTAAATTTTTTTTAATCTTTATTTATGTTTGAGAGAAAGAGTGTGAGCAGGGGAGGAGCAGACAGAGGGGGAGACACAGAATCCGAAGCAGGCTCCAGGCTCTGTGCTATCAGTACAGAGCCCGACACGAGGCCCGAACTCACAAACCGTGAGATCATGACCTGAGCCAAAGTTGGACACTCAACCGGCAGAGCCACCCAGGCGCCCCAGGACTCAACAAGTTTAAATAACTGGGCCCAGGTCACACAAAAGGAGAGGATATGATGTTGGAGCAGTATCTGCCCCTGCCCAGGCCAAGAGCCATCCCAGGCAGCCTTGTGGTTGGAGAGGAGAGGTAGTCTGGCTGTGGCCAGTTGGGGCGGGGGGGGGGGGCGGAGGGGAGAGACCTGTGTGTCGAGCTCATCCATGGGGACCCACAGCCCATAGGATAGACTCTCTGGCTGAGCTTCCCATGACCACCAGGGGGCCTTCATGCATCTTCTGCAGGTGAGACCCAGCTCAGTTTCCCAGACTGACTTGGGTCTGAAGACTGCTGTAAAGCCTCATGGGTCAGAGTGTCACCAGCAAGGGCACCTCCCCCCTCCCTCTGGCTGTTGCCAGCTGCCTCCTGGTCTTGCCACCTACTGGATTTCAACTCTCTGTCTCTCTCTTACACACACACACACACACACACACACACACACACACACAGCCTCATGAATAGTTTTCTACAACACACACCAGACAATTGTCATCCTACCCGATTGTATGCTTCCAGGTTTATATGAAACAACTCAGAATCCGTCATTCTCTCCATCTTTTCAGTTGCTATAAACTGGTCTTTTCAGCATTCTTTAAAAGATACATCTCATGTCCTCTCCAAGCATCTCCTGAACATTGCTAAGCAAAGATGATAAACATCTATGTGACAGTCTTGCAATCATCTGTCTCTAACCTAAGGCCAATGTAATAGTTCCAAAGTGCATTCATCTCCTATTGAGATGAAGTTATTTAGGCACGTGTTAGATTCAGATAGATTCAGATGTGACAACAGAGAATTTCCTGAGCCCCCCCCCCCCCCCCGAGAGTAACCTAAAACAGTGGTTCTCAGCCTTGGCTGCACAATGGAATCGCCTGAAGAGTTTTAGAAAACCTGATGCCTGAGACCCATCCTGAGTTTCTGATTTATGGAGTCTGGGTTGCAGCTGGGCACTGGAATAAAAGCTCTCCTGATGATCCAATGTGTAGCCAAGCCTGAGAACCACAGATCTAAAAGATTAGGGCAATCAGGTTCAAGAGCAATGATTAAAGAGCTGAGTCTGGATATCCCAGAGGAAGGAAGGTGACAAATGATCTTCAGTGTGTCCCATCGACTTTCCATTATCCATACTAATTGAAAGGAAAACTGTCACGAACAACGGTCAGATCTTAAATTTGAAAGTTCCTTTATAGTTTGCAATGCATTTGATCTTATTTTAACCTCACCACAAGCCCGGGAGGTAGACAGCATAGCTATGCTTATCTGATAGATGAGGAACAGGAGCCTCAGAGAAGTGAGTGATTTGCAAAGATGTAAGGGGAAAACCGTTTTGCGAGAACTATAACCCAGAATTTCCAGCAGCCCCAAAGTCCCCACAATTTTATCTGCACTGTTAAACTCCCCTCCAGCCCCCGAGGCAAGGCAAAATCTGTTTATGAGTAAAAGATAGGAAACCTTTTAAGAGCAGATGGAGTGGTAGAGAGAAAACCAACCAAAATGAGAAGTTCCTCAGCAGATGAGGAAGGATGTCCCATGGCTTCATCCAGGGATTATGAGAAGTGTCGCTGCTTTATTTCATTCACCACCTACTATGTGCCAGGCATATTTTGGGAGATACACACTCAAGTCAGACATGCACCCTGGCCTCATAGAACTTCATCCACTGAATGATATGGATACATCATAAAAGCCTTAGTGTTCATCCACAGCTCCACAGGGTCCAGCCCTCCAAGCTGGTGTCCACATGCACCCATCTGTTCAGCACATTTGTAAAGTGCCTACCTGCACCCAGAAGGTAGAGCCCGAGAGAGGAAAGACCTGGTTCCTGCGCTTAAGGATTTCACAGAGTATTGGAGGCAGCGGAATGGCTCAGAAGGGGAAGGAGTGAACAGAAACACCACATACACTTACATCCCTGTGTGATAAGTACAGCGATCAGGATCTGGGGGGCTGTACTGAGAGGACGTAAGGCTCTATAACACCGAGGAGCAGTGACACAACGGAAGGATCCGTGGCTTCCAGGTCTAGGCAGGCCACTTGCCTACAGCCTGAGACAAAACATAATACACCTCACCCAATGGTCAAGATCAACTGGAGATAAAGGGAGTAAACTGCAAAGGACCATTCAAATGTTAATAAAGGAATTTGCTTGAAGACAGAGCCATTTCCATCCTTAGCAATATCGATGCACTGGCTTATTTGGATAAAAGATGTATTCCTCCCGTTCCTTGTGCACATTAGGGTGGTTTCTTTGCCTGGTACCTTGATTTCTTTTCTACTAAGGACAGGCTAACCTCAACTAGATCCCCTCTGTCCTGTGTTCTGGAGCCTGGACCACTTGGCGAGAGCCGAGCAGAGGCCCCCAGTCCTGAGCAGGGACCAGAAGTAGATGCTAAAGCTGTTAACTTCAGGACTCAGCTACACAGAGACCGACAGCTTGTTCCCAGCATGGAATTCTCCCCACACCAAATCCTAGCTGGGAGGGGAGACTGGGCTGGAGAACTTCCAAGTTTGACTGCAGGGCTTTGGGCATGTTGCATTTGTTCCGGCAAGGGAATTATAACTGGAACGCAATACAATCAAATGTGCTAGAAAACACTCCAACTTCTGCTGGCTTGTGAATGCCTTTCTCACGAATATAAAAACTCTCAGACATTTTTAGAAACTTTAAAAAATCATTCTGTTATTTTTGCCTTGAATACGATAAAGTCATGATTTTTAGTCAATGTTTTTATTTTTAGATTAACACCTGACTAAATAGAATCATGTTAATTTAATACTCTGTGCAATAACACTCGTAAAAAGGAACAGATGCCAATTTCCCCATTTAACAAATGATGTGAGGTGTTAAATTGTTTTAAAATAACTGTCTAAAAATGATTTGTCGATAAATAAATTTTGAAATAACATTTTGTGTTATGTTGGGGAGCCATATGAATATTAAGACAGACCAAAATTTCACTACATGTTGAATAATGGCAATAAAAACTATTTTTATTACCTACTATTAGAATTCTTGAGATTTCCCCCGAGTTATTTTGATACATTTTAGTGTATGGCAAGAAAAGAGGAGGCTTTAAGGTTGCTATTTGCAAAAATGTCTCAGAAAATAAAGCACACAGACATGGAGAGCATTTTCATCAAATGAAAAGTCAAATTAGATATATTGCCACTATCCATATTTTAACATTACTTTTTAAGGTATTAGAGAATCTTGGTTGCTGTGGAAGAATTTTAATCAAATGAAAATAACAAGGATCTGAGTAAAGAGCATCCTTAGGCTAATTTACAGAGTTGTTCTCATTTATGTTCAGTCATTAACTTCTTGCATATTAACACTAATGTTCCATAAACACTTTGTTTAAGCAATTCTTCATTGTGAAATTAAATAAATGCTATCTGACCAAGTATAAAACAAATTATAAATTTTGTGTCAATGTGTGAGGCTTGATTAGATCCTCAGTTCAAAGAAATGAAACTGCAAAAATCACTTGTTGGGCATGGTTAGGGAAAATTGAATATGGACTGGCTATTAGATGATATTAAGGAATTACTGTTAATGTTGCTGGGCGCGATAGTACTGTGCTGGAGTCACGCAGGAAACTTCCCTCATTCCTTTGCTATGCAGAGCGAAGTATTCAGGGGTGAAATGTCATCCTGCCTGGGATTTATTTGAAAATACTTCACCAAAAATTAGATTAAAGCAAATATGGCAAAATGTTAATAACTACTAAGCCTTGGTGACAGGCATATGGGGGATTCTTACACCTTTCGCTATCCCTTTCTTCTGTTTGTAAATTTTCATAATAGGATTTTTAAAAACTCCGCGAAGTAAAATAAAATCTAATCACCAAGGGTTCCAAGCCCCCACTGGCGCCCTCTAGTGGCTGGTGGTGTTGAGCTGAGGGGACCAGGGCCGCCCTGCGGGGCCTTGAGCGTGCTCTACCCGTCCTGCCCAACTGTGACCGCCGCTACCACACGCTCACAAGGAGGCTCTCCAACTGTTTTGTTCTTTTATTTGTTCTTTTTGTTCTTTTAATGTTTGTTTTTGAGAGAGACGGGGCACGAGTGGGGGAGGGGCAGAGACAGAGAGGGAGACACAGAACCCCAGGCTGGGCTGTCAGCACAGAGCCGGAGGTGGGCCTCAAACTCAGGAACTGTGTGATCATGACCTGAACTGAAGTCCGATGCTCAACCCACTGAGCCACCCAGGCGCCCCTGTTCTTTTATTTGTTCTTATTGGGGATTTAAACATAGGAATTGAGTCAGAGATCATTACTCTCTTGTCATGACTTGAATCCAGAGGAGCGATTGGAATCCACTGCAGGACAACCGGTGTCTGAAGCTGGTGGGTTCTGCCTTGACCGGGGTGGGCAGGGAAGACTTTCACGGACGGCCCGTTACTTCACCTTAAAAAAGAATAGGACGTTGCGACGCCTGGATGGCTCAGTCGGTTGGGCATCTG